>NC_052505.1:77099107-77776607 GCF_014356525.2 Nilaparvata lugens | reverse complement strand
AATCTCCTATCCCTAAAATAGTCCTCAAATATCCTAAGAAATTTTCCACTAATGCCTATCAATTTTAGTTTGGATAGCATGATCTTATAATTCACCAAGTCGAATGCCTTACTCAAATCTGTTGCCACCGCTATTACAAACTTATTATCATTCAGTGCACCATTGATGTCATTTGTCATTTTTTCTAATAAGTCAATAGTAGATTTCTTATTA
This sequence comes from Nilaparvata lugens, assembly GCF_014356525.2. NCBI lineage: Eukaryota > Metazoa > Arthropoda > Insecta > Hemiptera > Delphacidae > Nilaparvata > Nilaparvata lugens. Next base: position 77,776,394 of record NC_052505.1, on the reverse strand, counting down.
ACAAATCCGTATTGTGAATTATTCAAAATATTATGTTTGTCTAAGTATTGTTGCAACTGCATACATAAGTAGTGCTCTAAAATTTTCATTATAACAGATACTGAGCCTACTGGCCTATAGCTTTCTAAATTTTTTCGAGAACCCTTTTTAAAAATAGGTCTAAGGTAAGTTACTTTCAATAAAGGTGGTATATTCCCAGTATCAACAATTCGCTTAATTAAATGCATCAAAATCAATTTCAAATAATATAAGTTGGACTTTATATCCTGCGGTCTAATTTTATCAGGGCCTGCAGAAGATTTGTAATTAAGCTTATTTACTGCTTTGATTAATAATTCTTGATTAATTTTTCTCAGATTCATGCTCATTTTATTGCCAATAGTATAATTGCCTTCCTCAAATTGTGCCGCCAAGTCAAATGGCTCTCCATTCATCTCATGATTTATTTTTTCAACACTTTCTTTGAAACAAAAATTGAACCCTTCTAGTAGATTAGACATTTGATGCTCATCATTAATCTGGAAACTACTCTTAATTGAATCTAAAATAGTAGGTTTACTTTTCTTATTTATAAACTGATTGATTGTCTCCCAAGTTTTCTTGCTGTCATTCAAATTATCAGAAAATATCCTATGATAATACAATCTTTTCTCATTACGAATCTTGAATGTAACCTCATTTCGAATCTTCTTAATTGATCTCTTAATTCCAAGTTGTATTTATCTTTTTTCAACCTATTCCAAATATACTCTTTCCTATCTATTAAATTCCTAATACTATCATTGAACCAGGGATTTTCTGTCTTACGTCTATTGAATTTAACTTTTATTGTACTTTTATCATATATACTTGTAAATTTATTCAATATCTCATTGTAGATCTCAGATGGGTCTGTGATATCCAATATAGGCCACCAATTTTCATTTTGAATGAAATAATTAACTCGACTATTCAAAATTATACTTTTACAATCATCAATATTCTCCATATGAACATACGAATTATTTTTCATAACAATTTTCAAACCTGTCCAATAGTGATCAGCAATTTTATTTTCAACAACAAAAGATGAAAATGAGAAATCATCATGCAATTTAACATTGATATGGTCTAGACATTTAGACACTAATACATTATCATACAATTCCTCTCTAGTTGGTTTCTGAATACTGTTATACAAACCATTTGAATACAATACACTTAAATAATTATCTGATCCATACATGTATGACATATAACAAATATTAATATCTCCCATCATAACAATATTATTTTCATTTTTAATCCTTTCCAAGGATAAAAAATACTCTAGCTCTTCATTAAACAAATTGACATTTTGATTGGGAGGCCTGTAGAATGCTGCTAATATCATCTGTTTCCCATTATTATTAACTCTTAGACACATCATTTCAGCGGATTTAAACTCTATTACAATCTCATCGACACTCCAACCATCTCTATAAAAAATTGCCAATCCTCCCCCTCCCCTTCCATCTGATCTACATTTAAATTTATTTCCAAATCCCGGAATCCCGTATAAATTTGTTTCTTCATTTCTTAAATTAATTTCCGTTAATACAATAAAGTCTACTTCATTAATTACATTATCCAATTCTATCCTTAAATTATCCCAATGTTTTCTCAAAGATCTTATATTAGTGCATAGAAATCTTATTCATTACCGGACACAATCTGCTTTTTCAAAAAACCCCTAGTCTCATTCAAACTTTGAAAACATAATGTATCATCGTATAAATTCAAATCCTCATTATCCAATTGATGCATAAAAATTATTATATATACAGATTCAGTTAAAAATTAGTACAAAGTAGGAAAAAAAACTATGTGACAATTATCCTATATTGTTTTAAGTTCTTATTGTGTAAGTGATTAGCAGATTTAATAGAATATTGCTTTAATGAAAAAAATGTGAATGATTTCTTGATAAACTTAATTGGCCATGGATCGATTAAGTCAATTCATTTTATCCAGATCGTCCAACTTGATAATTCGAATAGCCTTAGATAACTCATCTTTTTTGACCATTATTCTATCACCGTTCATCCACACAAACTTATAATTTTTCACCTTATTTAACTCTTTCACTTTCATCATCAGCGAATTAAAATACGGAGTTAGATGATCGTTGAAGTATATCGCTCTTTTTGGACGATGTGGATTTATTAATCCAGTATCTGGTTTCTTTTTTCTTGCTGCTTTAATTATTTTATCCCTAACCGCTCTAGAGTTCAATTGCAGAATTGCAGGACTATGAAGTTTATTTTTCGATGGCAGTCGGTGAGTTGAGATATCTTTTAATCCTATTTCGATTTCCATTTTTCCCAGCAAAGTTAACACATTCTGAGCTAGATCTTCCTCTTTTTCGAAAGGTATACCTGTAAGAATTATATTCCTGGATCTTGCATATTGCTTTTCACATTCCACTGTTGTTCTTAAATCATCCAACTCTTTTCTTAACTTTGCCGATTCTCCTTGAATAATTTCCATATCCTTCCTCATTTCTCCTACCTTAAGATCGATATTCGCAATCATATCCTTCATTTCATCCATCTTTTCAGTGATTATTTTATCCTGTTTGGCAAACAATTTTTCCATCATACTTTTCATTGCGATGAAAGCAGGGTCTGTAGAGTCTTCTTCAAAGCTATTCAATCTACTCCTGGATCTACATTTAGGACATTCCCATTCATTTTTTTTCTGCACTCCTTTTGCCTTCCACGTACTTTTTGACACACCCGAACAGTTATAATGTAAACCAGACTATAATGCTTAATAATAATAATAATAATAATAATAATAATAATAATGGTTGAGTTCAATCACGTCAAGATCTACTGGAGTGTCCAAATGGTTACAGACAGGCGGGTAGTACACAACAAGCCTGACATCCTGGTATTGGATCAGCTGGAGAAGAGGGCTTATATAATTGATATTGCTGTACCTTCAGATGAGAATGCTCAGAAGACCAGAGGCGAGAAAATCAGAAAATACCAAGAGCTATCATTTGAGCTGAAGGAAATGTATGGGCTGAATACAGTGAGAGTACTTCCAATTGTAATAACAGTCAATGGCCTGATACTCAAGTCGGTTGTGGAAATATGTCGAAGTATTGACTTGGTAGACGAGGTGCTGAAGAGAATGCAAAAATCTGTCCTCCTTGACACTGCTCGTATTGTGCGCAAGTTCATAAAATAGTCAAACAGTGTTATAAAGATGAAAGGAAGGTTGCATTAAAGTGCCCCTTCTTTGAAAATATTTCCGCAAGAGCGTGCTTATAAAAGGGATAATAATAATAATAATAATAATAATAATAATAATCATAATCATCATCGTCATCTTCTTACAAGGATTAGGCTCTATTGTCCTGTACAGGCATACATTTCTTTCATGATCTTCCTACGCTTTGCTCTCCTACGGGTTTGTACTCGCATGCTAATATTCGGAGCTTATTGAATGGCTTTCTGAGTAAATGAGTGGACTAGTTTTCCCGATAATATGTCTTCAGTATATCCAATAGCGGTTCTACATTCAGTTCAGCTCTTATGTTGTCATTTTTCATTTTATCCAGTCTTGTACAACCCATTATCTAGTTACTCAATCTAGTACAATAATGAAAAAACACAACTGTCAAGTTGAATCAACATATTATACATTAATATAATTAATAGCCAAGTCGATGTATCGATCAATTATAATTCTGGATTCAATATTTCCAAATAGAATTGTCTCAAAATATTAAGGAAGCATGAAGTGAAACAGTTATAGCTGAGGATCACATTCTGATGCTATTACGGACATTAACTTGAAGCACATGTCAACCTGAGCCAACATTAATGACATTTGAACAATGAATCAATCTGCTATTACGGTAATCGGGCAGCCGTCGAAGTTGCTTCACTCCGCTCAGGAATACCATTAGTCATCTCACCCTAATAATGATCGATGCTTTGGGCATGCTATGCATATTTTGGCTGATTGAAAGCTGAATTGTGAACGACTGATTGGCTCTATCATTGAACGCTACACTCAGGTGTACTTCTTGTGAGAAAAGATTCCAAATAGTATCATAGATCATGTCAAAATAAGTAAAGTCTGGATAAACAATGTGTTCATGTTAAATGAATAACTGTATTGTCAACAATGTATGTTTGAGAAATAGATATTTGCATTATTTCTGTCAATCGAAGCTGAGTTATGATGCTCATCTATGATTTCAATGATGATAATATAGATATTACTTTTTCGACTTGAAGAAAAACATATTCGATGAATAATATATTGCAACTGAACATGGATTTGTACAATCCAATCCAAAGATTATATGAGGGACTCAAGACAAATTAGATGATAGTTTTCGATGAAAAATAAAACTTTATTGGAATTTGGAGAATTATATTGTATCAAATATTGGAAGTGATAGATAGTATAAGCGGTTAAATTAACCAGGCAAGACAGTATCTTATTTTTTATAATGATGAAAATGCATGCAAATCATTTTCAAACTTGCAAATCGATAGTAAATTATGATTGTATTATTATGGACAAATAACCTTTAGAAAGTCTGAGAATTGATCTAGATACTTCTCTTCTTTTACTACATATTTCTACTTCCAAATTGTATTATGTGTTACAAAATGAGAATATATTTATCACAAATTGGAGACAACTATTTAGAATTACTAGAACTATTTATGCTACTAGAAGAACATAGAATAGTACGATATTCTAGCATAGTGTAGTATATTTATATGTAACTAGCCGTCAGGCTCGCTTCGCTCGCCATATCCGTCTAGCCAGGGGGCTTCGCCCCCTGGACTCCCGACTGGATCGTCCAAGAATGAGATCAGCAAGCTCGCTTCGCTCGCCTACATTTATCATTTGAGCATTTTTATCATGTTAGGACGATCCAGTCGGGGGTCCAGACTAAACGTCTGGCTAAACGGATATGGCGAGCGAAGCGAGCCTGACGGCTAGTAATATAATATTCCTAGGGATAGCTCTGATTGAAGTAGCAGTGCCCAATCAATTTTTCCCCGATAAATGCATTTCAATCTTCAAATTGGTGCCAACCTAACAAAGTCAACTCAACTTAATGCCAACCTGACAAAATTATTAATTTAGTTACCAGTTAACTACTACCAGTTAAGTACTTCGAAGAGGTACTCTCTCTAGATTATACTGTAGTTCTATATTAATATATGGTATGGACATTTTTCAATAATAATTAAGAGAATAAGAAGAATATACATGCTAAAAGAAGAACTTTAAACCCTTAAAAACCACCCTTAGAGTTAAAATATTACCAAAAGATTTCTTAGTGCGCCTCTAAAGGGCCAACTGAACATACCTACCAATTTTGAACGTTTTTGGTCCGGTAGATTTTTAGTTCTGCGAGTGAGTGAGTGAGTGAGTGAGTCAGTCAGTTAGTCAGTCAGTCAGTGAGTGCCATTTCGCTTTTATATAATATAGATAGATGATATATTGGGGAATACACGTATTGAGTCTCGCTCCAAAATCAACATTGGTGTCAGGACCTCTATCTATAGACCTAGCTTATAACCAATACCAAGTCCAAATGAACCCGAAGCTGGAAGATTAGTCTGTTCAGACTCTTGATCGTAGTAGTTATTTTTAGAGAGGTTGTCGAAGACAAGTGCCCGTATGGTAGTGTGTATGACTGTAGTTATGTGTTAGTGGTAGTCGATTACAAGTAGGCCGCTATATTTATGGTAGTGTATGAGAGATGTGATTACCTTTGGGGGTGGCGATGCCATAGCCCTTGGAGTCCAGCAGACCGCCGATCTGGGTCAAGTTGCAATCACGCTGCACTGCGTAGTCCAGCATGGTCGACTCCATCAGAAACGCGTAATTGCCTTCCAGCACTCTTTTCACCCCGTCCTCGTATGACGAGACAAACACCGATGGCCGCTTGCTCTCCATGTACCTCCACATTTTCTGGTAGATCCCGATTTTTGAGTCCTGCAATCAATATTAATGATATAATTATTTATCTTTTTATTCGTGGACAGAATCACAAATCATATAAATATAGTTAGGAAGGAACAACAGGCTTCGCCCAAATCTATTCCATTCCCAAATTTTGATAAATTAATAAAATGTCCAAAAAATAGGTTATGTTTCTACTGTAAAACGTTCAATTTCAATTTTCGTCCAAAATACAAGCTATACATTTTGAATTTATAGAAATTAAAACACCAAACTATTTCTAAATATAACATCATCAGCCAAGAACTTCAATATTTCTTGAGTATCAGCGAAGAGACGATATTTATCTCGGCTCCTATTCACAGATCAATATCTTTTATAGAGCTTTACATTACTAGATAGTCCTAGATCTTTTTTAGATCTTTACATTACTAGATAGTCCTAGATATTCATATTTTATCTCTGGTACTAGAGTGGAAGAACTACAGGTATGTAACAGGTGTGCAACTGTACTTGAAACTACAGGATTCTATAGCGTGTGCTATACGAAATTACATATACTGATATTTTTTTATAATTTATCTATATTACTAAGTATTCGCCATTGAATATTTTTCAACCATGATTCAATTCGGAAAGATGCATTGGACTTGAAGTTCCATGTTCTAGACTGATAATTTTTTCACAAATCAGGAATAATTTTATTTATTTGTCAACATGATCAAACAAGACAATAATTTGCCGATATCAACGAGAATAGGCATACATGAGAGTTATAATTTAAATATTCTGAGATAACAAATAGAAATGCACATTCTATATCATATTATTTAAAGTGAACATATTCTCATATTATAAAAATGGAGTTTGAATATTTGGGACAATATTGCTGAGCTATCAATAGTTCAGGAATCCTTGGTGACAACTATTTGATCAATGGGGAAGATCAGTTATCTATCATCGAGATTTGTCTCCCATTCCTATATTTTCAATGATAATCATTCAAAGAGAGACAATGGTTCAAGTTGGCATCACAATTTCTCTACCACCTGTGACTGTTTTACAATTTATTTTCAGATTCACGTCTATTTTTGTCGTGGGAAGGTTATTCTATCATTTTGAATCAATGATTCAAGATAGTAGCAAGACAAATACTGTGAAGCCTTCTTCACTTTATGTCGGTGGATTGTTGAGAAGGATGACCGCGAACCGATCGTGAGAAGCGAACTCACTGAATACGTGATAAGGGTGTCGAAGCGAAATAGCTTATCATCGGAGGCTTCGTCCCGCCAGCTGGACGGACGGACGTCCGGGTGCAAAATGTGGTGAGGAAATTGCTCCAAGCAATAAATGCCTCAGCTTCGGAAAAGTTTATCTCCAAGAGTTTACGCTCTGATGAGTGTACGAGTCTGCCTCAGATTCTATCTTCGGAACCATAAAATAAGTTTTTAATAGTAGCCGACCGACTCACTCCGTCTAAGCTACAACTCTTCCCCGTCTTCGAAATGTTTTGACGGCAGAAAAGCAATAATATGAACAATTGCTTCCCACAATCGTCCTAAGAAAAACATTTACAACTGTATGCAAATTCGACTTGGCGCTATCAGTGGCTTAGAAACTGTCAAGTCGATTTGAAGTGGACTACCAAGCAGTTACTTAGTAAAATATTGAATTATCACTGGTACAAATCAGTGCTTTATATTTTAAAATGATAACTGTTTCAATCTACAAGCAATATATTATAAATTGAAAATTATAGACAACGATTTGATCGACATCTTGACCAAATAATTGTGCACAGATATGAATCACATGCAGTTGGGAAATAATTCACAGTATCATCTTGCTTGCTCAATAAATTCCAGAACACCTGTAATTTTGGTTTGGATTCAATAATAATATTATATCGATAAGATGATGAGATAACTTGTACACAGAAACTGTATTCAAGTACCGCGTATCAACAGTTCTTGAGAATCACGTTGATCTCAGTAATTCGAGTTGTATATCAAATCATTAGTATAAAATCAGATTAAATCAAATCATTATCAGTATATCAGATCGAGTTGTATATCTCCTCATTCCCATCCTATTCGTGTAAAAGATTATTATGGAGAAATCTATCGATAAAGAGTAAAAGAAAGACTGGTAGAGAATAAATTTTGAATTTACATAACTGACATCAGTAAAATAGTTAACCAAGAAAAAATAGTTCAGTTACAGGATAATACCATAGAGAAACAATAGCGTAAGTAGATATTCCATGGTATAAGGCGTTTATGTCGCAACTTTTACTGTTATCTCAAGCCGATTACTGTCGATTGTTGTCGATTTTTACTGTTTTGACCGGGTAAGAGTGTATGAAAGTCACAATATGAGAGACTACCAGCGTCATAAAGCTTCACGGGAAAGATCTACGTGGACTACAGGCTTGAGATAACAGTAAAAGTTGCGACATAAACGCACAAACCATGGGATATCTACTTATGCTATTGTTTCTCTATGATAATACTGTATGTGGGTTTATAGCAATCGGTTTGATAATGTGTCAACAAAACCAAAAAAATACTATTGTAGTTGTGTGCGTGAATTGCAGCAATGTTCGCACATCGAGTTTATAAATCCACTACATTATTCTACTCTACTGATATAATTATGTCACAAATTCCTGTTCGGAAAATATACAGCGATGTGAATTGATGAGATTCCAGACCGATGGAATTCACTTACCCTGAAAAATGTCATCGTTGATCCTCCTGCAAGAGTGCCATAAGATATTTCAGTTTGCTCGGAGAGATCGGCAGCGTTTTCTATCGGCGTTATCATCCTCTCCACCGTGAGGAAAGCAGCCAGGTTGGCCGTGTACGACGATATTATGATCAGCGTGAAGAACCACCATATTCCTCCAACTATCCTTGTCGAAGTCGCCTTGTTGACAGAAAAGAAACAATCGTATGAAGTCTCACAGGAGTAGTGTTGGTAAAGTTTTTGCTACAGTAGGCTAATTTCCAGTTCTAATGTTTCACGCAACTTGGATGCAAATTTGTAATCTTGTTGGTTCTCTACCTTACACCCTACTGCCAAGATGTAATAGAATTATATCATTATATCATTCAATGAGTATGACAAATTTACGACATAACTTGAGTTTGTGGCCTAAGCCCGACTTAATATTAAACACTGGCGTGTCTTTTGAATAGGATATCGATAAATAGATGAGAGATTAATAATCATTACCCTGGTTGAAATCATTGTTGATGAAATTGAGGTTGCAATAACAAAAAAGTACTCAATTCACGATTGAATCTCTCAGTAAGCATTACTCTTCAATTTATAGTAGTTGAACTACTATTCATAATAAACTATCAATATTTATAATAAACTATTTTCAAAGTAGTTGAAAATACCATCCTGCATTCTATCGTATTCATTCTAATAATAAATTGAATCAAGTCTTATTCAAATAAAATTATCACCGATTTGTTATTAAGATTTATAATTTAGAAAAATACATAACTATTGAAACTGATAACTCAAAAAAATTATTTGGGAAGGAATGATAATGAAAATATATCATCCGTCCATTAATCATCAATTATGCTTATCCGTTGGAACAATATCTGTTATGCAAAATAATAATAATGTCCTATAAAAATTATTCTAGAAGATAGAAATTCAATTGAAAATATCATAGAATAGTTATAGATCTGATTATTCTTGAATGATAAAGACAGGAATGTAGTTGATTTTGATTAGCTGAATAATAAACACGCAACAAATTGAACTTATATATGATTATCGGATGAGAAAAATATTTTCTTCAAGGAAAAGCAGTAAAGCTAGATAGGCGTAAGCAAAAAAGGCGCAGCAAAGAAAAAAGCGTGGTATCAGATATTGAGTTATGCACATTATTCCAAACTAAATATTGGAGGAGTGGGAAAAAAATCAATACTTGAACTTTAAAGAGTAATTCGAGCGATGGGTAAATATACTTTTCTCTAGGATGGAGAGACAACAGAAACTACTCTTGATAGAAGTATGAACATACAATACGATAGAACTACATACAATACCATAGTGTTGGATGATCCAAGATCAATTTATGAAACTAAGCAATTCCAAACTCATTTCACACAGCTACTGATGATATAGATAATCAAGAATCACATTTAAATGCAAGCAAATAAATATCAATAACCAATAATAATTGTGCAAAGACTAGTTTCAAGTTTTTTCAAGTCTCTAGATATTGAATACCAAAACTCGAAGATATTGAACATTAAAACGCACGATATTAGAATATCGTAATTTCAAAAGAATTTGGGCTAGCTGTAGCTTAACAATTTTCAAAAGAATTGTAATATGTATGAATGAATATTCTTAATCGATTCACTATTGTTTCATTTCGTTTAAGATAATCCCCAACAGGTGTATTTCAACCCAAATTGATTGATTCGAATATTGTAATCAATTCCATTCATATTCTAAAGAAAAGTCTGCAGAGCTCATGAGGAAGATGCACTGTAACATCATTGATTGAGTTCTAAATTGATCAATAATGATATAATGGTAGGGTTTTAAGCAAACATGTTATGTTAGCTATGCGTTTTTTTATATTCCATGGCAGCCAGTGATTTGAACTAGTTAGTTGGCTTCGTCGTCGCGTTGATAAGCTGATAAGTTGAGTCTAACAGATGAGTCAGTTATCAGATTCAGTTAGTCAACGCATATAGACTATAAGTTAATATTTATGTGCCTTCTAATTGCATTAGACCACTTGTGGAGCCAACTTCGCTGGACACGAATATATTATTATTTTTGTGTTGAAAAAATGTACCTGTTGGTCAAAAACCCACCTATAAATGTAGGTCCATTTATCTGTCATAATCATCTTTCCATTAACTCACGAACAAGTCTGGAACTAATATAAACATCATCCTCAGAAAAAGTATGATTGCTATTGAACACCGATCGCATCTCATCCAATTGAGCACTTCTTCCAATCTCAAATAAGCTCCGATAAGATAAAATAGACTCAGCCTAATTTTCTTGGCACAATTGAAGAGAGCCTCCGTTTCAAAAGGCCTAGCAGTCTATAACAGTTCCAATATTCAATGAGTGCTCTCTCGGAAATAGGCTACGATTTCATGTGTGGAAGCCAGATGTTCGCAACGTAGTGAGCCCACCTAAAATTCCTCTCCATTCAGAGTGGAATATTTCCGCGCCGAGTTTTCTGGATCTCAATCGGCGGAAGAGCTGAAAGAATGGAGCTGCACGATCTGGAAGCTATAAAAACATTCTTGACGATGAAAAGGCATTGACTCCCACTTATGAGATGACTTGACTCCGATGCCGCTTAGAGAATATTCTGGAAGAGGAAGTCGAGGGAAAATTGAGTATTGAAAAGGAAGACAAATGGAATTATAGAAGAGAGAGTATTCCACATCATTGTAGAAATAAGAATGAGTTTATGTGGTTGATGAAATATCCTCTAACACCATTTTCCATCAAATAGAATAGTCATATAAGAAATATTGGGCTTTAAATGATATGCTTGGAGAAGTTTAATTTAGTTGAAGGGGTATTTTTATATTTTGAACTAATTTCTTCCAAGTTGTATATTCTTAGCTACAGTAATTTGAGCCAGCTATTAGGTTTAGCATCTAGAACTGACTATGAAGTGTGTGTGTGTGGGTGATATTATCACTAGATAATATATTCAATGATAAATTATTGATAATTGAACAATTTTATACTGATATTCAATAGAAATAACCCTCCTCTATGAGAATTCATGCGGAGAACTAAAAGTTGGAATGTTCTATAGAATGAGAACACAGGGAAGGAAAAAAATACTTTGGAGTATTACTAGTATTTTGCGATCAAGGTCCAACTAGAAGAAGAATAATTTGATGGAAATGTCGAAAGTGGGAAAATAATGATGCAGAGGTTGAAGAAAAACGAAAATGAGAGGAAATCGGCCCTATCAATTCTGGTTGGCAGGATTCGAATAATGAACTACGAGGGAAAATTGTGTTCTGGAACAGTTTTCGTAATGCTAGAATAATACTTAGTATTTTCTTGAAAATTCTGATGATGGGAATAAAGTGTGTGACTTTCGAATCACAGAAGAAAATTATTCTTGAGATTCTATTTACGAACTTCCGAGAAGAAGTGGTGTAATTGCAGTCTTAATAAAAAATCATCCCAATATCCTTCTAGTTTTTAGAAAGTGTTTCAAAAAAATAAACTTGATTAACTGGAATAGAAATCTCTCGCTAATGTTTCCTCTCTCTCTCGTTTCCTCTCGATGACAGAAAAAAATGAAGCTGATATTTTTATCACATACTTATTATCCATAGAAGGAGATCCCTTTTATGGGATTATTATTGTGTTCATCGATTTGCATAAAATCTCTGAGTTGAATTTTGTCATATTCCTCAGATTGTTCTCACCAAATATCATTGAGCCCTTACTTTTCATGAAGACTTATATATCTCTTTCCATAAATATAATGATTTCTGATGTTTGGTAGCAATTATTGTTCATTCACTTTCATAACCAAACATGGATTCTCAGCTCATCTATTTCATAGATTCAATTTTCCACAATAGTTGATTCACACTGATTCTATTCTCATTATGTACTCTGTAGTTTGATTTTCTTTGTTCACTGTTTTCAATCTCAGTGATACTTTCACTCTTTCCATTTTTCCGTTCACAACATCCATCACTCTCATCATCCATCAAACAATGCTGCAACAACTACCACACCGTTCTAAGTCATCTACAAGCAGTTGTGTATTCTACAAAGCTTCACTCCGTTATTCATTGGATGATATTTTGTCAAGGTGTGCTGGAGCTCTACTGACTGTGGTTCAATCTACTGGCAATGTCCTCTGTGTGTACCTTAGGGTTGAGATCGGATCCCTGCTGCATCAAGGTGCCAATGGTGAACCAGAAACTGTTGCTCAGGGTGAAATCGTTTTCGGAGACCATAAGTGTGGCTAGTGCGTGCTGGTAGAAATCGTCTTCATCATCGGATTCATGGAGATGGTCGTGATGATGATCATGATCATGATGGTCATGATCGTGATGTTCGTGATGATCGTGATGTTCGTGATGATCGTGATGATCGTGATGATCATGATCATGCTGATGTTGATACTGGATTTGTTGACAGTGATCGCACATACAACCATAGCCAGTTGTCGGGTCGCACCATTCGTACGGTGAGAATCTCGCCACAAACCATATGGTTAGTGAGACGACCACGTAGGCTCCAGCCATGTAAAACCATATCTCAACAGCCAGAGGATTCATGAATGAGAACAATCGATTTGGCATGCTCTCAGAAGCCTATAAATAGTAAATTTTCAATGAGTATAGGTAAACACATCATTATTTAAGTCCTTCCGGAATAATATGAGACATTTTTCTCAGTTTATACTTTTGTGGGTCGAATAGATTTTGTCGATAAATCTAAAACCTGGAGAATTCAGGCATTTTATTCTTCCTTATGCGATTATTGATAATTCCAGTGCAGCTTTTATAAAGATATAGGTTCTGGTACGCGAAGTTCCCGGGGTCCTGGGAAGCGGTTTTCGAAAGGGAGGTTCGTCGCCGGAAAAACTCTCAAGATTGAGCCTCAGAAAGGGTTTTTAAAGAAATTGAGAAGCAAGGTAAAACTCAAATGGTCGAAAATTCAAGAAATAAGGATCAATTATTTCTTTTAATTTTGTCACAAGAGGTACCAGTACGGCTTACTGTGAGTACCGTCAGAAAAACAGCAGTGTATCTTTCCATTTACTCTTTAATAGGGTGAACAAAATACGGATGGACAACTCCTGTTGATTTTATAACGAATCAGACGTTCTGTAACAATCGGATCAGTTGAGAAAATTTGTTATGCTTTCGCATAATACTGTGTATGAACTGCATTCCGATCTTCCTTTCAAAAACCGTACACGAAGCTCAGTGGTTATAAATAACATAGTTCTTTGACTCAAATTAGCAACCCTCCATTGAATCACGTACTACTATACCCATTTCGTAATTTTTTCTATGAATCTCACACACTTCAATATTGGATATACAATATTTGATTTCTCATTTGAAGACCGTGCTATATTTATGAGGAAATCTTTGTTCAATCTACTGACTTTGGACTCCTTCTATTATTTTTTATGATAACATGATATGTGACCAAATACATTTTTGAATGAGAATGAGATACCGGTATTCAAGAATCCAAAGTGAACGGGTCAATTATTGATTTTGATAATTCGGATGCAAATTACATTATTTCAGTTCACGGTGAATATTCAGGGTGGACACAGTTACCATTCTCCATGGAATGTTTCTATCGCAGTGATGGTTCTGGAGGTCGAACTACAGAATAGTTGGATTTCTTGGAAAGTTGGAGACTTGCCAATAAGCTCTTTAACCAACAATCCATAATAGTTATGGAGCGTGAAGTTATACTGGCTTAACTCACTGAGGAATTCGAACGGATAGTATTCGAGTGAGGTTGTTGCAAACATTGTTAGTGAGTGCTTGCTAGCTGCTGCTATAGTCATTATGTTCCATGTTGTTCAGCTTATAAGAGCAGCATGTCGGTAGGTGGATAGATATTCTTTCAGATGTAATCTTGTCGCGAAGAACGTATTAAGTGCGGCTGTAGCTCTATATTTAATGGAAAAGTAGCCATGAGAATGGCAGGAAATTGCGGCTTAACTGCGAATGCGAAGATATTGAGCACCCTCTCACAGTTTCTCATCTCTTTCTCTTCTTCTGCGACTCTCTCTCTCTCTCTCTCTCTTCCTTCCGGTTTGGAGAATACCGACATTATCTCAGACATTTCCATAATTCTGAACAGGGGACCGTCACACTCTTCACTCTCTCCCCCTAAATCACCAGTATCTTTTCAACCTGCTTTCAGTCTCTGTCCCCCCCACCACTACTCCGCAGCGATCACATTATCAGTCTTTTTCATGTGCTTAAGCGGCTTCGAGTATCTTCTCTTGCGGAGAGTGATGGAATAATCATTCCACGTTCAATGCTAAATATTACAACCTTGGAAAGTCATATTTGGGAGCGAACTCCATTCCAACGCTGCTGAGCTCTTTATCCAAGTATATTATTGAGTTCTTGGAAATATTTATTATTGATCATGCTAAATAGATTTATGTAAAAATTGATATCTTTGAACAATAATTACTATCAAATTGGTACTCACATACATCATTCATCAAAGAGAGAAATATTATAAAAAATCTTGATCGAAATATCAATCAATAGGATTATTAATATTATGATTATGAGCTTTAGAAATTATAATATAATTAACAATGATTTAGTTTCAATAGACTCTGCCTTTTTGTTTTCAACAGTGGAGATCCCAAATAAGCTTCATGAGAATACATTATAATACATTAATCTGTAGTATTTTCTCTCGTGAACATGATTAACATCTACAACATGATTTTCCTTCTTTGTTGTCTATGGCATTTTTACTATCTAATGTTCAGCATGCCTTTATGTGGGGACTTTATTCATTTGTACTTTATTCTAGAAAAATCTCATTGAGAATGTCAAGAATGTGTAATGAGTTAATTTAAAATGGTCCAAAATACTAGAGTAACGATCGAATGAAGTAGACAAGACCAGGGGCCCGTTTCTCGAGAGGCACAAGTTACATGTTGACTAGTAAATTTGAACAGATTTGTCACTTTCCTGTTTCTCATGCAAAAGTCCTCTGTCTTTACATATTGTCAATGTTAAAACAGGATGCTACTGTTACTAGGTATATACAGCATAATACAGTATATACAGAATAATACAGTATCCGTTCAGCTGCGGCGTTTCTGAACAACAGGAGCAGTGTTTGGCACTTAGTTAAATTATTGATTTTATTTATCACTCATTGTTAGATTATTGTCATGAAACATGATACTCACAAATAAATTTCAACAGACTTTCCACGAATTTCAACAGCAGACTGTCCAATAATCACGCAATATCGTGCTGTTCGAATTATTTATTACAATAGGTGCTCATTGCTCATTGATACAGCAAAAGTCCTAATTTCCATATTCTATTTTTGTTATAGGAATAGCTATCGAAGAATCAGAACACTGATGAATGTAGCTTGACGGATGAAATCAAAATGGCAGAGATTGAATCCAAACCTGGCTGCTGATTTGTCATTGCCGCAACCACCTAATAACCGAAGATAACAGAAAACGCCAATGCACTATGAGGCCTGATCTGACCCAGTTGTAAATTACTAGTCAGTGATAGTGTTCATGCCAAAAGAGCTTGTTCGTTTATCGTTTATGGTGCCTGGAGACCCGATGCCAATGAATTAGTGCTAGTCAAAAAGCTACTAAAAGCTTTTACTGGCCTACAACAGTGGATGCTCTCATACTGTTATCTCGGCATTCTCTCAATAATTGAACCAAAGTTTTTTCCGCAGTATCAGCTTTTATCGCTCTATGAATTTTGCTGTATGAGAATGAAATCATGCAGGCTGTGATATTGAAGTATTTTTTCAATGATTGAGTATCCTTGGATCCTTTGTCATTCATAAACCCTTCGGATGCTTTGACTGGAACCCAGCAAAAGCATTGCACTCATCTTTAATAATCATCAGTTTCATTACCCGCGCACAAGTCTAAAACACATGTGATCATTCTCAGCACAAAACCTATAGAAAAGAAATGTTTAATCTGGAATCGTTCCACTACAGATTTAAAAGTGTCATATGAAAATCAAATCTAATCTTTTTATCTCTTCATTTGATGAGCTTGCTATCGATCTTTTATTATATCTAAATAGTTGACTACAAAATGTTTTTATCATTGTCCAGCCGTTTAGTGGGATTGATCTTGAGGGTTGAGTGTAAGAGAGGGCCAACTGTGCCCTAACTCCGCCCTCCTAGGTAAAAAATAAAGGTAGCGATTCTATTCTATTCTATCTTCACCGCGACTTACTAGTTCTGCTCACAATTTTAGGGACACTTGTAAATTATCACACTGGCTATCAGTAACTTCCAAGGCAGGCAGCGTATGCTGTCTTACTCCTTCAAAAAACCCTCTTTCATTTCATGAGGAAACCGATCATCGAAATTTCATTCCTATCGGGCTTCTCAATTGACATCACCAAAAGAGAAACATGAATTTTTCCAAGACAATGAATTGACCAGCATTAGAAATCACGTTTACGCGTTTTGAAAAATTTCAATCAATGCATATATAAAGCTAAAATTCTTGAAAGAAAAGATTTCACTATAATAATAATATCGAGTGACCTGGCTGGCTAAGGTCTGGTGTCAGAATTTTCAGGTTGCAACTGATCAATTTCAGGGCCTAACGATTGTTTTTAGGCGGCCGAGACCGACGGAAAACGTGCCCACCCGAATGTGGGTAATATCTACAGATATTATGCTATCAAGCAGTATCAACATGCAAAAAATATGAATTAGTTTATCGCTTGCATATCCAATAAAAGCTTCTAAGGTGTTATAACACAACATTCACACAACCTCTTTGAAATTTGAACAGGCAGCAAGCGATTCGATAGCGTTGTACCTTGGGGTTCAGTCCAGAGCCTTGTCTCAGAAAAGTTCCAGTAATAAACCAGAAACTGTTCGAGACGGAGAACTGGTTCTCAACAACATCCGACTCGGCAAGGCAGGGATGAGGGTTGTTCCATTCGTAAGGCGAAAACCTTGCCATGACGAACAGGGTGAAGCTTACCAGGAGGTAGGCTGCTAAAACGTATAACCAGATTTCTACTGCTAAAGGATTCATAAACGAGAACAGTCTTGTTGGCTGCGATGTAGGAACCTGTAAACAAGCTATTCACATATTATACAGTGTCTACAATAGAATTACATCATACATCTAAACAGTTTTCAATTTTCCTTAATAAATATATTCGAGATTATTATGTGAGAAGTAAAATGGAATTCGTTCAATGCATATTGAAGCATTCTTAAGTTCTTGAATTATGCTTCATAAGCAATTGTTCATTCTCATCTTCTTTATGGCACTATATTATGGGCGAATGGCAGTCATTCTCAATCTTTATTTGTATTACAAAAAAGAGCAATAAGAACAATTTGTAATGTGCCTTCTTTAACTCACTGTAAACCGTTGTTCATAAAATTGGGAGTCATGAGCTTACCTTGTATTTTTATGCTTAATTGTCTGCTTTTTGTAAAGTCAAATCCACATTTATTCTCAACTCATGACAACATTCATTCTTATAACACAAGGAATAAATCGAATCTAAGGAATCAGTACTGCTCTTACAAATCCAGCCATACGAGTTTTAAGGCCTTTTCTATAAAGTTTTACAACCATTTACCACCAAATGTTCGAGGTTTGACGCTCAGGGAATTCAAACTAAGAATTAAGAATTTTTTTATAAAAAACTTTTTTTATAGTGTGGATTAATATTTCAATGTTAACATGGAGTCTATCTAGATTTCAGGTAATTGCTATTGTTGTATGATCTCTAATATAGTTTGAAATATTGACGTGGCCGATACAAATTGTAAAGTTTTTGTCTGTGGCAATAAATTGATTTGAATTTGATTTGAAAAAGCCCAATGTTAATGTGATGCGTTCCACCCAATTTCGATGAGCAAATTCATTTTTCAGAATGAATACATCATACATCTGAACAATTTTAAATTTTACATAAGATATTATTTGAGAATATTTTATGAGAAAGTCAGATTAAATTTGTTCCATGGATATTGAAGCATCCTTAAATTCTTGAATGATGCTTCATAAGGCCCAATGTGATGAGTTAAACCTTATTACGATGTATTCATTTCTCTGAATAAATTCATGATGATTCTTTCTCTTTGATTAATGATTAGTTATCTGAATACTGTAAAGATGTTGAAAATTATACTTCCACTCCATGGAAAGAGAGAAAAACTTCATACATTTTTCCTTTTTTCATGTTTGGATATCAGAACGGTTTCAAAAACTACATGTTTTAATCCTCTTCTACAAGCTGTGTTCGTTGTAAAATTTCTTATAGAAGACGCTTTTACTCAAAGTTCATCTTGTTCGATATTCTGTGCAAAATTTAGTCTTTCATCGTCTACTATAAAATTCAAGCTCTTGATAACATTAGTTGAAGTAGGAAATTAAGCTCTTGTTCACGCAAGTTTATAATAAGGAAGTTTGAAAGAGTTTATGAGCTACCGAGACGGGAGGTCTCATATTAAATCGAGTGTGATTCAAAATGTGAGTGCTCAGGAGAAAGTTATTTTTCATATAGAACTTTGTTCTTTATCCTCTCTCAAGCTGTTCATCCAAGTAACGTTGATTCTGTATTAAGTTTTGACTCGAAGTGATAATAATAGTTTTTACTTTCCTTGCCCTATATAAGGAAAGTATTGCTTTCCGAAAAAATAAGGTACCCCAATTTCTGAATTTCTATACGTTTCAAGGTCCCCTGAGTCCAAAAAAGTGATTTTGGATATTGTCTATATATATATATATATATATATATAATATATATATATATATATAATATATATATATATATATGTGTGTGTGTGTGTGTGTGTGGTGTGTGTGTGTGTGTGTGTGTGTGTGTGTGTGTGTGTGTGTTGTGTGTGTGTGTGTGTGTGTGTGTGTACACAATATCTCATCTCCCTATTAGCGGAATGACTTGAAATTTGAAACTTGAGGTCCTTACACTATAAGGATCCGACACGAACAATTTCAATCAAATGCAATTCAAGATGGCGGCTAAAATGGCGATAATGTTGTCAAAAACAGGGGTTTTCGCGATGTTCTCGAAAATGGCTCCAACGATTTTGATCAAATTCATACCTAAAATAATCATTGATAAGCTATATCAATTGCCACAAGTCTCATATCTGTAAAAATTCCGGGAGCTCCGCCACATCTATGCAAAGTTTGATTTTATATTTCCAATTATCAGGTCTCAGATATAATTTAAACGAAAAATTTTGAGTGGAAAAGATTCAGCATGGAAATCTTTTCAATTAATGTCCAGTAACATTTTCACCTAAAATTGAAAATAAGCTTGAAATTTGAGAAAATGTGATTATTCAATTGCAAACTGTTGGCAACTGTTGATTCTTTTAAATCATTCACTATGAAGAGATAGCAGACTTTGTGTGTCTGCAGCGCTATTGTCCTGTCACCAGCTGGCTCAGATCTTAGAAAAGTAGACTTGAGATGCGCGGGAACACTATCGTCAGTTGATCAATTTTCATAACGGCAAGGATAGTTGTGTGATTGCACCACACCAGATTTTTTAGTGTTGAATTCCATTTTTGTGTAAACTATCTCCACATTTATCTGTCCCATAGAATTCCGGTTCTATTTGGAATTAACTAAGAAAAATATTATATATGAGTGTAACAGCATTCCTTACCAAATATTCCATTCTTTTTCAACTACTTTTCCCTCACTTGAGTAGGAATGGATTGAAGAGAACTGAGAGCTGCATGAGAGATTTGATTTCCGCCTTCTTTCTCTTCACTACACGGCTTCAGAGCTAAACTCTTAATACAGACAATTAAACTTTCTCTCTCACGCACAATCTATAGAACTACCGTCTCTCTCACACAGCTTTATCTGCATACCAGCTCTCCACTGACGACAAAGTTATGATTAATACTCTTATAATTTCCTGCTTGACAATCAATATTGAGTTTAGATTGCTATAGCTCTCTAGCTCGCTAATCACCACCTGAGAATAATAAACGATTTAATATCTACTACGATCGTTGATTATATTGGGATGAAATTGATTACATACATTGCCTCTGGGTCATTCCGCAAGGTCCTGTATTAGCTGATAATAATCCTGCGATGAAAAGCATGACTGTTTTTGGTCGTAGTGGTGATTTAGTCTTGAAAAGGCCGACCTAATTATTCCAGAAGTGAAATTTATGTCATATATTTCGCCAACTAATTGTTCAAGTCAGGAAAAGGAACTTACTTGTTCAACTTCCTTTAGGTTCCTTTACTTCTGGAACACTATGGACCTTCTCGTCTTTCAATAGGTTATGAAAATTATGATTATTCAAGGTTGATGTGTCAACCTTATTAATAAATTATTAATTCACATTTAATTATAACTGGTTAGAATTCCATAGAATACTGTTGAATAAACCTTTTCTTAGTTACCACTAGAAACATCAACCAAACAAATTCTGTTAGTTCATGAATAATAGATTGATAGTAATAAGCTAAGATATGATTTCAACGTCCGATCTCTGGAATGATTTTCTATAAAAGGGATGAAAGATCAAAATGGGAGTTAACATGAATAATAAAAAACTCTCACTTCCAAGAATATCATTTATAATCGATGAATGAAGGATTGAATCATGAGGCTCATTTAACTGGACTTTTCATAATACGTTTTGTATGTAATATCAAATAATGGCTGAAACATTGGTATTAGAAAAGTGAAGAACTGTATCGCACCATTCTCTCAACAAGTTAGGGCTATTAGAAACTCTGCTAAGTATAGTATTGGATGTGATAAAATTTGTTCCGAAACTAGGCTATATAACAATTTTAAGCTCAAATATGATTCAATTTTCCTCTGATCTTCTCTCTCTCTGGCTCTAGAATGTATCATGAATACTATTATTTATACTTTGACGTCTTCGTCAGTGTGTTGTACAGCCCGCGTTTCCCCAGAGAATTTTCCCAGGGGACAGCCCCTCTGTCTTCTGTTTCTGAGTGCAATCCAATATAGAAGGCGACATAACTCCAATTTTTTGACTGAATATTGCGTTCGAATACAAAAAAGATTCCCAGATATGGATTTCCGAATCGTCTTGTAGTTTCCCCACTTGCAAGCGCCTTGTATACATTTGTGTTTGTTCAATTCCCATTCCATTTGCTTGGGCTGATACAAATACTTGAGAGCTGCTGGGAGCTGTTCAAGTTGTTGTATTGGATGTGACCTATAAGACACTTGCATCAAGCCGATCTCCGAGTGTGGATTCACAGCAAACAAGCACGCACCCGATTTTTACTTCGTCTCAAAGATTTTATTCTGTTTTCTCCTTCCCACTTGAATCCACAATCTTCAGAGATTCCATTCAGTTTACTTCTCCCCATTTCAATTCACACAAATTATCCGGGGCTACATGTAAACCAAGTAAACATTGAAGATGATAGAGCTCTGCTAACTAGATTATGAAGAATCATAACCTTTTTTGGACTAATTTTCAATAAAAATTCAGGAATGGAATAGTAAGGGCTATAAGCATGTTCTTCCATCTCCAATCATTTAGGATTATTTTTTCCATCGTTGAATCATCATCAATGAATATGTAACAGTACTTTGTAACAGTACATAGTAATAGTACTTTGAAATTTTTCAGGGTTTGTGCAACAGATTTAAAATCACTCCACTACTAGAAATAATTATTATTGAACGAAAATCCTAAATAAATGCTGCAAATCACCCCGAAGACCTCTGCTACTGCAGACATTGACAACAGGGCTAACAGCTAGATGGAAATTCGATGAGAACTACTATCCAAAAATTAGTTTCCCGGGCTGGCAACTAATTTTTGGATAGTAGTTCTCATCGAATTTCCATCTAGCTGTTAGCCCTGTTGTCAATGTCTGCAGTAGCAGAGGTCTTAGGGGTGATTTACAGCATTTATTTAGGATTTTCGTTCAATAATAATTATATATTAATTAGCATTTGAATAAATGCATTCTCTATTTAATTCCATCTGCCACTACTATAACTCCACAATAACTATTGTGTTACCCCAAATTATGATCACAGATAGTGGGTTTGTATTATGATAGTAACATAGTAATAGTACTTTGAAATTTTGCAGGGTTTGTGCAACAGATTTAAAATCACTCCACTACTATAACCTCACTATAACTATTGTGTTACCCCAAATTATGATCACAGATAGTGGGTTTGTATTATGATAGTAACATAGTAATAGTACTTTGAAATTTTGCAGGGTTTGTGCAACAGATTCAAAATCACTCCACTACTATAATTCCACAATCACTAAATTGTGTTACCCCACAGACTCCATGTATTGACTGTAGATAGTGCAACTGAAGGTATCCTTAATCGCCCCGAGTTAAATGGGCCATTTATAAGTTGAATCTGGTGGTTGGCGTTGGTTACACGAGTCTCAAATAAAGTTCTGTTCCACGCAATTGTTATCGGTGAAGTTGGTGTTTAGAGTCGATTATTACTACAAGAGTATTATGTGGACAATTCAGAGCGCACTACATCTGTAGAACCCCAGCTTTACTTGTTTCTGAACAAGATGCTAATCCTAGTGAGTATAGAATGTTACATTCTATATAACAGTTTATTCAACAGTGAGTATAGAATGTAATGTAAGGAATGTTATGGAATGTAACATTCTATACTCAACTCATTCTATATACTCATTCTATACTCAACAGTGAGTATAGAATGTAACATTCTATACTCACTGTTGAATAAACTGTTATATAGAATGTTATATTCTATACTCACTGGCTAATCCATGAATGAGAATCGAGTATGTGATATAAAATTGATGAACAAAACAACGCGAGAGTTTTTAAAACATTATGATCTCTTAAAATATATTAAACTTATTTTTATGATTATACAGTTCTCGGATTTGAAAGCCAATTTATTTGGTGGAACGTATTTTGAATTTAATGGACGACCCAGTTCTATTGAATGGTTCCCATTGACTGGAATCGCAATAAATTTCCAAAATTTAGATCAAATTCACTGATAGTGAGTGAAATCTGCTCTACACTTGGAAGTGGAAAACAATGTCAAACTACTGTATTAAAAGTGAAACATACTTCAAATAGAATTTATCTTAAATTGCTATAAAGCAGAAATCAGCTCCTTCTATAAATACTTTTAAACAGAAATGGATATTGTGATACTAATATGACTGTGGTTTTTATGTTGTATTGTGAAATAGTTATTCTATTGTATAGCAGGACCTACTAGTAATTCTACTTTGATTCAAAATCGAACAATCAAGAATAGTTTTATTTTAAGAATGGAAATGGGAAGTATCAAATCAAATAAAATAACATCAAATAGCTTTTTAATCACAAAAACATAATACAAATTTATAGAATCCATTCAAACACTCAACAGTGAATACTCTCCACAAAGATTTGAGTCTGTGAGAGAAGAGTGAGTTCTTTCAAGTTGATTGAGACTATGTTTTCAGGTTTTGAACATATTATAATTAAACTATTATAATAGAATTTATTAACATTCTTCAACAAATCAAAAAATTTAATTGCACACAAAAAATCCATACTAGTTTCATGAATCATTGATTGGTGTAAAATTATTAACTTGGTATTTGATGTATTTTACAAAAAAAGCTTAAAAGCTAATCACTGACGAATTATTTCAATGATAGAAACTCGATGATTGGGATTTTAAGCTTCATGATATTATAATATGAATGATTTTACCAAGCTTCACTGCAATTCTGCATAAACTGGAAGAGTATTAATCATCTCGAAAAAGTGCCTGAACAGGGTTTTGGAATATGCTCGAAAGAGTTCCATGCTCATTAAGGAACACTAAGCGAAAGTTCTCAACAATAATTAAAAGTTCGCCAATTGACCAAAGTGATATTATCGAGAAAAGGACATTGATGGAATTGGTTCTAGAGAAAGCATCTGGGCTGTTCCAGTCACTTCGTGAATGAAATCTGGGAATGTAAACGAACAAACCTAATATTAGCTTAATGAACCAGCAATGCCAACTAATCTCGATTGAGAGTTTATCTCGGTTTCTACTTATTGGTTCAATACAGCAACTCTGAGAACCAGATGCTGCTGTAAGTAAGTTTCATGCGATAGCAGTAGATTCGAACCATAGAATAACCAACCACTAGTCTCTTCATATAGTACACGTACTAGTGTTTGCTTTAAATACAAAGTGACTAATTAAAAAGATACCTGATAGCTGATAATCTTGAATTTTTTAGCTCCTTATAACAATTTTTTTCAAGTCTCTAGTAAGTATTTCGCAAAGAGTAGCATATTTTATCAAGTCTTATTTTCTAGCACAATTTATAATGGATGAATTTCTAGAAAAAATTCAAATTCAGGTACCTAAATTTCAATAACAGTACTAATACTGTAATAGTACACTAATATCATACTAATGGAAGTATTTGACAAGAATAAATCATACCTATGACACTTTTCAAACATGATAATAAATATTATTAATTTTTAAAAAACATGAATTATCCATAATAATCGAAGGAGAAGGTATTCGCTTAGGGTTTTGATGCCCCAATTTTCTAATTCCATGATCACACTCAAGAACTCACTCCAGTCAAGTCGAATCAAGAACTATCCTTATTTTCATTCCAAAGCTGTACATAGAACTGTAACAACCTTGTTCTATTCAAACTTTTAGTAAACTGGTAATATTTTACCTCTGAGATAAGTGTTGTGTTGAATAATGAAGAATCAGGATATGAAAAATTAGAGGTATTATGGACTAAAATTGGCAGTTTTAAGTGAGGGTGAACAGGAATAGAAGTGTGAGGAAGTTGGTAGTGGGGGAAAGACAAGCAGGTTCAATCCACATGAGGCTAGTCTATCTCAGCTGGAAACTTCCCCCTCTTTTATTCAGACAGGAAAGCCAACTTATGTGTTTTATTGGTACTAGCAAGTCGCTGTCTTGTGGTTTCACTAGGCTTGAGCAGCGTTTACCGGCCTCTTTCCACGATGGGGTAGGCTAACCTGTTGAACACGAAACAAAACCACAAGCCTCCCTTTCAACCACCTCTTTCTCCTCAAGGCGGAGTAATCTGAGTGATTGACTGCTCAACTCTTTGCTCCAATCTGGGATATTGTTACACCCGTCTCGTCTATCCCACACACTATTCTATCGATTCAATTACTGGAGACAATCTTGTAATAGTACAGTTGAGGAATGATTTGTATCACTCAAGTACTGTACATTGTATACATAGAACAGGGTATATGATTTATTATAGCACAGATACAGCCTTGTCAGATACCTAGTCACAGATCCAATGTTTGTCTGTTATTGAGTTACTCGATGTTATAGATGATCTGTATAAATGTGCGTACAGATTTACGCGCCGCGAACATGAGCAATTCACTTTTAATCAGCTGATGCCAAGCTTCTTATATCTGTATCTTACCGTTTCTGTAAAAATACAGAGCAATTCACTTTTAATCAGTTGATGCCAAGCTTTTTATATTTATGTATCTTACCATTTCTGTAAAAATACAGAGAAATTCACTTTTAATCAGCTGATGCCAAGCTTTTTATATCTGTATCTTAGCGTTTCTGTGAAAATACAAATATAATCAGTTAATTAAAAGTGAATTGCTCATGTTCGCGGCGCGTATATCTGTACGCATCTTTATATACCACCTTTTTTAAATAAAGATGAAAGCTCTATTTTAAAATGTGAGAACATGATTATTTATTTTTCTGAATATAATATTGTATTATTATCATTTTTTTTTAATCTCAACTCATTGTTAGCAAGCAGGCTAATATTGTCTATGCTAGCAATGCCATTAAAAAATATATAATTTAAAATTATATAAATTAACATTTCCTCAAATTTATAGTATGTATTTTGGTTAAGTGCTGTAGCATATACTCATTTATTTTTTGTAAAGTTGTTGGCAAATAAAATCATTCATTCATTATTCATATGCTATAACCGAAAACCCGGCTCTTTTTAATTTCCAACGTATTAGAATCAGCGTGAACCTGATGTTGAGTAATTTCAAATCTATACACAGAGGACGTACACATGTTGCCAAAACTAACAAGTTAACAGGGATAGCGCATGTAATTATAATTACATGCAAAACTCATCTAATGATCCTGTAGCTGAGTAGAAAACACGACTAACAACGTAACAACTGTAACTAGAGGTTCGACTCGTGTTGATTAATTGGCTCATGCAATCACCTCTGAACTCACAAAAAATTCACTTCAACAGCATTCATATCCGTTTATTCATGTGAAAAAGCAGAGTAATGGACATAGTATATTGCACCTCAATCAAAATCCAATAACGATTTGAAAATCGATCTCTTTGTGTAAACAAAAAGGATACGATACTATTCATCTCAACGAGCTCAATTATTTTGTGAAGTTCATCAATAATTAATCAGTACACGCTAATCGTGTTTGAAGCACTCTCACACCTCAATAGGTCATTGAACTTCCAGTTAATTTTCTAGTTGAGTTTTATCGTACAACTTTCTCTTGGATACAAAATTTATTTAGAAAGTTAATCATCCCTTAGATAATATTTGATCGTCATGTATAAAAAATACTCATCTAATTGGTAATCAATCAACTGGTGATTTTTTGAATTTAATAAACATATTATCACGTTAGGTATACGGTTTGAAAATCATTAATTGGTCTGAAGACAGCCCTACACACTTCCAGACCAGGCCAAAGACTCAGACTGTTCGTGGGTCTGGTCTGGAAGTGTGTAGGCGGCTTTATGTGTTTGATTTACTATCGTGGGAAATGTAGTACCGCGAATCCACTTGCCTCTTAGCATCCATGATGTGATAATTTGATTTGAAATCAACTTCAATTGAATGTTGAATCAATCAGTGGTAATCCGGCAAATCACTTCAATTGAGGTGTTTGTTGTGTTCTAGGTGTCATCATGAGGAGTATGGTGAATTATATGAATGGAGCTCCAAATTATTCGATGGTTATCGATCGAGAGATAATAAAGGATGAAAAAATAGAATAAGAATAGAGAGAATATTTTTGTTCTATCTTTTCCCTATGATGAACGTGAATCTCAATATTTAAATTCAGAATATGAGTGCAATATTCATAATAAAATTTTGCAATGGTTACTTTTATTAATATTACAAATGAACGGCACAAACAGCGTTTCCCAGTTCAGCAGGAGACTTGGATATTATTTGTATCTTGGCCAAGATCCCCCTATTCCCAGATTGTACAACTCGAAAGTGAAAAAGTGACAGAGCTTGCAAGTTATCGTGAAAGTAGCCGGGACTTAGGAAGTTTAGGGACGTGGAGATTGAAAACACAATTGGAAATAAAGTATTCAGTCAGTGAAAGTTTTTGGGGGACAGGAGTTCTTGGGATCGACAGTGAAAAGGCTTAATTCCCCCTATGGAAGCTTTTTCCGAAGAGTTGAGCGGAACATAAATTATTTATAGAATCCTTCATCCATCGGAAATGCAGGCTTGTAATGTTATACATAATAATGGGTTAGAAGCAATGGTTGATTGCCGCTTTGGTAGGTGAATGGACCATGTAAAATTATCGTATACATTTTGTGCAAATGATGATTTTTTGCCGATGAAAAATGGTGGACCAACTGATTAATATCAGTCGGGAGTCCTGTCAATGCTGTGTAGCAATGAGGGACAAGGGTTAATGAGAGAATTGATTGTGGGGTACTGAGTAAAACGCGCAGCGCTTCATTTTACCGTGAAGTCGAGCATTGATTGTCAAGGGGCGACATGCTCCATGCTTCTGGGAGCTGGCAGCCTAACCCAATATATGCCAGGCCGGGGCAATTCCAGTCAATTATTCCTTAACGGACGGTTCACATATTTATTCATGAATTTCTTCTCATATACAGAGGGTGCTTTTTGATTCGGAGGCTCGGCTCTATCTATTCGAGCGCCAAAATCGAATCATTTCGACTCTCGTCATCCGTTTGGATACCAAGCTCACTCATTCAATCAGTAAAAAAACGCATTTTATTCTGTCTGATTTTTCACATAATAATCTCGATTCATTTGATCAGTCGATTTTGGAAGTACTGAATCAATCAGTTCAAGAGCATTATTCTTATATAATCTTTGTTGGGATATATAGACCTTTCAAGCTCAAATGACAAATCAATACTGGTCAGTTACAATGATAATACAATATCCTTAAGATTACATTGGAACTTTAGCTATGATTATGACATAATTTGAATTGATACCAATAACACAGCATAACATAGCATTCTAGTGAGAATATAATCATAACAATTAATATTTCGAGAAAAATGTTTTCAAATGCTATTAAATACGTTCAAAATGACATAAAATAGTCAAATATTACAGTAGAACATGCATATAATTCTGTTAATTGAAATATTGCATATTGTGATATGCTTTAATTTTCATAGAATTTTTCAATTGAAACCCATTATTTTGATAACTCACCTTGAATAATATGCCTATTCCTAAATTCATGAATGGCTTTGTGAAGTCTATAACACTCTCTCTCGCATAGTTTATAGTCATGGAGGCGACGGCCAAGTCCGCTCTCTGGAAAAAGATAGAAAAGCATGAAGTTGATAAAAATCATATCAAAAAAGCATGTATTAATGTTATTAAATCCCAATAAATAAGAGAAATGGCGAGGATATTATTTTTACTTTCCTTGCCCTATTACCATAGGTAAGGAAAGTATTGCTTTCCAAAAAAATTTAAGGTACCCTAATTTCATGTTTTCTATACGTTTCAAGGTCCCTTGAGTCCAAAAACATGAATTTTGGGTGTTGGACTGTGTGTGTGTATGTGTGTGTGTATGTGTGTATGTCTGTGAACACGATAACTCCATTCCTAATTAACCGATTGACTTGAAATTTTAAACTTAAGGTCCTTATACCATGAGGATCCGACAATAAGAAATTCAATAAAATTCAATCCAAGATGGCGGAAAAAATGGCGGATAAATACTAAAAAACCATGTTTTTCACGTTTTTCTCGAAAACGGCTCTAACGATTTTTTTCAAATTTATACCATGGATAGCTATTTATAAGCTCTATCAACTGGCATAAGTCTCATCTCTGGGAAAATTTCAGGAGCTCCGTAATATTCTTGAGAAAAATGGCGGATAATGACTAAAAATCCATGTTTTTCACGGTTTTCTCGAAAACGGCTCTAACGATTTTCTTCAAATTCATATCATGGATAGATATTCATAAGCACTATCAACTGGCTTGAATCTCATTTCTGGGAAAATTCCATGAGCTCCGTAATATTCTTGAGAAAAATGGCGGATAATGACTAAAAAACCATGTTTTTCACGGTTTTCTCGAAAACGGCCTAACGATTTTCTTCAAGTTTATACCATGGATTAATTCATAAGCCCTATCAAATGACATGAGTTTTTTTTCTAGGAAAATTGCAGGAGCTCCGTAATATTCTTGAGAAAAATGGCGGATAATTGCTAAAAAACCATGTTTTTCACGATTATCTCAAAAATAACTTGACCGATTTTTTTTCAAATTCATACCCTGTATAGTTATTTATCAGCTCTATCATCTGGCATAAGTCTCCTTTCTGGGAAACCAATGGAGGGTCCACCCCATTCTTGGGAAATGGACTTAG
Source organism: Nilaparvata lugens (assembly GCF_014356525.2). Classification (NCBI taxonomy): domain Eukaryota; kingdom Metazoa; phylum Arthropoda; class Insecta; order Hemiptera; family Delphacidae; genus Nilaparvata; species Nilaparvata lugens. Next base: position 77,745,993 of record NC_052505.1, on the reverse strand, counting down.
TAACCTCCTTCTCGTGCATGAGGTAGGTAGGTAGCGCAGTTCATAAAAAGAACACATAGTCGAGATATTTCATGTGCAGAACAACTGTTTTGACGACTTTAAAAAAATGACGACTGAAAAAATAATCGAATTTTACAATTCACACAAAGAAAAAGTACTCTGAAAACAATTATATATACACATATACTGACAGAAGTCTGATCGTAGTTTCAAATATGAGCAAGGAAAGTTGTGTGAGTGTACCACACCAGATTTTTTAAAATGTGATCATTGAGTAAACACATTCAAGAAATTCAGTCTGGAGCTCTAGAGCTGTAATGATGCGTATGACCTTAGAATGAGCATAAGGGGAGCATAATTCATGTTCTATGGTATGACGTCTTTGACGAGGTGATGATGATGAAGAAGAAATAAACACAAAAGGGGAAAAATTTACTCTACCGTTCGCTTACTTTCTATATAGCTAGTAACAGTTTGTCTCTTTCGCCTGTATCTGCTGGCAAAATTTTATAAGCAGCACTCAAAAATCTCAGACTGTGTAAGGTTTCAGTTTCATCTACAGGTTTCAGTTTAATTTACAAATGAATGAATTCCATAGAACTCTCCATAAAAATTGTAAAAATAAAAAAAGTTACGGGGATATTCTTAAATGTGCCACTTAGTCTTACTAAATCCTATTATATTAAGCGAGCAATTTCTGTATTTTTATATCTGGTTATTTATATTTATTCATATCAGGTTATTTATGTTCAACGGATCTCGAAAACGGCTCTGACGATTCTCACGAAATTTGGAACATAGTATGTTTATGATATAAAAATTCGATTGCACTGGGTCTCATCCTTGGGAAAATTCGCTGAACAACATTAAAAGGATATTATCCATCCTTGGCTGAAACAGCTGTGGATAGTAAAAGAGTGAGTGAGCGAGTGAGTATGTGAAAAATCAAAATATCGCATCCCCGAAATTCATAAGATGACGTATAGCAAGCTGTGAAAAATATAAACACGATAATTTTAGAGAATTGTGTTCTGTTTATCAATAAATAAAAATAACGAGCAAAGCTCGGTGCACCGATATTACCATTTTTAAACCCATATCGAGCTTCATGATCTTCCAGTATCTAACCATCTTTTCAACTACTCAAAATTTCAGACTCTGTTGATGAGAATTTCCAACTTTTGAAATTAATTAATTGAATCTATTCAGAAAGCGAAAGCAATTCATTAATAAAACAGAGAGAATAATCACCTACATTGTATCGATCTGCTCTGCAATAATGAATGGACTTCAGTAAAGTAGGAATCCATTAATTATTTCGGTGGAGTGGACGATCTTGAGCTACTCGAATAGTTGAGATTTGAACAGGTTGATTGGAAAATATCAGGGGCGATGCATTCGCCTGTATTCGTGCAATAAGGTGAATCTTTCTAATTTGGAGCAGGTCTGTGCTGTTGAATCCGAAAGAAAGAAGAACATCCTTGACAAGGAATTAAACTTGTGAAATCCATTAAATTCTTTTCAAGCCAGAGAGCGACTGAAATGCTGAGTAAAAAGTGCCAGACAGAATTTTTAATCCCATCAAGAAGTACAATCGAGAGCTGAACATCTGAACAATGGGCTGGCTGGCCTATCTGTTCCAGTTGTCAGGCGCAATGTAAATTGAGCATTGTTAACAAACCCGTGAAGAATCTTTTTCTCACAATTTAATTTGTTTCTCTCTGTAATGGACAACGAGGAAATGTATCAACTTGCATTATTGCTATAATTATGAAGATTAAGCAGCACTGTTGGTGCAAATTAAGTTCTCAAGGGGGCGTTTTTATCACTTCAGTTTGTTTACGAGTTTAAGAAGAGTATGTGCTGTTAGCATGTTTGTTTTAGACATAAATGAAGATCTTTCGTATGAAATTCTATTCTATTTCAACTTATAATTTGCATGTTTTTTTCATTCACATATTTATGATAGAAACTCATAATTGCCGCAACGAAACGATAAGTTTAAAATAAACTATCATGCTATTTATACTACATGTATGTAGTGACTACGTTAATTTAATTCTTGCTCACTTCATTACACATTTGGTATACATCTTTTCCGTTTGTAAAGAATCCTGTTTTTTTGAGAACCTCTTATGTTATTGAAACAGTCGATGTGAGGTGCTCCAACCTCTATGACACTTCTCTCTATACTGGGTCTGTTAAGTGTTTACCGACTTCTTCAAAAATGAACACTTCTCTATTTTGATGAAACAGCTGAGTGTCACCAGCACCTCCTCACCTTGACCAGAGTGACAGCCTTCCTCATCATGTCGTCCAGGACTTCATATATACCGGACCTGCGCCTAGAAAAAAAATGACCGCCGAAGGTGGTGGCCGTCATTGATATTTTAAACGGGAACTAGACGAACTGAGATTTCGACAAACTGAGACGCTCTCTAACAGCTGATGAGTGATTTTTTCTGAGTATTAATTTCTATAGGACCACCACATACAGCGGCCATTTCTTTCTAGGCTCAGGTCCGGTAATATATAGGAGGTCCTATGTCCTCTTCGCCCTACAATGATAATGGTAGCTTGTTTTTCTTGTTATTTTGGTAGCGTTTTATCTTGGAAATTGGGCACTACAATGTATGAGTCAATAATTTTTGAAATCGAGTAAGAAAGATATTTTAGATACTTATAAAAGAAGGTTGAGAGAGATACTTAAAAAAAACCTTAAAAAATTGGACATCCACTTTTTTAATGAAAAACGTATTCAATGTAGAGTTGCCATTGCTATAATGACAAGTAATTGAGAAAACAACATGTGCCACTTGAATAGGAATAAGCATCTCAGGTAATTCTTGAGTATGAAAAAGATGACATTCACAATTCAAATAATTTCCGTCCAATTAAATTGTAATGAAAAATCTACCGCCGTGTCTACTCCGGCCGTGCAATATGATCCTAAGCTATAATATTATTTGCAAATAATATAGTAATCATTGCAAAATTGATATTGGAGCTTGGTATTAATTCAAACAGGGTTACAACAGCTAGTTTATAGGCACAGTACTCATAAGAAATGTTTGGTTCAACAGGAAGGATAGAGAAATACAATAAATTGGATGTAATTAAAAATCTTATTGTTTGTCATTATTGTATTGAATCAATACTGGAAAAATTGGCTACTCTAACATGAGCCATACTTACGAAGACTCAGCTCAATAAAATGTCACACTTATATTTGAATACGAATTTTGTTTGTAATTATTGACCATTGATGGAAAGATTATTCATTTTGAGTTTCATTCGTGTTTCCTATATTGAAAGATATTTGTGGATTTTTAGAGAAAGAGTAAACTATCTGTGATGTTCAAGATGTACTAAGATGATACTGTGGACGGCTTCAAAATTAAAAATTAACATGTTCATCCAGATTACTGTATAACTTAACCAAAGTGGAAGAGTGACTGAATAATAAAATGGTTACCGGAAAGCATCTGTCGATGGCTCATCAATTATTCAAATCAATTTCGAACGTAAGCTGATTAGTAGCTAGCTCGCAGTTCTGTAGCTGAGCTATCAATGACAGAAAGAATATCACAATTCCAGAGTTCACACTCATTATGCAATTTAATTGTGTACGGAGAATTTGATAGCACGGTTGCGAAAAGATGATTAACCGCATCATTATCGCACAAAATTTCGATGTTGGTTGATGCTAATCACAATACACAATAGTGCGAGACTTAGAGGTTTATTGAATTTTCATTTCAAAATCGACATTTAGGATGCTTCACTTGATACATCAACCATACTGTACAACTTCTACCGCAGCTATAGATTCGTTACAACTCCTAATAGTCCGGGCGCAAATGTCATGAATAAGGCACTCCGTAGTCATTTTTTGGTAACAGCCGTGGAGATGTCTCAATTTCTTCGTTAGGTCGAGCATAATAAGGACTGTGATGATGATAAGTCGAAATCATAGACAAACACTTCGGGAACAAGATGGCCGCCAAAATTTTCAGGGTTTTGCTATATCGCTTGTATTTCGATAACTGTTAGAGATATTCAACCGTTTCTCTAGACGAAAATGTTTTAAAAAATCTTCCTCTTCACTTTTTGTGGCATAACATTTTCCTCTAAACGCATATTTTTTTAGTTATTACCTTTAAAAGCCCAAAAAAACGTTTTTTCCAAATTGTTTCAAATTTCATTCAGTTATAACTTTTTTTGTGCAAGAGATAAAGATAAATTTTGAATCTATGAAATTTAGAGCGTTTTTTCAACTTTAGAATGATATTTCTTCATGCGCTGTACGTCAAGAAATGAGTTCTCCATCGCCCTCCAAAGAAAACCCTGCACGGTTTCTGGTGCGTTTTTCCATACACATGAGGTAACCTCAAAAATGTTTGTCATCATAAAAAAGCAAGATGGCGGCAAAAATGTGTCAATTTTCAAGAAATCGTCTGTAATTCTAATAATGTCGAGGATATCAGATCAATTCAGCCATCTGGAAGCTCAAAAATATCCGAAAGATTTATCTAATGCCAACAATAACTCTCCTTTATTAATCGATTCCTCTCATATATCAAAGTAAGTATCTTTTTCAAAAATCTGGTGTGGCGCACTCACACAACTCTCCTTGCAGGTTATGAAAATTCATCACCTGACGCTACTGTTCCCGCGCATCACAAGTCTACTATTCAAAGATCCAAGCCAGATGGTGACAGGACTATAACGCTGGAGACACACGACGTCTCCTATCTCTTCATAGTGAATGATTTAATAGAATCAACAGTTGCCAACAGTTTGCAATTGAAAAAACTGCTCTACCTACTTACCTCATGCATGAAAAGGAGGCTACAAAGTACATTATTTTCTCAAGTATGAGGTATCCCCCCTGTTAGTTTCCCAGGAAGGAGACTCATACCAGTTGATAGAGCTGATAAATAACTATACAGATTATGAATTTGAAAAAAATCGGTCTGGTCATTTTTGAGAAAATTGTGATAGAAATTTAACAAAACTCATTTTTCTCAAGAATATTACGGAGCTCCTGAAATTTTCCCAGAAATGAGACTCACGTCAGTTGATAAATAGCTATCCATGGTATAAATTTGAAGAAAATCGTAAGAGCGTTTTCGAGAAAACCGCGAAAAACATGGTTCTTTAGTCATTATCCGCCATTTTTTCCGCCATCTTGAATTGAATATTATTGAATTTCTTGTTGTCGGATCATCATGGTATAAGGACCTTAAGTTTAAAATTTCAAGTCAATCGGTTAATTAGGAATGGAGTTATCGTGTTCACAGACATACACAAATACACACACACACACACACACACACACTCACACACACACACACACACACAGACCAACACCCAAAAATCATGTTTTTGAACTCAGGGGACTTTGAAACGTATGAAACGTATAGAAAACTTGAATTTGGGGTACCTTAATTTTTTTTGGAAAGCAATACTTTAGTAGTAGGGCAAGGAAAGTAAAAATTGCAATACAATATTCACTTTTTAAGTAGAAACCACAATCATAATTATTATTGTATTGAAGCTACATAGGAAGAAGAAGATATGTTATTGTATTAAAGTTACATTATGTTATCAATATCGATTCATTGTTATCTTATAGATGTGAGGGATAATAGGTAATCCATGAAGAAGCTTGATTTTGGGTCTAGTAGTCAACATCAATAAAACGGCAATGTGAGATTCTATGATGTTACTTTTGAATAGCTTCTCAACTATATCCTGTTCACATAGTTTAAAAATATAAAATCATTGAAAATTCATGAGTGTTTGGTGAGAGACACATAATTTCGTTTGTGTATTCGAACAATAAGCGAAATTGCACAGACCCAACCTAGCGAAGTTATTGAAAAAAACATAATTAAGTATTATCCTGAAGTTATCCCGGTTAACACCAAACCAAACTCTCACTTATAATGAATCCAGTATGCTATGTTCAGCTGGATCTAGATAAGTTTTGTCTCACTGTTTGGTTTGGTATGTATGTTCCACTTTCGCCACTGTCAGGAATGCTGTGACCTATTTAACTTGGTAGGCTAGGCCTGTATGAATTGAAGAAAACAAGTTTGCAAGGGCGGATTTGACCAATGAGACTTGGAGTCTAAGATAAAGCTAACTGCTTGCGTGTAGAATGGTCGAGTCTTTGTAGTGCGTAGTGGAAAGGGGTGGGTATCAGAGAAGGACAAATCGGCTAAAAGATGGAGGTCCAAATTTCGGCATGCCAAAAGCAATGCCTTGGAAGGAGTGCTGTGTGCAAGGGAGTGTGAGCTCCACCACTCCCTCATCGTCTCTCTTCTTCACTCTTCTCCCTCTGTCCTCTCTTCTTCTCTCTTAGCTCTTACAGAGGGTTATAATGTTTATTGAGCTCTCCACTCCATCTACAACGCACAGCTCGGTTTCTTGTTAGCTCTATTAAGATATTCCGGCCTGTATTTGTTGCCTTTCCCTTCTTGCCATGCATTCCGGTCGTGCGTTTGCTATTCTTCTCCATCCTGACACTCGACAACTTCACTCCACTTAGTGTTAGAGTGTCATACCATACCCAACTTGAATTTGGTCTGTTAATGGTCGAGATCGTTCAACAATATCGATTCAATTTTATTCATTATAACAAGTGATTGAAGGATGCTCCTTTTGTTCCTATCTGTTTTATTTGAAACCATTTCTGCTTAATATATCAAACTTTTCTGTCAAGTTTGAAATGGATATTGAGTTCAAAAGGTATAGAATGGATTACTTTTTGAAGTCAGCAAGATAGGAAGAATCAGATTAGATGAGGTACTATGATGATTTGTATCAAGATTCTAAATTTAATGAGAGTTTTGATAACTTATTGCGAAAAAGTAAGAGTGGATTAAAATAGTGACACCAAAGTTAATAATCACCACAAAAAACTGATTTTTTTCCTCCCTCCTTTGAAATGAAAGCTCCTAAAACTCTCACTACTACGACTCTTATTCAAATTCTCTATTGATTCATACAATAAGTACATAAAAAAAGAGGAGAGAAAAAAATAAGGAACCTTGTGCTATTCCTCTTCCAAATGTGCATAAGGTTACACATAGTCCAAGTGTTGTAGTTTTTCACTTCAAAAAAATTTTCAGTCCTTGATTATTTCCACGATGTAGATTTTTTAATTCATATATTTCTCAAAACCAAATATGCAAAAAATATTTCACATCATTATCACTAAAATAGGAAATATTCACATTATTGGATTTTATGATAAATTAAAACACAATCAAGTCATTGTAATTGATTAAAAGTTTCCACATTCTATCAAAATTATTCGGTTTATATCAAATACCATAACTTCTCCGATTAATCGTGATAGGAATTGGTTCACTCCAATCATATAATCATATTGGAAATAAATCTCTTATGTAGTGTTGATTCTCTCTTTGAATATAGTGGCATTATTATTTTTTTCATGAAACAGATATAATTGAGCTATATCTATCTCTTTTCTGTATAGGGCTACTTGTAATATACATATAAAGAAGATAGAAATCTCAGAAAATGAAAATAAACATGTTGTGATAAAATATCTCAAAAAAAGGTACTGAGATTTTTATTTTCTTCATATTTAAGCTATATTCATTGGATATACTTAATACTCTATGCTTACTTCCCTGATACTTGCAAATTCTCATATTATATGACAAAGCCAAAACCTGAATGTTTCTGTGATTATTGGATTCAACTCACAAGAGAATGGATTTGAACCGTGAATATATTCAAGATCTCACAAGAACGCAGCTCTTACGAATTTTATTTGGGGAAACATTAAGCGGGCTTGCGAAAGTTTGCAAGCTGAGTGACGTTAAGGTTGAGCGACAAGGTGTGATTGAAAAACTTTTTTCTGCAACCGAAATGACGAAAATTGCTCATCTCTTACTGTCTAGCCTACAGGTTCGCTTGCTAAGCAGTCTTTTTAGAATAACATGGATGAGAAGTATTGCGATTTCGCCTATGGATTTTTCAAATAAGTGCAATATATCTCAAGCTTTTAATTTATTAGAATTTTTCACATTCTATCAAAATTATATGGTTTATATCGAATACTTCTCCGGTTAATCATGATAGAAATTGGTTCACTGGAATATCTCATCATATTGGAAATAAATCTCTTATGTAGTGTCGATTCTCTCTTTGAATATAGTGGCATTATTATTTTTTTCACGAAACAGATATATCCATTGGATATACTTATACTCTATGCTTACTTCCCCGATACTTGCAAATTCTCATATTATATGACAAAAGCCACAGTTTCTGTGATTATTGGCTTCAACTCACAAGAGAATGGATTTGAACCGTGAATATATTCAAGATCTCACAAGAACGCAGCTCTCACGAATTTTATCTGGGGAAACATTAAGCGGGCTTGCGAAAGTTTGCAAGCTGAGTGACGTTAAGGTTGAGCGACAAGGTGTGATTGAAAAACTTTTTCTGCAACCGAAATGACGAAAATTGCTCATCTCTTACTGTCTAGCCTACAATGTTCGCTGAGCAGTCTTTTTAGAATAACATGGATGAGAAGTATTGCGATTTCGCCTATGGATTTTTCAAATAAGTGCAATATATCTCAAGCTTTTAATTTATTGTTTTTTACGTCGACCTACCAAATTTTCAAATAACTATTTATTATTAAATAGTTATGCGTGATTTCGAAACCAGAATAGTAATTTGGTCAATATAAACGTTTTTCAAAAATTTGGAGAGAAATGATACAGGCTCAGCATCGTTCCTCCACCATAGTCATAATAATAAATTATATTCTGATTATAGTGTTTTGTACAATAAAGTAAGAATTAAAAACATACGTGGTTGAATTCTACGCATACCACTCAGTTAACGGATCAAGTCTTTCATTGAGTAATGTTATTTTTATTATTTATTCATTTGATAATCATTGCATTACATCAATGTTCTGGGAATAATCCCATTTGATAGGTAATTAATCAGTAATAATACTAAATCAAATCAAATGAAATTGGTTTTTATTATCATGATTCCAGGGTACAAATATTCATATTATACAACAACATTACATCTTCTGCAACCAAACAATCATAAATAAAACTTACAGTTGAACTAAAAAATTAAACATTATGACTAATTGTTGCTATTATATCGTAGCTCCAGAAAATACAACATTATATTTTAAAGAACTTCATGAAAACTCTCCACAAAGGCAAAGCCTGTGGAGGGTACTAATAATACTAATTCTATAAAATCAAAGAATAATGAAAATGTCAGGTGGTGCAATCATTGTAGCCTGCTCTGGCACTGAGTGATTGTAAACTCTAAAACTCTGTGATTGTGTATAGGTTTTTCACATTATGAATGTGATATGATTCTAAGTTCACAGATAAGCAATTTACAAAGTACTCACCTTATCCATGAGCTCTCGAACAATTCCATTCCATTGTCTGGTGCCCGGATCATAGACTCCATACATGTGATCAGGAACTAGACGGATGGAGTAGTGAAAGCCGACCTGGCCAGCTATCCACTTCAACAGGTCGATGCAGAAACCTTCGAATCTAGCGTTGCCTGTCAAGTTCTTATCCTCCTTCACCATCACGTAAGGCTTCTCCTGCAATCAGATTATATAAAAATCGATGATATATAATAAATCATATATTAAAATCGACGGATAGCAAAACTTTCGAGGTAATCAAACAATTACGATTACGAGTATCAAGATAGAGAGTTCATCCACACTATATAATATTAAGCTGCTTGATGTTAATGATTTCAGCTTACTGGAGATTGATAATGTGGTAACAAATTGAATTAGTATCACAAATTGTTTTAATAAACCAGTAACAGGTTTTAAAACAACTGTTGTTCTTCCGAAATCAAGTCGTTTCCATTTGATATTTACGCAACATCATCTGTATACCAGTACAGAAAATTAGATCTTGAGGTGAAAATTCTGTGAATAAGTGATCTATGAATGATCATTGAGTGAACCTTGTGTAAAAAGTAAATTCGTATGGCTTTTGTTGGTGGGGAGTCCCTTGCGGGAAGGTCCCACCGCCTGAATATGTCATTTGAGCCGTCAATGGGCCTTACGACTGTCATACGTCAGCCGGGACCGACAGTCTAACGTGCCCATCCGATAACCCATCCAAGTGAACCAACTTGAGCTGATAAAAGATTTAATGACCGAACAAAAAGTCCATTAAGTGCACGAGATGGACAAAACACAAATCCGTCGTTGAAGTATTAGAACCTTCCTCATTTTACGACGTGAACAACAGTTTTGAGCGAGTTAGCTTGAGCCACGTGGATAACATGAAAATGTATGACCGAAGTTGACTATTGTATTGGAACTGCAGTGGACATAGAACAGAGGGTGAGTGCTAGGAAATTTAAGAGGAAACGCAATGTGAATGGATGATGGAGAGGTGAAGAAGAATTTGAAAGGAGTCAGATGAACATGGGGGACTGTCTTCTGTCCAGCCTGCTATTGAATAAAGGATTTGGGGGGAAACGTGAATGGTGTCGAGGTGAAAGAAGAAAGGAGGTTGACTGTAAAAGTACCTCATATGAGAGGGAATGAGAGGGAAGCTACAACTCAAAGGGCAGTTGCAAAAGAAGTGGAAAGAAGTGTATGTACCTAGCGGATCGCTCAATGTGGTCATAGGCGAAGAAAAGTTAGCTCTTACACGATGATTCACGCTTTGGAATAGAACTTGAATTGAAATTTTTGTAATTTTAGTAATGATAAGTGCACTCTTGGTGTCAGCCGATTTTAAAATACTAAATAATGAGCTAAAAATTAGAATAAAAGCTGGAATAAAAGCTAGTATTAGAATCACCAATATTATTGAATAGGACAATACCAAATACATTGATTAAACCAATGAAAATACTGTATAATTGAACTAAAGCTGGATTATTTCTTCACAATAGTTCTTAGTATTAGTATAGTTTTATCAATCAATAGTAGAATAGTATTATTTGAATTTATAGTATTTTCATTGGTTAATCAATGTGTTTGGTATTGTCCAATTAGTATTTGGGTATAATAGTATTTTATTTATTTATTTATCAATTTGTGTACAAATACTTAACACGAGGAAAGGCACAACAGGCTCACGCCCAAAACTGTCCCATTTCCAATTTATACTATATTGTCCAAATCAAAATGTAGGTTTCATTGGTTAATCAATGTATTTAATATTGACCAATTCGTTGATTTAATTCAATCCAATTCAAAGCTGGATTATTTCTTCACAGGAATTCTGTTTAGTACAGTATTATTACATTATACTATTCTAATTATTCAATTAATTTTGTATTGTCCAATCCAATGATATTGGTGGTTCTTTCAAAGGGATCCTATTGATAACCATTGTAAAGTTCCAAAGGGATACATCATGCTTGACATGCTCAACATGCATCACTTCCATCCATATTCTGCCAATTTGAATTTGATAACTCACTATTCATTAAAAATGGATATGAAGCTATGAAGCTTTTCTGGATATATTTGATATGTGCTTACCTCTCTAGTCATGACTACGAGGGTGATGTTTGTGACTGATGTCTCATAGAAGGCGGTTGGATCGGTGATGTTGATCCCCTCTGATGGCGTCCAGTAGCCAACTTTTCTCAACTCTTCTTTCTTCAATTTGAGCAAATCCAACTTAAAATTACTTCTCCTCCCTTCATTGAACTCTATGCGACCGGTCAGTCCTCTGGCCTCTGCCTGAAACAAACAGAATGGACAAAATATAAATGGGATATCAATGATCAATTCAATACTAGACAGCCTAATTGATAATAACAATCTATTTTTCTTTACTGTCTGGTTAATGTTTAAATTCGATAAATAGTCAATCAACTGATAACATGAGGTGATACTGGAAAGAATGATTTGGAGAAGACATTTAATTGTGTTAAAATTGAATCTTCATTACAATGCTTTGTGGAAATGTACAATTGAATATTCCCATTGAATGATGAGTGTAAAATACGTATAATGTACGATATATTAAACCAAAATGAAAAATTTAAAGGTTGTTGAAACCTTTAATTACTAGGATTCCTTCCCCAACCTCTATTACTAGGCTGGGATAGACATAAAAAAGGGGTGTGCTTGCAATTTATATTGTAGTTCTGATTTTTCAATATATTATTTGAGTACATAAGAGAAGTCCAGGACCAATTTCTTCATGCAAAATTTCCTTGTGCTAGATACAGAGTGGCCCAAAAACGTCGTATTTTCGGCTCATTTTCCAGTTTTCAGCTATTTCTGCCAAATCTCGTGATCGGACAGAAAAATTTGCAATCACCTTTTTTCTAGATTATTACATTCGATACTCTCTATCTTCAATGAGTACTGAGTTATGATTTTTCAAAAATGAGTGAAATTTGAAGAAAAATCTATTTTGATGAATTTTAGTTTTTGATCAACAATATCTTCCGATTTTTACCATTTAGATGTGTAATTCGAAATCTTTCTGGGCGTATTCTTGTGCTCTACAATCTGAGATTAGGTAGAGCGCTCTATCTCATATAGATTTCTAGGTACACCTGACAACAATGCTCCTTGTATTGTGAAAAACACCTATTTTTCAGCTTCAACCATCATCACCAACTACATTGTCCTCACATTGATATTTCGCACAATGACATAAGTTCATGAGATTATGTTCTATGAGAATCACCTGTTAGATGTACTCCATTTCAGTATTTCCTAGTAGAGAGGCGCGCTTAAGGACACCTCAAGGATCAACATTTCAAACACTTATAAATTTCAAACACACTCCAAAACCATGCATCATAAGTCAAATTCGGTCAAAAATGAAAAAAATTATTGTTGAGTGTACTTAAAGCCCATATTCCAATACACAAAATATGGCCAATTTCTATATTCAAAGCTGCAATTTTTCTGTCCGAGATTTGGCAGAAATAGCTGAAAACAGGAAAATGAGCCGAAAATATGAGGTTTTTTGGCCACCCTGTATCTAGCACAAGGAAATTTTGCATGAAGAAATTGGTTCTGGACTTCTCTTGTGTACCCAAATAATATATTCAAGAATCAGAACTACAATATAAATTGCATGCATCAATGTATATAGTGACTGGACTATATTCATATTTAACACTATTTAAAATCATAAATAAGACTGGAGTCTTTGTGCAGGTGCTGACATTGTGGAAGATATTCATGAGTCTTGCAATTTTAGAATGCAACAAGTCAAGTATTTTTATTCAATCAGGATTAACAAACATGGAATAACAAAATATCAACCTGTTTTTTCGTTCTGAATGAAATCATTGAATCATTTTATGATGAAGTGTTTTTCAACATTGATGGTCTATGAGGTGGTCAATTTCTGTAGTAAATCCCCACAATTGCAACTTGATCGAGTTCAAATGGATGAATCAAGTTATTATCTGAATAAAAGAATCACATGTAGTTTCGAGGAACAAATCTAGGCAAAAAACATGTATATTGTAGCGGTATCACGGTACGTGCTTCATGATTCAGATGACATCCTGATTGACCTATTTTGATCAGAATCTAACCTGCTCAATGATCACAATGCAAAATGGAGCAAGCCGGTAGAGCTGGAAATAATTCAGATTCAATGAATGCCAGAGTAAATTTGTAATTGGTTAGTGGAGTGAATGCGGATGGGATAGGATACGTACCGAAGTGACATAGTTATAGAGAGATAATCCGTCGTTCCATGGCTTTTCCAGGTCGCAGGACAGGTTGGCTGGCTTGAGCACGTGGCTCCTATCCAGTGCTGCCAGGCCGGCGGCGAACACTTGCACCGCATCGAACATCAGTGCTGGCTCCGCCTGTAACATAATCCAAAACATTCCAATTCAAAACATAGAAGTCATTGATGCTAACTCATGGAACGTGAACATTGTGAAACTTAGAATATTAAAACTAGAATTGTATATTAGCCAGACAGAATGAAAGGAATTTAGTTCTAACGAATCTATATCAGTATTATAGTCATCAAATGAAAGCATTAACTGATACAATTTTAAACTATTGAAATACAATAGAAGTTATAGAGTACTCTCTATTTTATCACAAGAAATCTAGTCTCAACTCTTCAAGAGCTATCCATTGAACTTATACAGCTGAAGTGCAGCATTAATCAGAATTGACTCTTCAGTAACACAAACATAGATGATTTCTTCCTCCAGTCCTATGATTTCTATGGCTCGAGAAACTATCATCTCTCTGTATGACAGCGTACTTTTTGAATTATTCCAACTAGCATATTGATAATAGGGACATCGAATTTTAAAAATAGAAGGGTTTCGAAGGCCCATGAATATGCTAAGATTTCAAAAATAAAAAATCTGGTGTGGTGCACTCACACAACTTTCCTTGCCGTTATGAAAATTGATCACCTGACGCTAGTGTACTCGCGTATCTCAAGTCTACTATTCAAAGATATGAGACAGCTGGTGATAGGTCAATAACGCTGGAGACACACAAGGTCTGCTATCTCTTCGTAGTGAATGATTTAATAGAACCAACAGTTGCCAACCGTTTGCAATTTAATAATCACATTTTCTCGGATTTTAAGCTCATTTTCAATTTTAGGTGGAAATGTTACTGAACATTAATTGCAGAGATTTTCATGATCAATCTTTTCCACTTGAAATTTTTTGTTTAAACTGTATATGAAGGCTGATAATTGAAAATCTAAAATCAAACTTTGCATAGATGGGGCAAAGCGCCTGGAATTTTTACAGATATAGGACTTATTGCAGTTGATAGAGCTTATCAATGACTATTTCAGATATGAATTTGATCAAAATCTAACCTGCTCAATGATCACAATGCAAAATGGAGCAAGCCGGTAGAGCTGGAAATAATTCAGATTCAATGAATGCCAGAGTAAATTTGTAATTGGTTAGTGGAGTGAATGCGGATGGGATAGGATACGTACCGAAGTGACATAGTTATAGAGAGATAATCCGTCGTTCCATGGCTTTTCCAGGTCGCAGGACAGGTTGGCTGGCTTGAGCACGTGGCTCCTATCGAGTGCTGCCAGGCCGGCGGCGAACACTTGCACCGCATCGAACATTAGTGCTGGTTCCGCCTGTAACATAATCCAAAACATAGAAGTCATTGATGCTAACTCATGGAACGTGAACATTGTGAAACTTAGAATTCTAGAACTAGAATTGTATCCGAGCCCAGACAGAATGAAAGGAATTTAGTTCTAACGAATCTAATTATATCAGTATTATAATCATCAAATGAAAGCGTTAACTGATACAATGAAACTATTGAAATACAATAAAAGTTATAGAGTACTCTCTATTCTATCACAAAAAATCTAGTCTCAACTCTCCAAGAGTTGAACTTATACAGCTGGAGTGCAGCATTAATCAGAATCGACTCTTCAGTAACACAAACATAGATATGATTTCTCCCTCCAATCCTATGTTTTTTATGGCTCGAGGACTATCTTCTCTCTCTAGTTCTGTATGAC
The DNA here is from genome assembly GCF_014356525.2 of Nilaparvata lugens. NCBI lineage: Eukaryota > Metazoa > Arthropoda > Insecta > Hemiptera > Delphacidae > Nilaparvata > Nilaparvata lugens. The sequence continues at coordinate 77,730,463 of NC_052505.1, read as the reverse complement.
AGCGTACTCTGTCAACTATTTCAAATAGCATATTGATAGTAGGGACATCGAATTTAAAAAATATAAGGGTTTCGAAGGCCCATGAATATGCTAAGATTTCGAAAATAAAAAATTCTTCATCGATAAAACTCAAAAATCATAAAATAAAATCTGAACTTCTTTTCCAGAGTGGTTTAAATTATACCTCAGTGCCTCGGAGGCACAAGACACTATGTCCATTTATTTTGGGATTATCACGTCATTGTATGTAACTTTTTTACTCTACTTCTACACAGAGGTATAAGACACTATGTCCACAACCAATTGGAAGGCTGGATACAGCTATCACACATTTGTGTCCAGGAGTACGGATAGGTAGAAGTTAGTAGACAGACTGTTTACTAACGTTGAGGATAGGCAAGGTTTGTACGCTTTCCAAAAGATTTTGAGTCATTTTTGACTCCACAGAACTCTTTTCCATGAAATCGAAACGTATGGTCTCTACCACTTGACTCTTTGAGATAGACTCGTTCATTGCCACTTAAAATATTATAGTATGAAATATTCCATTCATCGTGTACGAGGAAATAATTAACGAGGTGGAGTTATTATATTGATGATTGAGGATAACTACAGATATGGTCTGATAAGTAGCCTAGATCCCTAGCTATTCCGGGCGGGGACGGGAGTTTGAGGATATCAATTGCATTTTCCTGTCTATGTTTATGCAGAGATGAAAGAAATAATCAGTAATATTTTTGGAAATACTATACCAGTTTACTATAAGGTTACTGAGCAACTATAATTGGTAATATTACCAATAGTAATGTAGTTTTCTTCACTATATGGTTTATGTTATCGCTAAGCATAGTAGCGTCTCAATGCTGTGGAAGGGGTGAATCGTTTAACGAATCGACACGTGAGACTATGAATGTGTATAATTGAAGAGAAAAATATCGTGTTTGATTAATCGTATGAACTACCTTTTCCTCAGGGCGACATTCACTGAAGTTCTATAATTCGAATACTAGTAGTTCTGTGAACAGTAGAACTCATGCAGTATTCTCATCCACAAGTACCTGATTGAAACTATAGACCTTATGGAAATACAGCAATAGACTGGCTTCTCCACACATCTGTATAATCACTTGTCAGCTGATTTATGATGAATAATTCTATAGTCTGATTTTTACGGTAATATTGGCGTATGAATGAGGCTCCTTTTCCCTTTTATATTATCCTTGAAATGCAAATTTCCAAAAAACCTTGTATATAAGTCGACGCGCAATTTAAAGAAGAACATACCTGTCAAATTCCATGAAAATCTATTACCGCGTTTTGCCGTAAATGCGCAACATAAAAACATATAAACATTTGAACATTCAAACATTAAGAGAAATGCCAAACCGTCGACTTGAATCTTAGACCTCACTTCGCTCGGTCAAAAATCAACACTGAGGTAGGTCTTATAACTAGGTCAACACACGACTATCATCGCCATTATTGCCAGTAACATGTGAAGCCCTTTGCGCCGTGAGTTGACGACGTTTGTGAGAGGGCTTAAATTGCATTATAAGGAATGAGTCACGATGGGCCGACGACCAACGACGATGGGAACGACAAGAATTGATCAGAAGGGCTCGACGCGAAAACGTTCATATGATGACGGCGATCCTATCGCAGATGCTTGGTGTGAGAGGAGGAGAGTAGTGGAAGGAGAAAGAGGATGGTAGAGCTGTGAGGAGAAGAGAAAGATGAAGAGAAGGAAGGGTGAAATTAGGTGGAGTTGGTGGAGGAGGAGGTGGAGAAGGAAGAGAAGGAGGAGGATGATGGAGAGGAGAGGGTCTCATATCGGCTGCGGTGGCAAAGAAAGAGGCAGGTGATGATGAACTCAGTGACGACGGGATGCCTCACCCAAGGAGGTGGGACCTGTGAGGCGTCTTCCCCAAATTCCACGGCAGAGGCGATTTAAAAGGCTAATGGAATAGACAGCCTCCCAATAACTCTCTCTCACTCACTCGCCTGTTTGTTTCACTCACTCTCACAACGGAGACAATTTTCTGCCGACGAGATCGCTTCACAGGCCGTAAAACCTCTACCAGCCTTCTAGATCTTCAATTTTCTCACATATAGGTTCAATAATAGGTTCATTATTAGCGCCGACAGCAATGAGCTCCACCTCCATCCAATAGCCATCATAAGGAGAGAATAGTGTGAGTGTGAGTGTGAGCTTGTCGTTCAGTCAAACTCACTGAATTGCATTCACCTCTAACAAAATGAGAGATTCATTCTATTATTATTATTATTATGGAAAGCCTAGTGCTGTTATATCTCTCATTCAATTCATTCATCATTGAGGAATAAATATACACTATTTTTGATAAAACGCCAGAAGTCTTGATATGCTGTGAGACAAGAATTGTGATAATCTTGAACAAGATTTCCATAATAAGTGAACTTGCATATCACATTCGAAATAGGACCTTGTTTCTAGAGGACTACTTACTTTTCAAGAAATTTGCAAAATAGAACCTTGTTCATTCAGAATAGAACTTTGTTCCTAGTAAACTAGTTACTTCTCAAGTTACTAGTTACTTACTCCTGCTCCTGATTGAGGCATCTAAGTACATTATCGATATTATCAATATATAATACATTGCAAAAATGAGTTGAGTGGCAGGAACACAGAGTTTTAAAAAGTTTTCTTGTTTTCTTTTTGTGAGCTCCATCCGTGTTGCTCTACCGTTTAGTACACAGGAGAGTTGTAAATAACTGTTGGGAAAGCTTTGAAATTACTACTTAGCTACTTACGAAATTGATATTTTATAGCGATTTCTGGTATGAACATTCAATAAATTGGAAATAACAAAAGGTTTTGAAACTAAACAAGCTCTACACAAGACAAGACTTCTATTTTTTCATCATTCTGGCTGCACATCCATGAGGGGCAATTCGATGGAAATATCAGATTTTTTACAAAGCTATATTGAGCATAGATTTTATGTAAAGATAGTTTCAAAAGAAAGAAAAGTGCCATGAAAAATCTTTATCAGGCGGAGTAAGTATTTTTAAGTTCTCTCTACCACTAAGCCTCGAAAACAATGGGAATTATGAAGCTACAAGATTGATGGTTAGGAAACAAAAGAATTGAAAATAATACATCAATAAACAACATGAAAGATTGTTGAGGATACAAGATAATAAACACAGTGAAGACGATTGTATATTTTTGAACCTGCCATTATTTATAATGCCGTAAAATATGCCCACAAGCTCCAACTATTCTTTTCTGATTGGTTGGAGGTACAAAAAGTATTTCTAGTTTCTTTCTGTCAGTAGTTGTACAATAAAGAAGTCCTCTAATAAAAGGTTCAATAATCCTCTAGTCCAATAGTCCAGGTCCGAGGTCCAATATAAATATGAATAGGTCCTCCAATGAATTCCGATAATAAGAGAGTTCTCTTATCTTGTCTTCTTCTCTAGATGACCATGAATGAATCATTCTAGTTTAAATAACTCATTTGTTGAATGAATCACTCCCAAATCATTATCAGAAGCAAAAAATGTAAACTTTCACCTTCTAATATTGAGGAGCTTATGAGGAGAATATGATTTCATTGCTGGCTGAAGTTTTGAAATTTTCCTTTTATTTTCACTGCCGCCTGCCTCAACGATAAAAATGTACTATTATTTGTGTAAAACAATTTTTCCCTTATTATTTCATTCCTTTCTAATTAATTTTCTTTTTTCCCTTTTTTCATTACTTAATTCTGTATCAAAATCTGATGTATATTTCTTTTTTTTTTGCATTTTGTATCAGTTTTCTTTCATTTTTTACTTGAAATCTTTGAAGTGTAATATTTATTTTGTCTAAGTTTATTTATCTTTTGCAACTCATTTTTTTCCTGTAACTGGGCACCCGCCGAAAAACCTTTGGGTTTGGCAGGACCCTCAACTGTTTGAATTGTGAATAAAATTTTCATTTGATTTGAAAAAAAGCATGGTATTCTATATGTTTGGATAATAATGTGAGATGATTCTGTAGGAGAATCTATTCTTCATAATATTATAGTAGGACTTATCGGGACTTAGATGCTCTTCAGCCTCTTTCTTCTCCATTACTACCCGTAGACCACGTTCTGCAGTTCATCCACCTTTTGAGCCCATTTCTAAACTCCAGAGCAAAGGGATGCCTGCTCTGTTAGCTCATCCGCCCAAAGATGTTGACTGTCAGAGTTGCAGAATAATGGTATTCCACAGTAAATTATTGTGTTATACCAGATACCACAATGAGGTCTCTGCTTAGTGCATAACAAACAAGGTAGGCCTATACACCAATGATATATAACGCGATATGGAATCTATCTATTCGCTTTTGACATCACAATTTAATCTAGGCTGCTGGATTTGTTTCAAGTTCGGGATCAGAACTTAATTACTGTCAAGCTTAAACTTACTTTTGTAATGCCAATCAACATCCATGTTTTTCATTTTCATACAATACATTATTAATCCAAAATTCAACAACAAATACTCCACGCAGAATTATTCTCACAGTTCTCCGAACAAAATATTTTGAAGTGATTTCCCATTTTCCACAGAGAAGGGAAAGTATTGTATCGAGTTGAAGCCCCAGAGCTGCAAATGGCAAATCAGGTGATCTCTGGAGATCTCTGCGAACGGAAAAGTTACAAATTCTACCTCAGATAGCTGTCTGCCATCAAACTTTGCAAGAACTTAGTTTGTTGCAGAAAGACAAAATGACAAAATGATTGGGAGTTACTCGCCTACAAAAAGGGGCAACGGAACGAGCCTCAGACACGTGCTACTGTTTTAGAATGTTTCCAGTTATGTTACCATAACGTTTATTCTACGTTTTTAAAATTGATACAAACTATAATTAAATATTTGAAAAATGTATTTCTTTCATACTCCATTGAAGTCAACTGCCTCAAGTACGTCACCATCAATAATTCCAATTGTTGAATATTCATGGAAAAAGATGAAATTGTTCAACCATGATATTTATTATACATTTTAAAAATCGATATAGACTGTAATGAAATATTCATTTCTTATCACTCTTTTCCATAAGTCATTGAAGAAGTATTACACAATCAATAATTCAAATAGTTAAATATCATGAAAAAAGGTAAAATTGTTCAAATAGGAAGTTCGAATAAAACAGTACGTTCAAAACGCCATATAAACGACTGACTCAACAAATGCAATTATTGGAATGAATTCTAATTGTTGATGGCTTCTCTCAATGATTTGGAAAGAGCTTACTGAACTGTTAACAGGTTTGGCTCCACTCTAACTCCTAATAAGGCCGTATGCATCATCCCAGTTAAAACGGAGGTGGATCAGCTGCTGGTTTAAACCCGGAATATGATATCATGATAAATGCGACCTTAGCTACAAGCAAACCTAGTTTATCAACACGTTCAGTTATTTATATGATGTTCAGTTGAAAAATAAATGAAAATGTCGTTTATTTGATAATCAAAAAATGATATTGTTCTCGAATCAAATGCAATAATTATCGGAGTGAGTTTTCATTGTTGATGGCTTCTCTGGATGATTTGGAATGAGCTTTCATCAAGCTATCAAATTATATCGAAGAGCAATATAAAAGTAAGAATATACTGTATTTATTTTTTGTAAACTCCTATTTATCAAAATTTGTGAGTGGGACAGTTTTAGGCTAAACTCATTATCCCCTCATAATTATTGTATTTAATCAAATAAATGAAATGAAATATGGTTGGAATATGATATCGTAAATTCTGCATGAACAGTCAGATTCAAAATAGATACTGTATAGCTAATATTTTATGTAAAGTTGGTTGTAGGGAGCGTGGCCATGTGACCATTATTTCAAATGTGTGCCAGTAGTGAGAATGGCGTATATGCAAGAGCACTCTTTGGACACTCACTGGCAGCAATAATTTTTTCGGAGTGTCCAACATGTATACGTGTGACAGTTGGAAGTAAGGGGTCAGTAAACCGGAGCGGAGCAAAGTAATTGTGTAGATAGATATATGAGTGCGCCGCGGCAATTTAGGGAGAATCCATTGTGAATGGTTTGACCGCAATGAATGAGCCGAGGCGGTGGTCCAGCGGCAGATTATTCCATTTCCGCATACTGCCTGCTGCTTTTTAGCCTCACCACTGTCTCTCACGTTCACAATCCATATTCTTGCAGGACTCTTGATAGCACCGTGGTTTGTCCCAACTGTTCCACCCTCCCTCCGACTGACTCATCACCGCAACCTCAGCCGGCCAACTTCCAAACTATCCGCGATCGAAAAAAGTTCCATCCGTGCGAAACTTTCCTGGAGAACTCCCTAGTGGAAGTGGAATTCGAGTGGACTTATTTTTTCAAAGTGACCGCCACAATTCTCTAATATCGTTTTCCGATGCTGAGCACTTGTAAACTTTCTCTCGGACAATAAGGAGCTCTGGATTGTCCGCTTTTTGGCAAAGACGTTAATCTTCTGTGATCATACTGTTCAAACTACCCACAATACCTTCGAATTCCAATCACTTTTGGGATAGTGTTATAGTGTTCAGTAGTGACTACATCCAATGCGTAGTACAGGTAGTACATATAAAAAACTGTATTACTCCGTGAAAATATAATTGTGACATCTTAATACATGGTTTGAAATTCGACTACGCCATATAGTTGAGAAGAATAAATGATGGATTCAGGGGTCAGATTTGTTTCTGTGGCCAAACACAAACTATAAGCCACATAATAAAAGAGTGGCTCGTACATTCCTTCCAGGGAGACTTCAAATGTCTGCCTTGAATGATATGAAGCTATAAATTTGATAAAACATCTCAGGATAGAGTTGTTTGTGACTTTTCAAGAAAATTAATGAGTATTATTATTATTGGAATTTTATTCTAATGCTTGGTATCAGTACATCCTTGTGTATGATATCATGAGTGCTTATTTATATTACATGAGCTATATTCGTAATGATAGTAAAATGTGTGAGACCTGATTTTTGAAAGAATAAGGTGATGTAAAAAATACGATCGGATGGATGAGATTTCAATATATTGAAATTGAAGCTTCCATACTCAATTTATTACCAGTTAAACAATATTCTGAGTATCCAACTTACACCAGTCATGTTTAAATCCAGACACAAATATCGATGTAGGATTGTTTGTGGAAGAATGACTAGGAATTGTAATTCCACAAATAAAATGTCTAGAAATGATGGTGCAACTTTCAAGACGTATTTTGGAAAGTTGATCAATGCTGGGATGAGGTGCAGCAAAGAAAAACGACGTTAGTTAAAGTGGAAAAAGCGACCAAAGTAGAATCAGATCACGCGGTGTTTCTTCTATGTGCTTCTTCTAACCGAAGCTATTTTCTCAGCTACTATGAAAATTGTGCACGTCTTGAACGCATAAAATCATCGCTGATCCCGGCGCTCACAGAATGGCGTAGAAACAACGCTCTGCCACAATGTAGAGGCAATGAGCCACCCTTATTGCTATTAGCAGCCCACAACTGAACAAGCCATAATTTCATATTCGGGAGCTTGCTTTTCTCGAATAGAAAGGATCTTGGAAATTATTATTTTTCCCTTTTAGTGTTTCACATGAAATGAACAGCAGCGCCGCTATCGAAATGAGTATGGTTCAACCAGACCAGCCATTACGTGAGTTGAATATTGAAGACTTCCTCTTGTTGAACAGTTCAGTTCAAAGTTCAACTGTTCAGAATGTTGTGCTGTTTCTTTCCTGAATCAGTGAATTTTATTTGCTAAGGCTCAACTAGCTCACACATCAATGGGTGTTCAATGTAGATTCGATAATGATAACTCGTGCATAGATTTGTGATAGGTTCGTGCATAATACTTGTCTGTATTTTATACATTGGACATTCTGATATTTTAAAATATACAATAATTTATTAAAGTGTGTGATCGTATAAATTCTCAATGATTATGAATTATTAGAAAATACAATATATTATTATAAAAAATAGAAGATGAATAGTCAGTTTTTGATAGTGAGGAGAATATAACAATTTCCATCATCTTATGACTCACTAATTACGGTGGAACAATACATTTTAAATAAAATTATCATCAAATATGATGTCTACGCTCAGATAATTATCATGAATATTCATTGACTCCATTGACAATAATTTTTCTCTCAGTAATAATCAGGGAAATGTGATGAAAATGTAATGGTTCACGGTTTTCAAGGAAGGTTATTAGAAATAAGTATAAAGTATTAGAGTATAAGAGAAGGTTTGTTCATGATATCTTTGAGTGCCTGGCACCACAAATTTGTTCCTGCTCATTCAAGGAGATTGTGTTGTGGTGAATCCACACTTTAATGGAGAATCAAGGGAAGCAATTATTGAGGATTTGTCTGAGAAATTCACAATAAAGGTGACGAGCGGTGAGTGGGACGGACAGGTTGATCGATGCGAGTTTGTGTGTCAAACTAGGAAAAGTTGCCCACTTCATACAGTTAGTTTGCTGTTGGCAAACGGCTTAATTCTCGCCACAACTTGGTGAGCGCTGAGCGCTCCATCACTCGACGAGTTGGTTGGAATACTAATTAATCGCAAAAGAGGAGCACCTTTTTGAAGTGCGTCACTCGAGTGTCCTCAATTGAAGCTAATTGAATTTCTTGGAACGAGTCTGATTTTGACACACGACAGCGCTCTCATTAAGATAGATTCACATGATAAAAACAAGACGAATCAGGATAGTTCCAAGCTTACTCGAACTAAATTTTAATCACCACTCAGATGAATTCATTAGATTAAAAGCCGCAATGTTGGGTATTTCAATCTGAAAGCCTAGAATATTGTAATCGTAAGTATCTCAAATATTGCATAAATGGAGTATATTATTCAATTTTACGCATTTTATTTTTTGAAATACATGAAGATTTGATAAAGCTTTTTGATATTGTGTTACACTTGAAAATTTTTATACTAATATAATTTCTGCGATTGATTTTGTGAATTTCAGTTTGAATTTAGGCTTCAACTTGGCTTTGAACGGATGCCTGTTGTGTCTCATTATCATTGTGCTGTTATAGATGTTTTAGTCCGTTTAAATAATTATTTCATCACTTGGAATATTTCTTGTGAAAATAATAAATAATAATAATAAAAATGAATTTATGGATTATCATAGATTACAAAAACGTATCTGGACCATCAAATAGACAAATCATGATAATTCCACATAATTTAGAAAATTACTATGAACTGGAACTGATTTATATGATACATTTCAAAAGATCTCATTCTATCGTCTTGTCAATCGATACATTAAATTCCGTATGAAGAATTCTCATTGAATACGAAATTGTTACAGCAACTCAATGTACCTAGAATACATGTATTCTAAGTTTCTTTGATTAACTGAACTATATAAACTGTAGGCCTACTGTATAAATGGTCATACAGAAATTCATGTGATTGATATTTCAACTACATTGAAAATTATTATCATTAAACGAAAATCCAAATCAAATGCTGCAATTTAATTTGGGTTTTTCGTTTAATAATAATAACTAATCCATTAGCATTTGGATAATTTATTGCTATATCTCAGTAATTTCCATCTGTAGATTGAAAATTATCTACTAACTAGAGTACTAGTCTATTAACTAGTTTGAAGTTTGAATGCTACGAAAATAGAGAATAGAGATTGCACGTAGTTTAATGCGAATAGAAGAGCATACCTGTATCACTCCACTGCGATTCAGTATTGCATGTCCAATGGGTTGAAATCGTTCCATTTTGTCGAGAATATCAGCCACTTTGGGATCCTCCCTATCAACCAATCTGAAGGCGGTTATGTTGACAGAGTTGTAGTTGAAGTCTTCCAAATCAAAAGTCTCAATATCCTGAAATGATCAAAAGGAAATCTGTGATAGTTGATCATTACGCATAATCAAGTAATCTTTTAAATTAAATTCAATCAATAAAGTTTCTCAATTCTCTCGTACAGTAGATGTTGATTTTTCAATATTATGAAGAATGTAGCTATATGTTTCAATTTCACAATATATAAGCAATATCACATCACTAAAAATATATACCTCACCCACATACATTTTTAAAGAATATAGAAGTATTAGATTAAGTTGAATCTCTTGAGCAAGACATGGATTCTAGGTAATAACTGAAATCTACTTTTATGTATGGCTCACATCTAGCATGACTCACTTAAAAAAGGGACAGATTGATAGTAGCATTTGTTAAGTCTGATAATATATTTTGATTTCAAGTTAGAACTCACATACATTATAATGTTAGATCATGATATGTTGGATATCAATTTAGGAAGATTTTAGAAAGCACAATTAAGTAATTCACATTAGTCGAATTGGACCAATGACATCGAGTTGATCAGTTTGTCAGTAGAAGCAGCAAAGTTTGAACGAAATCGAAGCCTTGAATACAGGCCATTGATGGAAACTTACTCGCCAAGAAGTGAACTCTTAATTTGCCAGTCACCAATTAGGCAATTACTAACTGTCAAGCGAGCTGAGCCCGAATTCCGTTGCCAGTCTTTAATTAATGTGCTGATTATAATGTGGAGAAGACTGCGGCTTTGTCTGTCAACTAGTTTCTGCAATGTGCTATTCATTCATTCAAAATAGGGTCCAATATATCTTGAATGAAAGCGCATTTCCTGCTACATCAAATCTACTGATTCAGATCCAGGAGCAGGAAAGTCAATTACTCTCGATAAATGAGAAGTGGATCTTCCGATTTAGGCCAAACGCATGCAAATAGATTTTTCCCAATATTATAAGAATAATTGAATCAATATAGGGAAAAATACATTGTGGAACACTTTTAAAAGTGTATACTATTGCTTTTTGTAGAGTGATTTATCCTTCTTCATGCAAAACGTTTTGGAAATTGGGTGATGTTTTAGAAGTTTATCTCAGCAATGGATGTTGAATAACGATTAATGAAAGAATAGTAATAGTTATGAAAAGGATGGAATGTTGAGGAGAAAATTTTATGATCTTCCAGATTCTAGTAATTCATGAAACGATTCAATTGTCAAATTGATTAAAGCAGTAGAGAGGATGCTAAAATCTAGAACATGCTCAATAATGGAATACGATATTGTACTGATAAATGATTGAGCTTGAATCCTGATTTTTGTTGCTTCCAATAATCACTACCTACTGTGATCCACAATAGAATTGTGACATTAGTTTTCAATTGAATTGAATAATTTTGATGATGCGAAGATGAAGGAGTTTAAAACCTTCTTGAGAAGCTCGGTTTCATTGGGTACTGTCTTATTATTCAATTACTGAGTATTGTAATTGGAAAAAACAGTGTTGTTGTTCACTCTAGTAGCTCGATTCATGTTCCAAGCTGCTGGAAAATATTATTGAAAATTAAATGTAGTTTAATTGAACCTTCCGGGACGCGCGCCTATTTTTGTAACACGAGGACGCGCGCGTTGTACTTTATACAACACTTGGTTCCTTCATTAAAACAGCTACTATATCAATTTATATGTGCAACTTCCACCATTATTTCCATTACAAGACTATTTTTGAATGTTAGTATGATATTTTTAGTATGTTTTGGATTTTTAATAATTATTAGAGGGAACTAGAAAAAAGTAATGGTTATGTTAGAAAACTTTTAATACACATAGTAAAAACTCCGTACAGAAACATACCATTCATTCAATGTTTGAAGATCTTTTCTATTTCTTAATTTTTGTTTTTTCAGGCCACTTCAGTTCTATTCGTTTGTAAACAATCTCGCTCTCTTTTGAATTGAGGTGCTAAAGATACAATATGCTGGTAACTGGTAAAAATGCTTCAACTTCATCTTTTGCATTCTTAGCCACCTTCTTTGTACCAGGGAGAATTTTCATTCTTAGTCTTGCTAATTGTTGCTACTTCAGACTTACACAAGATTGTTTCACCATCCTTCCCAAGAATAAACTCAATGTCATCATGTTCGGGAGAATTTTCATCAACGAAATTACTGGTTTTTCATTCACTTCCATTGCGACCTTCTACTTCACTATCATCCAAAAATTCGTTGTATTCTATCACTTCCTCACTGTCATCTGAAAAGTCAATGTTTTGCTCATCTTCTGAACTACTTTCATTGATGAGTTGGTCTATTTCACTTGTTCTTAGAACATCTGACATTACGAAAATGGTCAAAACCGTTTATAATACAAAATTAATTATAACTCATCTGAAACTAACAGTAGAATCACACTCTCTTTCGAAAAATGGACCACTAGACTTCAAACTTTACACTAAGCTAGGACGCGCGCGATGTAAAAAGTACAACATTTCTGACACCGGTCTCTTCAACACTGGATAGGGTATGACCAGTGATTGATAGTAATGCAATATTTAGTCTATGGGCAGATCCTGTCACTGTCAGTTCATAATTTACGATACTGGAAATTGATAAAGTCAGCTTACTCAAAGTGCAATCTTGCACTGTGAAAAAGATTGTCACAGAGTTTAATAAGAATGGGGATAGTGGAACTCATTTTTGGCACCATCACATGAAGTGTAGCAGCTTTATTAGAGCAGAGAGCTCAGACAATATAACTGTCTGAAATATATTTCCGACTGATATCATCCTGTAGTGGCCAGCTACCTTTTCCACCATTTCCTCCCATTTTTCTCTCGTCTTATCTCATACATCGGATTCTCCGGCTCTTCAAAATGTTGCTCAACTTTTTCTTATCGCCAGGAAACTTGAGATTCTATTGAGGAATCAAATCAAACGTGGATATGAGAATTCACCTTATCACGAAAAATGAGAAATATCTATGCGCAGCGGAAGTAGTTTGCAGTGATTGTAGGTAGACTAATAACGTTTTCGCTAACAACTAGATTGGATTGAAGAAATGTTGGCACACCAGTACCATGATCATTTTTTGTTATCAATTACAAGGGTTTTTTAAATTCATCCATTCTTGTAAATCATGATAATTTTTTCATGGATTGGATTTGTTTTCCCAATGGAATTTTACAAAGTCTATTCAGAAATTATGCAATACCTTATCAGATCATACATGAAATCAGGAGGTTGATAAAATGATATTTGTGAGTATATTAAAAACTACTTCAAAATTATTAACTGGTATCCCCTTGGAATTTAAGGTGCAGGCTTTTATTTCAAACCACACGGACTTGTCGTCCAAGTATGGAGTTATTCATTTACTTTTCACTTGTTTTTTTTCATATTAATGCTACAAACTAATGTATCGTCTTTACTTTGTTTCTACATACTATGTAATGTATAAAGTTTTCGAATAACAATGAATTGAATTGAATTGAAACAAGAGGAAATGTAAGAACCAGCTCCTCGATTCAGTTTTTCATTTTATGTGATGATAACAGCCGCTTAATTTCCACATACTTCGAAAAGCTTAGCCACGGATAGGAAGTTATTTGAATTGTTTTCCTTTGTTAGTCATATGTCAGCTGTGGCTTTAAGGAATCATGGTCGGAGAAAGGTTTTTTGGCAAGGATAGTTGTTCAGAAGAAATGGATGGGTAGAAAAAGAGAGAGAGTGACAGAGAGAAAAGAAGAATAAGAAGAAGAAGAAGAAGAAGAAGAAGAAGAAAAAGAAGAAGAAGATGATGATGATGATGATGATGATGATGATAAAAAATATTTAGAAAGAAAGAGCAGAGAGAGGTGGGAAAGTATAGAATTAAATAAATGCATTTACTATAATTTTTCAGCCAGGGAGGGCGAAATTGATAAGAAAAGGCATAGACAGAAAGAGAGAGGCATAGTGAGAAGAAGAGAGATACGTGTATTGACTGTTAGTTCAAGAGACAAAATCAGGTAAAGAGAGGCATAGTGAGATGAAGAGAATGATGAGAATTGACTGTTAGTTGAAGAGAGAAAAACAGATGAAGAGAGGCATAGTTAGAAGAAGAGAGAAACGTGAATTGACTGTTAGTTGGAGAGTGAATGGAAAAAGGAATTCTAGAGTGAAAAGGAAAAAGAGAGTGTTGTGTGGTTGTGGTGGAGCGGCGGATGAAACAGTCAAATAATAGGGAGGAAAGTTTGGATGGATGGGACGTCTGGCGCAAAAGAATCGGAAAGAAAATAAGGAATCTTTCATTGAAGCGGCAGACTGTCGGAATCTATTCAGCGTCGACTGAAGACCGTTCAGCAAACTTTGCTCCGCGCTCCGTAAAGCGATTGTGACGTCATCACACTCCACTCGTCGTTGTGATCTGCAGCCGATTGAAGAATGCATAGCTAAAACTAACCCGGAGAATATTAAACATTCCATTCGCGAATAATATTGCGTGCTGGATTCCACTCGTTTCGGTAAACAATTTACGCACCTATAATGGCTGCCTCCAAAGTGCGCAATACATGGCATTCAGAAATCTTTTGACCCCATTACTAGGATAGGGTGGTATTAGAATCACATAGAATGGAGGAAGTGATCAAAAGTGAGCTGGTGATTGTGGGAGCTATAGACTATTACTATACCGAAATGTTTTCTATTCTGAATCTTCTGTAGTTTGGTCTATTGAATTGGAAAAAATTAATAACTGATGAAAGATTGACGTGGAAAGAAAAATAAATTTCAGAAAAAACAAGTTTCTTTGAAACAATTGGAATTCTCACTACTGTAATTCTCACATCAAAAATCATTTTCTGACTTGAATACTTTTTTTAATCTGAGGAGCCTGTTATTCCTCCCCCAATAATTCAATCAAGACAGTTCAGGGTTGTTTGACTGAATCAACAAATAGTCAAATTGTGGAATAATTTATTGTAGAAATTGTGAATTCTGATCATCATCATGTTGTATGGAGTTGAGTCTTGGACCCTGACTGAAATAACAACAAAGAAACTTGAAGCGTTCGAGATGTGGACCTATAGACGAATCCTGAGAATATCATGGATGGACAAAATTTCCAACAACAGGGTTCTTCATCAACTCAATAAGAAGACAGAGATAATGTACACTGTCAAGAGACAAAAATTGGAGTATCTGGGGCACATTAGGAGAAATGGAACTAAATATAAGTTGTTAAAATGTGTACTACAGGACGAAGTTCTCGGCAGGAGAGATGTTGGTAGGAGACGAATTTCCTGGTTAAAGAATTTGAGAACATGGTTTGCAGTGTCCACCCCGGAACTTTTTAGAGCGGCTGTCAACAAGGTTATAATTGCCAGAATGATTGCCAACATTCGGTAACGGATAGGCACCAGAAGAAGAAGATCATCATCATCATCATTGTCAAAGCTCGTCAGATCTTGGCCTCCTCTAACATTTGCCTCCATTCTACTCTATCCATGACAGCACGCCTCCAATTCCTGACCCCAACAACTCTTGCATCTCCGGCAACTGCATCCATCCACCTCAACCTTGGTCTACCAGGAAGTCTTCTACCTTCCATGTTGTAATCCATTATCTTTTTTGGTGGAAATGACTCATCAGCTCTTGCAACATGGTCTGCCCACCTGAGCCTATCCACTCAGATAAGAGCCAGCGCATCAGTGTGATCATACATGTTGTGAAGATCACGATTCTTTCTTCTGCACCACACTCCAACCAACAGCACGCCTCCAAAAATTCTGCGGAGAATCTTTTTTTCAAATATGCTGTAAATTCTGATAATGATCTAAATCACCTATTTAGAATCATTTCATTGTAATAGGAGGATGAGGTTTTCAGTCTCATTATAACGTCATATTCAGTAGTGAGTGAACTATTGTATCCAATCTGAGTTGATCTCGAATATGATGAATTTGATGCATGAAATGACTCCAAGGAAATTCCAAGTGGCATTATAGCACTATCAACCAAGAAATCTCTCAAATATACTCTATTTCATACACGATTCAGCTATTTCACGGCATTTCAAAACACAGCGTGAAACTCTGAACTCGGTGATGTGAAGAGATACTACGGTTATTCTGAAGAATGATCTAAAATTAGAGACTTAATAGTTAAGAGGATGGAGTAGAAGCATTGTAGAATGTTTTTTTGGTAATTTAAATTGATTAATTAGCTGAAAAAACACCATCACAATTTGAAAAATTGTCTCTTCAATGTACTCTTCCTAATTACTGTGTTTGTGGAGGTAACACGATGTGACTAAAAGAGAAAATTAATATTTATCAGAATCTCTTGAGCCATTAACCATAGCTACGTAAAAACTGTTCCACTATAACGCGTGAACAGAATATTTTGTTTGATGTGAAAACTTTGTAAATGTTGTTGGAGAATGTCCTTGTTGGGTGTTGGGTGGTGGGAAGAGAAAAAGTAAGTTTTTATAGAGAGGAAAGCTCCTCGCTTTTATTCAAGCGCAAGAGAATGAAGAGTCTTGAGCATTTTGAGCAAAGGTCGTTAAGTGGTGAGGGTGATAAGGAAGCAGAAAACGGGGGGATGCTCTGAGAATAAGTGTTGCTCGGGCCACCCTCTTGGCGTGGTGCTTTTGTGTTGGACTTTGCCGGCAAAGTAGAAACGGAAACACAATCATAAACAGGGTGGAAGAGTGAGAGACGTTTTATCAGCGTGAGGAGCGCCGACCGACGGACGGCGAGGTAGAAGTCTGATTCTTGTTTTGAATGCATTCAAATTCTAAACACCAATTCTCTTTTTTGCTGTCGAGTGCCTTAGTTAGTTCATCCTGGGTGAGAGTGCATTGAGCAGAAAAGATGCAACGGAGAGAGAGCTAATAAAAAGCATGAGTTCCGTAATGAGCTCACTTGTTCATGAACCGTCACTCCTACTCTCTCACACTCTCTCTCTCCTAGCGTGAAATTATTCCTTCCCATTCATTTCTAATATGGAACGCCATCCCTTTAGGGCTCTCACGCTTGCTGGGAATAATGGTGAAAAAACTCCATCACAGAATTGGATATTCTCTATTTTCGTTTTGAATTTTTTTTCAATAATAATGGAAGAGAGAACACAGTTTGGAAATATCAAGTCACGACACCAGTTCTATTGTTGAAAATAAAGTGCCATCTAAGATATGGATACAGTTCCAGAAAAATATAAATGCAACTACGAACCATTTTTTATTGTGATTGTTGAGGAGAGGAGGAATATTATATCTCTATTCAAAATAAAAATTGAAAGGGAACTGTCCTTTATAGAAGCCAGTTACCTTCAAGGATTCGGATGACTACACGCTTGAAATTCAGCACTGTACTACATTTCTAAACAGTTTTATGATGAATTCATGCAGAAAAAGAACCTTACAACAATTAATTCCCACAATGTCAAACAATAGACTTATGCTGATTGTGCTATGATAACAACCCTCTTGTGGATAAGTATGAATATAACCTCTTCAGTGAAATGATAAAAATATTTTCTTGACATTGATTCTGTAACTGTGAATGAGAGATTGACCTGTGAATTATGAATTTGGAATGAAGAATATTATATGATAAATTTGTGACAAGGTTAGATTATCATGGAAATTGTCCCACTACTTACCGCTCGAAAAAATTGACTCATGTGACGAGGGTTTGTGTCCACAATCAGCTTGAAAATTTCCTTTTGACGGATTTCTCGCAGGACCTGTCTGTAAGATCCAGGACCAGCTTGTCTAATGTACATATCTGTCCTTGAGGCAGGAGGTGCTTTGACTAGATCTTGAAGCTTGAATAAGCCTGCAAAAAACAATGTTCATAGAATGAAATTATGATGAACGATTCTAATTTCGCATTGAATTCTATTTCAATCATTCATAGACTGGTTGTTCAATTGATTGTTAGTTTATGAAATCAATGTTTGTTGAACGCATTAATTCAAGAATATCGAGATTATAATAGAATGTTCATTATCATAATCCGTCTTTGAAGATGTCGCTCCATTTATGTAGGGCTAGGACAATATTCATAATAAACAACTACATTCCCTTATTCAATAAAGATTGCTATACTATGAATTGTTTCTAGATTAGTTCCCGTTAAACAAGAATTATAATTATTGTAATGTAACAATTCATGTTTTTATCGCTGTATTTGTATAATCCCACCCTAACATGATGGAAAAATGTCCAAATTTGTTGGGTTAGAGAGTTATAGTTGAGATGGCTTATTGTTATCTATGAAAACTCAAATGAATTAACTTGAAGACAAGGTTCGATAAAATGAATTAAGCTTGGAGCGATTCAGTATTGCAAAATGTTGATGATGGATATATTTATGTCGTTGAATGGAGTAACAATTCGTTAATCAATTGGTAATATTTGTATCATACAACACAATTGATTAATCATCATAAATGGGATGAAGAAGATCATTATTTAAGAAAGTAAGGATCCATTTCTCCCTCATTCTTTGAAAGAACTACTGCTTCTCCAATTGCAATAACACGTTGAATCAAGTCAGTCTATAGCCTTCATTTTGAAACTTCTATTAATCTTTTAATTTATAAAGTTTAAAGCTTTCACTAATGGAACTATCTAATTGATTTTTAATAATAGTGAGATAAATTTCAGAATATAGGTGAATGCAAGTTTCTGATAAATGTGATACCGTACTTGAAAGTATTATTTCATTGCAAAGGATCAAGACCCGGAACTGCCATTCCAACAACGCTTTGGGGAAATGAAAATGAATTGAATGTATGGAATTGAAATTCAATGGATTACAAGTATAATAAAGATGAGATGAACGTTCATCTTTCTTGATAGAAAGGAATCAATGTATTCATTCTGCAATGGCAGAATAGGTATGAGGGAAGGAACTCTAAATTGAATCCATTTCTCAAATAAATTGACTGAGTTCTTCGCAATAGAATTTGAAGACTATTATGAGAAGCAGTAGGAGAGTACTCAATCCTCCTAGCAGGAGAGTATAACAATCAGGATCAAATGTGGTGAAACAATAGCCTCTCTCATCTTCTTGAACAGGCTTCATTGCTTGATATTCAATTCGTTTTGATGATCCACTCGCATTACAATGTAGAATATTAATATCAGTTCACAGGATAACTACCATGACCTTTCAGTATAGCCCACTGATCACGATGCATAACAAGACAATTCGAAAATGTCTTATAGATGATGTTCAGCGATGAATAAGTTGTGTATCTTCATCTATGTAGGGCTAGGGCAATTCATAATAAACAACAACATTCCCTTATTCAATAAAGATTACTATACTATGAATTGTTTCTAGATTAGTTCCCGTGAAACAAAAATTATAATTATTGTAATGTAACAATTTATGTATGACAGTTTTTTATCGCTGTATTTGTCTAATCCCACCCTAATATGATGTAAAAATTTGTTGGGATGAATAGTTAAGAATAGTTAATGAATAAGTTGAGATGGCTCATTGTTATCTATGAAAACTGTCAAGAATGCATTGTAGAAAACTCAAATGAATTTTAACTTGAAGACAAGGTTCGATAAAATGAATTGAGCTTGGAGCGATTCAGTATTGCAAAATGTTGATGATAAATATATTTATGTCTTTGAATGAATTAACAATTGGTAATATTTTTATTATGCAACACAATTGATTAATCATCATAAATGGGATGGAGAAAATCATTATTTAAGAAAGTAAGGATTCATTTCTCCCTCATTCTTTGAAAGAACTAGAGCTTCTCCAATTGCAATAACACGTTGAATCAAGTTAGTCCATAGCCTTCATTTTTGAAATTTCTATGAAGTTTATAGCCTTTACTAATGAAACTATCTAATTGATTTTTAATAATAGTGAGATACATTTCAGAATATAGGTGAATGCAAGTTCCTGATAAATGTGATACCGTACTTGAAAGTATTATTTCATTGCAAAGGATCAAGACCCGGAAATGCCATTCCATCAACGCTTTGGGAAAATGAAAATGAATTGAATGTATGTAATTGAAATTCAATGGATTACAAGTATAATAGAGATGAGATAAGAACGTTTATCTTTCTTGATAGAAAGGAATCAATGTATTCATTCTGCAATGGCAGAATAGGTATGAGGGAAGGAACTCTAAATTGAATCCATTTCTCAAATAATTTGACTGAGTTCTTCACAATAGAATTTGTAGACTATTATGAGGAGCAGTAGGAGAGTACTCAATCCTCCTAGCAGGAGAGTATAACAATCAGGATCAAATGTGGTGAAAGAATAGCCTCTCTCATCTTCTTGAACAGGCTTCATTGCTTGATATTCAATTCGTTTTGATGATCTACTCGCATTACAATGTAGAGTATTGATATCAGTTCACAGGATGACTACCATGACCTTTCAGTATAGCCCACTGATCACGATGCATAACAAGACAATTCGAAAATGTCTTCCACGATGAATATGAAATGAAATCCAGCGATGAATAAGTTGTGAATCTTCATAAAGTAGCGTTGAGTTGAGAGAAGTTACAATCCAATTCCACTAAAGTGCATAATAATGAGTTCTATTCTATCTAATTTTCGTAATTTAGATCAATTTCCATCCAAGTATTTTCAACCTTTATTTGCTTACATCCTGCTTGTTTATGTTAGTAGCTCAGAATCGTATGCACCAAATAATGGAATTTGATAAAATTTTTCGATGCGATTTATTCATATTGAATTAAAATTGAGGAACAAGGAACACAAATAACTTAATTACGTTTATTACTCTTTTAGAAAATTATATCCTACTTTATATGCTTAGTATTGGAATTGAATGTCATTTGATGACACTCACATTTATCTTAATGATTGAAATTCAATATAGAGAACAAAATTAAAAATACAGATTCCTCAAGAACCAAGTTGAATCTCGAGTTCGATGATTGATATGATTTTGCGAAATGTAATAAATAAAAAGCCTTTTGATGTAATTAATGGAAGAACGCAAATCATGAAGTATGCTGATAAAATTGAATCTAATTAATATGAAATTATAATTAATCTGTTCAATATGAGTAATTCAAAGTTTTGCCATAAATAGAAAAATGAAGCAACACCATTATGGTCACTAAACTGCATGACTGCATGGAGATGAATAGAAATTTGCAAAAAAGTGATGCAAAGAAAAACAAGCTGAAGCTTCAATTCTTTTGATAATCCTGTGGAAGGCTATATCACATCCGTTCACTAAAACATACCTCAAAAATCTACAATATTGAAGAGGGGGCAAGAGCCACAATAGATGAGAATTGAAAATTGAGAAAGCAGAGTTGACTTGATGAATTGAATATTGGAAAACTTTCAATAAAGCATGCTTTTGGATAATTTTATTGCGAAGAAACTACTTGAATCTTGTATTTGTCCATTTATGAAATATCAATTGAATGCTCATTATGAAATATTGATTGATTGCTCATTATTTTTCGTCTACTTCATAATTTTCAAGATTCCATCAAAAGGACCGTGCATGGTTTTTGAAAGCATGTTATATACAGAAAGCATAGTAATAATGTCATTGAGTTGGATTACAAGCATTTCAAATTACGAGAAGTTATTACTCAGAGTATAAGAAAAACTCAATAGAGAGCGGAATAGTTCTAACCTTTGCTGTCAATTGTTTGAGCTGTTAAAGGAAATAAATATACTGGTTATTAATGATGAATTGGTGAATATAAATCTTTCAAATCCAAACAGCATTCTATTTCTATTTTTCGCATTGTATTATTATGTGACTAGATGAGAGGCCCATAACTCTATACTCAGTAGGCCAATCTTCATCTATTACTGTGATCAATAGATAGTTTCACATTTCCAATGTTTATTTGGAACACGATAGATCCAATTATTTCAGTTGCGAGAGAAGAGCATGAGACCGGTGTATCAGCTTGCATTCCAAGCGAATCACAGTTGGAGTTTGAAAACAGTTTATTTTCAATTTAGTGCCATCACACAGATTCTGAGCGTGCATGTCTCGTAATAGGGGATTGAGGCTTGTAATATGTAAAGCGTGAAACAGCTTAAAACGGTGATGTTAACGAGCTTCGACCAGATGTCTCTGAGCGAGAACGCAGGCCGGTATTCTGCTATTTTTATTGTAATAGTGTGGACAGAGTCAATATTCAGATAATGTAGCCTTCTATTGACACTGAAGCAGCGCTCTCTCTTTCTATCAACACTGTAACCACGTCAACGTTTCACCACAAATGTGGTCACAAAGTCCAAGAACCCTTTTTCCGGCCATCATTCGCCTTTCCATCAGGGAAAAACTTCAGCGAGAATTTTCCTTCCCATTTCAACCAGCAGACATTCGAATAAAAAGTAGAGTGTTTTACTTGCATACTTTTGACTTGGTAACGAGCTTTGCCCTCTGCTATTTGAACAGACGGAATAAATTCACTGCTGGCTGGGTCTCATGGTGGCTTCAAAATTGAAGCGAATTCGGCTCTCAAATAAAGCTCCGATCAAATACAATCTAGGCGTTCATTGTATGGCTTGCAAATCAACGGGTGCCACAAAAAATGTGCCGTCGCTTCTTTGCTACAGTGTTACATATTCTAGTTTTTGGTATTGATACGAAATCCTTTTTTGGTTCAATGTCAATTCAGAATTTTCAAAAATACTATTCTACACAACGTTCCTGAGAGTTTTTATTATGTAACAAGAAAATCAGAATTTTACCGAAGCATGTGACAACGAAAAGTACTGCTAGTTAAAAACTGTTGAATTACTTTATATCATAGGAAGCAATAATGATTTCAGATACTGATGTTGGTGAGATGTAGTGATATTACATAATGGAAAACTGGGATGTTTCCTAAAATATGACTTCATTGGTGTTGGAATATTTGTAATAATTCTTCAATGAATTTGTGATATTTCTAAACAACATTCCAGTATTTATAATATACAATAGTGATTAAGAATTTTGACGACTCGATCAATACTCTTATTCTATCGGAAGAGGAGGAGGTATACTTATGAAAAAAAAGAACTAGACTGTTTTCTGGGTTTGAGTGATATGCTTCTCATTGTATTCAATATATTATTTTCATTTCTAAATTGCATCCGACAAAATGTAAACCACTTTAGCTTATCAATTTGAATCCAGATCCAGATAATTTAAAAACAATATGCATGATATAATATTATCTTGGATTGAAGTAATTTGCATTGTTTATGGATTATTTTTACTTGATTCAGAATTTTAATATTCACATTGAATTAGATTTTAACCTGCGTTTCTAGTTCGAGTTTCAATAAAGATGTAGTAGTATCAATTAAAAAAAATCTTTCACACTTTACACCATATCAACCTAGATTATGACAAGCCAAATTAATCACGAGTACATATGAATAAAACTCGCATAACTCACTCACCATAGTCCTCCTCGTAGATGATTGCGACTTTGGTCCAATTGAGAAAGGTTATCACATCTTTGAAGGCTTTGTTCATGTGTTCTTGAGAAGGATGCAGATTGATGGAGAACTCTTTGAAGCTGGGCTCGAAGTCGACTCGAGCCTCGACGTGCGGCACGTCAAGAGCCTCGCAGATCGATTGGATGTGTGCTCCCAAAAGGGGATCACTTGGTCCGAAAATCGCCTGCACTCCGAATTCTAGCTGTTTGCAAGCTGAAACACGTAAAAATATGCATATATTATTTTGCAATGGGTAGAACAAACGAAAAGAACCTACGTTCCATAAGAGCCATAACAGACCGGGTTTTTATTATCATTAATCATGGAAATTTAACTTAATTTTGAATAGTACTATTTCCACATTATTTAATTTGGGAGTAGACCTGTTGCTCTCGCCCAGTCATATCTATCTTATGACTCGAAAATAACGTGTTGATGAATAAATGGAAGTATAAAATAATACATAAATGAATTGAATTGAGAACAACACTCTTTTAAAAGTTCATCACAGTTTTCTAAGATCTTTTTCTTACTATACTAAAAAAGATCACGTTTCCTTGATAAATTACAAGTTGCACGTTCATTATAGCGGAAATTATAGTTGCACGTTCTCTTGAAACTTAGGATTATAGGGAATATAATGATTTACAATAATTATCAGAGAAAAATTGGCATATTAAATATTCTAATATTTCGCATGAATTACTTCGCTCCTCTCCAAAAATATTTCGTATTTCTTAGAAGTTTCGTATTTCATAGGATGTTCCTCATCTCTTACACTGATAATATGGAACAAATGCATGATCAGTTTGGATAGCTCCTATAACACTGAGCATTGGAGTTAATTCGTGTATTTATCCGGGAAATTTTTGGGATCAAGATGTGAAACTGATTCTCTTATGACCTTGAGTAGAAGTATCGTTATGAAAAAGTAGATATGATATGCCGGAAATATTTTTCATACATTACAGTCTTCAATTATTATTCATCCATACAATAAGTACATCATCTAAGGGCCGGTTTCCGAGCTCGGGATCTATAATTTCTGGACTTCCAGAGTCCAAGACTAAAATATTAAGCGCTCCGGTCTAAATCGACTTTCTGAGTCACGATTTTATCTTCTAAGCTCCGGGGTCTATTAAGTTCTCGACTTATTTGAATCCAACACTTTAATGTAGTTAACATGAGGGAAAGTGACAATATCTTGCTGTTGTACTGTTGGCATTATAGCAAAACGAAAACAGCTCATTGCAGTGGGATAATTCAAATGAGCATGCTCTCCAAACTACTTTGTAAAAATATTTTGTAAAAATACGTTTCGATTTCTTTGTAGGCCTATATTCAGAGCAGAACCTAAACTTTTGAGAGATGGATGAATAAACATTTTTTTACGTTATGCTATTATTAATCATAGATCCTAACCAGTGATTTTGGAATAAAAATTTCATTAGGCAAAAAACTAGAATAATAATTTATTATTGTTATATTAATATGTTGAATATGACATTGATTAATAACATTGAGATTGGAATATAAATTCCAAGGCTATCTTTGTATTGTTTTTCATGAACATTTTAAGGTTATGTCACATTCGTAAAATAGAGTTAGTTTCATACGCATAATTCTGATACAATTTTATTGCAAAATAAACTTGCAAACTATAAATTATGAATTTAGATAGTCTAATCCGAATAATCTAGGTATTCCATGACATCTATTTGGCTTTTCATCTACTCCAAGTAGATAACTGAATTGTGTTTGCTCAGTCAAGTCTAGAACTTAAATTTATACCCCACCCTTGTCTAGGGTATAAAATTACGCTCTGAGCTTAACGATTTTTGATAAATCCTCAACTCGGAAAGAGACGAGGATCTAATAATTCTAGTCCTGGACTTATAAGCCTTTCACTCAGAAAGCGAAATTATAAACTCCAGGGTCTAACGTGATCTCTAAACTCCCGTCTATTCAACTACGTTAACGATCTGACTCTGAAAGCCAATTTTCTGACTCCAGAGTTTAAAGCCAGTTGAATTCTAGAACTTAGCTAAATCCCGAGCTCGGAAACCAGCCCTTAATGATAGAGAGAGGAAGAATAAGGTAACCTTGTGCTATTCTTCTCCCAAATTTAGCTGAGGCTACACATAGTCTAAAATATGTTCTATAAATAAGTCTAGTAGTTCTCCACTGCACAAGATTTATATTGTATAATGATGATACACCTTGTAAGATTATAATTTTGAATAGTTATCAAAATCACTAGATGAAAGGATTTTATAGGTCTCAAGCAAACAGCTGTATTGCTATCGCTGGGTGCGATGTCAACAAGCTCGAGATTGGATAATAGCGGGTATCCAGGCTACATTTCTGAACAGCCAAATGGAAAGGAGAATATTATTGCTATTTATCCAATTATCTTATGAAAATAACGTTATGAAAATAACGTTACAACCTGATGAAATAACATTATATAAATTAATTCTATTGGGAATCAAGATTCATTTTATACGATGGAATTGGAAAAATATATCAGAATGGACATTCCTTGATGAGGATCAGAATAACATAGGCCTACTCGTAGTAAAGAATCGAAATGGAGGTCGTCTGTATTGTCGCTTTGCAATGTTTGTTCTGTTCAGAGCGACTAATCTCGTCTGATTGATTAATATGATTGGTTGTTAAGGCTGATGGAGTTCTAATTGGATTTTTAATTGAGAAGAGGATAAACGAGACTGCGATCACAACACGTTGAATTTCGAACATGCGTGGCTGTAAAATTGCCTGACAAATCGAGGTGCCTGTGCACTGGATCAAGCTGATTATGAAGAGTCATTGATTAAAATCATGAAGGTTTTTACACTTCTGTCAGTGATAGACGAGATCGATTCTCGTAGTTCTATAAAGTAACAATGCCTCACGTAACACTTCAAGCTTCATGATTCAAGATTCAAATTCATGAGTTTGGATTAAATGAAAATATTCTCTATTTGGAGTAGGACAATCAAGTTTTCTGTACCACTCAGCTTCGATTGTGTCTACTCATTATCCTCACGATACATTTCGAATGTCTCATCATCAAAACTCATGGATGGTGAAGTTTCTTTGTTATCTACGATTGATCTATCATGAATACATTGGATACATGATGATGTAACCTGACGGTTCGAGGGAACCCTTTTGAAATGAATTTTTCTCATGATTGAATAGACTTCAACTTGATATAATCAGAAATATTCGATTGGAGATCACCGTTAAATTCAAACTATTATACTCAGCCCATTAATGGAAGAAACAACATATATATTTCTATTCATCTTGATTCTTGAATTAGGTCTCAAAAAAGTTCTATCAAATGGCAGCATATATTCACAATATTCTTTTTATAAAGTAGTAAAATAGATACTGAACCACAAAGCAACTGATATATATATTATACTTGTCGGATTTAAGTGTAATATTTATATGGGAAGTTACTTTTACTAAGTGTACATAAGCACACGCGCGCGCACACACACACCATGAGAAAAACAGTGGTTTAATTCTCCCATTATCCACGCTATTTCATTTCTATATGGAGATTCAATACAATAAATTCTGCGAAAATATTATCTCAAATATTGAGAGGAGCTAAAACGGAATGAAGCTTTTGGTTTTTACGACTGTTAAAGGAAGCATAAATTGATGATGCCACACACACACACATCTATCCATCTCTGAGGCCTTTGTGGCTGGGAAATTATCGCAGTGGATGCATTTTATAGGGGAGGAAGGAGGTAACATCACACTGGAATACTTTATACAGGTGGTTTTATGAAAGGGCGAGGTTGCTGGTCTCTGGTTCACAAAAAGGCACAGGCACTGGGCCTTTAGTCGTTTAGCTGTAGGCAGACTTTCACTCCTCCTCTTCCCCACTCTTTCAACTCAATTGCTCTCCCTCTCACTCCCTCCATGAGCACGTGAGTCATTAGCTTGCTCCGCCCGACCCAGAGATAAATTCAATTCACTCTTCCATTTCCTCTCCTTATTTAGCCAATTGATTCGATTCCAGTCTCGTGGTCTCATAGGCTCCAATCTTCGAGAATTCTCATCAAAGTGAGCTTCTGTGTCTGTGCTTGATAGCATTATCTTTTTATAAGCTGATATATTCTGAGAAAAACCTTGAATTGGATAATGTTCTGGTTGATATAAAAGTATTGTGTGAGTGATAGGCCTATCACTAGCATTCATTGCACATTTTTCAGAGTGGCATGTTCGAATTGTTCTTTGATTTTGAAATATTACTCATCATATACGTCTTTTTTCTATGTTTTCCATTCTCGATTAGTATATTTCACTCGCGTTTATTTCTAATAAGAGTAGAATTCCTCTTCCCATCTATTACATGAAGATCTTTCGCTAGTCAAATGCTAGTCAAATGATGAAGATAATTGGATGGTTTATATATCTGATTCCACTACTGAACTTCTGAATTGGTTTCAAAAACATATATAACGAAAAACGTTTCTATTCTTCAGCCAGACTACTACTGTGTTATTCATTCTTGATTGATTTATTCCACTCGCATTTGTAATGAGAGCATTTTTCTCCTGTGAAAGCCTCAGAACATGGTGGACTAAATAGTGAGTTCTTCAATATTCAAAGTGATGTTCCCACAAAAAATAACATAACGTTTCTCTTTCTATATATTCCATGAATATCTCTTGCTAATTAAATGCTAATGATAATTGAACGGTTCATAAATAGTTCCAATTCCACTACTTGAACTTCTGAACTGGTTTCAAATATATCCACAAATTATGTAACGATAAATGTTCCCATACTTCAGACAGACTACCGGAAGTTATCTACAACGCACAAATGGAACTCTCTCAATAAATTGGAGTACAGTTTGAGGAGCTCTATAGAAATTCTTTAATAGTCTAAACAATATCTACATCAATGTATGACTTGAACAAAGTTTTTAAATAGAAAAATATAATAATTATTAGTTCCATCTCCTTGATAATAATTATTATTCGATTAGACGTTCCAGTAATTCCTTTCTCGAAAATTATTATTGGATTAGACCTTTCAGTTACGTTATTCATTTCTTACGCTAGCTAACCTAATTTCGTAGTAGATTGGATAATTTTGAACTTGTAACGATGTATTTTAAGATTCTGGGATAGCTAACAAGACTTGAATTTAGATTAACAAGAAGCTTATCAAGCTAATCGACTTATCTCAGACAAGAATATCAAGATACTGATTATCTCAGAGAGAAACTGTGCCAAGCTGTGATGATCAAGACTGGCTAAACAGGGTACGGTGTGATGATGATCAGGGCTGGGACATGCCTGGCTAAACAGAGTACGGTTGATGAGTTCTGGTGAGAAGGTGTACTGCAGGTTGCATAAGCATCCCCCGAACAGGGAGACAATTCTTGCAAGGAAGTGAGGATCTATGGTAATGTCCAGTGTCACTTACACAGTCGTCAATCTCAAGCTTGCAACTTGAAAGGGTTGGGTCGTCACAATCGGCAAATGATGTGCTTTGTATTCATGAGTCGAGTCTTCCTCCTCTCTTGCTCGTAAGCGGGGAATATTCATTCACCTTGCAACGGGGACACGCATTAAGATCATCAGCTCTGTCAAACCCATTAGCTCACAGCTTTTTCACATTGTCACATTAGCGTTTGTCTACTACTCGGAAGTTGCAAGTTCAAATCTTCCACGGAACAGCCGTAAATCTTTCCTTGAATCTAGGGCAAACATTGTGCCAATACAGATTTCGAGACTAATATAGCTATGTAACTTATCTTCTTCTGTGAATTTTGGAACTCCGTACTTTTCGAATAAACTCATGAAGAGCAAGAACAAACATTTATTGCTGATAGTTTAATAACAATTCACTTGTTTATGATAAATATACAAGTCACAACTGAATTTATCTGAGACAAAGTTGAACTTTATTGATGAGTAAAAGTGTACTTTAAAACTATAAAAATCTGGTGTGGCGCACTCACACAACTTTCCATGCCGTTATGAAAATTTATCACCCTCTCAAGAGTCTACTATTCAAAGGTCTGCCAGCTGGTGACAGGACAATCACGCTGGGACACACGAAGTCTGTTATCTCTTCACAGTGAATGATTTAATAGAATCAACAGTTGCCAATTGAATAATCACATTTTCTTGAATTTCGAGATTATTTTCAATTTTATGTGAAAATGTTTCAGAACATTGATTGTAGAGATTTTTCTGCTCAATCTTTTCCACTTGAATGTTTTTGATTAAATTGTATCTGAAGCCTTATAATTGAGAATCTGAAATCACACTTTGCAGTGATGGGGCGGAGCTCCTGAAATTTTTACAAATATGGGACTTGTGGCAGTTGATAGAGCTTATCAATGAATATTTTAGGTATAGATTTGATCAAAATCGTTGGAGCCGTTTTTGATAAAATCGCGAAAAACCCTGTTTTTGACAACATTTTCGCCGCTATCTTGGATTGCAAATGATCGAAATTGTTCGTGTCGGATACTTATGTTGTAAGGACCTTAAGTTCCAAATTCCAAGTCATTATTTTCATTGGGAAATGAGATATCGTGTACACAGACGCACATACACTCATACACACACACACACACACATACCCACATACAGACAAATACTCAAAAATCACTTTTTTGGACTCAGGGGACTTTTGAAACGTATAGACATTTAGAAATTGGGGTACCTCAATTTTTTTCGGAATGCATTACTTTCCTTACCTATGGTGATAGGGCAAGGAAAATAATACCTTCATATTACACAGTCTCATGGGATAGAAGGAACAGCAATTATTCGATCCCAAGGAACACATTTATTGTTTTCTCACAAAAAATACTTGCCGAAGTGGAAAAAACGTCTCAAGTATATCAAACGCACAAAATATGTCAATTGAAATGAACATTTCAATCTGATAGAATCATTCAAAGTTAATAGCGCTCAATACACCATAGTCAGTCCTCCATATATGCATTTAAAAAAAATCATATTGCAATATCCTATACTATTAAACGAGCAATTTTATATTTTTGAATGCTTATATGTTTATATTTATGTTTGTATGTCCAACGGATCTCGAAAACGGCTCTGACGATTCTCACGAAATTTGGAACATAATAGGTTCATAATATAGAAATTTGATTGCTCTAGGTCTCATCCCTGGGAAAACTCGCTAAGAGACATTAGAAGGATAATAATTATTCATCCTTGGAAAAGCAGCTGATAATTTCGTCGTTAGTCGATAGTGGAAGTGAGTGAGCGAGTGCATGTGTGTGGGACTGAGACAAAATTATGGTTCAGCTATTGAAATATTGCAATCATTCAATCAGGTACTTAGTGGCGGTTGCTCAAAAGCCAATTGAATTTTAAGCCTGATCAATTTCAGGAGAACCAATCAGAGATGCCTTCTTTTTAAATGGTCTTCTTTGATTTGGTTCACGTGAAATTAATTGAGATTAAAATTTAGCCTGCTTTTGTGCAATAGGGCCTTTGTGAGAGAGATTTTTGCATTCCACTTGGGATTGATCTCAATACACTTTGATTAGATAAAACCTTTCTGTATGAACTATGAATATATTATAATTTCCTCTTCCGTAATAAATTTTCTATGCTTCTTTACTCCAGAGCGAAGCTCGGTCCCCCGATATTGTTTAAGGAAATGTTATACGGAAATATAATGGACATGTAATATTCAAATGAAGTTTAGTTCCTCACTGAACAGTGAAACCCAGAAAAACATCATTTTTATGAGTTATACAAGGAATATACATATGGTGAAAGTTTGATCACTATTCTCAGTAATTGATTTGAGAAAGGTTCAGCATTATAAATTCTGCTCAAACAAAACTGATAACAATGTTGAAATTGAGGCAAGGTACATCTCAGTAGCTGATCCACGAGATCAATTCCCTGGAAATTATCAGAATAGCAATGAATTAATGACTTGGAAGTCCCTAGCAAGAGCAACGTGATTAATAGCGTTCCTATTCAGCTGAGCAACTTTATTTACCTCGGGGAACGCATCAAACTAAGAACGTGCTCTGAAGCAGTTGGTTTGTAGCAAGACTTACAAGTTCAGCGTAGGCGTTGTCTCCTTATCATCAGTTATTAGGAAATAAGAAGCGTTCTAAAAGTATCAATTATCAAGATTTGTCGAAATAGTATAATATGATGGATGCAGGCTAAATTTCTTTGGATACTTGATTGAAAAAAATATTATTTGTTATCAAGTTAACATCAAGGATGATATTTATTCATAATCATCTATAATAACTATAAGGGTTTCTTCACTCTTCGCTATTGGAGATTTTAAACTCCTATGGAGAAAGTAATAAATTTTTAAAGTGCATAATGCTTTACAGGTTTGATTTCAAGAACTCATCCCAGTTTATTCAATATAGGTCATGAATACTTTGCAAAAATTTACCTAGAACTATTTTACTCTATACCCAACTATAATGAACCAAGCCAATAATTAATTAAGAGTTCATGATGCTTGTGATAATCTGTGGAATGAATAACACATATTGTCAGTGAAACTAGATCGACTATAATGACTCATGGAACATATCTGTACTAATATTTATTTATACAATAAGTGCATCATAAAAATGATAGGGAGAGGGAAAATGAGATAACCTTGTGCTATTCCTCTCCCAAATTTAGATAACACATAGTCCGAAATAGGTTAAGTCTTCAATATTATTGTCACATTAGGTATAATCATAGTTGGCGATGATATAGAATAAATTAGATAATAATAATGACATAGCTCTTTGAATAACAGTAGTAAATGATGATGTATTGGTAAAATAGTTTGCGATGGATAAGGAGGATTCTGTTAAATATGGCAGAGAAGAGTTATTGCTAGTTCCTGACAATAAACTTGCAGCTGTTCCGGATCACCGGCATACGTCGCCTATCCCACGCCTGTATTGATTAGGATACAGCCAAAAAAGTACGGAAAAACGGCAGAATGTTGATTGTTCCAGTCGCTTTCAACTTCGTGCTGAAATAATTTCCCCCCTGAGAAATGGGCATGCAGCAAGAAAACAATGCGGAAAAATTGGATGAAATACAGATAGGAACATCATCATGTGATGACAAAGTGGGATGATCGAGAGTAGTTCTGGGACCGACACAGAGAGCAAATAGCAGAGATAGATGAGAAACCGATCTGACTAGCCATATTATTTTTTTCTGTTCAGTGAGGATTGTTCAAATGATAAAGCTTCATATCAACGAGGTCAGTCTTTCTCTATTGATAGAGAAAAGTGAGAGTTTGAAAAAATCTAACTAACATTTTTCAATCTGATATACAACCCATTACTGTAATTTATTATTATATCATATTATTACACGAAGAAATGTTCAAAGGGATAAATAATTATGAGTAAGTTGGTTTGTTAATTACCGTTGGAAAACATGTGGAGTTCTCAGTTTGTTATCGTTCAATAATACAATTATTACACTTTCATGATTTGATTTTCATGGAAGTTGGGATACGTTATAGTGATTGGAATAATTGTACAAACGCATGTTCACTTGATAAATATTAGTTATACCATGAACAATAGATAGCATAAGATATCCCATGGAATAAGTAGTTTATGTTCCAAATTTGAATTGTTAAATGTGTTCCAAATTTCTTATGTTATTTTTTCTCTATGGTTGTACAGTATAATATCGTGGTTGGTTGGGTTGCTGAAATAAAATAGGCACTTATTTTTCAAGGCAAGGTTGTTTTCAACAACCAAAGTCATTAGTTACATCGGAAAATTGTGGGTGAAAATGCTTTTTAATGAAATCACTCAATTCAATGATAGATGTGCTTGTTGCCTAGTTGGTTAAATACGTTCTAGTTGGTTAAATACGTTGGACTTTGCAAATGATCAGTTAGAGATGATACTCCCCAAAACTCGTTAAATAAGTTCGGTAATACGTTGGTTGAATAAGTTCTGGTTGGTTAAATACGTTGGACTTGACAAATGATCAGTAAGAGATGAATCTCCCCAAAACTCTTATCTAGTGGGTAGAAATGAACAACAATTTACATGTCAAGAACTTACTCAGCCATTATTCATATTCATCAAAATTGCAAATGAGGGTCTGAATTTATGTTATAAACGATGGCAAAAACATTGCTGAAAAATGGCGTGTACCGCGTTTTTTAGGAGGCGAACACAAAATGAATGCTCACGCTTATCTGGAGACGTGTGCAATCAGATTAGAGCTTATGTGTTCGTCCTGTACTCGTTGTATGCTGATTAGGCAAGCAGAGTAGAGCAGAGGTGTCTGTGCCCTTCAAGCCGTGTAGAGCCCTTGTAATTCTCGGCTCAGAAAAATCGACTGTCCACGAGCGCAACGGTCTCGTTTCCCGAACACATTGTAAATTTGATTTCAGCAATTCCCGGTGAGACCCCCATCAGTCAATCGATAGAACAGGGCCCCTGAGAACGCACTACGCACACAAACCTGCGTGCACAGTGCACACAGTGTAGGGCAGATTGCAACTTCCACCTCACTACGGATCACGTAAAATTTTCATGAAATCTCTATATAAACGCGTGCGCTTCTCATTATGTGCTCCACCTTCCACCTCGCCCCTCGCCACACGCACTTCACGGCTCCATCTTTCCCAGGCCAAGTCACCCGACTTCGCTCACTCCGCTCTTATAGCTGACTTTTCAGCAATTCCTTTTGTCGAAGCTCGTTCGCCCATCCATCTCGACACCTCGTAAGCTCGAGACTTTTTCAACGCTCAACACGTGGATTTTTCAAAGCTTGTTTCAGGATTGCTGGGAAGTTGAGTCTCAATATTCACTGATCAAGACGGAAACACTCTCATATTGTATGAAATACGAGAACAGAGAAGACCTCATCGAGGAAGTAATATTTCAGAGTATTTATTTATCCCATTATATCCACTTCGTCATGGACAATATCCTCCATGAATATAATTCCTACTCACAAAATGTGCAATAGGTACACTTGTCCTAAACGGCCATTGTATACTTCATTTCAATCCCAAATTTATATTCATTTATCATGTATTGAATACTCCATGGCCATTCCACTTTCGAAAAACCATTTGCTCTTCAAACCACATGAGGACAAACATTCTTTCTATTTTGGAATAATTCTCACGAATGTCCGAAATGAACAAAATAAAAATGAGAACAAAACTTCCTTTTCAGGCTGTTCAATAATATTCAAGTATAGTCAAGATAAAGTATGTCAAGTAAGTATAGTCAAGTATGTTCGATTTCAGTTAGGACATCATATTTTTCAGATTATTACGAAGAATCAATTTTCATTCGGAAAATTTCTAATGATATTTAGTGAGGAATTTAATCTTTAGTTTCTATAGAGTTGTTCGGTTCTGCAATTATGTCGTCGATACAATTGCTTATTCCATCGATACAATCAACATCATCAATATAATAAATTTCATGACCTTGCGAAAGTCCTAAGGAAATAATCCAATTTTTCAAACTTGGAATGAATTGGTTTATTTTAGTATTGGTTATGCTTAATATAATGAATGATGCTTTTCAAAATATTGGAATAATTCCATGGTTGATATAGGAAACAAAAAAAAAAATCCTAAGAAATGGAAAATGAAAATCCAAGTAACCTTTTTTGAAATTTTTTTTACTCACGACATGTTTCGGCCATGATGCCATTATAATTATCATTGAGATAAATGATAATGATAGTGATTTTCTCAATCACTTGATAATGACATCATGGTTAAACATGTCGTGAGTGAACAATTTAAAAAAAAAATACTTCGATATTTTCTTTTTATTTCTATTCAGGAGTAACCCTAACAAAAAAGACAAAAAACTCTATAATCTACCCTTAAAGTTTATTCTCTCGAGTTATTCGTTTTATCCTGTTGATAAATATTCTGGATTGAGAAAATTGAATTATTATCACAATAATGATATCTATATCACAGTGGAAACTACTGATTCTCAAGGTCCCAAACTGATCATTCCATGAGCAACGAGTATTCAATATTGTCCTCTAATTGTATCCCATCAAACAGAAGCTATTAGGAAGTTGAGACTCATCTCGTAACGGAAGTAATTGTGAATTTATGGATCGCTTTCTCAGATTGTTTTGAATTTGTGGGGCAGTGAGATACAATCTGAGTTGCAAGATGATTTGCATACAGACTAGTTGGTTGTGGAGAGAATAGCTAAGTTATAACATAGCAAGATTACGGTGGCCGAGATTAACCGCTGGTCGGGATGGAGGGTTATTATTCAAGGGACATTGAATTTCATTATGGAATCTCCAGATTCTCTAAGTTGATCGAATTTGATAGAAAATTGGAAAAAGACATTATCTAGATTATCTAGGTTTTGATAAGACAAGTAATACAGAATATTGAGTTATGATATGTGAAGTTATAGATGGTGTGTTTGGATATTATAGAGCCCACCTTCATCAGTATATTTATAAAAGCCATGTAAACAAGTCCTTGCAAAGTGAAAAGATTGAAATGAATTTGAAAAATTTTAAAGTAATATCATTGAAGACAAATTCATTGATGCAAATCTATACAGAATCAACCAAAAATTTGTCTTGAATCGATCAAAGTTGAAGACACATTAAAGGAATGTTATAATCATAGTGGTTTCTATTTATTGATCGATACTCCTCGGGCAAATATGAATGAGCTACACGTACTTTTCAGATTATCGCTTCATATTGTAATCAATCCTTCTTGTTTCAAAATTACAACATAAAAAAAATTTAATCTCAAATAATATTTCTCAAATTTAGACTTTATGGCAATGATTCATGATTCGTATTCAGACAAGAATTTGCTAACTCACTCTACAATAAATTTAGGGCCTCGGTCAATTTATGTGGTCAATCTATTTGAGCATAATAAAATAATTTTGGGACTCACCATGGAATCGAACATTTAACAAATACATCGGCACTCACAATCACTCACGCTTACATTTCAACTAAGGTACTATTTTTCAAACTACATGCTTTCAAATTATAAAAAATTAAAATAATAATATTTTCCTCCTAAATAGGCCGAAGCCTAGTTTAGAGGCCGAGACAAGTTCTATGACTACATCTACTCGATTAGAACTGCCGCTCTTCCACTCAAGTTTTCCGATTTGCAAGGAAGCACGTGGAGCGCCCGGCCTAAATAATTTCGGGTTAAAACGTCGTGGGGTCACACGGTTCAAATACATTTCTAAAAACGTTTGCATTAATTTCATTACGAAATGAAACTACTGATTCTCAAGGTCTCAAACTCATCATTCCATGAGCAACTGGTATTCAATATTGTCCTCTAATTGTATCCCATCAAACAGAAGCTATTAGGAAGTTGAGACTCATCTCGTAACGGAAGTAATTGTGAATTTATGGATCGCTTTCTCAGATTGTTTTGAATTTGTGGGGCAGTGAGATACAATCTGAGTTGCAAGATGATTTGCATACAGACTAGTTGGTTGTGGAGAGAATAGCTAAGTTATAACATAGCAAGATTACGGTGGCCGAGATTAACCGCTGGTCGGGATGGAGGGTTATTATTCAAGGGACATTGAATTTCATTATGGAATCTCCAGATTCTCTAAGTTGATCGAATTTGATAGAAAATTGGAAAAAAGACATTATCTAGATTATCTAGGTTTTGATAAGACAAGTAATACAGAATATTGAGTTATGATATGTGAAGTTATAGATGGTGTGTTTGGATATTATAGAGCCCACCTTCATCAGTATATTTATAAAAGCCATGTAAACAAGTCCTTGCAAAGTGAAAAGATTGAAATGAGTTTGAAAAATTTTAAAGTAATATCATTGAAGACAAAATTCATTGATGCAAATCTATACAGAATCAACCAAAAATTTGTCTTGAATCGATCAAAGTTTGAAGACACATTAAAGGAATGTTATAATCATAGTGGTTTCTATTTATTGATCGATACTCCTCGGGCAAATATGAATGAGCTACACGTACTTTTCAGATTATCGCTTCATATTGGAATCGATCCGGTTATTTATACTTCTTGTTTCAAAATTACAACATAAAAAAAATTTAATTTAAAATAATATCTCTCAAATTTAGACTTTATGGCAACTATTCATGATTGGTATTCAGACAAGAATTTGCTAACTCACTCTACAATAAATTTAGGGCCTCGGTCAATTTATGTGGTCAATCTATTTGAGCATAATAAAATAATTTTGGGACTCACCATGGAATCGAACATTTAACAAATACATCGGCACTCACAATCACTCACGCTTACATTTCAACTAAGGTACTATTTTTCAAACTACATGCTTTCAAATTATAAAAAATTAAAATAATAATATTTTCCTCCTAAATAGGCCGAAGCCTAGTTTAGAGGCCGAGACAAGTTCTATGACTACATCTACTCGATTAGAACTGCCGCTCTTCCACTCAAGTTTTCCGATTTGCAAGGAAGCACGTGGAGCGCCCGGCCTAAATAATTTCGGGTTAAAACGTCGTGGGGTCACACGGTTCAAATACATTTCTAAAAACGTTTGCATTAATTTCATTACGAAATTCAAGCCAGTACTATTGAAATGCTAGAAGACTACAATAATTTGGATGGATAAGAAGCAAGTTAGCAAATCTTTTATGGCAACAGAAAATTTAGGTGCTTACTTTGTGCATGAATAAATTATCAAGAACAAGGTTCACGTGAGTTCATATTGAAAAAATTTAGTCCAATTTTGATCAGTTCAACAACATGAAAGAAAGGCACAAAAAAACTTCAATACAAACCTCTCAATATTCCCTATATTACAATATGTGTATTTGACCCAGTCTACTACTGTTTTCTGTTCGTGATAGCATGTCTATAAATTTTTTAATGTTTGAGAGGATAAAAAGGAATAACTGTTTTTGTCATGCTGCCTGTGTGTAGCTAGTCGATCCATATGCAAAATGCTATATATGCATTTATTATTCATTTTTGAAATGTTCGTACTTTTTGAATTATGAAATTTCCTCTGTTGATGATGAAAATCTTGCAAGGCGAGTTTAATGTTGGAAGGGGAAGTTCCCGTTTAACAGGATTTCTTCCGATTTCCACTTTGGACTGAAATATTGTTGGAAACTTTGAGTACTATGACGTTGGAGTGGGAATTCATTATTTATTCATTACTGATCGGAGAGAGCAATCATTCTATCACCAAATTCAATTCATTAGTGACTACAGGAATTGTTCACAGTAAAACTAAGGACAGAAACTGAATACTGTATAACAAGGAACGAAGGAACCTCTTCATAGGTTTAGTTCTCAACTTCCTTGCTTAGGAATTAAGAATTGATTATTCATGAGATGGAGGTGAGTGAGAGAAGGATAGCAATTTTGAATGAAAGTCAGATAGAGAGTAGAGGAAGATGGTTAGAAAGAGAAATGAATCAAGAAAGATGAATGATGGAGATAATATGGAGGAGAAAGAAAATGATTTCTTCAAAAGTAGGAGGTGAGAAGAGTGATGAGTGAGTTGCACTACGTCTTGATAACAACCAGCTTTGATAACACAGTTTCAATTATTTCAATTTCTCACTTCCACTACTGGATCAAAAACTCCTGTAATTCAAAGTAGTATAAGAAATTCTGATCATAATCATGCTCACGAAGATCTTTGGAAATAATTTGATAGATATCAATATCCTGAAAAGCTGATTCTTACGAACTTGAACTGGTGTTTCTCATGAGCATTGACACACACAGTGGATATAGATAATATTTTGATGGATGGTGCCAAATAATTCTAGTTTTGTTACAAATTTGTGAAATAATAATTTTATTATTCAGACTTTTTTTATATATTATCTATGTATCTGCTTTTGACCATAAACATTTATCATAAATACGTATGAGTGACATTACAAGGACAGTGAATATAGATTTGAGAATACATTATCTGGTACAGAATTCCATTAGTAAATAATGGTTATGCATATCTCAGATAAGTAACGTGTGCTAATTTGAGGCACTAAAATAAATTATGCTCAGAATAGTGGATGAGAACAAGAATTGGAGGGAACAATAGAACTGGATTATATAAGTAATGTATTATGTTTGTTTGTATATAGGTGCGTACAGGTTTACGTGCCGCGAACATGAGCAATTCACTTTCAATCAGCTGATGCCAAGCTTTTTATATCTGTATCTTACCGTTTCTGTAAAAATACAGATATAATCAGCTGATTAAAAGTGAATTGCTCATGTTCGCGGCGCGTATATCTGTACGCACCTTAGGATATTATAAAAACCCTGATTATATTTAGAGAAGTTAACGGAAACAGGAATTGGAAGATACAATAGATCTTGATAATAGGAAAACGAATTGTGTGTATTTATAGGGTATTATAATATTATGTGAGTGTGTGCATATGAACAGACATGAGAAGGAGAATATTGTTGCAAATAGTGTTGGCGGGATTGCCAAGACTGAGACGCCAGACCTAGCTGTTCATTCGATCACACATCATCACATATGAAACGTCACCAACATGTGCACACTGCACAGTGCAGCACAGCATACAGAACACACCAAGTCAAGTCTGAATGTTAGTGGCGGTGCAAATTGCCCTCCCGTTGGCAACCAAAGTTCCAAATAAGATTTGCGCCGTTGTGGGACCTTTCTTGTCCGCAAAAATCTAATTCGCCCACCCGAACTAGCCTCATGTGACAAATTCAACAGGCGAGTAACAGAGCAACTTTTACAAATGACACGCGGACGCCCGTCGTGACCCCCGCGTCACGTCACGTGACGGCGACGTGACCCGAAACCTCATTGCGCTCTTAAATCAAGCACTGTTTCAATGCCACTTGACAGCTGAGACGATTGCAGGTGCTTACTTCTACTACTGTGGTGCTTACACTACTGTGGTAGTCGTGTTCTCACAATCTTATTCTTATAATTTGAAAATTTGGAGTTTTTTGGAGAAAAATCACTCAAAATCCATATCTTTCAATCCGGAGATTCTACATTTCATTATATAGGAATAAATCTTGAATTACCAAACTATTGCTGTTGACAGCTGAATTATAATTTTTTCTGTTGCCTGTAACAATAATTATTCTGCTTATATCTAGTGAATTAGGCTCAGTTTCTGTGAAACTCATAAATCGATAATGAGCGATATTTAACCTATAGATTCAATGGCCAATGAGATTCAATAAGTGATTCAATTCTGAATGATATTCAAAGGCATGATTAATATACTTAACCAATCGACTTACAGTCTACTCGTTTAAGTAATAATAAAGGAGCTGTTGCCATATCTTATAAGATTCATTTTGATGAAAATCACTTTTGAACTGCTAAATACGACATAGCAGTAAGGTATTTAAATATAAAATATATTATAAACTCGTCATGGAGTGTTGATGAAGGGCCTAGTCTCCGAAAGCGCTCCACTAATGTGAGTAGAAGCTAATAGCTTTTAT
This sequence comes from Nilaparvata lugens, assembly GCF_014356525.2. NCBI lineage: Eukaryota > Metazoa > Arthropoda > Insecta > Hemiptera > Delphacidae > Nilaparvata > Nilaparvata lugens. Next base: position 77,689,657 of record NC_052505.1, on the reverse strand, counting down.
TTATATTAATACCTGACTGCTATGTCGCGAATTAATATATCAAAAGTGATCATTCAACAAGCAGTTCGTAATGGAATCAAACATTGATGAAAATATTTTCAATGATTTGATATTACCAGGTTTACCTCGGTATTTGAATATTATCATACAGAAAGTCTACGATTCTTCGATGTTTACATTACACAAGTGGATCGTAGAACTGGAGAAAAATAGTATCCATACGAAGTAGCACTCAAAAGTATCCAATTCTTTTTCGAAATGAAAAGGAATCAATCCATGTAGAGATTGAAGCACATCATGAGTAGGTATTCATGAGTAGGCCTACTTGTCCGGCAATCTATTGCTCTCATGAGAGAGCATGCAAGTTGGCTGCTCAACTGAGCTGCGGACAGTGAGAAATTGGCAGAGTGAGTCAGTCGACTTTCCCACTAGCAATAGTACTTGGCCGGGAAGCACATGGCAATTGCCGGCCAGCGTTACCAGTTACCTCTTAATACCATCTGGTCAGCCACTGCTTGCTCGTTATCCGGGGTTTAATCTGCTCGAATTGCCAGCGGGTGGCACAAAGTCATGTAGTCCAAAGTCCAACACGGGTTTGTCGCTTCAAACGAATGCAGATAGTAGTGTAGTCCACTCCATTCTGAATCCCTACACTACTATAATAACCAGCAGCATTCTCACTGAATTCCATTGGGCACATCCTGGAAAGAACTCAGGATTGCTTCGAATTGCATCTCCAACATCACTTCCTCTTATTGTTGAGAGTTGAACGATGATATTCAATGATACTCCTCCCTTATACAACAAGAAGGAGTTCCTGAAAGTACTTGTCACTACAGTTATACATTCTACATTTTTTCAATCCTTCAAGTTCATTTCTAATGAAAATTTGAGATCTTATAATCTCAGGACAATCATTGAAACTTAGTTTATCATTCATATTATCAAAAGAGTCGAACAAAATGGTTGAAATATTGTTTGTTGGTAGACAAAATGAACTCAAATAATCAGAACTGGGAGACAAAGTTTGATTAAAATTGAAGAGGAAATATAAAATGGTTGAAATATTGTTTGTTGGTAGACAAAATGAACTCAAATAATCAGAACTGGGAGACAAAGTTTGATTAAAATTGAAGAGGAAATGAGAGATTCGTTTTGATGATAATAGCAGTCAGAGATAAATGAGATAATGGCAGTCATCAATATAGATATGGGAATTATCATTGCAATAAGGCTTCAATAATATAGTTCTCGAACTCACTCGAAATTCTTGAAATTGAATTTTATGAACAACATTATTTTTACACAATTATTAATCTCAATTATCATTATTGTTCGCAGTATGTTCATTTTTTCAATCCTTCCAGTTCATCTCTAATAAAAATTTGAGATCTTATTATCGCTGAGTTCATCACATTTATCGCTAATTAATCTTGGAAATTTCGTAAGTCTCTTCATGGATGTTGAGAGAATATTGATGAGACTTTGCATACTCTGAAATAGTATGATGCATGGATTAAGAATGAGATAACATTGCACTAACAGCAATGCCCAATGAGAAGCATTTCGATCGATTTCTAGAGACTTTGAGGTGCACTACGAATTCATGTATGAATTTAGATTTAATAGTCCATTAGATTTAATCCTGCTGAAATCTCTTTTCCAAGGAAAGATCTATGGCATGAGAAGACCGGGAAGAAGAAGAATATCATGACTGAAAAACCTGCGTGCTCAGTTATCCAAGACAACAACAGAACGTTTTAAGATTGCTGTATTGTCAGGCTATTCACCAATATTCTGTACAAAAAGACACTAGAAAAGAAGATCCAATAAATGTCCTAGAAACCACGCTCAGGTCCATATCTTATTTCATTTATTGGAATCATGATCATTGGAAAAACAATTAAATATATCATGTAGTATAGAAGATAAGGCTATCAGAAAAATTTATCGCATTTTGCCGCCGAACAAAAGCATGCTAGGCATCAGCTTTCTGGGTCACTAGGAGAGAGAGAGAGAGAGAGAGGAAATTCACAGTTCCATCCAATTTGCCTGGAAATTACCTGAAGCCATTTTCAGCTCCAATATTTCTTCTGCCATGAAGCGATACAGGACAGTGAGCGAAACTGTACTTGTAATGAGATGAGTTTTCTAATTACTGCTATCCGTGGATTAACTTGATAATCAGCTTCGTTGATTCTGATCGAAGAAGAAATTCGCTCTTGACTTCGGTTGGCAAAAAAGCTAGGAAACTTTTAATCAATTAAAAGAAAGCTGGAACAGAATGAAAAGTACGGAAGATCAATAGGAGTTTAGAGACTTTCTTTGCCTGGCTCTTTGAAAGAGGAGATTGAAGATGTTGCCGCAGCCAAGGCGGAGTAATTGTTGCCAGGTGGAGCAGAGGATTTGTCCCCCAACCGCTGTGCTGTTTCTACAACTCGTGTCGTCATTCATCGATTATTCTCTCTAACGCTCACACAATTCAAAAGCAATCCAATGGATGACGACTAAGGTCTTCTAATTTGTAGATGGAATCATTTGAAGCACCTTTTTTTGCTTTGGAGTGAACTTCTTTCGCGTAACTTTTACTATAGTGTGGTCCATGTTATAATGGCAGTGGATGAAGATAGAAGAATAGCGATGCCGGTTCTCTGCATTAATTAATTATATTTCTACACTGTCAAAAACATAACTGTCATCGTTGTGGACCTAGAAAAGGATGGTACCACCGGCTTTGTCGAATGATAGACAAGGATAGCAAAACCAAAGTTGATCAAATACTGTCATTATAACGTAGACCTCACCATAGTAGTAGTACACGAAACGAATCATTATACACTTTTGCAACACTATTGTTACAATGGTTAATCAAGAATAAGTCTTTTTCCATCATGTAATTGATTGATATTGAATCCAAAAAAATATACCGAATAGTATTTCTATAAGTTTGTTCAACACTGCAAGTTCATGAAAATCTTTACACAATGAAATATTATCATTTGCAATCGATTGAAATGTCATTAGTAAGTGCAGTTCATCAGTCAAGCCCTATGAAAATAGGCACAAGTTGATAAGCAAATAAAAAATTCAGTAAGTGAATGTGAATGAAGTCAAGCATAGTTGATCTTTTAGAATATTCTATGATATGAAAAGTCCATATCAATAATATGAATATCAGAACATAACGTGTGGATGTTGTCATATGTCATCTATATGTTTTAAATCGGCCTTGCCTGAAAAAATGTATGATGTGTAGTAAATGATTAATTTAAGTGCTTTTGCGATGCGAGTCACAATAGTTATTACTATTTGGAGTCTAATGTGATTATTTTTGTTGTTGGTTTTTCAACTTCATGGTTATTCTATTAAGTTCCATTGAAGTCTTTTAATTGAGTGTCTGAAATCTGTTGGGCTTGTAATTACAGTGAAAACCAATAAAAATTAGTTTTTTTCCAATAATGTACAGCCCAAATGGTATTCATGATGTGATTGAAAATAATCGGATTATCGCTCCATTCTATTTTCTATGACTACATACAGAAAATGTATCTTTCTATCTCTATGGTGAATATTAATTCACCATCTCCATCCACGCTCTTACTTATACCTACTCCGTGTTATCGGATGGGCACGTTAAACTGTCGGTCCCGGCTGAAGTATGACAGTCGTAAGGCCCATTGACGGCTTAAATGATATATTCAGGCGGTGGGACCTTCCCGCAAGGGGACTCCCCACCAACAAAAGCCATACGAATTCACTTTTTTTTTTTACTTATACCTACTCATATTCAAGATCAGCTACGAATACTGTAACATGGACTTGAACCATCCAAATTGCAGTGAAGCTGCTTCATACCTGAAAAAGTTTCCTTCAAATGTGACTTTCGAGGTTTATTCTAAGCAAACATTCATTTTAGAATCATTAATTCCTTCCGTGGTCCCCTTTAGAGGAAGGAAAATTCCATTTTTCAGTATTGTTATAGGCTACTTCGTACTGTTTGCTTTATGAACTCACAGCTGGCGCACAAGTCTAACTTTGCTGGCTGTGCCAAATCATTTAGATCTATTATAATTTACATTTTTACTATGCATTTTGTATGTATTATTCATGTCTTGTAACTATGTAATTTTGGCGAAATGAACATTCTTATTCTTATTCTTATTCTTATTCCAATGATTCCATTCATTTATATGCTAAAGATTCAGGATTGTGTGTTCTGATCATTCTGTATTACACGCAGAATCCAATTACCTCATACAATAATAGTTGAATTTGAGTCATACACTCTGTCGCATAGGAATGAAGAATGAGTGACATGCATGTCCAAGTTTGTTGGGATGTAGAAATCAAGGGTGACTTATAAACTCGATGCATACCAGTATCAAACTATCAAAGCATACACATGAGCTAAGAGGAAATGAGTCCCAAAAAATGGCATTCAATCAAGCCAAACTCGTGACTTGCTATGAAGACGCTGAATGCCAATGAGATTCTTCATTGGAAGAAGACCAACACTCCAACCAGATCTAGGAAGATAGTAAGAGAAAGAGAGGGAGGGAAAAAAGAGAGAGGGGGTGAGAGAGAGAAAGTAAGTGATAGTGAAGGAGCTTGATGTTCTATTTTGACTATGAATGAGCCAGCATGAATTATTTACTACTTAGAATAGCTCTAAACCATATTAAAGAGGATGGTATTTTTGAAACGGGAAACTTATTCCACTGTGATTTATCCCAGCATAGGGGTACTGTTATCAGATATAAATATCTTATTATATAGTGTGAAAGATTGAATGTGATCTAAGAAGTCCACTGATATTCCTGAGACCAAAATTATCACTATGGATTAAATTAGAATTTCTAAAATAGATCTTCGAGTGAATTTAATGCACAAAACCAAATGACAGAAATATGAAACAATTCATGACCATATTAAAATTACACTCGAACTTAAAGACAAAAAATTTTATTCAGTTATTTATTTAGTTTACGAGAATTACACAACTCCTACCCGACCCAGTAAATGCTTTCTTGGATTATTTCTGAAGGTTCAAGTAGGATTCTTCATTATTTTCTCATGACATAAAATTCAAAAGAGAATATTTGGATTATTCTATTCCATGATGTTCAAGTAGGATACTCCATTAATTTTTGACATAAGATTTAATAGAAAATATTTAGAAAATGTTTGCACACTAATCAATTTCAAACTACGGATAGGAAATACTTTGCGACAATTCCACTAGAATAAATTCTACATTCCTTGCTCCTGATTTGATAATAATTTTTCCGCAACAAATTGAAAGTTCAAAATACTGAATTCATTGACAGCGTGATGCAATCTATGTTTCAAAGAATAAACCATTGGTCTTGCAGAGTTTAAATAAGAAATACATTTTTCTATTTCTCCTGTTTGAGAGAGCACGTCACTGAATTTCATTCCTTTTTTTGCTGGATATAATTTTAACACATAAGCTGTGGGCTTCTGAGTTTGTGAACGGAAAGATAATGGAAGATCAAAATATCGTATCCAAGGGAATCATAAGCTTACGTATAGCCAGACTGTAAAGTATAAACATAACCTGAAAGAAAATGGAACGTAGAAGAATAAATAGGAAATATTTAGAAAATTTTTGCACACTAATCAATTTTAAACTACGGATAGGAAATATTTTGCGACAATTCCACTAGAATAAATTCATATTTATTCATGAATTCCTTGCTCCTGATTTGATAATAATTTTCCCGCAACAGATTGAAAGTTCAAATAATGAATCCATTGATAGCGTGATGCAATCTATGTTTCAAAGAATAAACCATTGGTCTTGCAGAGTTTAAATAAGAAATACATTTTTCTATTTCTCCTGTTTGAGAGAGCACGTCACTTATTATTTCAATAATCAATTCCTTTTTTTGCTGGATATAATTTTAACACATGAGCTGTGGGCTTCTGAGTTTGTGAACGGAAAGATAAGAAAGATCAAAATATCGTAACTAGGGATGTCAATCCCGGGATCCCGGGATCCCGGTCCATTTTGATACCTAACAATCCCGGATTTTTCAGCGTCAATCCGGGATTTTCGGGATTGGAAACCTGAAATTGTGAATCATATTTTTTCAAAAACAATTCAATATGGAATTTATTTATGGTGATGAATATGAGTTTCTATAACTAATTATTGTTCTAAGTGTTTGACTAATTTATTTTACAGGCACAGTCTACAGTTGCATAAATATACATAATAATGATTGTATACTGTAGCCTACTCTTTACTGGCTTAATAGAATTCGCATTATTAGTTCGCATAATTGACAGAATGGTTGTTGATTGGTTGTTATGCCTCTACGTTTTTTTCTGTTTACACAGTACCACAATTACCAGTCTAGACGGCGCAATATTTGCAATAGTGCTGATGGCATTTCCTTGAAATGCATTCCGAGCTTTGAAAATACTTCAGAAATCAGAAATAAAAAAGCACTAACGATTCACTCTCTGTCTAATAATTATTCCTCTCCTCTTATCTTTCTCTATCATAAGTAGAATATCTGGTTGAAGTAAATATTATAGTTGCTCTACGAAATTTCATTAAGTAGTGTAGTGGTTGAGCTTTCGCGTTGTTTGGTCGGTATGGCGTTATGGTCTTACAAAAAGTATTATATTTTATTATAAATATTATTAATTCAATTGATAGTGATATTAATTCACTTTACAGTATTTGACGTAATTAAAGTGTGAGCCCTATCCCGTCCTGATGTAGGATAGAAATGCTTTTGTCTACATAAAAAAGACTCTGATGAGTTATCTTGCTTTCCTCAGTTCTCACTATCATCTAGGATACAGCAAATTTAAGGTAGGACATGGAATAAAACAGTTACTCCTATAATCTTGAAAACATTATAGAAATAGAATGTTCAATATTTAAATATTATTCCCAAGTATATTTTTTATTTTAATAATAGCCTCTCCCTCTTTAATGGGCCCTTTTTCATCTCCACACACTGTTACTGAACATGTAATTGAGGAGGAACAATTGGTTAAAAATACATTAAACTGATTTTTTCCAATCCGGGATCAGTCCCGGGATCCCGGGATTGATATTGGATAATCCCGGAATACCGGGATTGGAAATCAGTCCCGGGATTGACATCCCTAATCGTAACCAAGGGAATCATAAGCTACGTGTAGCCAGACTGTCAGTACAAAGATAACCTGATATAAATGAAACGTAAAATAATAAAAGGAGGTCAGGTTTTTGCTTTCAAATTGCAACATGCTGGTATTATTCAAAATGTTTTGATACAGTAACAGAAAAGCAGAAAGTTTCGTATCATCAATGACTACTGAATAAGATTCCCTGTTCCCTCCATTTTTCCTGTTCAACAAGGATGGAGCGCTTGCTGAGATTTACTCTGTCAACATGCTGTGAGGACAACGTTAAATAAGTATTCACAATTTCGAGAAACTCTTCAAAAAACCTGATCCGTATCCATCCTGTTTCCAATCTCAGTTACCTAAGAATAATTCCAGGCAAGAGAGAAAGAGTAAAAGAACTCTTGTAAATACGTGAAGAGTATCTCAGTATCACTCATCCATTTTCTTTTCCAGCAATCCTTTGAGTTTTGTGTATTCAGCCTGAATCAATACTGACTGCATTGGGCATGAAAGCGTTCTCCACCTCTGTACTCACTTGGAAAAGAGACTTGGGAAAGCACGGAACCAGCCAAACGTACGATGGGCTCACTTATTTGAGGATGATTCATTGCTTACCTTCCAAATGGTTTTGTTACATGTCGATATTCTGGTCGGAATCCACCAACAACGGGAGAAACGTACCAACGTTGAAAGTCCCCTTATTGAAGCTTCTTATCGAAGATTTTATTAACTTTACTGTTCAAAAGAGAAATTATAATAATATGAATGCTTATCGTGAACAAATCATAGTGAGAATGAATAAACTGTTCCGAAAGACTACTATTTATCGATTCACACCCATTCTCGACAACTATGAGAAAGCTTCATACTTCATTTTTTCTTTAAAATGAAGTATTGATCTCATTTTACTGAGAAGAAATGTCATCGTCCTCCAGTCTTTTCATGAATAATTTCCAACTCTTTCAAGACTGTTACGTGAAAACGTCGCATCTCTTCCATTGTCAGAATAATTGAAATGTCCATTTAGAGTGTTAGGAATACGTCTCACCTTTTTTTGAAGTTCTGAAGCTGTCATCTCTCGGAACGTATTGAATGTCGTACATGATTGTTGTGTTCGGCAAAAGGCTTTTATCTTTATTGATCCTGTACACTGCATATTTGAACGCTAGCTCCGTGCTGCTGTCTTTCTCATCTTGAGTGAATATTGCTCCTGAAAAAGAAAATGTAGACTTTGTGAATAATTGACATTCTTGAATTCCTCAATTCAAATAGAAGAAGGGAAAGCTATCGCCTAACAATAATCTACTATTCTATAAGTTATCCAATGAATGGAAGCGATATTTTATAGTCTCTACCATAGTAGGCCTACACTCGATGTAGTAAACTTCATAAACGTCTGTTCGCTTCACACCAGCACATCACAAACTAGAAGGAAAATCCACAAACTCCTTTCTAGTAAATCAAGAATAGGTATGTGAAAATCAAGAATTTTCCGTCATGGGAGATTGTAGTTATGTCGAAGAAGTGGAACTTCCCACGGGACTCTCCACAACTCAATATGCCACACGATAATTATTGCAGCAATAAATATGAGATAAAAAAATGAAACTGATCCATTATTGAAGAAGAAACATCAACTAATTTCTCTCCATAATTCATATTGAGTTGTTTTTATTGAGCTGTATTATTGTGATTTGTTCCATTTTTGATATTGTTGAAAATATTGCTAGTCAGTGAAGCTTCATACCCCAGGTCTGCTTAAAGATAATATTATTGAGTTTTGTGCATCCATATTTACTTCGCGATTAGAAAAGGATTCCTTTTGATAATATTAACGGTAATATTGTAGTTGTAATGCCTGACTGTACTAGAGCTGTATTATTGTAATGTGATTCATTTCTCAGTGATTATTTTAGTTTCTCAGTCATTGACGTTTTATACCAAAGTTTAGTTCTGCTCGAAGATAATATTAAAGATAGCAACACAAGATATGTGTTGTGCTACTCGATTCACTTTGCAATTAAAATAGTTAAGATTCTAATAATATTGCCTGCCGTTTACTATAATGTACTATTGTTCTGGTAATGCACTGACTGTAGTGGTGGTTTGTTGCGCGTGAATGGAGTGAATTTGTTTGTTTGCTAGTGGGACTTCTCATCCACTGGTCTTTGAATCGGCGTTTCGGCGTTGCTCTGGCTTATTTTGCATAATAGCCGCCTCAAACTGACTAACAGTGGCCTGATCGAGTTGCAGCTCCGTGTACCGACTTCAAAGCCCGTCTTCCTAAACGGCGTGTGTATTCACGGAGCCAAGTAATCTTGGAATTGAGCTCGACCAAGCGCCAAGCGCCCAGAGCCCATTACCGATCAACAACAATGTGATTTGAATGCTAAAGAGAAACTCACACAGTTTTCATCCAAAGTCGATGCATAAATTGAAGCCACAAATCAAAGGATATTGCCTCGCAAATGTACATTCGTGGTCTTTCCATTCCGTTTGTTCGCGAATCATTATTCTAATTTCAGAAAGGCTTTGGGGAGACCCGAAGAAATGGAAAAATTCTCCATTTAAAAAAAATGAAATGTGAAAAACAATTGGAGAAATGAGAAATTCTTCGTTTGGTTAAAACTCTATACAGTTTGATGGAGGAAAAGAGTAATTCTCTCACAATATCATCAAGGACAACAATTTATCATCATCCTAGAGTTTTCAAAAAATGAAGTATTGGAGTATTCTCATAACAGCCCACAAATAAAGCAAATGAGAAGTAGAAACTATACCACACGTACCCGTACGATTTTACAGTATAAAACTATAGGCTACTGATGAGCTGATAGCAAGTAATGAAGGAATGTGATCTATTTCAAATGATTAAATTTTTGTGGATTTATGGGCTGATTAAGAAAGATTGATGTTTTCTTCAAGGGTACCATCAATGGCTTCCCTTGAGAATTTCTTTTCATTTCAATTATTGTAGCATTCATTCAATTCAAATAATTCAACCCCATTATTTTCCTTTATCGTCTTTTAGGAAGAATAAACCTATAGGGTGTCCCGAAAGTAGAGTGCCAAACTTCGGGAATAGGTTCTATGGGTCAAAACAATTAAAGAGAAAATGTGGGAAATTTTTTTCCTAAAACGCTTAGTTTAAGAGATATTCACCATTTCGTATTTTTTACAAAATATTATTTTTCTCCCAAGTTATACAACCGATCGCTATAAAAATCGGTAGATATTTCAAATAACAGAGAGATGAACTGTAGGAAAAATATTGAACTTTGTCCAATTCGAAAATTCAAAATGGCGGCCATTTTAAACTTTCAATCCAAAATTGCGGGAAAACGGTGATAGATAGAGAAATTTTTTTTAGAAAATTTTATTTACAATCAGTTAACAACTGAAAATTGAGGATCGGACAAATCGGACAAAGCATAACAGAGATACAATGAAATGTGTGTTACGAGGCAGCAAAACATCAATTTGTTGTAAATAGCAAGGAAGCCTACCAGTCTGTATTAACATTAAATTATGATTTTCTTGTGCTTGAATTTCTCTTTGTTTTGACCCATAGAACCTATTCCCGAAGTTTGGCACTTTACTATTGGGACATCCTGTATTATTCCTCCGCCTATTCATTATCATTTGTTTTACTCTCCTTTTCACAACATTGCACTAGAGCTGAAAGGTTCCGGTAGACAGCGTAGAGTATATTGATTTGAGTATTGAGTACAGTGGGAGTTACATCAGCTTCTCGAAAAGCGGGCTGAGTCATGTCGGGAAAAAGTGAGGTTGCCTTCGAATAATATCATGAACCCCGTCCTCGGAACAATATTCGCTCCATAGAACAAAATACGCAACGCAGCCATTTCGAGAGCGAGGCAGGAATTTTGACAAGAAGGAAAAGGAAGAGGAATGCCGGTGTAGGTTTTGAGTAGCTATGAACATAAAGAGGGGAAGCCTGTAATATACTACCGTGCGAAAGTAAGGGCAATAAAAGTGAAAAGAAAGAGATCCACTCTCAGTTTTGGAGTTGTTGCAGAACAAGGTGGCCCATATAGATGTTCGGTCGTTCACAAAACTTGTCAAACATTTTTACGATGCAATAGATCGCATATATGCCGATTCGTTCTTCAAAAATCAGCTTCGGTTGGTTTTCCATTTCACCAACATCATTGATGATATTATCCAAGTTTCTACTTTTTCTTGCCATCGTCTCAGCAGGCTCCTTAACAATCACAAATACTGGAAGCAGTACCTTATATATGATATTATTAAGTATTATTGGTAGTATTGTTATACTAGTATAAATGATCTGATGATTTGGAGATTTTTTCTCAGAAGAATCAATATTCATATACTATCTTTCGTGTAATAGAACGTATTTATGCAGTTGTAAATGACAAAAATCATAAATGATGATTGGAAACCTCACTCTCAGATCTATTTTCACAAATAAATTTTATTCTATAAATATAGCCATAGCCACCTCTAATACAGGTGGTTATGATATAGCCTATTCGAGTATAATGGTACTTCTCTCAAAACCCTAACGGAAACCCTAACGGATGTGAGTCAATGGGTTCAATTTCAAATTACATGATGTATAATCCCGTCAAGAGTGAATATAGTTTCCTTAATTCCATCAAGGCGGTGAGTATTCAAGTTATAAAAGCTATTCATAAGTCATGGATGCTACCAACCTCTGATTACAGATCTAAATCACGACAGATGTCGATTAGAGAATTTCCGGATGATTTCTTTTTTTTAGTTTATTAAATGAAGAAGGTATCCATTGGTTCTTTTTTGTGTATTTTATGATGTAAAACATTCGACTTTCTTAAGAAATCATGCTTACACTTTCTTGAAAACTTGAAGTACAGAATCTTAGTATTGTATCACTTACCATCAGTGTCTGATAAAATTCCTGAAGAGCTTTTGAAAGAACCATTATCTATTCGTTCAACCTCTTTCAAGCATGAACTCTTTTGATATTTAGGAATCAAACTTTCAAATGGGTTAGATGAGAGATTCAACGCCGATGAGATGCAGTTCTGAGCATTAGACACTAGACAAGAAACTTTAACATCCAAGACGGGTCTTTTTGATCTCGTGGGATCATCTGCTGGGAATGTTGGCACCTTTGAAATGCGAGATCGGTCTGGTGTGCTTGAGCTATTTTGTTTTCAAATTACCTTACAAAGTTAGGAGTCGATGCTTGAGGCTTCGACAGAGAGCTGAAGCTTTCGGATGAGATGACGTCATCAGCGGGTAATCCTAAGAAGCACGTCGCTGTAAGCCGCTTACCGGATCTTAGGTGAGTGAGAGAGAGAATGAGTGAGTGGGGATGGATTACACCGGCTCACAGTTACCTCAGATCTGGTCTAAGGGTGAGCACTGAGCATTCCTTCCCGGAATTCTATGAGATATAGATTAATTCTATGTGGCCTGGGACTTTCATTCAAATCGCTACATTTTCCGTTAAGACTAAATTGATGATCAAAATAATATATTTATCTTCTCATAAGCACTAATTGCTGGGTACTAATTCTACTTCCATTGGAAAACTGATGAGCAGCCATCGACCATGGGTTGCTATGGATTTAACATTCAATTACAGAGCAGTTATAAGGTGAGTTGAAATATCTATTGGTGACCTCGAGTAAACCTGTACTATACGAATAGTACAGTGATAACAATATTCCCATTTATATTAATTTATAATTCATGAATAATATTGACATTCAACAAGACGTATGGAGAGATAGTGGCAGATGGCGTGTTGAGTTCGGGAAACGGCCGGGAAGGCTGTCAAAACCCGCGTATAAGGTAAGGTATATTGACATCATAATGATGATTGAAATCAGAGTTTACTAATTATGTCAAATATGTGTAATTAATTTATGTCTATCAAGATAAACAAAGTAATGAATCATTGTGACTAGTTGAGGATACGCTTCGTATGTCAAACAATGAGTAATAATAATATTAAACTTAACAAGGAGACGCAAAAGTATTTCACGATATAGTGGATATACACTATATAAATTTTCTCCATTTGATATTGACATTGAATTTTTAATGAATTCTGTTTGATGAGGTATTCTCAGAAACACCTCACAAGGATTCTCCATGCACTCTCAAGCCCCTGGGGAGAACGGTTACTAGAATACCTGAGAACTCAAATCTCCAGTGAATGTCGAAATGGTTGAGATATTTTGATAAATTTATGACTTTTTAATAATTTTTATCTAGTCACAGTAGCATAGTATTGCTTACGCATAGTAGCTTTGAACAGCATCAGTACAGCGAAAAGTAGAAAAAATTGGTATCAACAGTTTTGGTAAGCAAGAAAAGACACATATATTACGTCCCGATATAATCTATAATATAAAAAAATGATATTCGGGAATGACGCATCATCACGTCTAAACTACTATAATGAATAACTTGAAATTTCGCATATAGATACTTGAATACCGAGGATGGTTATAGGCCTATTTTAAATTCTCCAATATTCCAGAAGAATAAGTTTTGAGTTTGTAAAATTTTTAATCAGACCCTCGCGGAGCACGTGTTACCTGCTAGTTCGTAATAAATGTTCAATGCAGAATCCTGAATGAAAGCTAGTACGACGTATACCAAGACTCAATTGCAGCACTTTAGAAGAAGAAAATTCCTCAAATAGAACTAATACCATTGTAATAATGTGAATATTGAGTGGGTATTACTGTAGTTGTTTTTGTGTATATCTTATATTATTTTTCAGGTTATTGAACTGGAATGAACTTTGATTTTTACTGTATGTTGAACCCTGCGTTTTAGTCTGAGAATTGACTCTGTCTTGTTTGAATTTGCTAACTTGTTGTTTAGTTGTCAAAATTAAAGCAATTTTCATGTATTTTTCAAATACAGTTTCAATTTCATGTCGAAAAAGCCACTATATTTGAAAATTGTACTAGCATTGACCATTTTTGCAGGTTTGGCTTTTCCACTGGAAGTTATGCTCAACGCTCGTGGAGGGGGAATAATTTTCAGTGAAAAGGCCACAGTTGGTATTGAGATGCGAACGAAAAATCATGTAACGGTGTGCGAGCCTCGGTCTTCTGAATGGGCCCATTTCCCATTCAGAGGGACAAATTGTTAAGTTTTCAGTTATCAGTAATTTCTATCTAGTTGAATAGGAAACCAAATTTTACAGAGTTAGTAGGAGTAGAATCAGGAAATTATTTGTTCGTGTGAGTTCAAGTATAGTGATTTTTATTAAAGCGTATGTGAGTGTTTCTGAAGAGTCCAAGTTTGAATATTGTTAAAATGGTGAGTGCCGAACTTTTGTTGTTTTTCTTATTAAGCTCATAATTTAACCCTTTCATAGAATGACCGGGTCCCAAATTTAAATGCAGCAAGTTAGTAGGTTCCCAAAATGTATAGATTAAAAATTGAGTATGTCTTCTTGACCTGAATCGATGGCTGAATAACTTTGTTCTGTTTGAAAATTTGACATGTTACCTGACTTTTATTAATTCGTTCTATTTATTTAGAGTTCAATAAAACCTGAAGTTGAATTTTATTAGTATTTTTCATTGAAGTTCCTGACTCGTAGTTGCTAGTTGCTAAAATAGGTGACAATTAGTTAATGATGATAATCTGTGCATGTGAATGAACGAATCCACTAAAAGCTCCCAACCAATCAAGGATTCAAATACCGGTAGATGATTTGATAGCAGTAAACTTTAGCAAATATTATAGAAAAGAAGAAACAACCCCCCTCCGTTTACACCATTATTATAATCGACTCATTTATTTTCAAAATACGAGAAGGAATACAAAATTTTCAGAATGAATTCTGAAATGTTGATTTCTTCGAACACATTCTCTTTCTTGAGAATTGGATCTATGATTGTTCGTATTCCGATCAAATTTTTCCAGCCGAATAGCATTAATACATTATTCTAATAGAATGGGGGAGAACGGGTGATTCAGAGCTGAGCTTATTCATGAGAGCTACTCCATAAATCTGCGTAATCGGGGAGCAGCCCTCATTCAGGCCACGGCTCACTGGTCCGAAATAATTTCAAGAAAAAAGTTGATGGCAAATCACTCCGCTCGGAAAATTAATGCTTACCTGAACAGGATGAGTGGAGAGGGTTGGTGGGAAGAGGGGTAGAGTGGTGTGCTAGTGGTGGGGGGTAGAGAGGAAGAGGAAAAGTGGGTATCTCAGTTCCAGCAACGATTAAGCCTGACCGACCCAGTGTTGAGTCGAGGTAGAGGACAGAATTTCTCACATCTCCCTACCTCATTTGTTCAAGTGAGAGTAGGGCTAAATTGGTCAAGGTTCATTATCAATCCCTCTTCAATAAAGAATTAGAGATTATTCTACGAATAATTGTTGAAATAGTATCCGAGGCATCATCACTATCCTCCAATTTAAAAAATATAACACTCAATAAATAATTGGAAATGTAGCCTGGGTTAGAATCCATTATTATAAGCAATTTTGTTTATCATTTGATTGGAATTCGTAAGAAGCACTATTTGGACTGGAATGACAACTGGAAGGAAAGTATATATCTCATTATCCATTTCCAATCATTCAAGTGAACAAGTCTAGTAATCATTCATCATTACTGGTGGGAATAAATTGTCTTTCTATGGCTTCGTAATGGAATCAACCATCTGTCATTGTAGTGGATAATTATTGTGGTGGAACGATAACAAATTCTCTGATATATTTTCATCATAGAAATTCATGATAGAATATTGCAAATCAACCTTTTCATTTTCAAGAAGAATACTTGAATTTATCGAAACAACATAACTATGGATCTCCTAGAGAAAATATTGTCCTCACCTTAATCATTTTTTAAATTACCTTAGTAATTGATGAGCATTGATCATGATCATAATATTATTGTTGATGATTCAACTCATTCCAAATGATCATCGTCAGCTATACTGGAAGACAGTTATCTTCAACTGCACTTTGTCATCATTGCAAATAGAGCAACATTTACCTGAGTGTTAATTTCTCTGGACATGGGATAGGTGTTCATAAGTGTCATACCTGCACACATAGAATGAGGTTCAATAATTATCTGGATTGTAAACCGAACTTAGATTGTATTCCCAATCACAGAGGAATGAGTCTACAGAGAAAATTTTCAAGTTCAACTATTTTATCAGATGAAGAGTTATATCAACAGGGAAGGATCACAACCGAACAGGTGCATGAGAAACAGATGTGAACAAGGCATATAAGAAAAGTTGAGATAAGCACATCGAGAATATAAAGTATGAATATCGTGCTGGTGATTGTATGGCGGCAATATGATTCACTCCTCCGCGGCTCAGTTTCTTGTTTGCCTCCGATGCTGTGCATTGTGAGAAGCTGAATTTTCTCATATAAATGCTAATCCAGTGAGAAATTTAAAATATGACTCGCTTCATCCCTGGGATTTATGTGTTTTTGAGTGTTTGTGCCACGCGTG
Organism: Nilaparvata lugens; assembly: GCF_014356525.2. NCBI lineage: Eukaryota > Metazoa > Arthropoda > Insecta > Hemiptera > Delphacidae > Nilaparvata > Nilaparvata lugens. Next base: position 77,673,023 of record NC_052505.1, on the reverse strand, counting down.
TCAGAAGTATGTCTGGATAGAAAACAAATTTTTATCGTTGTAATATTGGAGAAATTTCAGATATCTATGGTGCTTCTGATCGGTTTAAAGGATTTTATCGATCGGAAGTAGGAATTGATGTCGTTGAGATATTCCAATAACTCTAGCATTAGATTAAAATTGAATTTGGTCTTCCCCATCATCAACTGTATCTTTGATCAACATATAAATAAAGTTTCTATCACTACCTTCTACTTGAAAATGTACAAAATCCAATTTTTCGATGAGAATAAAGATGAGGAGTATGAAAATATTCTCAGACATCATCAGTGTGGTGATTAAAAAATAAAACTTCTAGTCGATAATCGTCATTTTTAGGTGTCAACAAGATACACCGTAAAACGGTGAAATTGTTTCTCTAATCTTGAGATGTATTCAATTTCAGTTTTCTCTAGTAATAAGAACTCAGAAGCACTGGAAGCACCAAATATTCGTGGCAAAACAGGAAAGTAAAAAGAAAACTACTCTCTTTTAAAGCTTGTAAAAACTTTTTCACTCTATGCCGTGACCTCTTTCAACTTTAACACTTCTATGGTGATGATCAAAGTTTATTAGGGGTAGAGAAGAATCCAGAGTGAAATTAATTTTTCCTGAAACTGTGAAATTGTTAACATTTTAAAAAAGCTCGAGGGTAGTGATAAGCCGCTTCGCTATTAACCTGGAAAAGCTTTAACTTGTAGTTTCAAAATCTAAGTGATATCCAATAACGCATGTTGATGTTCAACAAATTTACTACAACAAATTGCTTCTGACTATTACTTTTCATCCGAGCTCTATTCTGCAAGCTATGCTACTTATGAATGACCGAAGTGAATCACCGTGGGGAGGAAATGCCTTGAAATATCAAGATTACAAATTCATAAATGATAAGATTCTATGCTCAGTCAACTCTGGTGATGCAATTGGCAATGTATCAATAAGATGTTTTGACACTGTTGTGTTGATATTGATGTTACACTGAATTCACGAATTAATTACTACTTCTTCAAATAATGATAGTTTCCATATAGTAAGACGAACTTTCAGTTTTTCAGAAACTTGAGTATAAATGTACTGTGTACTGTACATCACCAAGAATATCGGTGGAAAATATTGCCACTTCAAAGATAAGACAAATATTGCCACTTTAAAGAGAGTACAGGCGCATCGGAGTTTTGACTGGTGGAGAACCGAAATGGAACATTTACGATGGTTATATTGCTATTGAGGCTTCAAAATAGTTATCTTTCAACCTGAATGATATCAAATCTGACATTTTGTTCGCAGCCATTTCTTTACCATACTCTCGGAAGGAATTTCACATCATAAGAAACTATGAACGAAAAACTATATTACTTTGCTACTAATAATTTTCAGTCTGCCTTTTAATGGCAAACATCGTAGAGCTGGATAGTTAAAGAGAGTGAACGGTGATAGTGATTTGAATTTTTTTCCAAATTGGATGCTCAACAAGGTTTCTGGGGAGGAAAGTTCACCTTTATTCATTCCAATAATTCTTCACGAGCTCGTTCTTGAAAAAAAATAAACTATCTAATTATGTTCTTGGAACATTTCTCTTTCACTTCACTGCTTATAATATCATATCAGGTCTCAATGATTCATAATCATTATATCTGAAACAATCTTCCATCGATAACCTTTCTTTTTGAATTCAAATACGGAGATACAGTTGATCTTAAACTTGTGAGCTAAAAGTTACTGATTTTTTAGACTGAATAAATCAGATATCCCGAAACGACACTTTCATTATAACAACAAAACATAATTGAGAGTATTCATGAACCAAGGTAATAAGAAATTTTTGCCTAGTACTGTATAACTTAGTCAATGCAAACCCAGTTTTAGTTGATTTCTAATTTCATTTATTTTATTGATTTCAGTCACTTATTTCAAGTTCCTGCATTCAAGTTCATAGGATGCATAGGTTGTCGAAATGTATCCATTTTATCTTCAACCTCATTTTTAAAACACAAATAATTCTTCCAAACACAGAGTAGAATAGTTTTCTGCCACTAGTATCGAATCTCTATATCAGTAAGGTTATCGGATTCAATCCACTCGAGATTGATTCAATCAGGAAAAATAATAGAGTATTGATAGATAGGAGTGATGCAATACAATTGAGACGACATCCATGAATCCCATGAGTAATACTGTCACTGGAGAAGTTCTATGATAGTTGAGATATTGTTGATTTGGTGGATGCAGTGCAACTGTTATTGAATGTTGGGCACTGTTATCTTGAGTAGCCCAGTGGAGCATGGCGGTTTGAGATGGTCGCTCCGCACTATCACAACATCTGTGTTGGAGGAGTGATGCAGCAAGCAGCAAGTAACAAGCATTACAACTGGAGGCATTACAACAATGTTACTGCTCCAACTAATTTTCATATCTAGTAGTGATATGTTAATGTAATCGAGTAACCAAGCGTTGGTAAGTAAGAATGATAACATAGTTTTAATAATTCTGAGCCATATAGTTCAAATTTTGAGCAACAATATACTGTAATTATCAAGGGTCATACTGCTTTAATATTACTACAATATTGAATCAATGTATGGATGAATTAATATGAGAGATCATTTTGGAAGCATGGAAGAACTCCTAGAGAAAATAGACAGACTAGATGCGAGATATTAGACACATAGTACTACTACTTTAGATCATTTTGACAGAATCAGAGGGTTCCTAGGAAGACTTGATCACTATTCTATTCAAATTATTATCCTACCAATATTATTTGTGATGTTTAGTCATGTTTTTAGACAAAATGTCTTCAGTTTCTTCATTTATTTATACAACTTCATTTTATCAAACATTCAATCTCTCTCCAAGATATCATGAATTATTTCAATTTACTAGCTCCAAGAAAGAGAATGATGTCTCACAAAAACAAAAATTAGATCAGTGACAATATATTTAGACCAAAGTTGAATGTAAACAGGAACGACGCTTTTTTGTATATACTTATTTAGGATCGGGTCTTGTATTCTGTCACCACTCCAATTTATCTTAAAATTTTATAGGAGCTGAATATGAAAAAGTCTCCAAGTTGAATGAAATGGAAATGGAAAATTTTCAAATAGAATGGGAATCAAATTTGTATGTAATCTGTACTTCACAACACAATATCCGATCAAACTCATTATTATTATTATTATGAAGAAGTATTGTCACATTGCTGAATCGCATACGGATTATGCACAATGATAGAAATGCAAATATCACATGGAAAAATCATATTCTCATTGAAAACTTTAGTTTTGAAACTATGCAATTGGAAAAAAATGATCAAAATTGAAAAAAAAACCTTATTGTATGAAACATGTATGAATAAATACTGTTCTGTTCCAAAAATATTATATTGGTTTGTATCCGACAGTGTTGAATATAAATTATTCACAGTAAGTAACAAGTAGTGAGAGCTACATTTTTATTGAGTGTATAGAGTATGTATTAAGTTGTCTTTTTTTCCATTAGGGCTACTGTTGAATATGAATAAGAATAAAAATCTTGGTACCTTTTTTAAAATTGTTTAGTCACAACATGTCTCGGCTATATGATGCCTTTATGAAGTGACTAGCCGTCAGGCTCGCTTCGCTCGCCAAATCCGTTTATGCTAGGGGGCTCTGCCCCCTGGACCCCCGACTGGATCGTCCAAGAATGAGATCAGCAGGCTCGCTTCGCTCGCATGCATTTTTCATTTGAGCATCTTTATCATCTGTTAGGACGATCCAGTCGGGGGTTCAGACTAAACGTCTGGCTAAACGGATATGGCGAGCGAAGCGAGCCTGACGGCTAGTAATATAATATTCCCAGGAATAGCTCTGATTGAAGTAGCAGTGCCCAATCAATTTTTCCGCGGTGAATGCATTTCAATCTTCAACTTGGTGCCAACCTAACAAAGTCAACTCAACTTAATGCCAACCTGACAAAATTATAAATTTAGTTACCAGTCAATAACTGTTTCGAAGAGGGGGTACTCTCTCTAGATTATAGTTCTATATTAACATATGGTATGGACATTTTTCAATTATAATTGAAGAGTATAATAAGAAGAATATACATGCTAAAAGACGAACTTTAAACCCTTAAAAACCACCCTTAGAGTTAAAATATTGCCAAAAGATTTCTTAGTGCGCCTCTGAAGGGCCCACTGAACACACCTACCAAATTTGAACGTTTTTGGTCCGGTAGATTTTTAGTTCTGCGAGTGAGTGAGTGAGTGAGTGAGTGAGTGAGTGAGTGAGTGAGTGAGTGAGTCAGTCAGTCAGTCAGTGAGTGAGTGCCATTTCGCTTCTATATATATAGATTGGAATATAAATAAAATGAAATTAAATAAATACTTCATAAATAAATCATATGTATTTAGTAGATCACCTAATGCCAAGTGGTTGACTTGTAACGACTTCGGCAAGTCAGCTGATAATCTGTTCAGGTCTGAGCAATATTCATGCTACATTGACAGACTCAATGCAAGTTACCGTTTCACGCCGTGAGAAATCGAAACTCACCGGCTATCCCAGATACGTGACACGATTTCAGGATTGCCATTTGATGCCGTTGAAAGCGCCCAACAAAAGGCAAACGTGGCCTAAGAACGGCTTAACTGGAGATAAAAACAGTCTGAGCTACTTTCCGCCTTCATTAACAAGTGAAATTCACTGCAAAGCAAGTGAATCATCTGAGTACCCTGCTAACGTCTCAGCGAATTTTACACAACTTGGTCAAGCTGTAGTTGAAGGCTTCTTTTTATGAGCACTTATTCATCAAATGAGATGTCGTCAGAGTGTTTGCATTTTTTATGTAAGTCACTCTTCTAATCATTTGGAATAAAGTTTTCGCCCCACTTGGATGTAATGAGCTGGTTTTCGTGCGTCATATGGAGGCCGAAAATGATTGTTTTCTGACCAGGCCGGTAAAAGTTTTACGGCCCTAGGGCTGTAAAATAACCTTGAAGTCAGCTGATTCTGATTTGATGTGAATGTGTTTACAAAATGGTTTATGAAACGGAATCCGTTATTGCTTCTAGAATTGAATAAAGTATTTTGCAATAAGATACTATCATTCTATTTGGATAAATGAAATACAAATAAGATATTATAAACTATTCAAATTCAATTTTCAGAGTATAATAGAATCTAACCTCAAACCTGCTTTTAATCGTACTGCGTTTAATCGTTTATCACGAAACCTGGTGGATAATTTTCGAACTACTTGGGCAATATCCATGGTGCTGAACGTTTTTACAAATAGTTTATGTAACGGAATCAGTTTATGCTTCTAGAATTAAATAAAGTATTCTGAACAGAATCAGTTTATGCTTCTAGAATTGAATAAAGTATTCTGCAAAATAATACTATCATTTTATTTGGATGAATGAAATGCAGATAAGATATAAATATTATAAATTATTCAAATTCGATTTTCAGAGTAGGATAGAACTTCTAACCTAAACTTCCGAAGTCAATGACAACAAGCATTGTTGACGTTGACATTCAGATTGGCCAAATTTCAAGTGTGCTAAAACAGCTGATCAAAAAACTTTTCATTATTTGTGTTTATTATTCAAGAATCAAAACATTCATAATAATATCATCTTATTGTCATTTGGAAGAATAAAAAGTATAAACTCAACCTCTTACATAATTGAACATAATCTTCTAGGTTATTTATACAAATCAGAATAAAAAATAAAAATACTTGGACAATTTCCTGATATTCAGATTACCGTACCTCAGATTTGCTAGAGCTATGACCTTCCTGTTTTGCTTTCGGAAGTGCCTAATAAACAATTATTCTCATATTTATATTGTTTATTTTTCTGTGTGGCGAAAAATAACGTTCTCACCATGGGCAAAAATGTTTTTCCGGCTCTCAATCTTTTCTAGTCCTCGGCCTACGGCCTCGGACTTCAAAAACCGATTTCGAGCCGGAAAAGTCACATTTTCGGCCCTAGGTGCGAAATATACTATTTCATCTTATTTCACTATTCATTTTTCTAGACACAGGACAGCAGAATGCATTCATATCCTATTCTCCTGGATTATTTATTTAGAAACATAGCATGTAATCAACTCTTTCATATGGAAAACATACTTTTTTTGTTTCTGATGTTAGTCACCATGTAGTTCAAGTCAAACAGGACTTCCTATATACCAGACCTGGTATAATTTCGCTCCTACGAAAAAAATGGTCGCCGTAAGTGGTGGCTGGCAATGAAATTTTAAACGGGGACTGGACGAACTGAGATTTCGATAAACTGAGACGCACTCTAACAGCTGATTAGTGATTTTTTCTTAGTGCAATATTCTATGCAACAAACCTGTTGCCATTTGAATTTTTGGTATATACCCGCGATATTGAAGTAGAATAATATACCCTTGATTTTCTCAATTGTATGAGAACGTCTTGATTGATTATATTTTCTGTCAACGATATTCCAAGTATTATCATATATGTGAAGAAACATCAAAGCATCTGACTGAGCAATGCTTCAATTTCAAGATCTTATAACATAATCTAATGCTCCGAGCTCGATTCTCTTCATCTCGTATTATTCCAGTGATCATATATTAAACTAGCCGTCAGGCTCGCTTCCATATCCGTCTAGCCAGGGGGCTCCGCCCCCTGGACCCCCGACTGGATCGTCCTAGAATGAGATCAGCAGGCTCACTTCGCTCGCCTGCATTTTTCATTTGAGCATTCTCATCATATGTTAGGACGAGTCAGTCGGGGGTCCAGACTAAACGTCTGGCTAAACGGATATGGCAAGCGAAGCGAGCCTGACTGCTAGTAATATAATATTCCCAGGATTGAAGTAGCAGTGCCCAATCAATTTTTCCGCGATAAATGTATTTAAATCTTTAACTTGGTGCCAACCTAACAAAGTCAACTCAACTTAATGCCAACCTGACAAAATTATTAATTTAGTTGCCAGTTAACAGCTGTTTCGAAGAGGTACTCTATCTAGATTATAGTTCTATATTAACATAATAATATGGAAATTTCAATTATAATTAAGAGATTGGGTGAAGAAGAATATACGTGCTAAAAGACGAACTTTAAACCCTTAAAAACCACCCTTAGAGTTAAAATATTGCCAAAAGATTTCGTGGTGCGCCTCTAAAGGGTCAACTGAACATACCTACCAAATTTGAACGTATTTGGTCCGGTAGATTTTTAGTTCTGCGAGTGAGTGAGTGAGTGAGTCAGTCAGTCAGTCAGTCAGTGAGTGAGTGCCATTTCGCTTTTATATATATATGGATCTTATGCTCGGAGTTCAAGTCTCTTTATCTCGTATTATTCCAGTGATCAAATGTTAAATACTCGATGTGTGGAACTGAGAGAGCTTGTCATTCCGTAGAATGTACCTCCAGTCTAGAATTCATATGGAAACTTTATGCACGGAGCACCTACCGAGTTGAGTTGACGAGCTAATGTCGAAGCCCATGTTATCTTAGCAGGAATGAGTGGCGCATGCGCAGGTACAGGGAAGTTGACATTATGAGTAGCTCTTCATTTATTAGAGATTTTACCAGTTAAAGTGAATAATTAAGTGTTTTAGATTTTATCATACTAACCAAATAGTGCCGTTCAATATTATAATCACACTTAGACCCTGTGAACTGTAAGTAAAGACTTGTGATATCCACTTTATTCGCGATTGAGGGTTTCTAACCTCATTTTTAAACTGTGACAAACTGTTTTTCGGCAGTGTTCTGTTCTGATTGTCTGTGCTTGTGTATACTGATTAAGGAGGGAGAGAGTGATAGATTGATTGACAAGCGACTGAGAATACTGCTTGTTTTTGCTAGAGACTAGGCTTTTGCTCTTATCTGGCTGGTAATTTGATGAGCGGCCTTTCTGTTTCTATCTATAGATATAGACTGGCGTAAATTGTATACTTGGTGGCCGGAGTTTTTGGTTATTTTGACAACGGAATGTTAGTAACTTTTGATTCCGAAACAGCTGATCTGAACTGACCTACGCCAACGATAACTACGGTAAACCGGCCGCGCCAATACTTAAATATACGCACCGGGTCACTTTCTCTTCGTATTAATTTACTTAATCGGAAAAGAATTTCAATTTTGCTTATCTTTGCGTGTGATTGTCTGCTACTATCCTTGGTCTTTTCCAACTCTTTCCTTCCACGGGCTTCCAAATTGTTTCCTGCCTTGAAGGCCCTCTTGGCGCTGTTAATCTCCTTTGACTCACTCTTCCTTTGACTCTTTTTATAAGCATAATCAGAATTGATTGCATAATCAAAATTCTATTGTTTTTCCTTGTATGCGAATTAGCTCTATACGATTGAAACAAATAAACAGTCAATGAATGTGAAATCGAGTAAGATTAATATGAAATCGACAATAGAAAAGAGCAAAACGTCAAAGGTATTTTATATAATAATGTTAAATTTAGAAAAGGATCTTGCACAAGTAAAGGTGATATTACCTGGCGTTGCCTTGTCAAAAACTGTTCTGTATCGATAAAGACAAATAGCAGTGCATCTATTATTCGAGAAATTGATGGGTCGCATACACATGATAGTCTGGCTATATCATCTATTGAAACCGACGAGGAGTCGCTGCTATTATCTCCGTCTAATGTTGGCAAAGAGATCAATTTCAATGATTCTAATATTTGTGATAAGTCTCAAACAACCCATGAATCTGCCTTGGAGCTTGAGAATCTACAGTTGAGAGATAGGATAAAAGTTCTCGAGGAGCAATGGAGTGCGGCGATCAATCGTTCGATGGAGCTCGACTTTCGACTGATGGAGGTGTCGGCGAGTGAATCGCGAGTGCGGGCTGCGGGAGTTGAGAGTGAGGAGACGTCTTCTCGAGAGGCTACACTTATGGATCGGATTAGTCATTTTCTTAAAAATGAACTTCTGACTGATACGGATATGGACTGTTTTTGTAACTATTTGATTGATTCTTTTTCAGGTAAAAATTATGTTGTTCTACCAGCGATAACTAGCATGATAATTAATGATAAAAACGCAGATTTGTCCTTCCTTAAGGAAATTGTCTATAAAAATGATATAATTGCTTTTGTGGTGAATGAAAATCAGCCTTCCAGTACTAGGGATGGTTGGTGTGGTTCACATTGGAGCATTGTGCTGTTTGATAAAATTGGTAAGGTGTTTTTTAAGCTGGACTCAAGGGGTGAACTCAATGATAAATATGCGGAGGTTCTGATAGGGAGAGTAAGTTCGATATTTGATTCAGATAGGTTGGCTTATATACCTTGTCCTCGCCAGAACAACAACTATGATTGTGGAGTTTTCGCCCTGTTTTTCCTTGAGGAAGTGTTCAAGTTTCGTGAAAAAAACAGTATAACTAATTTAACAGAGGGTCTCTCTTTTGATTCTAATTTTAATGCGGCCAATTATAGATGGAGGATTCTTTGTAATTTATGTCAGATACTGAAACCAAAAACAATGTCTAGCAAGTCGTTAGGATTACTAGAATGTAGAAATTCAGAAAATACTGTTCAGGGTACGGCACAAATTTGTAATGACAAATTTAAGAACAAATTTGTAATAGACAGGTAAGAACTTCTAAAACTAAAAATAGTTCTGTTGAGAAGAAATTAACAAATACTGATCTTGGTAAGCGGAACAAAAATAAGATTAAAATTTTCAGTGACAGTCACGGTCGTGACCTGGTTCACTATCTCAACAGTGTGGATTCAGGCAAATCTAATTCAGTCAGTGGGTTTATTATGCCGGGTGCAAAATTAAGCCCGATTGCCCGTAATGTTGAAAGTGATAGTGCTGATATGACCAGTGATGACCATGTTGTGCTAATGGGAGGGGCCAATGATGTATATTGCAACCAGTCTGCCAAATTTTTGAGAGGTCTGCTCACTGTTCTGCAGTTGTTGGTATTCACTAATGTTTTAGTATCTACAATTCCAGTCAGACATGACCTGCCTGACTGGTCTTGTGTTAATGTTGAAATTAGAAAAATAAATGGTAAAATAAAAAAATTGTGTGGGAAATTTAGTAATGTGAGGGTTATTGATATCTCAGACCTGCAAAGAGATATGTTTACCAGGCATGGCCTTCACCTAAATAGGAAAGGGAAGATGGCACTGGCTGATAAGATTGACAAATTAATGAAGTGTTCAGTTGATAATAGAAGAGTAATTGAACTAGGGTATGGAGAATGCTACTCGGAAAACTAATTGTTGGTCCTGTTGAAATCTTTCGCGATCTACCAATTTCTAAATGCAAAAAACAGGACCTTCAGAGTAATTTAATAGTATGGTCACTGAATATTCAATCCTTAAGAATGAAGCTTTTTGAACTGGAGGCTATTATAAATAAAAGGGAAGTTGAGGTAATCTGCCTGAGTGAGCACTGGCTAAGAGAGGAGGAAATTTGCTTCTATGTTCCTCAAAATTTTGTTTTGGCTAGCTTCTATTGTCGACGTTCTCCTTATGGGGGTTCTTCGATCTTAGTTAGAGAAGGGCTAGATTTTAAACACATTGACATATCATCTTATTGTTGTGAGACTAGTTGTGAGGCGTCAGCTATTAGGCTTAACAAATGGAATGCTCTAGTAATAAGTCTTTATCGTACTCCAAGCTCTAATTTTGAAGAGTTTATCACTAATTTAGAGCGGCTATTAACATTTGTTACCAATAGGATTAAGGGCTTCAAATACCTAATACTGGCAGGCGATTTCAATGTTGATATAATAAAAACCCTAGAACCTAGTACTCAACATTTCTTGAATTTGTTGAGATCATTCGATTTATATTGTGCAAACTCTTCTCCAACTAGGTTCAAATCATGTCTGGATAATGTAATTAGTAATGTTTCTGCTGCATACGTTCAAGTCTCTCAATTAGAACAGGGTTTGATATCGGACCATGCGGGTGTTTGTGTATCTTTTAATCTAGAAAATAAGCTATCATCTCCAAATAAGTGCAATGAAATTGATGAAAGCCCTGGAAAAACAATTTCTATCAGGTTCTTGTGAAACAGTCTCTTGTGAATGTTTGTTGGAAAAAAGTTTACAAATCCAATAATAATGTAAATGAGGCAGCTGAAGCTCTTTTAAGTATTGTAGTGGAGTGTTTGAATAGCAGCTGTCCTAGATTGTCATTCGAAAGTAGAAGCAAGAAAAAATCTGTGACAAACTGGTACACACCTGAACTTGGAAAATTACACATTTTACTGTTGACATCCTACAGTAAATTTAAAAATACTTTAAATGAAGATGATAGAAAAATTTATAAGAATGTAAGAAAGCTTTACCGAAAAAAGTTGATAGAAGCCAAAATAATAAATAATAGTAAATTTATCGAAAAAGCAAACAATAAATGTAAAGCTGCATGGTCGATTGTAAAAAAAGAAACTTATACTGAAACCTTCAAGAAGCCAATTACAATCCCTCCTGACGTTTTGAATGAGCATTTTTCTAATATATCGAATACAATGCAAAATGAGGTTCAGGAACAAAGTGAAGCATCATTTTTAGAATTTTTGATCAAAGCTCCTAAATCGAAATATAACTTTAAATTGAAGACAGTGGATATGATTTCTGTTAAAGCAATTGTGAATAGAATGAGTAACTCCCGTAGTGAAGATTTCTATGGAGTTTCTAATTATTTAATTAAAGAGATAACTGACGTTATTCTGCTTCCCCTCACGTTTATTATAAACCTGATTATTGTCATGGGATGCTTCCCTGATTGTCTGAAGTTGTCCAAAGTCACACCTGTTCTAAAGAAAGGAGATCATTATGACCCTTCGAACTACAGACCGATTTCTCTCATACCTATTATCAGTAAAATTATAGAATTTTGCCTGCTTATACAATTTGTCACGTGGTAATTTAAAACCACCAAATATTTTTAAATGAGCCAATGAAATGTAATAGAACTATAAAATTGGAAAGAAGATTAGACCTAGTCAAAGGATAAAACAACTCAAATCGAGTATTATTAGCGATTAGGAGTAATAGCATTATCAACAAATGATAAGAAAACATGTATAATTGTGATTTAATAATTATGAGAACCCATTGGTAAGATCAAAAAGTTATAAAGCGGCTTACTTATTATTGGCGGATTATATAAAAAAAAAATAAAATGCATGAACATTGAGGTTAGAGTTACTTGTTTACATTTTGAAAAGAATTAGTCGATCTTGGATAAATCGATAATTATTAGAATCAATACTGAGCGAATCAGCTGATTATTCGATCAACCCATATGACAGGTTGAATTATATAAAATTTACTCATAAAGGATATATTATGTATACTAAAGGAAGTCGATGTGTAGACTTACAAACAACTATTATTTCTGTATAAATATTTATTATAATCCAAAAAAGCATGATAAATCAAGAGTATACAAAACTCATATAAAAACTAAATGTATTATCTATTAAAATCGTATGTTACGATTTATTTATGAATTCAATTTAAGTTAAACACTCCATATATTTGTATAAAAACTTCTTTTATTTAATTTTTTCTATTATAAAGCCGAGGAAGCCCTGATTCCCAAGGCAACCAATTGTATTGAGTCTATTAAATTGAAGGCCAATCAGAGAGTAGCTTACAGAATTATTCTAGGAAGAGGCAAATTTTTCTGAAAACCTCCTTCTTCTGGCTTAAGATCCTGACCGGAGAGGATGCACATGGAGTTTAGGGTTTTTTCTTATTCCTTTTAAAAATTTTTAATGAACTATTAAGCCAGACCCTTTTTTAAATGTAATGTATTTGTGTTGAATGTTAATTATTTGTGAACTCAGTGCTGTCAAGGAGTTCGTAATTGTAAAGATTCCCATAAAAATAGCTTTAATTCGAAAGAAACTTATAAAAATCTGGATCACGCGTCAGCCCAGCAGTGACGAAAAGGAGCCTACCCAATTAATTATTGGAAATAATTAATTCAATCCACGAGAACATCTAGAACTTCAGTTCAGTGAGTGATAAGTCAAACCAAACGAGCTCGTTTTTTCTACGTCCAGTGGGGGTAATTATTAAAAAAAAGCGCTATTCCAATTAATTTGAGTTAAAATAAAAAGTCACCACGTGTTGAACAATATCACATAGTCCATAAGAACATTTATGAATTTATTTAATATATGTAGGAAGCTTACTTCCATGCACAGCCCGAATTCATATAAATCCCTGAGATCTCATGTTTGAATATTAATTTATTAAATATTAATTTTGTTTATTTAACAAAGTATACCATATCAAACTTATAGGCCGAACAGGTTTTTATTGGCAGAATTTCGTATTGATTGGAAGTCTAAGTACCAGTATTAAATATAATATATTTATGAATTTGAAACTCACTATTGTGAATATTAGTAAAGCCTGTGATAATTATTCAGATTTTTGAAATAGATTATTTAAGTGAATTATAGTTATATCGAATATTTTATGCACATCTTTTTTATGGGAATATATTTTGTGTTTTATGTCAGCATACAAACTTATAGAATTTTTTATTATATCCTAACCCATCTTGTGTTATATAGTTTGAGCTGTTTTGGTACCAACAAATATTTTGCAGCACTTAAAATTATTGAATCAAGTGATATTAATCTTATTCAGAGCACTCAATATTTATCATCCTTTGATGATACTCATCTCATATACCAGAATAAGTATATTAAGAAATTATATTAATAAGGTTCCAGTTATATCATATAAGGATCCAGAGAGCTTCCAGAACTGGCGTTGTAAGTTCTAAGGAATTTTGGAAGGGTATATGGTGAATACCTGTATTCACGACGAGCGTTTTAAGAATCAACTAGAAACAACTATAGTTGGTCCTTATTATTCTCTAGTGATACATGGTTACTGATAATCAGTCATCAAATATTCTTCTATTTTCCGTATTGGTATTCTTCAAGAACTTCATAGAAGCAGCGGTAAGAATTACCAATCACCGGTCACTGAACCTTATGGTGATTATTTGTATTTATAACATTCATGTTTCTACCACTGAGCTAGAGCTGAGGTTTGAACCCAGTAATTTTGCGAGCCGGACGGCCTTAATTTTTTGTGAATTTATTCGCAAAAGAGGGAATTTAGAGACTGCTCTTATAAATATCAGAAACATCGTATCATCTGTGAAGGATTTACAATTAACAACTTCACAAATTATATGAATATTTCATGAATAACAGCTTATTGTATCCCTACCAGTATGGTTTCCGACCTAATCACTCCACAATTGATGCGGTTGAAAAAATTGTGGACCTAATCTTGCAATACTTTGAGGAGAAATGTATGGTAGGATCCAGTCTAATAGACCTGAGCAAGGCCTTTGATTTGGTTTCGCATGAGATATTATGTAAAAAACTTGAATATTATGGTATTGTAGGCAAGGAGCTAAGTCTCCTAAGAAGTTATCTTCAGGGTAGGAAGCAAAGGGTTATCATAGATGGTAAATGTTCCAATTTCTTGAATATATATGCTGGTGTTCCACAAGGATCGGTACTTGGACCGTTTCTCTTTTTGTTATTTGTAAACGATTTTAGCTTCAATGTATCGGGTCTTTCCGTGATGTATGCTGATGACACCACCTTAATTCAGTCAGATGTGAGCATAGAAAATATCAATAAGAAGCTTGATGGATCTTTGGTACAAGCTAAAACATGGTATTCAACCAATAAGCTTAAGATAAATGAAGAGAAAACGGAGAAAATAATATTTCAATTGGGACACTCAGCAGGTCTTGACAAAGAAGTTTTGAAACCAGTGAAACTTTTGGTATAATCTTGGATGCTAAACTCAATTGGGAGGAGCATGTTGATGGTCTATGTAAACGCTTAGCCAGAGTAGTATATCTTCTGAGGCGACTGAAAAATTCTGTAAGCTCTGATACAGTAATGATGACATATTATGGTCTTTTTCACTCTCATTTGGCTTATGGTGTTAGAATGTGGGGGAACTCGACAACACACGAGAGAGTCTTCATATGGCAAAAAAAAGCTATTAGGGCTATCCTAGACCTTCCCCAGAGAGAATCATGTAAGCCACACTTCATTAAACATGGTATTCTGACCTTGCCATCTTTATATATTCTATATAATGTTATGCATGTGAAAAAAAGATTACAGAACTTTCCCAGACACAGTGATTACCATACCTATAATACAAGGAATAAAGAAAACATTGTTACCCCTAAAATAAGACTGACCAAGAGTTTGAAAAGTCACATGTTTTCACAATTCGCTTTGTTTAATAAGTTGCCAGTAAATGTTAAAACCCTGCCTGTTAATAGATTTAAAAATGCAGTTAGTTTGATTTTAAAACAGAATGGTTACTATTCGGTCGACGAATATTTAAAATCATGATGATGTTTGGTGCTTTGAAATGTAGTAAATGTTAGTGTATAATCAGTAACAATGTGGTTTTCCAGGTGTTTATCAAGTACCATACAAAAATAATAATAATTACAATAGCCTGCTTTTTTATTGAATTTTTATAGTTATTTGTATATCTAGAGTGAAAAGTACGACTTTTTCTCCCTGAGGGAAAAGTTTGAAGCCCGAGGCGAAGCCGAGGGCAACAATTTTCCTGAGGGAGAAAAAGTATTTTTCACTCGTGATGTACACAACATTTTTCCTCCATCTACATTTTTTTATAGAAACTGCAAATTAAATCATTCTGATAACTTACGTATTGGTGACAATGTTTCCTAACAACATAACCTAAAAACTAAAACCTAAAAACCGGTCGTCTGATAGGCACTGCTGATTGCGCTAACTATCGGCCAAAGTTGTAACAATCATATCAGCTGAGCAAAAATGACTGAATCCAGATCACGCGGTTCAGATTTGAATTGCAGAATGCAGATCAAAAATATTTGTTGGCTGGTATTTTGAATAGAATAAAATATTTTAAAAATTGTATAAATTTTTATCGTCTACCAATATTAAGAATATAATATCATACAAACATATATTTCATGAGTTGATCAAATTTCTGGTTGTGGTATTGAATTCAGTTGACTCAATGACAGACACCTCTATTACGCTTTCTCATCTGAGCTTAGACCTTCTAACCTATTACCATGTAAGTTTTTTAAATAGAGATGCTTCCCATGTTATTTAAATGGAGTCACTTTTACTCCCTAGGGAGTTTTTCTGTTTTTTACTACCTAGAGCGAAAAAGTCACACTTTAGTATTATGTTTCAGGGAGTAAAGTAAGTACTTTAGACAGTAGGTGGAGGAAAAATATTTTGATAGTATTGTATTGTAATGTTTCCTGACTTATATTTATTATTAAGTATATTTGAATATGACTTTTTATGTGTATGTTTGTATTCTAAAGCTTTACTGCATATTGACACTGCCTATTGCGATTAATTTTGTTCAACGGCAATAAAGAATTCTTATTCTTATTCTAACTCAACTTAATGCCAACCTGACAAAATTATAAATTTAGTTACCAGTTAACAACTGTTTCGAAGAGGGGGTACTCTCTCTAGATTATAGTTCTATATTAACATATGGTATGGACATTTTTCAATTATAATTGAAGAGTATAATAAGAAGAATATACATGCTAAAAGACGAACTTTAAACCCTTAAAAACCACCCTTAGAGTTAAAATATTGCCAAAAGATTTCTTAGTGCGCCTCTGAAGGGCCCACTGAACACACCTACCAAATTTGAACGTTTTTGGTCCGGTAGATTTTTAGTTCTGCGAGTGAGTGAGTGAGTGAGTGAGTGAGTGAGTGAGTCAGTCAGTCAGTCAGTGAGTGAGTGCCATTTCGCTTCTATATATATAGATTGGAATATAAATAAAATGAAATTAAATAAATACTTCATAAATAAATCATATGTATTTAGTAGATCACCTAATGCCAAGTGGTTGACTTGTAACGACTTCGGCAAGTCAGCTGATAATCTGTTCAGGTCTGAGCAATATTCATGCTACATTGACAGACTCAATGCAAGTTACCGTTTCACGCCGTGAGAAATCGAAACTCACCGGCTATCCCAGATACGTGACACGATTTCAGGATTGCCATTTGATGCCGTTGAAAGCGCCCAACAAAAGGCAAACGTGGCCTAAGAACGGCTTAACTGGAGATAAAAACAGTCTGAGCTACTTTCCGCCTTCATTTCCAAGTGAAATTCACTGCAAAGCAAGTGAATCATCTGAGTACCCTGCTAACGTCTCAGCGAATTTTACACAACTTGGTCAAGCTGTAGTTGAAGGCTTCTTTTTATGAGCACTTATTCATCAAATGAGATGTCGTCAGAGTGTTTGCATTTTTTATGTAAGTCACTCTTCTAATCATTTGGAATAAAGTTTTCATCTTATTTCACTATTCATTTTTCTAGACACAGGACAGCAGAATGCATTCATATCCTATTCTCCTGGATTATTTATTTAGAAACATAGCATGTAATCAACTCTTTCATATGGAAAACATACTTTTTTTGTTTCTGATGTTAGTCACCATGTAGTTCAAGTCAAACAGGACTTCCTATATACCAGACCTGGTATAATTTCGCTCCTACGAAAAAAATGGTCGCCGTAAGTGGTGGCTGGCAATGAAATTTTAAACGGGGACTGGACGAACTGAGATTTCGATAAACTGAGACGCACTCTAACAGCTGATTAGTGATTTTTTCTTAGTAGGAATTCCTATAAGACAACCACATACGGCGGCCATTTTTTTTCTGGGCTCTGATCCGGTAGTGTATAGGAGGTCCTGAGTCAAATCAAACCGAGCTTTCTGATCATGCAACCATGAGATTCGTCTCCTACCAAATTCCCCTGTCATCCTTGTATTTCCTACTGCAATATTCTATGCAACAAACCTGTTGCCATTTGAATTTTTGGTATATACCCGCGATATTGAAGTAGAATAATATACCCTTGATTTTCTCAATTGTATGAGAACGTCTTGATTGATTATATTTTCTGTCAACGATATTCCAAGTATTATCATATATGTGAAGAAACATCAAAGCATCTGACTGAGCAATGCTTCAATTTCAAGATCTTATAACAGAATCTAATGCTCGGAGCTCAAGTCTCTTCATCTCGTATTATTCCAGTGATCAAATGTAAAATACTCGATGTGTGGAACTGAGAGAGCTTGTCATTCCGTAGAATGTACCTCCAGTCTAGAATTCATACGAAAACTTTATGCACGAAGCACCTACCGAGTTGAGTTGACGAGCTAATGTCGAAGCCCATGTTATCTTAGCAGGAAGAGAGTCCTTATTCAAGTTCGCCGTTCTTGCGTTTCCACTCAAGTGTCGAGCTTAATTCGACCGCCAACTAGTTGTCTCTTGAGAAATGAATTAAGCTCGCGAAATGTTCATAAGCTGCGCGTTTTAAACTTATTACCTAGAACACTCGAGGTCTCGTGAGCTAGCTTTGCAAGCAAGTTTCGCGGTTCATAGGGGAAGAGGAGCTTCACTGAGCTTTGTGTAAGGGAGCTGACTGCTCGAATATTGTGAGCATAGCAATGCAGTCTGGCTTCAATGACCTGAATTCAGCGGCCAATTAAATTTAGCCAGAACAGTTCTCTCGACTACAGTTCATTAGTTTCAACTAATCCGATCCGAACATACGAAGAGTCCTCATTCCGCCCATACAATCATCGCAAGATGTTAGTGCGACACTCTGGGAGTGTGAAATTGGAAACACTAACATGCGAAATGATGAGTGTTCTATTGAAGAGTGTCAAGTACTACTTGAATAGATCAGCGAATGAACCATTCTTTCCAAAAGTATTATCAGTTTTCTACGTTAGGAACCTGAAGTGAATTGAATCGCGAGAAAATTTGTAGAAGGCACTGTAATGTAGCCGATTATTTGACACGAATTTTCACAATCAGAGAGCATCCATTATTTAAAAATTTAAAATGTCGACGACGGTGAAAATTCATGTCAAATAAAATTGGACTGAAAAATGTATGCCTCTTGGCAGTCGGTTACGAGGACGGGACCTGGAACTATCTACAGCAGATAATCGGGCCCGGCTCTACCCCTCTGTTCGGAGACACCATTTTCCTGGTTCAGTGAGTTGCTAATATTATCAATTTCATTATTATATATCATTCATTTCTTTTTATTGAAGGCAAATCCTGTAATTATTCTATTATTTGTTTGAAAAAGTTTTCCTTATATTATTTTCATTAAGTTTCCTGTTTCATTTCGAGTTACAATTATTTAATTAAATCGATTACTTAGTTATGCAAAATAAAATCTGTTTTGTTTATTCTTTTAAAATATAGTTCCTTTCTCATGAGTTATAGAGTTAGATCAATTTAACCTCTCGCAAGCCAAGCGATTCCCCCATTATAAATTGTTACCATAATACCAGCTCATTGCCATACATAATTCAACCCCAATTACCACTTTAGCACCCACTGAATTTCAAATAAGGAGAAGATTGTCAAAACTATCTAGAACGCCTCCAAGATTAATAATTAATTTAAGACATCAATCGATCAATTGGGAGCACCAATGCTGGATGGGAAGAAATTATTCTAAGCTGTTCAATAAGCATAGCCTATATTGATTGGTTGGAAATATTGTTGAAATTTTAGTACCTATTCTTAAACTGGATATTTCAATAATGATTATACATGTTTTCAGCTTTTGTGACTATTAATCGTATAGTCGAAAGTTACTTTGAGAGATTTTAGAGATTTTGCAAGTTTAACGAGCCTACGAGGTTCCAGACAATTCACTTATTATAGTTTATTTATTCGTGAATTTCTGAATTCAGAAATTGATATTTTATTAAGAGAAGCATATATATTTATATTTACTTAGCATAGACTTTACTATTCTACTTTACCCTAGCATAGACTTTGTGCTCGCTCGGAATCTTCTTGTGATTATTGTAATTGATAAGGATGTAAACATCCATCCACCTCAGATGCAGCAGCATATTTTGTACAACAGGAGACATCCATTCGCCTGAAGATGTTCAATCCCGGAAATTGGATGAGAAGAAAGAGGTTGTCTTCTTTTTGAGATAGCACAGCTCATGCAGGGCGTACATCATCAATCACCCAGTGATGGCTCATGAGGCTTTGTTTCAATATGAGTGCGCTCGCAAATACGACGGCATCGGCATCGCTTGTATCTCTCATTTTCTGACATGCCTCCACTCGACCATCTGCTTTTTGCATTCTTTACGTCACTGTCTCAATATCGAACAGTAATCTCGCCAACGAAATGGCATCCAATAAATAATTCATCGGATCAACCGGCGGCCTCTTCAATAGTATGTCAGCTACCGTCTTCAAGAAATAGAAGAGCTTTGTATTTTTCACTTGATAGGGAATTACTCAATAATCTATTCATCTTCGATAAAAATATTATCCAAAGTTCAATCAATTTGATATTTGTACAAGATATTGAAGTGGAAATGATATTTCAGTTCGCATTGGAATACGAATAATGTTATCGTAATTAATTAATATTCACAAGTGTAAAATTGAAATTCCCATATTGGAAGGATAAAATGGTTATATTGAAAAAGTGAACAGTTTCTCTATGAATTATTATGT
This sequence comes from Nilaparvata lugens, assembly GCF_014356525.2. Classification (NCBI taxonomy): domain Eukaryota; kingdom Metazoa; phylum Arthropoda; class Insecta; order Hemiptera; family Delphacidae; genus Nilaparvata; species Nilaparvata lugens. Next base: position 77,652,441 of record NC_052505.1, on the reverse strand, counting down.
AATAAGCCAAGTAAGTAGGACGGATGAGTCTCCTTTAAACTTATTCATGACTAGATTGAAATAGAAGGGAATACAAAAAATTTTATAAATTACAGACAAAGGAGTAGGATATTGTCAACTGTTGTAACAATCTAATGGCATGAAGTGATAGCTGTTAGTATTAAATGTTCTTCTGAGCTGTAAATATGAGTTATGATTTTCCACAAGATCCAAGCATTGCAGCATTCAGCACTTTTAAAGTGATCAGAGAATTTCAATTAGCTCAATATCAAGAAACATACATTATATCAACACTCTACGTGTTTACACTTTCATTATTCACAAGAACCACTAAGTGTACAGAATTGGATTTGAACGAGATAGAATTAATAAATATGGGACAGTATACAGATGTATGTAATGTCTTATGTTCGAAAAATAAAATTCGTAGAAGGATTTGTGCACCTGAAACCACTCTAAGCACCGAGTTCTATCCCATGGTCTGGATACCATTTTCCCGAGTAACACAAGTCGAAACGCAAGTGAGTTTGGCTGACACATAAATCTCTTAAAAATAGGATTGAGGAGCGAAGACATGGTAGTTGGGGTGTGGAGACTAGGATACGCCCAGGGGACAGGCTGATGGGTTTTATGCAGTGTTCACATGTTACCACTTCTGGAAATGGGAAAAAGATTGTCGAGAAGATGGAGCTTCGGAAGGAAAGGGTGAAATTACTGTGAACGGGGTGATTTGTAGCTGGAGAAAGGCCCCTTTCGCAATCGCATTCCCCGCTTCAGTATCCATTGTCGGCCCGTCTAACCGGCGTCTGCTGAGGGCGACTCAATGGACGATGAACGATCCAGGATGCGTCAATCTCCCATTGAGTCCGCTATCGTTTACATTACACCTCCACACGTATCGATGGAACGATAGCTGGATACCGGATTTCATCTTGCATGTAACGAATCAAATCATCTAGAAATAATCTAGGACCTGTTGTGCGGTGTGAGTGAGAAACCAAAGTGAGCTGTTATTGATGCAGTCTCTCAATAGAAAGACTAATGTAAAACTGTTCATATGGCAACAAATTGCAATCAATTTTTTTCTTAATATTTAATAATAATAATATTAATAATATAAAACAATAATATTTTTTTTCACAACTCTTAAAGGCTCCACATTTCAGTTTCCCAAATAAATTGATCTTCTGTTTGAAGTTGAGAGTAGACATAAATCTTGGACTGATTCGAACACAGTTCTTTTAAATCGTTTTCCACAATTATGAATAAAAAAGACGTTTTTGGATAATCCAGGTCTTTTCAACAGTTACAAGAGATAGGCCTAGTATAAACTCCATTGATGATGAATTAACAGTCATAAAAAGAAATGAATCTTAATTTCCTTGAAGTATCATATTGTTGTTTCCTGATATTGAGTTCTACGATTTGTTGAACGAATTGGAATATCGAGAAAATAGCTATTGATGAAACGGAAACATTTCACCGTATGATTGGAGATACTTAGATACAATTTCACCGGTATTACAAAAGATTTTGCTCCATAAATAGTGGAAATCAATCCTGCTCTATAAATAGTGAAAATCTATGTGACAAAGAATAAAAACAGTGCTGGAATAGCATATGCAGCATCTGAGCAACAATGATTATTTCTCAATCTTAAATAGAAGAAAACAATATGATGAATGTTACAAATTTCCAAAAAAAAAAACTATTCATTTATTCAACTCGTGGGCCATGCATCATACGAGGAGCTTCCCCTGTTTTCTCGACTCTATTGTTTGTTTTGAACAGCGTGCAGTTTTGCCGCAATCCTGGCCTATGCTGGCTGATACAAGCCGCAGTTTGCAGGAAGAAGCCAAGAATTAAGATTAATGATGGCGATGGGGAGATTCACCGCTCTGTAACTGCGAACGGAAAAATGCCACAAATTTAAAAAATACAAATTTCCTTAGATAAAAGGAGGAGCATGAATGTTATGCATTGTCCCATAGTGTTGAGACATTCGCCTCTAAAAAATTGAGTTTTGTTATTCCTTTTTGATTCACCTGATGACGACATACTCAGTTAAACGTATTGTTTACTCCAAGATATATCTGAGATTAACTTGGGTATGGAAATATATCTTTGGCAGATTACGAGGCCCAATCTATTGCTTGGGTTTTCTGTTATCAAAAGCTAACAAACGTTCCTTTATAGATCCACAATCAGCATGTAGTGTAGAGTTTACATAGTGGAAACCTAGTTTTTGAACTAGAATAAAGTCACTTTATAGACTAAAACTTGATCACAAACAGAAACTTATTAGAGTTCTAATGAATTCGTGTTCACGATAAGAGGATAAGAGCTGTTGCTTTCTATACTCATCAAACTGCATTTTTAATTTTCAAAATCTCTTTTAAACAAGGTTAATCAATTATCCAATCATTTCAACGGTATTCAATCAGTAGGAATAGAAATATCAAAGCGATTAGTGTAATAAATCGCTCTAAGGAGCTACATTAATAACAGTAGACTAAGTGCACTCCATGGATGTTATTTTCAGTCGAATTCACGACTCATTATGATTATGGTGAAAATTTTTAATGAGTAACTTATTCATTCATTGGATATTCAATGTTCATAGAAAAGCGACTGTATTTGTCTTGAGTATCTGAAATTCCTCTCGATAGAATAAAAAATCGTTTCTTACGGTGACAAAACTGACTCACTCTCACTCCCAGGCAAAGCCTAGACAGGGTTCTCTCTAATAATTGAATTGCGCCAGTCTCGCACAATAATCTAAGGCTATACGGCTTGCTGTAGTAATTGCTCTCTCTGGAACAGATTGACGCGCATTGAACTTTCTAGTCAATAATTTTCGGAAGCCGCTTCTCGCTCTTCTCGATTCAGTTAGTACGGTAGTCTTGTTGAACAAAGACAGCTATTTTGAGGTTTCCTTCAACATAACGTGGCCAAAGACCTGTGGGACGTGCTTGCTTCGAGGAGTCGATCGCCATGTTGTTGGAGGATGGAGAGAGAGACGGGGATAGACGCTAATGAGCTTCGAAAGGTTGCCTCGGAGCAGGAGCTACCGCGTCTACGCCTAGGGTGCCAGCTCATCCCATTCCACCGCCTCACCATATCCCAACCCAAACCACAACCACACAACCGTCGAGCATACACCATTCACCACCCTCATTACTGACACACCCCCGCCACCCTTCCTATCCACGCCACTCTTCGGCACAAGCGCATCTAGTCAAAACCTTGCAATAATCATGTAAATAATGTTTGCGCGCACGTTATTTAAAGTTTTGTCACGTGTGTATGGCGTGAGCATTCACGTTTATTTTTTGTTCAGAAGGAGATATTACAAGCTGAGCTAACGGTGATTCTCTACAGATGCTGTTTCCAAGTGTTATACTTGGGGAGTGCAGTATGGGATCAAGGTGTTGCTTGAATATCTCATCATGATCCCGAACCCATGAAATTACTGCGCAATGTTTGGTAGCAGTACTTTGAGATCGAATTCTATTATCTTATTTCTATCGGCTACCTCTAGTACCTGAGTGCCTTTCTCCTATGCTTGCAACTTGCAATAATGATGTGATATTAAGTAGTGTTTGGCTCAAAGTGTACCGTGTTTAACGTTCCTGAATGATCCTTGTTACAGTAGAAACGAAGCGATGTTCCCATTCTAGCCGCAACTGTGTACGACAGGCTACTATCAATCTATTTTGTGAATGTAGTTCTTTTGGCATGATAAATACACTAGACAATCTCTGATTGAGAGTTTAGATTGGAATATGTGACAATATTTCCATTTATATTTATGACGATTGACAAAAGATTTTCATTTAATTTTGAATTTAATGGATAAGTTACATGCTCTGAATGTCGAATTTAAATGGATATAATATAAGTGAACATAAGGAATCCAAAATCTAAATGTTCTAAAATCATTCTTCTGGGAAAATGAAAATTGAACGTTCAATGAAATTTCAATGGGGTGGCAGTCTAGACCAAGCTAAACTAGTTCATCACATGAGAAACATTGTACAAGAGGAGAACACGTACCGGTATAATGTATTATTGGATAAATTTGCCTTTGCTGACCGAGGGAAGTGAGGTCTAAGATTTAAGTCGACGGTTTGGCATTTCTCTTAATGTTCAAATGTTTATATGTTTATCTGTTTTTTTGTTGCGCATTTACGGCGAAACGCGGTAATAGATTTTCATTAAATTTGACAGGTATGTTCCTTTTTTAATTGCGCGTCGACGTATATACAAGGTTTTTGGAAATTTTGCATTTCAAGGATAATAGGAAAAAAGGATATATAAGGAAAAAAGAGCTTCCTTCATAGGCCAATATTGAAGAATCAGACTATAGAATTATTCATCGTAATCAGCTGACAAGTGATTACACAGATGTGTGGAGAAGCCAGTCTATTGCTGTATTTCCATAAGGTCTATAGTTTCAATCAGGTACTTGTGGATGAGAATACTGCGTGAGGTCTACTGTTCACAGAACTACTAGTAATATTCTCCTACCAACAAGATTCAGCTGCAACTTTTTCTTTGCTGAGTGAACATGATGCTGAAAAGTTGGCTGAACAGAATAAGTATGACAAGAGTTCTAATGCCGTCACAGTAGATTGTTAATTTCATCCCCGACACATTGCCAGGAGCAAATTGAAATTGTGAAGAAACATGGAGGCTAAACTGTGAAGACAATATTACAAGATGAAAATATATTGTTGGGAAGCTTTTACTACAAGCCCGAATAAAGTGAGATAAGCGGAAGCCGTAATGATGCTGTTAGCTTGTTAATGGAGCGAACAATAAAAACGACTCTTTCGGATATAAAAAGTACATTAAAAGAGACATTTGTTGAACGGTGCCAGCGTCGCCCCGGTGCTGGCCTGCCTGACAAATGCCCCCCACTCTGCCCACTCACGACAACCGCCTCAAACTTTCGCTATTGAAAACAGACAATAAAGAACCATCCATCTATCCACAACTGCTGCTGCTCCATTCCCGCGAGTGATGTTTGATTTTGATTGGTCGGACATAAAATTATGAGATACCACACTCTATTTGATATAGCTTCCGATTTGGAACTCGTATAAAATATGGAATACTTATAAAATTATAATACTCTTTTGAAATTAATGAAATAGATTAAAAATACAAATTAGGCTAGTTTCACACTCATTCGGTTCGTCTCGTTTTTGGCAAATTCCGATAAGTGTGAAACGTTAATTCGGTTTGAATTCGGTACCGAATAGAAACCGCATAGAACCGAACGCCCACTTGACTCTAATAAATTCCATCAGGTTTCAATTCGTTGCTAGCGAGAGGCTACTTTCACACATTTTCGGTTCGGTTCGTTTTCGGCAAATTCCGATAAGTGTGAAACGATGATTTGGTTTGAATTCGGTACCGAATAGCAACCGCATTGCACCGAAAGCCCCCTCGACACGAATAGGTTTCATCATATTCGAATTCGTTGCTAGGGAAACAGGAAAAAACAAATTCTTTTACACACGCTTGCCTTTTTTGTTTCTGTTTTAACCTAAAATCGTGATTATGTGTTTCAAAATTTTCCAAGTCGAAATCATATGTTCAATTCATTTCTGTTAGTTCACAGAAATTTTTTTTTCTCAATGAATAGTTTGCTAAAAAGATATAAATTGAAACTTAGGGAGAATTTTTATTTTTTTTTTATTTTCCCATGAATATTACATGATTTCATCAATGGAGAGAAGAGATGAAGTTTATATACCATGTGTCAAACCAAGGAACAAATTTTTAATTTAAAAAAAAAATAATTTCTCAACATCCAAAATTAACATAATCAAAAAGAAACTATTCAAATAATTCACAATTTTTAATTTTTTTTCATTTTCATTTTTAATTAACTTCAAAATGTTGTTGTTCAAGAAATAACATCTCACAATTTAACACCAGCATGAATATATTTAAATATATGGTATATCATGGTATATTTAAATATACCAGCATGAACTATGCAAATCCAAACACAACTGTGTTTGAGAAAAAAATACCTAACTAGAACAGTACGAATTAAAACCTGACATGTATGAAAGCCTCATTCGTTTTCGATAACGAACCGAACCGAACCGAAAACGAACCGAACCGAATGAAAACGAATGCGTGTGAAGCTAGCCTTGATAAGTTATAATCATAATTATCAATAACTATAGCTTACCCGGCGAACTTCGTACCTCCAAAAAGTCAATGTAACTCATGTCACACTTGACTTTATTTGGTGAATCATGAAATGTATCTGACAATCAATATTTTCATTTACATCTCAATACGGACTTTTCATGTGCTTAAAACTACCGTTTTAATACCAGTAGACAATTTTATCACAGAGTGACGTGTTTATTACACCTGGTAAGTTTAGATGCTAAATCATATAATCACAACATGATCTTGAATCATGTTGATCTTCCCGTTCTACGTTAGCCGCTCGGCCGACAATTTCGAAAACATAGGTCTGTAAAATGGATTAATATATAATATTAGCTCAACTATTAAAATTTCTGGTCAGAAACCATCCCCAATATTCGCACACCATATTCCCAAAGTTTCATACCGTTCTGTTAAGTAGCTTTCGAGTCTATAGGGAACAAACAAACTAACACACAAACAGACATTCATTTATATACATATATAGATTAAGTTATGATTTGTATTTTTAATCTATTATTCTACTGATTCTAAAGAAGGGTACTATAATTCTATTCTATACTTTCAAATAAGTAGCCCTGAATTCATAAATTTTAAGAAAAATACTGTACATTTATTTCAACTCAAAAGTTTCATAAATCAATTGGAGCATAGTTTTCGGTGGAGAACTTGAAGCTATGTGGGTTTAAATGATTTGAAAATGAAATTTCTCGTCTATTTAATACATGAACCAAAATTTTGTGGACTCATCCACTTATACTATTGAATTAAGTACTGCAGTTATCATGTGGATCGATTCTATTCAAAGAAAATCATTATTTATCCAACTTCACAGTAGCCTAATTTTCGCCGCTATACAGGAGAGCCTCTCTGGCGTTGATGCTCCAACAAACCGGATACTAACACTGATAGAAGATCATTGATATAAATAAAAATATAAATGGAGAACCTTTTTGAAATTATTGAATCAAGACTTAATAATGGCATTAAATACCCGAAACATGTCATGACTGGATAATTATAAAAAGGGTATTGAGATTTATATTTTTTTTATATTCAAAAGTAGCCCAAAAGAAAAAAGAAGATCATTGATCTATTCACATCAAATTTGTCACGTAGATCTATTGCTTGTAGTTTTCTCAAGATTGTATTAAATTAACAGGACAAAGGCAGCTAATAATCATGAATATTCTATTCGTTAGTTGTTGCTTATCACAAAACATATTGTAGCACACTAAGCACATTGGGTCTAGCCACTGGATCCAACGATACTTGATGAATGAAAAAACTATGTTTAGATTGAACCTTGTATGCACAAGGCTTCACTCGTGTTTAGTTCTGAGCCAGAAATAGAAAGGCTGACAAGCAACTAGGTATAGAATTATTTTCTAGGCACATTGATTATTGATTATGTTATACTGAACATATCTAGAATCAATGGAAATTACGTGGATTCGTAACGTTGATTATACAGATATCACAAGTATTTCATCTAAATCGGTAGATAAACTCTGATTCCTACCACTAAATGTAACTGAACAAATGTATGTATTTCAAGACCAAAACTCACTAGTTACACAGTCACTATTGTAATCAAGTATTCGAATTGAACAATATGGGACTAATATGAAAGAGTGATCAAGGTTGCGTCTATTGAAATCTCGGAAATTGAAATACTCCATGTTATAGATCACAAACAATCTCGTGATCCCCTCATCACCGGATATCTTTGAGATTTTAATTGCAATCTGGTTTGATTCACTTTCAATAGAAATCGAATTGCTCAATCCAGAATTACATGCTAGAGCAAAATGCTGAAATAGAATACTGACCTTTCTGGACTGTTATATGAATCGTTATGACATAACGTTGTTATGTTATCAATAGGGTTTAAGGAGATAGAAATGCTCATTCTCTTTGATCAAATAATTATGTAGGAGAAAGGTAATGAGATTCTATCTCGATAAATGAGTGACCATGTTTATAAATTTGGACCATTGGACTTATTGTGTGTTTCATAAAATCTATAACTCATAACATGGATTCAAATCACTTGTGTTTGATATCATAAGAACATTCGCTTGTTTCGTAGATAATTATTGATGGTTGATGAAATACGTTTCTCAAATCATTCTAGAAACAAATTTCTGGAGAGATTCGATTGATATATTAAAAACTCATCATGATTTCAAATGAATTGGTTCTCAATATTCTCCCCATAGATCAAGTTGGGTCAACTACGTCGATACAGATCAAATCATTTACTGAATTGATACTACGTTCATTATCCAAATATGTTTTATATCGAGCTTACTCGTATATGATTCTATTTGGAACAACATCATGAGCAAGAGTAATAATTGGATAGAAAGAGTAAACTTCTCGTATTGGAGAAATTCATTGGATAATGATCCATGAAAATATTGAATCAAATTGATTTTCATATAATACTATGAAGGTCAGAAATATAATTTAAAAATGTCAACTAAGAAAACTAAAACTATGGCATTCAGAGGCAAATATCCGGTCAGATCGAAAATTGTTATTAACAATACAGTGCTGGGACAAGTTAGTATCGCAATATACATATATCAAGGAAGTGACATATGTTACAAAGATGAATTAGACATAAAGAAGAGAATTGGACAGTTTCAAATGATATGTGGAAATTTTAGCAGGACTTTGGGTAAAAAAGCTAGAACAGACACAATTATGATATTTTTTAAGGTAATTACCGTTCCAATCCTCCTCTACGGTAGTAATAATTAATGGGTGACAACGAAGCCACTTGAAAGTAGAGTGCAGGAAGCCGAGATAAGATTTCTTCGAAGAGCCAAGGGGTGTGACAGAGGAGATTATTTTAGGAATGAGGATATTAGGAAAGAATTGAATATCTGCAGCATTAATGAAAGAGTTCAATGGAGGGAGCATATGTCCGAAGAATGTCAGCTGAGAGAATTTTATTGAGAATCTATAATATTATCAGCCAGTAGGCAAAAGAAATGTTGGCAGACCACGCAAGCGGTGGCAATAATAGGATTTTTTATGTTTATTTGAATAATTGGCTAGATGTTAGTCGGAACAGGTTATAGCGTTCCGTAATCAAGAAGAAGAAGATGGAGTTATTGAGTAAGGTGTTGTGATGGAAAGTGTTCTTTGGAGCAATCTCACAGGCTCAATACTGTGTACATTTCTCTGGATGAATAGGAAGCCATATGAGAACGGTATTGAGTCTCACTTGGCAAAGGGGAAGGAGGTCTTATCGCGGTAATGTTTTGTTATCCACTTAAAGGAAAACAGTATTTCTATCTTGTTGGAGAATGGAATGGTGTTCAGCTCGAGGGGGCAAAGCAGACAACTCCTACAGGAATTGAGCAGCCTTTTTCTGCCTGGTTGATCAGAAATGAACCCGGTACGTGCCTCAAGGGCTTCGTGCGATGCGAAGCGCTTTCAAGCAAACGCTGCCGCCGCCGCCAGTGAGTCGGCCCTGGCCCATTTCCCACAAAAATTCCTCCTATTCCCGCATGAACAGCCCAGCCCACTTCACCTAACTCAATAATTGTACTGTTGACATGCCCGATCCACTGGGCCTAGTAACCAGCGCTCTTTGATTTGCTGGCCTCTGTGCAAATACCATTTCCTCCTTCTCAGAGCTCCATCTCTCAACAGCCCAGCCAACAACTAACAAGATCCCTATCTTATCGTCCTAATAGTTCCTAATTTGATAATCTCTTTTACTCTCTGGAAACGGAAGAGAACTTTCATTCCCGGAAACTTCATATTATTTAGAAACCTTGTCAGTCATCAATTACTATTAAAGAATGGCCACTGCGTTACCATTAAGAATTATCATATTCCATTTGCGTGTACTGTACTTCTATGAACACCACTTATAGAACAGAATTGACGATCAATATTCTACTGTACTCAAGGATCACAAACTTCAAATTCACTCTCAAGTAATCGTTCGGTTATTCTTCTGATGGAATATAATTTTAAGGGCCGGTTTCCGAGCTCGGGATTTAGCTAAGTTCTGGACTTTAACTGGCTTTGAACTCTGGAGTAAGAAAATTGGCTTTCCGAGTCAGAGCGTTAACGTAGTTGAGGACTTAAATAGACACTGGAGTTTAGAGATCATGTTAGACCTTGGAGTTTATAATTTCGCTTTCTGAGAGAAGGTCTTATAAGTCCAGGACTTGAATTAGATTCTCATCTCTCCCGAGTCAAGGATTTATCAAAAATCGTTAAGTCCAGGACTTAAAACAGCGTGATTTTAAACCCTCGACTGGGGTAGGGTTTAAGTTCAAGTTCTAGACTTAACTGAGCAAACACAATTCAGTTATTGTTTTGGAGTAGATGAAAAGCCAATTAGATGTCATGGAATACCTAAATTATCCGGACTAGACTATCTAAATTTATTCATAATGTATAGTTTGCAAGTTCATTTTGAAATAAACTTGTAACAGAAATATGCGTAAAAAACTAACCTTATTTTACGACTGTGACATAACCTAAAAATGTTCAAGCAAAATAATACAAGGATTGTCTTGGAATTTGTATTCTAATCTGAATGTTATTATTCAATGTTATATTCAACATATTAATAATAATAACAATAATAAATTATTACTCCTGTTTTTTTCCAAAACAAATACGTTTTCAAACTCAATAGCCTAATTAAATTTTTATTCCAAAATCACTGGTTAGGATCAATGATCAATAATAGCATAACGTAGAATGGAATGTTTATTCATTCACCTTTCAAAGGTTTTGCTTTGAATAGGCCTACAAAGAAATCGAAACGTATTTTTACAATATAGTTTGAAGAGCATGTTCATTTGAATTGTCCCGCTGTAATCAGCTGTTTCCGTTTTGCTATAATGCCAACAATACAACAGTAAAATATTGTGAATTTCCCTCACGTTTACTGCGTTAAAAGTCCTGGACTCAAATAAATCGAAAACTTGATAGACTACAGAGTTTAGAAGATAAAATCGTGACTCAGAAAGTCAATTTAGACCCGAGAGCTTATTTTAGTCGTGGACTCTGTAAGTCCAGAACTTATAGATCCCGAGCTTGGAAACCGGCCCTAAGAGTTGCAGGCTTGAGCGTGAAGAATTAGGTGACAAGAAGAAGGAATGATAAAAAGATTTTCAGACGCCTGTCTCATGGAAAACTTGGTGCTTTTCCAATATGAGAATGTGCTGCACAATCTGGACTATTATAAGAAGTGTTATTTTCATTCTCTATTATTTAAAAATGTTTGGTATGTTGGCATCTTTCTGCCGCTCTTAAATAAAAAGAAATTGTTATTCATATGGTACCAGTGCAATGATCTTATCCAGAAATGTAGTGTTTTATACAGAAGCACAAAGCAATGAACTCTAACTTTATTCATTAAGTTACAATGTCATTGGGTTACAAGAGCACACTTGGAATAGCCTAGCGAGAATTTTGTAATTCGAACTAACTATAATCGATCGTATCGTGATAATACGATACACTATAGGCCTACTTCAATGATTAATAATTCAATAAACCTCTTGCTAACGTATGAAAATTATCAGAAAGGTAACATAATTATGATGTATGAACTATGAGAATTCAATACTACTCAAACGAATTTAATACTTCTCAAATTTAATACCTACATCTTGGTTTTAATGCATCCTAGAAATCATTGATTTAAGGATAATTGGCTAGTTTACAAGATTTCTTGTAATTGTTGTGTAAATTACTTCAAACCACTTTAATTTATGCAACTATAGTTTATTGATTAGTTCAATAATGATAAATCAGGAATGTCTCAGTTTAGTCCAGTTTTAGTTCCGTCTTAGATCAGTTTATCTGATTATCTCACAAGTAAAACCGTGGAACATCCAATTAATTATTACCTTTCAGCCTTTGGAGTTTCAATCACTGAATTTGACTTCAGAGAAGTTCGGTGAAACTTTGTTTGAATCGGTAAGAAGGCTTCCTCAATGGGAAGTTGGCAGAATGTTGAGGCCTCTCCTAGTACGAGTACTTCAGTTGATTCAGTAGAGTCCTGCCCGACCGTATTGGCCATCGCTTTGTTTGACTGCTGCTTTCCTTGAAGATCTCCAATGCTATCAACACCCATCGCTCATTAATCACTCAATCCTCCAGGCAACCCTCAACTAAGAAGTCCTACCATCACCCTTCAAGGGCTGTCTTCAATCCAATAAACATCCCCTTCAAGTTTGGCTGTTCAACTTTCGATTAAGTCAGTGATTGCGTTGCCCGTCTGCCTGGGACAAAGTTACAAATAGGCGCAGGCCGACAGATCTTTGATCAGTTGGCCAAGTTGTCATTAGTAGGTTGTTAGAAATTCAATAGTGGCCTAAGCAATTGCCTTACTCTTATACCTTCTCATTCCCATACTCTCATTCTTATACTTCTTCTAAAGAAGGAGTATAATGATGGAATATTATCATTCCATTTTCACCACGTTGTTCGTTTGCCTGGGTCGAAGTTTCAAATAGGCGGAGGCCGACAGATCTTTGATCAGCTGGCCAACTTGACTAAATAGCTTGCTAGAAATTCAATGGTGGACTAGGCAATAATTTCCTTATTCTTGTACCTTTCTATTCTCGTACTCTCATTCTTATATTTTTAAAAAGAACAACAATAATAATGATGAAATTATTATAATAATCTCTTATAACAATGGTAATAATGATAATGTTGTCGTGTTACTTAATAGCTTGACATGCTATTTCATCCAATGGTGCAGCTGACTTGAGTGCCACAGCTTTGGTTAGTATATTCACAGGAAAAAATAAACATTGTTTATAACTCCATGGTACAGGTAGTCTTAAGATCGTACTTGAACTTGTGATTTATTCATTCACAGATCTCGATAATTCTGCATAAGGTACAAAAAAAAAGAATATTATGAATTCATCATAAAAAATAATCATAATCAACAATCCGTGACAAATTTATACATCATCATCATCGTGTAGAAACAAATGTAGAGCTTCATATCTTTCACTGCCGTACTTTCACTCCCTTTCCGTGAAGGCCATGATTTCGCCTTTATTCTCTATCATAATATTCCCTACATGATTCTAGATAATTGTGCGTTGTCTGAAGTTTCAAGGATATTCAAGATAAGTGAGATTCCTTAATATTATTGAACTTTATTATCCAGAAATCTTTAGTACAGTAGATCATCAACATTTTTATACATTTTTAAAGGAGTATAAGAGTAATAACCTCTCATAACAATTTTATCCTAATTTGTAGTGTCAGATTCATGATTTGGTGAAGAAATTGAAATGGACATAACCTACAATATCTTGTATAACCTACAATATTTTGGACAATATTTGAGACTAAATTAGGAAATTGAAGAAGGTTTGGGCAGAAGCCAGTTTTTCATATTCTGACTATTGTATTGTTTGCTGTATCTAATAAATAAATAATGAAATATATAGATGGAATAAATTTTGAACATGTTCTCTTGTACCTCGATATTTTTCGAATGCAACAACGCTTAATACAATTTAGAAAGTTCTCTTACTTCTCTCAAAATTAATCTGAGTTTCTAGATTGATTCTCCGAACAATATTGTTCCTGCGCCATGAACATCGTACAGCTATTATTAACATTGTCGGTCTCGAATATGAACTTCTCTTATGCATCCCTTATTATTTTGCATACATTTGGTTAGGCCCGGTTGCACAAAAGCCGCAAAATTTTAATAATGATCACACGAAATAAAATTACATGAGAATCAATCTTAGAAACCTTCTCTTCAAAAAAGCTTCGCTGATTAGTTCTCGTAAAATTAATCAAGATTAAAATTTAACCGGCATTTGTGCGACCGGGCCTTATGAGTTCAAAACTGATGCTCAACAATGATTATGCCTGCTGGTGTAAGAAAATTAATTGTTCAAATGTGAATTTATTTTTCTACAGATAGAAGATGCCATTTTGGAATATGAACTCCTCTGATGCATTCCTTATTATTTTGCATTCATGAGTAAAGAGTTCAAAGCTAATGCTCATCAATTATAATGATTGTTGGTGAAAATTGATTGTTCGGATGGGAATTCATCTCTCCAACAAACCGGCTTTGTTGTGAGTGCAACTGAATTCAACAAATGATTTACTAACACAAGTAGAAAGATAGATGTAGAGATGAATGTAAGTTCCGACTACTACAGAAACCAGACTTGTCACTGAGTGATCGATCGACTTTTAAAGTTTCAATGCTCAATCGCAATTGTGTACAACTTCTTCTTGGGCTTCTTACAGCTCTGTAGCTGTTGCTTGGAAGCTGCATCACATTTTGCTTGATTCACCATTCCAAAACTAAAGTTGTTTTGCTGAAGTTGATATTGTTCATACTTATTTTGTTTACTCTGTCTTTGTCTAGGACGGTGCTTGTCTAGAATGACTTCTGAAATGATCGAGGTTTATGATGGAACCATTATCTCTAGATCATGAATAGACGATCGCAATTCAATTTAACAAATATTGAGCATGTTGATTACAATAATTATTATTGTTGATTACAATAATAATTATTAGAGTTTTTGACTTTTCAAATCATAGAGTTCTATGATTTCTTGATTGCATCAGGTTGTAACCTGTTATAGAACTGTTTCATTTGGTTGTGATTGTTATCACCTACCACCTATTGAATGATTGCTGAGGGCTCGTCACATCTACTAAAATTCAATTGTTGCTCTGTAATTTACTGATTGTTCAAATAAGATTCATTCTTGTAGTTTCTGAATAGAATCGAACTTGAGTAACATATACTACTCGAATTAATGGTTGGAGGAAAAACCTAATTCTTGTCTTGGAATGACATTTATAAGGAGAATTTTTCATAGTGAAAAAAGTCCACCAATGAGAATAATTGTTTTATTGTATAGGGTGAGAAATTAGAGTTATTTTGAATTTCATTTACTGTCTCTTGATGACATCAAAAGCCCATATGAAAAAATAAAAGTAATCCGAACAATATACAAAAATCATACATCCAATAATGAATATTTAATAATTTCAAGAACATTCGATTTCTCTATCCAGGTCAGAGACAAAATAACATTAGTTAGTATCTGCAAACATTATTCGGTCACGGCTGCCTAGGCTGATCAGGTGTGACCTGAGAACTCTGACACCAAACCTCAGCGAACCAGGTCACATGACTACTATTTTTTTGAAAACTTAGACCAGGTGGAGAATTCTATATCTGGTCCATGAAAACATGGACAAATCTCATCTGTGTAGCTATACCAATTTCATGCAACTCTGGTATGATTTAGACACTTGCTAGTATTGGGCCGGGCTGAATCCCACCAGTTTCAAGGATTATTAGTAAAAGAAGAGATAGTGTTTATTGTGACGACATCAATGAGAAATTCCAATGATATGATTAGTTGATCCAGTATCACTCTGAATTAAATAGCAACAATATCAACTTGGTAGCAGCATCAATATGTCAAAAGTCACATGTTTGTCAGTTAACAGTGGGTGGCATAGTAAGAAAGCTGATAATGGGGCAAGCGAGGCCTATCAAGTGCAGTGAGCATCCCCAAGTGGAGGGCTTCTTCCCTAATGCGATTGTTTCCCGTTGCCAGGCCGAGTTATCCCCAGCGTCGAGACTAGAGCCCGCCTCGCCTTATTGTGCTAGGCAGTGGGCCTGGGCACACACTGGCCTAGGCTGAAAGTGGCCCAAACTGAAACAAGAGGGGAGTGGCTTCTTCCGTTCATGTGGCTTTGTCGACGGTAATTGTTTTTGCCACAAATGTCGTTTACACTGCATCATTCGACTGGAAAAAGGAATTAATTGCTGGACAAATCCGGGTGGTGAGAGGACAGTCTTCCGCAATCCTGCTTGCGACAGGACAATTATTGCTTCTCATATATAATTTGGTTGGTTAATGAATGAATGAATGAATGAATGAATTTTATTTGCCAAAAACAAAATACAAAAAAGCTTTACAAAAAATAAATATAAGTATATGCTACTGCACTTAAACCAAGATACATACATTCATTTAATTAGATATATAATAACGAAATGATATCCTTTAAATGAAATGATAATAGTGGGTTGTATGGATTTAGTTTCTACTATTTGACAAGAATTCTTTCAGACTCCTGTGTACGAGAGTACAATTTGATGAATCTCGTACTTGCTTCTCTGTAAGTATAATCAACTTCTTCAAAAGATTATACACTTTTTCTTCTCTCAGGATTGTTTGACTCAGTCGTGCTTGTGATGAATATTGAATAACTATCATCATCATCATCATCATCATCATCATCATCATCATCATCATCATCATCATCATCATCATCATCATCATCATCATCATCACCATCATCATCATTATCATCACCATCATCACATGAAATTATAGAAATACTAGAATTTGATGAATATCGTACTTCAATGATATGGGTTAATTTAGTATCAACTCTCTTTACTCTCAACTGTCATTATTCGATACATATCCGTGATTTGTGATTTGTGATTATCCTTGATAATTGATTTGTGATTATCCTTGATAATTGATTTGTGATTATCCTTGATAATTGATTTGTGATTATCCTTGATAATTGATTTGTGATTCAACTCACTGTAGCCTATATTGCTGAGGATGATTTCTCTATTCAATTTTGCAAGAAAAAACAGTTGAATACATCTTTAAAAGTTCTCCAAGGAATAATTTATTCGACATTGGATCCATATGGCATCATCCTATCAGCTATCTCATCTATGAATGATATCAAAATCTATCAATGATATGGGTTAATTTAGTATCAATTCTCTTTACTCTCAACTGTCATTATTCGATACGTATACTTGATTTATGAAACAAACTTGAAACAATCCGTCTCCAGATGAAGGCATGAAGATTTTAAAGATTTTTTTTTTCAGATAATAGGAAGCATAGCTACAGGAGGAATGCCTGATTCATAAATGATAAAAACTAGTGAATCATGGCAATTCTGTGTGGGGAGTCTGGAACAAGAACTTTCTACTCTCTGGAGAGCACATAAGGTTTGATGTCATAGCTGGCTTTATGTGATAATTCGATAAGAATAAAAAATATTCTCTTTGAATGAGGAGCATCCACAGGAAATTAGAAAGCTTATCATACACTAATGCGACTATTTGTTAAGAAATTCTAGGAAGCATGCATAATAACAGAAGATGCAGCCACCATGACGTTTCATATTTAGCTTGAGTTGAAAATTTCACTATCTGGCTCTCATAGAACCGAGAATCTCATTTCAGACTACAAAGGTAGAGATCATGTTAGCTTCTACCTTCCATTCCTTACTAGACCTGAAATATCTTTGAGATATCTGGGTCATGCTCATTCCATATTCTTGTGTTCAGTATACTATTCTATGTCAGTGTTGATTTTTGCTCGAAAGAACATGTTCTTCACGAAACGTAACTATTTTGAATGATTCAAATGAAGATATCAATGTAACAACACAAAATCATTTCATTGGGATGTTGATTTCTCTGAATATATTCTCTAAGTTTTGAAACTTTCAAAGCGTTATTGGATCTCATAATATGAATTATGCATCTATGAATAATTTTACTCTATGTAGCCTGTATTAGGCTCATACCTGAAGTAAAAGGTAAAAGTAAAGTAAAAGTAAAAGTAAATTTTACCAATTTCAAAAACATAGAAGATAACACATGATGAAATCATGTACAAACAAGTGGAAAAGCACTTGTTTTCTGTAATCCCTTCATAGATTAATAGGATGTAAAGAGTGATTAGTTTATTCATATACACTACTTATGTAGATCTGCCTATTGCTCAAACTCTGGAACACTGTTATCGTTTACCGTTCATATTGTGCTATGCGATACTTTTATGTATCAAACAAGCCAAACATTTCTCTAGGATTCCTACCTTTAATATATTTTTACAAATTATTTTAAGATTTGTCAATATCTTAGGAGAAGTGAGTCTCTATTGGTACACAGATTGCAGAATGATCGTGCTCTAATATATTCTCATTTCAATTGAATTCGGTATAATTTCTTATCACATTCCCATACTTTGCAAGGATGTGGTGATCACGTGATAGCATTACTACGTTTGATGTAGTCCATCAATGGTATCGAGAGAAATCGTTGATTAATATGATTATTAATCCTGAACAGTAAGCTTGGAACAGATATCAATCAAATCCAATTAGTGAAGGAGCACGGATAGAAGTTTTGCAGTTCCAATTTATTGATCAGCAATGTATGCTCACTTCTCACTCGTGCGCTATCCTGTGTAACTGACTAATCAATTAGTTCATTACATGTTTGCCAACACTTGACACGCAGGCAGGCACGTCCTTTGCTTAAATGCTGGAAGTGCAATTCATTCTGTGAAGCGATATCGTTTCTGCTTTATGCGCTCCTCTCTATTGGCTACATTTACATGATATGATCCAATTTCCGAAATATGGAGAACTGGTCTCGTGAACTGTTATCTCATGCACCAAATTTCATCAATATCAATATATTTATGAGTTTCAATTGGGATGAAAATATATTGGTTTGGAACATATGATTTTGATTTGTGTGATGATTATTTTGTTTTTCCTACATACAATCAATTTGAACCTGCCAGAGAGCGCCTATTGTTCCTTCATTTATTATCTAAAGTTCGTTATTTCTCAGTGACTTCCAACAGTCCCTTCTGTCAACTTGTCATTCCTGATTTCAAGAACTTCCTTTCCTTTCACGTTATTTTCCGTTTTATCAAATTGGATTTCCTACCTACAAAATAAAAAAAATCCATAAGAATATTCTTCTGAGGGCTCGAATCTGGAACCATTCTAAAAAGGAATCATATAACGTAATCGTTGTTTTGTAGTGTTAATTCTTCATTGCTTATACAGTGTCTGAATCACTTTGTGAAATCGTTTTCAGTTCCCTGGTTTCCCTCCATATTTGAGTAGGAATGAACAGGAGGTGAAGAATTTAGAATTTGATCAATCATTCAACCAGTATTGACTGATTGTGAATAATAATAATATATATAATAAATAATACTCACTATTCTCCATAAAATATAGCATGAGTCAAGAACTTGTAGAATGATAAGACAGTGTCATAGAATTGGTTTGGCTATCAATTAGTGTCCTATAATCGAACAATATTGGTCCATGTATTGATCGTGTACTTTGACAGAATTTTGCTGGTCGTTGAGTTTGATTATGATGTGAAAAGGGATGACAAACACTCACGGTATTTTCCGCTAATAGTCCTACCAGGCAACATATTGTGTGTGAGGCTTCCACCGCTCTTGACTTTTTGCAGGTTGACATGAGTGCTTTTGTTAGGCTAGAACACAGAGGGCAGGGCGTGACGGGGCGGAAGGGCAACGAGAGCCTCTCGTTTTAATGAGTGACACTTCACACCCACTGTGGAGTGTGGCCTCAATAGAGGCACCCGAATCAATTTATCAAATCGCTACTGACGTGATGTCGAACGCAACTGACGAAAGATGTGCGACGCGTTTCAGCACAGCGCTACTCGTTAATGACGGTGGCGCAGGCGTTAATGAGAAATTACACCACATTGTTGCGGTCGGCTGTATTTAACCATATATCTCATCTGTCGCCGGGGAATTAGTTTTTGATGCGACCCGGCCAGAATCAAGGAACAAATGAGACTTTGTGTGCAAATTGAATGTCATCGGGAGCGTGACTCACCATACACCAGAAGAGTGAGCCTCAGGTTGGTGTGTTGGCAGACCGCTGCTCTATCACGTAGCACTACACAACTCTCCACGGTGTCAATCGTCCTTATACCCTCTCTCTTTCTCTCACATTGTCTCTGTTGTCGCCTGCTCTGACTGCAAATGATTTTTAAGTCAGACAGTCAATTAACAAGCCAGCCGTTGTAATGTATTCAAGCTGTGTGCAATTATGCTGGGCAGCATCATTTCAAAGCACACACACAAACATACATGCGCCTTCCCCCTTGCCTGGTGGCAATTGCGTCCCTTTCAGACCAGAGGAAAACAATGTGGTCTCAAATGTGGAATGCTACAAGGGACCAAGCCAATTACCGACGATAATTCCACACACTCACACACAGACAGCATTCATACGAATGTCCATCTCTTGTAATTGAGACATTTGTTGTGGCTAATGAATTTTGAATGTATTGCAATCTGGATGAACGAGTTTTTTCCCGGATACAACTCTTCTATCTCCTTCCTAGGTTCATCGCATCAAATAGCTTGTTGAGAGAGCTGAATTAACAAACAAGCTGAATATAAAACTGTCGAATGCATTTAGAAGAATGCATTTTGATTTCCCGGGAAACAGAATTTAATTTTTCACTAGCTTGACAATAATTTCCCCAACAATTTTTTCTGTCTTCTAAATCTCTTGTGTATTATCATGGAAGTTGGTCATCGACAATAATGATCCATAGCTTCTTAATTATGATTTGAAAAAGTCATTTGAGAACGATGGGAATGGATAAAATATCATTCATGAGCTTGATTCCACCAAATTTGAATTCATTCTCAAATCAAACATGGGAAATCATAACAAAGTTGAAAAATCATAAACGTAATTTCACAAAACGTAATTCACAAATTGAAAATCATAACGTAAAGCTTATTTCATGGATAACGAAAAGTCGCAGTGAACTTCAAATGAGAACAAAGTACTAGAAAAGACGTATCAGAGTTTCAAAAGTAATGATCTTGTAACTATCGATATCTAGAAATTTAGGAGAGCACCAAATAATATATTCATATGTGGATTGAGGATTCATATGCAGCTTGCCAGTTCTACCGTTATCAACATTCGCCACAAAGTGAACTTCAACGTGGAGCTGGAGGCTGAGCCCGAATATTAACTGACTGAAAACAAACTGGGATATCTTCGAAAGAATGAAAACTTTCAAGAATAAGGAAAGGAATTGCGTGAGTATTCAAGTCACGTTCTACTTCACCGGAGTTTCCCCAAGCTAGGAATAATAGGACTTTGTGAGATTTTGCTTGGGAAAGTTATTCCAGCACATAATACGTATGTAAAATTCCTCAAAGATTATTCCACTCAATATTTGATAATCATCTATATATTAATTGTATCTATATTAGTATCAAATCATATTTCCATTTTTTGGGCTTTGTAAGATTTGAGGATTTCAAGTCCTTCACCTCTTATAATAATGTGAGCTACAAGTCAAAGGTTATGTGGATTACATAGGGATTGAAACTTCACTTTTCAACTTTAACAAGTAAAGTAGTTTCTAATGAGTTCTTATTGGGGTAAAAATCAAGAAATATGTAAGCTATAAGTTGATTGAGTATGAAATATGTTTTTATTCTATTCAACTCATGTAGAAAGATGATGAGAAAAATGTGGAAACGTGCTTCTGAGAAATGAGAAAAGTTCTGTATTCTTTCACATGTGCGAGGTATTGGAGAATGTGTTCAGGAGAAGATTGAAGTTTCAAATTTTATTGGATTGGAGTTTTCAAATTCATTCTCATCTAGATAATCAATGAAATTCTTTCCATTTATTCCACTCTCCATGACGTACTGCAAGTTAGAAATGGATTTTCGCGCTCGACATGTGAGTACTTGTTTTTAATAACTATTATTGAAAAGTTAGTCTGTAATGTTGTATAAATAGTTCAAAACGAAATTCTCCTTTTTGGGCATTATTGTATTAGGAAATCCGAATCGAAGAATATAAAAGTTTCAAAGCAATTCACATTCTAATAAAAGAAGAATTAACATTCTAATAAAAGAGGAATTAACATTCTAATCACATTCTAATTTAATAATTTGCTGGGACTGACAAGAAAAGAAGAGCTCAACCATTGACGAAGTTGAAAAATTAAATACATTGTTGAAATATTCTTAAGATATACGGTACTTTTATAGTGTTTTCTACACAAATCGATGAATATCCAAAAACAAAAAGGGAACTAAACTATGACTAGCTCTATTATTCATTTGCTGTTACGGTTACCATTTTGAATATCATGAGGTTTCCTTCCGGTATGATTACGTGGGAGGAGAGATGATTACTATTATGATTATACATTAAACGTGAGAATGCAATACGCCGTATTATTGTGTTTGGTGGTCGATGCTAATGCGCTCTCTTGACTGTTATTGCCCGCCCATTAGACAGCGGCTTCAACTACAAACCAATAGTTTATACCACAGTGATCCCCGATAATTACCATTAATGGTTTAGTTTGGTGCTACAAGATTAAAGGTAAGTGCTCACATCCATTCGAGTGTAATGGAATCACTGTAAAGTGAATTGCGAATTGAATGGTGAATTTCGAACTGTTTCAGATATTGAAGACATTCGATTCCCGATGTTTGATTCCGATTCTTGATGCATAAAATCCTGATTGAATCCGATACTATAAAGGAATGGAGACATCTGGAAAAATTCCACTTCATTTGAAGCTACAAAAAAGACTCTCATCCATTTATTAAATCCATTAAAATAATTGAGGGAAAATCATTCAACGCAGCCGAAAACTCTTCTCCCTTCGAGTTTCGAATCATATAATATCAGTCAAAAAAAAGGTTATTATTATTTCACTAATCATTATAAAATCTCTCATGTGAGAATCATATTCTACCGCATTATGCCCAAATTTAATGCTTGGAGAGGGATTCACTGCAAATAATGGTCGAGTAAATGTCTAGGTCACTGGAATTGGGCGTATACAAATAAAACAAATCTATCCATGGAAAATGTTCAAACCATTTGATTGAATCAATGGCGATGGAGTGAGGAGCTTTGGAAGATGGTCTTGAGTCTATTTGAAATCTTTATGTCTGAAGGAGGGTATGTCTCGTCGTACAATTCAGTGTGTTTTCATGGATGACAATTTTTTGAAACTTCTTCAAAATTTATTTCACAGAAGATCGCCTGATCCTTGATACTGTATAAGTGATTTGGAGTGGGAGTGGCAAGACCTTACCACTCCAATTCTATCTATCAATCACATCAATTAATTGTTGGAGAGATTGAATAATGGAGTTTTCTCAAATAAATTAGCGTTTACTGATGAAGATTGATTGATTGAAAACGTTCTCACATTGAACTATCCCCATAGAAGTATATAAAAAGTATTTCCATCAATTATTCAAAAATGCATATTCTTTATAACTGATCGTTCTACTTTCCCAAATATATCCGAGTATAGGTGATTGTAGTATCAATACATTGAATTCTTATCACCTATTATCAAATCTATAACATTGTATAACATTTTCATATTAGTTTACTGAAATCGCAATTCTAGTCATATCCGAGATAATGGAAATACTGTACTATGAGACCATTGGCATAGATTTGATGTCTGAAATACAGCCATTGTGAATATAATTCCATTCACTGTCCGTTGACTGCAGATAATGAATGGGAAGGATTCACTTGTCACGGGATTCGACTTGGTGATGATTCCTGCGAGAGAAGGTAAGCGTGGTTTGAGGATGTGATAGGTGATAAGAGATGGTGGAATGCGAGAGGAGAGGGATGAGGAGGGATTGGGTGGAGGAAGAATGGCTACAGCGACGGTGGAGGTCAATGGAACAAATCCTGGCGTCTGATCCATCACACCCACATAAACTAGTCGCAAATATAGACCCTGGCCGTTTGGCAGTGTGCCAGCTGTGGTATGTATGCTCCGGCTCTAAGCCACCCTCAAACCCCAACCTCAACCACTTCGTCCCCCACCCATCCCCCAGCAACCCCTAAATCCATTCACGTATCTGCAAGGGAAACGCTTTCCTCCGTTCTTTGAATATATTTATATCCGCCATCTCTGTATTACTGTCCCCTTGCTTCAATTCTCACTATGATTCTTCTTAG
This sequence comes from Nilaparvata lugens, assembly GCF_014356525.2. Lineage (NCBI taxonomy): Eukaryota > Metazoa > Arthropoda > Insecta > Hemiptera > Delphacidae > Nilaparvata > Nilaparvata lugens. The sequence continues at coordinate 77,628,363 of NC_052505.1, read as the reverse complement.
CAGGTTGTAAAAACATCAGAAGCTTTTTCCAATTGCCATTGATTATAGCAACTTTTCACAGTTCTGCAGGATGTACTATCCACTCTACGAATGGAGGAAAATTATAGACACTGTACTAACTTACAGTTTATCCGTGGAACTAGGTTATTCAACATTCTCTAACTTCCATCAATTTAAATAAAAGTTGTAATTCATGAAGCATCTTTCTCCTGTTCAGCCACTTGCAAATTCAGACAACTGACACTGGAGTTTCAAATGACTCAAGCTCTTCACTCTTTGACGTGAAGGCCATCATTTGAGTTGAATTATAATTTATGATCGATTTAGAGAATAAATTATACTATTTTTTTATTCCGAGAACACACTGAAAAGGAGCTTAGAGAGTGAATAGAATATTAATTGTTTGAACACTTAAACCGTATCACCGGTCTCTGAGACTATAATTTTGCATTGCATTATTAATACATCTGACTTTCTGTTTGGCTCCTCCCACTCAGTAGCTGTTCAATGAATATCAAAGAGCAATTATTACTAGTCGTTTCAGGCTGATTAGAAGTGTCATTCCAAACACAGCCTCAGTACCGGGTGATACTGTTAGTGTTTCATCAATCCCGGTATTCCCGGTCTGTGATACCGGAGGATACGCTTCATGCAACTTTTTTAAATAGCTCATCATAGAGACGTCCTTATCATTGATGCGTATTTCAGGGAATAGATCAAGACAAATATTAAATGAATTACGAATTGTATCCAACTTTATTTTCATTTTCTATGACAAATTGAGTGAGTACTTGCTATATTGAAACTATAAGTACTTGTGAATAGGTTGTTATCCATAAAATTATTTACATTACTTTAGTTCACTCTCAATTTTGAATTTTTAATAAAATATAGGTAATAAAAAAGTGTTCCTTGAGATGTGTTTCTTGTTATCCTAACATTTCTCTGAACAAATTAGGCCTATACATAAAAAAATACAAGAATCTATGAAATTACAAAAAACCAATGTTTTACCATGAATTTAAACATCCGGTCTGAGAGACCGGGTGATACGGTTGGTGGTTGGAAGAATCATGATACGGTTGAAGTTTAAAGCACTCTACAAAATGAATGTCAGTTATCCTCCTCAAATTAATTGGAATAATCTACTCCTCGAGTATCTCTATGAACTAAGGAATGATTACTTACTAATTACAGATTAGTTAGACATAACCATGATCCATTAGCCTGGAAATGTGATTAATGAATTTTCAAGAAATAACGTTTTTTCCAAGAGATGCTCACTTGTACTAAGATTTTGAATTGTGCTGTGATATTATAATAAGCATGGAAAGAATAGCCTTATGAATTCTCATTGAACTTACAAAATTATCACGTTATTCAGATTGAAACATCTTCATCATAGATGCAGTATTGGTACACCTCCATTCACCATACATTTTTTTCAAGTTGATTATCAATTTCTCTCTTAGTAGATGGACAGACAGTTCAATCGAATTGAAATGAATGTAGACAACATGTTTATTGTCTCTTTTCTCCAGGGCTACTCTTGATATGAATAAAAATAAAAATCTGAGCAAAAATGGAATTAGTAGCCGAAACATGTTGTGACGAAATAATTTAAAAGGGTAATCAGATTCATATTCTTATTTATAACATGTTCATTGTATTCCATTGTGGTACAGAGATGATTTGAATCAATTCTGATTGATTATTCAACTTTTTCACAAGTTCATATATTAATAAACAAGAATAAGGTGAATGGATCTATAATAAGCTACTCGTTTATTACCTTATTTCATGGAACAAATGTTTCCTACATTAAGTCTATAATAATTTAAGAGGATACATTTAAAACTATTCAGGTCTGGGGGAATAATTTGTTAATAACTGAATCTTGGAGATGTTAGGTAGTTTGAAGTGGGTGGGGTGATGTTGACAAAGGACAGATGTTGGCCGTAAGTACCTTATGAATCATAAGCAGGTCATCCACGAAACAGGGTTCACTGAGGTCGATATAAATAGCCCATGTCTTATCAAGTTCTGTGCAAACAGTCCTGCTCATAACCGGATCTTGAACTTTGTTCAAAGTTGTTATCGCCAGCTTACTAGGAATACTTACCCGGCGACGAATACTTGAGACTGTTTGTAAAATGAGAAACTCAAAGTTAGTCATGCTGCAAGCGCAGTCTAAGCTCTTTTCGTTCTCGATTGAAGTGACCCCTCTTTTCCCTATACGGTTGACAAAATTACTAAATTTCTAGAGTTGAGACACGATACTGCAGTGCAGTCTCTGTAGGAAACTGATCATCACAATGAGGAAAACAAACTTTTGGTTCTTGTTGAATAGCCTAATTAGCCTGATTTTTCATAGAAAATGAGTACGACTCTGTATCTGAAAGTATGAAATAGTAAATAAATACTTCAAGTGAGTGATGTACTTTTTATTCCGCTCGATTAACGACATCACTCTCAAGATACTATGATAAGGAGGAGATCGAACCAAAATCTAGCAAGCATGTTCCCTTTCTCCATCAAGACCGTTGATGGTTCCTGTTGAAAAAGATATTGTAATTCCTAGGAAACCCAATAAATAGCATCAATCAAAGAATAGTTTGCAATAATTAGTTTTTCACTGCCTCAGTTATTGTTCAGTTATGTGGAATAAGTAAAGAACTGGAACTTGGACAAACTTCTCAAACAATTGGACAAAAGATTAAAATATTGTATAATACCCTAACTTGTGAATACATTCGAAAACAGAAAGATTAGATTATATTGAAAACACAAATGAATAGAACAATATTTTCCTCCAGAATACTGCAATTCGGTTGAAAAGAAATTGGTCAAGGTTATATTCGATTCCCTCATCTATCACAATCAATTTAGAGGGCTCATAGAGATCCCGGGTTCAAACCCTCTCATTATCAGGAGTTTTTTAACCAGATCACTCCCGTGTTATCGGATGGGCACGTAAAATTGTCGGTCCCGGTTGAAGTTTGACAGTCGTAAGGCCCATTGACGGCTTAAATCATAAAATTCAGGCGGTGGGACCTTCCTCAAGGGACTCCCCACCAACAGAAGCCATACGAATTTACGTTTTAAGTTCAATGTGGATGAGATCTATCAAGTTCTATACCAGGCTTGATAATATATGCTACAAGACATTGAATATTTATTAATAAATTTATAATTAATATTTGTAGGATGTTTCAAAGGCCTATTTGATTCTACAGGTGGAAATTTTTATAGCTCCAAGCTCTTACTGAAATGTCATTCATGATTTCGGCATTAAGATTCCAGAATCTAGCCAATTAAAGAGCAGGTACTGTAATCCAGTATTTCTGTAGCTGCTACTGGCGACTGGTTTGGTGGCGCCACAGCCTTGGATATCTGCCAACTCTTCTATTCCGCTGCAGAGTTCACTCAGCGATCCATATTATTCACAACTCTGATTATTCCCGGAAAAGTGATTACCGTATCTAGCGAATAACAAAGGGAATGCATGAAAAATGTCAGGTGTCAGCTATGGTTGATTATTTGCATACTTGAATTAGTGATCGAGTTCATACTATTAAGAGTTGAAAGAGTTCCTTGTGATTGTCCAGTATAATATTGTTTTTATGAATGGATTGTCCAGGTGGGAATTTTCAAGTTCCAGAATGAATAAGAAAAGAGTTATTAAATTCTATATAGAAAGTAATTGATAAACTTATTGTATGAAAACATACGGCTTGGATGTCAGGCTGAGAATCACACAGCACATGGATAACTTATCGTTGATAATAACAGTTGAATCATCATTATTAGAATGAAAATTTCAGATCATTATTCAAATTCATTATTAGATCATAAAATTTATTTTATATAAGAATAAAAATTGATTCTGTAAACTGGAGTATTAGGTATTAACATAGAAATCTTGACTTAGAATATTAATAGAGTTCAGCCAGTATTCTGGAATAGCCGATCTCAATCACAAAGATCTGATTCATAGATTGGATTGAGAAAAATCAGTAGATTATATGTAATTGAGACTAGCAAGTGTCAGAATTTGTTATCTGGAATTAAAATGCCTAGAATCTGAACGGAATAAGGTGATTCAGATCAAAGTCAAGGATGTAGCATTATTGATCAATAATGACCACACGTGAATATTCAAAGACCATAGTCCATGTAATCATCCACATCAGCTGCATTGATGTAGATGTGACTACAGTGGAAGGAATTGAATAATAGGAGACGGGAAGAGCCTGAACTGTGACACTAGTTGACAGCATGTCATGTGACAGTTTTGTTACTCAACTCATCTGCAGTCAATGCGTTAGCAATGTTGCCCGATCTGCCGATCTACCATTCTGTCAATTTGAACTTTAATTTGTTACGACATGCCAAATTGTCATAGCCTGCTGTTTCCACGTTTTCGAATCCAACTCCCAGCCGTGTTAACCCAATCAATAACACTTGTACCCAGACATGTGGAGCGTTCTCATCCGAATCAGCCTCCACAGGGATAAGCATCTTTGAATGAATTCTACATGTCTGTACATCAAACAGACGATCTCGAACAGATTATTTGGATTTGTTCCTGGTGATCAAGAAGATCAGATACACAATGTCAAAGAAAGATGTTGATGTATCCCAGTGGCAATCTCAAGAAATATCTTAACGTTTGTATTATAGAATGATTTATAATATTATCATAGAATATTAATGTAATGGGTGGAGGTATTTATATAACCAATACCCACACCTGACTTCATTGTAACGGGTGGAGGTATTAATAACACTACCCCACACCTGACTTCATTTGTAAAGGGTGGGAAGCCAGGGGGGAATTTATTAATGAGAGGACCCAATTTTGTAACAAGGGAAGAATTATTATAATGATGTAATGTAATGTTATTATAATAGTGTAATGGTAGGAGGTATCTATAACATTACCCCACCCATGTCTTACATCATTTGTAACGGTTGGAGGCCAGGGGACTTTATGATAGAACCCCACTTTTTAACGAGTAAAAATGTATGATTATTGTTTTTAAAATCTCTTCTCTACTATAAACCTGTTTAAATTATTTGAATCCACGGTTAGGGAGAGCTATTGGGAGCTTTGGATGGATTCGTTCATGCAAATGCCAAGATCTTCACCATTGTTTAACAACACCTGTTTTAGCAACAAGTAACTTATCACGAGCCAGGAACGTAAAATAAAAGATTTTGTAGGAATGCTACTGATATTAATTTATTGATTGAATTCGAACAATTTAATAATTATGAATATTTAGATAAGAATTTGCTAACTCACTCTACAATAAATCGGGCCTCGGTCAATTTATCTGGCCAATCTATTTGAGCTTAATAAAATAATTTTGGCACTCACCATTGAATTGAAAATTTAACAAATAAATCTGCACTCACAATCACCCACGTTTACATTTTAGACTACATATTTCTAATTTATACAAAATAATAAGGAGATTTCTCATCTAATTATAGGCCGAAGCCTAAATTAGAGACCGAGACTTGTTCTGCGACTACATCTTCTCGCGGTGACGACTCAATAGAACTGACGCTCTTCCACTCAAATTTTCCGATTTGCAAGAAAATACGTGGAGCGCCCGGCCAAATAATTTCTGGTTGAAACGTCGTGGGGTCACACGGTTCATTTTTAACATCAATGTCCTTAAACTGATTAATTTCCAGAAAAAAATTCTTCACATTTCTGTAGTGAATTTTTCATTGTATTCTGAATATTATGAACATTTTATTGCTTGTTTGGATTTCAATGAAAATGAAATACATTCATCATCAATGCAGTGAATGGAATATTCCATATTCTCCAAATATTCTTCACTCTCACATATTGCCATTTTCAACATGAAATGCCCCGAAATTGATGTTCAATGAAACTACTTTCAGAAAAGATCTAAACTTCTGATAGACTTTGGAAAAAGGCGTTATAAATTGCTGGAATATGAATGAATAATTCATTAGTGAATCTGATAGGAATCTGTAGTATTGAGAGATTTTGAAGAAGTAAACTAGAAATGAACCAATAGAAATCTTGAATGAAACATCAAATTAATGAATTTCCATAGTTCTAGTACGATAATAATTTCACGCTTCCTGTCAGGAAGAAGAAGATACGCTGGCCAATCACAAAAGATATGTAAAATATCATAAGTAATATTAAATTCAGTTAATTCTTTGTTGGAGGATGCAAAATTGCCGGTGCCTAATCCTTATTAATGAGGGGGAAAAATGATTTTTCCATGAAAGTTGATTGTTATCATAGTTTTGTGGCAAAATTCATGGAGTATCCAGTCAAAAATCGGATTCATTCACTATTCACATTCTGAACAATTTAATGCAATTCCATCAAGCGTCAGCCCTTTTAACATTGGTATGTAGCAAAATACTGTTGTGACACACCCTCTGTTTGATTAAACCATGTCATTGAAACATGTGAATGATTGGAGCACGTAGTTGTGTGTTTGGATAACGTACAATATTCATCGTTCCACGTACACCTTGCATTATTCCATGCATTAAAATTTTATCCAAATGAATTGAAATAGTTCCATGGGATTGTATGTGACTAATAACTCGTATTTGGCAAAGGGTCAGCAAATTGATGTTGATACAGATTAATACTGGTGTGGCCGAGTATTTTTGGTCGTTGATGCTTGTATTCCGGCTGAAAGGGTGATTGTGTTTCATGCGTGTTGTGGGACAAATATGATGTGAAGGGCTGCGTTGATGTATGGCCGAGTTACAGGAACATTGGGCTCTGTTCCTCTGTAATAAAGTCCGGTGACTGTGTTGGCGCTTTCCGTTCGACCAGCGTCGTTCCCCGGAGTAATGGCCCGAACAATCGACTGTAAACACTGTTAATTCACATCGATGAACCTCGCAAATAATGAATGATGGTGATTACCAATGATTTTTTGGAATGCACACTACAATGTTACTACAACTGGGGTTTGGGACTGGACCAATGATTAGAACAAACGCAATAGCTGGATGATATTAGGGGTTCATTTGGCATTACAGAGAATAACCTTTCATTTTTTCACTTCTGCTTGAAAATTTTCTTTTTAGAATTATATTATATTTTTTATTCATTTGAATAGAATGCCACCTGGGAGAATACCACTTGAAGTCCAATACAATAGACCTATTGAAAAAAGAGATGCAGGAAGACCAAGAAAGAGATGGGTACCGGAGCAGGTAAATTAATAAACCCAATCCCCGAAGTAAAGATGATGATTATCTCTTCACATATCAAGTCACTTATTAAGAAAATGGATTTGATTGCAAATAGATTGATGGTATGCTCTTGATAATGCTGGTTGTAAGTTTGTGTCTATTCATTTATCTACTGTTTATGGAGTATTTAATTCATTCATGTGCTGTTTTAGCAGCTTGGTTGTTGAAAGTGAGGTCTTGTCGAGTGCATGCTAATGCCAGGTATAGGAAATCTCCCTCAGCCATGGTCCTGATAAATTCTGAATGATGATTGCATGTGATATTATTCTGGAAATATAACATTTAAATTCGAGTTATTTAATTAGAACAACATGATAGGTCCAAACAAATTAAACTCACCAAATTACTAGAAGTGACTATGAGAAATGGAGATATATGGAGAGCGACCTCCTACAACCTACCATTTTTCCAACCATCAATCAATTTTTGAAAATAAATTTCTCATATATTGTTTTATATTGAGTAGATTTCCAATACTCCCATTTCGTGTAAGAGAAACTGTGACTGTAAGAAACGTATCTTTTCGAAGTTTTTCAGAAGAGTGATGTAGTATGAATGAATTGTTATATAATTATGTTTATAAGACAATCTTTTATGTTCATCAATGCATTCGAGCTTTTGAACATTTCCAATCATGTTCGAAATATCTTCAATAAGCTCAATTCTTCCCTCAAGTTTATTGATTGTTCAACTACAATATCAAATAACAATAACTGAACTCTTGGGCTGTGGGAGAGACCTGTTATCTCAATGTGCCATGTTTGATTAGCCGGTTTCAAAACCATCAGCTCTTACACTAATTTCCTCAACAAGTTTACAGGTTAACCGTAATTAGCGCTATAAACTCGAGTCTTAATAAGAACTCTAAGCACTTTCAAAAGTGAGCTTATTAATAATGGACTTGTGGTTGTTCAAAGTTGAAGCTTTGTGTTGAGTAGGCCCACCTACCTCAACGGTTGAGTTTGCAGCTGATAACAGGACTTCAAGTTCGCGTCAATTATTGAACGGTTCCAGTGAGCTCGGCTAACTAATATTCGCATTATATCGTCTACACATCCACCCTAAGTCAGCCACATCTCACAATCAGATTCTGTAGTAATTCTACCAAAATCGATTAATTATTTTTATTCGCCTCTATATCGTAGTTCGCAAGATTCATAATAATAATTATTAGTTCATCATATACAAGAGTGGAGATGGGTCTCTGAGATGGGTCTGAGTCCTGACCCAGTTTATAAGACGCTAGTTTCTACAACTCGCTCTATTATAACTGACTCAGATTTGCTTTCAGTGGTCTAAATACAGTGCATTGTTATATGCTGAGATTGATATTGAGGAAATTCAATCCGTTGGAATCAGTTATTATAAACTTCATATGGAAAACAATAGGCTATTGAGCCTAGATAATTTCTAGCTTAAACAGGTTTCGATTACTAACAAAATGTGAGTATCTCACAATGATTCAAACAAAATATGTTTAATATCATTATTTAATGATTCTGTGAAATAGAAAGTATATGGCTGAAATAGAATGAGAACGTTATAATTGACAAAGATATTTCTACGTTTGTTTATATCCCTTATTTGATTGTAGTCAAAAGAGAATTTTGCTGTTTCCTCAAAACTCTTAATCACGGTAATCTAGAAATTCATAATTTCTAGATTATTCAACCTTTGAAGATGACGTATTTCCAATCAATGAAACCTCCATATCGACTGGAATAATGATATAGCGAGCGCATAGTTGGAATTCGAATTCAAAGACTTCAGAACAATGAAAGTCATTCGCATAAAGACGATAGAATTAATGAGCTGCCCATCGAAAGTGGTGAATTGCGGGCAATAAATTAAATTCGATCATATTCCTTTCGAAATTCAGAACGCAATCAAGCCAAAGTGATACATATCGGCGACCGTCAGACTGTTCGCAGATGAAAGGATGTGGAGGGCCACATAAATTTCGGCTGCTTTCGAGTTGGGAATGAGAAGGACGGTTGGAGAAGAAAGGGGTAGTGGTGATAGGAGAGGAGAGGAAGAACTGTGCTGAAAGCGTCGGACGAAGAGGCCAAAGAGCAGATAAATTTGGCAAGCGTTGAGCGCGAGTTGGCAGCTCATCTTCAGAGTTCCCGCCCCGAAAAATTCGCACTTTTCCAAACTCGGACATCCTCTCCATCCCTTCCGAACAATCAGTGACCGCCCCACCCCTCGCCTGAGAACGTGCTCACACATTCACTTATAACATTCTTCGTTCGTGCCTGCCTGCCACCCCCTCCCTCCGACCACTTGATACCGTTCCTGCTGAAACCACTAACTCCAATCTTCCAGGATTGACTGGTCAATTTCCACCATCGAGAATCTGTCACTTAACAGTCAATCTTCCAATAAAACTGCTGAAGAAGGAAAAAGAGATCAGGAAAGATTTTCTGTGATCGAAGGAAGCGAGTGCACTTCTAAAAAGAAACGATTCTTCTCTACTTATGATTCCAATAATACTCATCAATCCTGCACAATGATATTGGAACAGTTTGAAGATTTTAATTGAAAAACTCCGTCTACGAGAGCTTTAGAACTGACATTTGAAAATACAAGAACTTTTGGCACAATCATTAATTTGTAATAATTTTTTCTGATGATATGATAAATAACATATAACAAGCTTGGATTTTCTGACATTGTTGGCTTGCTCATACTGGAAATAAAATTGATTCACGTTCATGGTTTGAATAATAAATCAATTTCAATTGTTTCAATCAGGAACATGTATGGATTGTGTATTTCAAATTTCATAGTGGATTTGTACATTATATTGCAAAGAGAATTTATGCATTTTTGAAATTTGAGTAATTGAAAATTTCCATAATTAAATCTACAATATTAGCTTGACAAGAGCTACATGGATTTAATAATCTTAGATTATAACTAATCTGAGATTTGAAAAAGTTACACCTCAATCATCGTTATCACTGGATAATTATATCCTATAAGAAAATGTAAAAAGATCATCATACTGTCTGAAATAATATTGTTAGTTCCAAACACTCATTGTTCCTTATATGTCTCCTCATAATAATATCTTATCATTACAATCTAATGAACCTGGTTGGAATTTTTTGCTCCAACTATTTTATGGAGAGATTAAGTGTTCATCTAATTATCCATTGTTATTTATGTATTTACTGATCTTCTATTCGTAAGCAATGACTGATTTCAAAACACTAATTTATTAGACCATTATATTATTTGAAATTTTAGAGACACTTTATCAAATAATGAGAGCATTTGTTACAATAGAGACCTAAATACTGGTACAATATCTGAGATACATATTACTTTTTGTGTAGTTGAGAAGTTGATATTGTGGTAATTATCCATATTGAATGAAAAAGACTAAGCAATTGTCAAAAAACCACTGATTTATTGATAATTAGAAAGACCGGACATCAGAAAGGATGTCCGTCCGGATTTCCATCCGGACCGGATTAGAAAGGCATTGTTTATCAGAGATTGACAATGGTGTAATAACCGAAACCGGTCTTTCTAATTATCAATAAATCAGTGGTTTTTTTACAATTTCGTAGTCTTTTTCATTCAAGATACATATCACTTTTGAATGTTGGAATACATCATTAATTCAACTTTTGAAATGATATATGTTTGAAACACACATTAGACTGGAAGTCAATTTTGATGTTCCTCAGTTTAAGAATTTCAAACACTTCTAATTTTAAATAGAAATACAAAGTATTACGAATACTACAATAGATCTCAAGTAATGATTTGAACAAAATTACACTATCATCACAATCTATCATTATGATACATTCTACATCCATGTAAGCATACAGTATAACAGCAATAATTGTATGATGTATCCACGGAAAATTTATAATTAACTAAACAATAGTTGACAAGATCAAACTATAAATGAATGATCCAGCATAATGCCTTATGTAGAATGTTTGAGGCTTAAATTACTAATATAATAAGATATATATTTTATAATATAATAATTTCAAGTAGAAAGTGTTGTATACGTAAATGAAACTTCGTACAATTCAAAAATGCTTCATTAAAAATGTTGTATGCTATTTTCTTCATTTACTTGCTTATTATCTGTCATAATAATCTTTTATGACAAATAATCTGATAATTATTTGTAATAATTCTATTTATTTTCAATATTTATTAGATTATTTGTTAATAAGATTTGTCATTATAATCTATTCTGTGAACAGGGTTGAGTTTCTCACTACATATCAAATAAACTGTTTTATCATTTTTTTCCCAAATTACAATTTATTTATAACGTATTTAATTCACAAACAGCCTCATTACTAGAGGTGTTTGAAATTAAAGATCTATGACAATTTTAAAATAATAAATCTCCCAAACTGATATTTTCTGTAACCCCTCAAGTACCCGCGTGACGTTTTATGTTATAGTTTTAATCACACTACTGTAGAGTTGAAACACAAACTTATTTGTGCCTGTATCACTAGAAAAATGTTTCCAAATATTGAAAATCGAAATGAGAATAGGCTACGCCTTATTAGACGGTGTCAAAACTTATTATTTATTCTTCATTGTTATTCTCAATAATGATCATATGAAAATCATGGTTGAAGACCCGAAAGAAAAAGAAAAAAAAAGGAGAAGAAGAAGAGAAAGAGAAAGAAGGAGAAGAAGAAGAGGAGGAAGAAGACCGAAAATGAGAGGTAGAAGACGATGAAGAAGAAGAAGAGGAAGGAGGAGAAGGAGAAGGACAAGAAGAAGAAGAAGGTGAAGAAGAAAGAGAAGGAGAAGGTGAAGGATAAGAACAAGAAGAAGAAGAAGAAGAAGAAGAGAAGAAGAAGAAGAAGAAGAGAAGAAGAAGAAGAAGAAGAAGAAGAAGAAGAAGAAGAAGAAGAAGAAGAAGAAGAAGAGAAGAGAAGAAGAAGAAGAAGAGAAGAAGAAGAAGAAGAAGAAGAAGAAGAGAAGAAGAGAAGAAGAAGAAGAAGAAGAAGAAGAGAAGAAGAAGAAGAAGAAGAAGAAGAAGAAGAAGAAGAAGAAGAAGAAGAAGAAGAAGAAGAAGAAGAAGAAGAAGAAGAAGAAGATGATGATGATGATGATGATGGATAGGCTACTGTAAGAACGATTTACAATTATTATTGTACTATTTCCTTTGGTAAATTATACATCAGAATACTGGATAACTAAACTATTCTTGATCAATCATGATATTATATATATGTTTATTGAACTTGAGATTTATAAATGGAATGTTCAACTGGAAATTATTACAAAAACTGGTTGGTTAAACCACAAAGTGATAAACGAGGTTTCTCTTTTCTGTGGTTCTACAATTCAGTTCTACCTGGTTAATCCCATATCCAGCTTGAAGGTATTGAGACTAACAGCTTGCTAGCTAACCGTCACATCAAATAACCACTGAATTTACAACACTGGGGTTTTTTAAACACCCTACGCGGGTACTTGAGGGACAAAATTCAGCTCTAACATTATATCTATCCCATATTATATTATGATAATATTGTATTTATAGTGATAGAATGGGTAATATCACCTTTTTTCTAAGAGATGAAGACGATGATGAAGTTCTTGTTGGATGATTGGTTGCAGCTCCGAGAAGCTTGTAGTTGTCTTGGAAGTTTTGCTGGGTCCTCACTGGCTGATCCCATCGCCGAAATGTTGACAAATCAGCTCCTTACATTGGATCAATATTACATTTCAAAGGTGACAAGATCAGTCAGCTGAGGCACCAGCTTTTCTCGGTGATGTCACAGTCACGTCTCCTCATGACTCGTTCCAGTTGACTGCCTCCGTGACAAGGATGAGTTGCAGCTTACAGATAACAATACAATAATATATCACTATTTCGTGGTGAAATCAGGAGTATCATTTTATAATTATGTTGTCTTGTCTCTGTTGAAGAAATAAAATAACACCTCAAAAGAAGTAATGTAATTTTATTACTATGGTACTGTACATTAATATTATTAGATTTGAAATCATGTGTGTTGAAAATGCCATGCTCAAATAGAGATTCTGTTCCAGACTTGAATGAAATTAACTGCAATTTGTATTTGAAGAAATCATTGGTGCAGATACGAAACTATACAATATTATTATGGAAAATGATCAACAGTGTCCATTTTTCATATTTTCTTATATAAACACAACTAGTCTCGAACAATTGTTCTCCTCGAATGAGTCTACAGATTTTTTTGGCAATTTTCTATAATGCCTCGGTCATAATGTTATTAGAACTTAAGTCCAGAACTGCAGTTCTGAGAATGGAGTCCAAAGTTTTCTTGTATGTTCTAACATAATTTTCAATAATATTTTTGATCCTATCACAATGAAACTTACAAAGTGGATTTAGAATACTTATAAATAGAACTTAATCATGATTCTATTATTCTAAAGTAATGAAAAACTACTGATTATGACTTAAGTTGCTTGGTCCATGAAAAACTATGACGTAAGTGGACTAAAGTTATTTTACCAAATGCTAGGCCTACTTTACACCATCCAAACAGCAAGCTATTCTCATTTTGAAACTAACTACAGTAAAGTATCTATACCCAAGCATAGATCCCCTAAATTTATCAGCAATACTTGACTTAAGATGCTATAATGGTCTTGATAATGGAAGTAGGACTGAAGTGGGTTTCCCAAAGTGTAGATCTCGAAATTCTACATCAAGTTGTGAAAGTGTCTCATCTCTTTAAAAAGTGCACTCAAGTGCTTGTGTCAAATGACCAAGAAATGATAGAATATTCTAGTAGCTCTATTAAAATACTTCATTGGGAAACTATACAAATACATAATATATGATACATTTCGTATACTGTTAAGAAAATATACTAAAATTATGATTTATCTACAAGTTTACATTTACATTTATTTTGAAATCAAGTTAAAACAAAATGAGCTAGAGAAATAATACTTTTCCCATACCTACATCGATTATATATCAGTACTGTCTAATGTTTTTCAAGAGATGGACTGCGATTTTCATAAAGAGAATCATAATAATGTAAATAATCTTATACTATAGCATAGACTAAATAACAGAGACTGAATAAACAAATCTGTGTAATGAATATGTGATTGCAGTTACACAAATTTCAGTTAATAAAATTTATAGTTAATCATGATATATTGTGGTGTTTGGTGACCAAGTGCATTGAATATCAAGAAATTTGGTTATATTTTCTCACCGGATGTTAAAATGCTAGCCTCAAAACTGGAAATTATAAATTCTAGTAATATTTTTTCCTGTACACTACAAATTACCATGAATTTTAACGAGTATAATATAATAACGTCATGACTACTGTGACTATGGTTATTGCTGATCAGTTTATTATTTTCAATAAAAATAATCAGAAATAATATTCTAGGAGACATCATTGGACTTAATAATCGACCCTTAATTACAAGGCTCGGACAATGACTTGATCATGACCCTTTCCATCCAAGCTTATTAAGACAAAGCCAACAAGTAGCTTGTTTCTGTGAGCAATTCATTCCTTAGATGAATGAGAAGTAGCCAGTAAATTTGTGCATTGCAATGTATGGAATGTAAAGAAGTCTAGAGCAGATATCATCAATCATCTTCACATTTCAACTAGCAAACGATGGAAAAACTGTTGAAAGCATCCACAGAAGATAGAATTCTGGCCTAATAGAGCCGCGCCCATTGAGTTTTCGGCAAAGGAGCTTCAGAAATTGGAGAAGAATGCGGTGGTTGAGCGCGAAAAATGTGGAACTTGAGATGATTCATTATATCAACGCTGCTAGCCGTTATCTGGCTCCTTTCTCCCGGAGAAGAATTATCGATTCTCATGAAGAGTGACAGGATAATTTATAACCCATTATTATATACATCTCCTTTCAAGACTTAATTATCCACTTCTTTATTTATTGCTGGAAAGACGATATGCAAGCTCGGAATCCGATTTGTTGCGTGAGCGGATATTATGAAATATGAGAAGACTGTCATCGCAAACGGGAAAATTCAACAAAAATCACTTCACAATTCAGAAAATACGTTAGCGGAAAAGAATTGTAATCATTATTGACTATCAAATTATAGATGCTTATTTTATTTAGCAAGCATGATAAATAAACTTTAGACTGGATTTGGTTGTAATTTTTCCAGATAGATGGGAAGCTGTGCTGAACGGGATTAAAAATACTTTATCATTCTTCATCCATGGACAGGTGTATCCTAATTTTCATGTATGTTCTAGATTTGTATAGCCCACATAATACTAGTGAAACAAATGGGCTTCGAACAAATCAGACTTATGGAATAATGAACTCATGGAACTGTTCTATGTAATAATGAAGCTGTAATGATTGAAGCTGAATTTTGAAATTCTATGGCTGGGCTCAGAGTCAAACTTTGGTTTTGTTCGTTCGTAATCGCTAGTTTCTGTTGACAGCAGTGATCAAATCAGTTCAAATCAGCAGTGATCATGTTATTTTGCCCTCGATTGCTACAATTTGATTATTACAAATTAATTTGATTCGGTACTTGTTGACTGCTATCCATGGAGATGTTAAGCTTGCCTATTCTTTAGTCTTGAACGGAGCCTTTTTTTTAAAGATTTTAAAAACTTTCTCAGCCAATAACATTCTTGCTCCTCAGCAATCAATTCCAGAATCGTTCTGAATGGTTATTGTTATTCATTGTTGAGCATCCAAAGCATACTTGGTTGAATTTGATCTTCAAAATTGATCATGAATACGATCTTTGGAGTTATAAGCCCATGCTACATTAGTGACTCTCGACTTGTGCAAAATCGATTTTAAATGATAATGAGAAATATCAACATGCATTTCCTATAAATGAACTGTCAACTCTGCTCATATGATCATAATAATAGCCTACATGGCATGTATGCTCAATTAAGCTTTATCTTTATCATATTTGAATTCCATAAAAATAGTTGGGCGTGTATGAAAGAGTATTTATTACGTAGAGTGATTCAGAGATAATTGCATTTAAAAACCGTTAGTCTTTTTTACCCAATCAAAATCTAATCGCAACATATTTTGCAGTTTTAGAACCTAAATTGAGATCGTACAGCGTACAGACATTATATCTTTTTTGTATCTAATCCGTGAACATCATGAAAACATATTTGTTATAATGGCAATAATTGAGTGTGAGGGAAAATAAACTGAGCTGATACCTTCACTTTCTCTCAAACCATAGACACCAGCTCTAGAACTGAGGTGAAAAGCAGCTTTTTCAACCGTATGAGTCGTTTGTATAGAAGTTGCAAGATAAGCATTGCTGAAGGGAGTACAGTTAGTGAGCTTTATCAGTCTTTGTGGGCATATAAAACCCACGTTCACTCGGTTACAAGATTGTGATATAAATATCTATACAAGCACTTCTACAGCGTAACTTACTCGACTCAAAAGAGAGATTTTGCTTGTGTCCCACTCTTCACAATCACAAAGATAAATAGCTCGTATCAAAATGTGTTCCATCCTTCCTCGAACTTTCCGCCCGTTTCATCAGATTTTTCAGCTATCTCAGCACAAATTACGAGTGCCGTTCATCGCTTCAACATTATTAATTCATAAACAGAGTTCTGCTATCAATGTTTTCATATCCTTATCAATAGTAATAACTATTATATTCATTTCATTATTCAATGACTTCAAATAATCATGAAGAGTTGAAGACTATGAAACACACAATACCTTTCATACATGATTATCTGTATTCGATCTATATATATAAAAGCGAAATGGCACCCACTGACTGACTGACTGACTGACTGACTCACTCACTCACTCACTCACTCACTCGCAGAACTAAAAATCCACCTGACCAAAAACGTTCAAATTTGGTAGGTATGTTCAGTTGGCCCTTCAGAGGCGCACTAAGAAATCTTTTGGCAATATTCTAACTTTAAGGGTGGTTTTTAAGGGTTTAAAATTCGTCTTTCAGCATGTATATTCTTCTTATTCTCTTAATAATAATTGAAAAATGTCCATACCATATGTTAATATAGAACTATAATCTAGAGAGAGTACCTCTTCGAAACAGTTGTTAACTGGTAACTAAATTAATAATTTTGTCAGGTTGGCATTAAATTGAGTTGACTTTGTTAGGTAGGCACCAAGTTGAAGATTGAAATGCATTTATCGCGGAAAAATTGATTGGGCACTGCTACTTCAATCAGAGTTATTCCTGGGAATATTATATTACTAGCCGTCAGGCTAGCTTCGCTTGCCATATCCGTTTAGCCAGACGTTTAGTCTGGACCCCCGACTGGATCGTCCTAACATATGATAAAAATGCTCGAATGTAAAATGCAGGCGAGCGAAGCGAGCCTGCTGATCTCAATCTTGGAAGAGCCAGTCGGGGGTCCAGGGGGCGGAGCCCCCTTGCTAGACGGATATGGCGAGCGAAGCGAGCCTGACGGCTAGTATAATATATAGATGAAAAGTTAACGTACAAGCAGCACGGTCTGGTCGAGGTTTAGTTCCAAAATCGATCGATGCCACTAATCAAGTGGCAATTATAGAAACATCTGGATGTGATCGTGCTGAAACCGTTCTGTTCACTACCAAGCTTTACAATGTGTTAGTGCTACATCGAGGTCGAGGTCGAACGCGATCGACACCTAAAGTGAATGATGAACATCGACCTGATTGTTCTGTTCGTATTCTTGTCTCTGGATCACATAACAAGATATTTAATTCCTAAGTAGCATATCCAGATGATAGGATACAGTATCTTGCTCTTCAGAACCTGGAAGATCTTCCCATCGTGTCCATAGTTTCAAATCTCCAGTATAATCCTCTCCTCCTTTCAACACATTATTAAAATACAGTCGAACCTCTGTATAACGAAGTCTATTATCCCGACAAAAAATCCGCTGCAGAGAGGTATTCGTTATTGAGAGGTTGTTCTGTCAAGAAAAATTCCAAGATCTGATGGATCGTGTAAATCGTATCACGGCGGTAAATAAATGAATATGGGACATACATTTATTTCCAGAAAGCTTGATTCGTACTATAAGTTGAGTTCAAAGAATTGAAATGTGTGACAAAATCAAGAATGGGAAAGTTCAGTCGTTCACCTGCCTGGTCTACAAATGACAAGTTCTTGGAAGTCAATTTCCGACATGTGTTTCAACCTCTATTGACTGTCTACCACCCTATCTTCTTCCTACCTGAATTGCCATTATTTTTAGTCTATTGACCTTTCTGCTGAAATCAGACAATTCCTTGAAAATAACCGTCTGCTTCCTATACACACTACATTTTGTATGTTGGAGTCTAGAGAAAACTTTGTTGTTGAGAGGTCCGAAATTAGCTAAATAGAGGTATATAAGCAGCCAGAACTCTAAAATGTCATGAGACCAGGTAAAAATTCGTTGTGTAGAGGATTTCGTTAAGTGGAGGTTCGTTAAAGAGAGGTTCGACTGTATAGACTATTATTATAAGTCATGAATATTAGGAGTTTTATAGAAACAATATGAAAACTTTTAGTACCCTTCATTAGAAACTTTAAAATTTTATTGATTAAAATGTTTTAACGACTAGTTTCGACCATAGGTCATTCTCAAGCTAAAATATGAAAAAGAATGATTTATTTCTTTTTTCCAACTTGAAAATGACCTATGATTGTAACTAGTCGTTAAAATATCTTAAAGTTTCTAATGAAGGGTACTACAAGTTTTTATATTGTTTTTATTAATTTGAACAAAAGTAGCCCATATAGGTGAAGTGATTTTAAGAATTTTATGTATTAATTGTAAACAATAGGGTTAGACCAGACCGAAATAGTTGGGTTTCTATATTCTCCGCAACTCCCATGATGTTATGATATTATTGATATTATTCTCACCAATGGTTGATTAAAAACGAAATCGAACATTTTCAAATTTTCGGTACCTGACTATTCTAAGAGTGGAAGTACTGAATGAATTAGTATATTGATTGAAAATGAGTGATGAAGATTAAAGAAAATTGACTCTTCAGTGGTCCATGTTAGTGAACAAATTGAATGATAATTTAAAATACAACTTACTAAAAAAACATGAATTAATTGTATTGAGTTCTCATGTATCATTGATCCTACTCACCTATTCTTATCACAGGTGGCAAGGCAGATAGAAGTTGAGACGATACGAGTAGAATGAACCACGGTGAAAGGTTGGGATGATTGTTCCTCATGATCCATAGGCCATTGAAAGACATTCCCTAATATTTTTCACGCTGTTCGTTGTAGCATATCACGCGACACGCGAGCACTCTCTTTCAATCACTCAACTCACTCACTCCAATTGTCGGTCCACTGGCTCACTCTCTCTCTGTTCTACTACCACCTATTCATTGACTAGGTCATCCTAGACCAATTACAAGTACTATTGTATCCAACTCTCACCGATAAGTACTTAGATGAATGAATGAATGAAGCTTGTTACTTGCACCTTCCACCAGCGAATCCCGATTGTTCCTGCAAATAAAATATGAAAGAGCATCAAACTGATTGATATACGAAGATTATTACATTATTGATATAAGGAATGATTATGAGAGAAATTATTTCTGAATCACATGACTTCTCAATTTTTAATTGATATCTATGAATCTTAAAGAAGTAAAGTTAGATGACAATGAGTCACGGTTAGCCTATCGCTGATGACAGTGCATGATGTCCATGCACGTTCAATCGTTAGTGGCCAACCTTAGGGGAAATCTTTGATATGAATATGATTATTACATACCAGACTAGAGTATTTTTTCAACTATAGATATGACCATTTTCTGGAATGGAATAAGGTATCGGAGGTTTCCTGTTCTTCTCATCAAAAATTTCTCCCATCTCATCAAACTGATGATTGAATCTAAACTTCTGAACCTGTTATCCTTGTTAACTTGAAAAGTGGTAGAAAATAACTTTCCATATGCTCACGTGCGACTTCCATTTTTATCGAGCTTCTTAAGATTCAGAAATGAATATATAGCTTTTTCAAAAGTACCATCTATTTCAAATTTGTATTCGAGTATTATCAAATATCAATGGATTGCTTCCCCTCATGAACAGTATGGGATGAAATGCGTGTGTTCTTAACCCTTAACTGGTATGGTCGGGTCAAAACTGACCCAGCCGACTACACTTTCTTATCTTTTGCAGGAATAATCCTGTCGATCGCCCTCTCCTCCCTTGTATTCTCCTACTTCCGCCACCACTACAAATTGCCAGTACGCTCTAACTGCTCATGCGTGTAGTTTGCGATTTATTAGCGTTTTGGGTCAGTTTTGACCCAGCCATACCGTGAGTAGTGAATTCGGTTTTTCAATTTCTGGGTCACGTTTGACCCAACCATACTTTCAATAGTTATTCTTACAGATAATTACACAAAGGCCAACTAAATTCAATCACCGTAATTACCATAATATATTACTTATTACTTAATCAATTACTTACTTACTTACTTATATATCACATAATGATATAATTACCTCATAATCACCATATATTGGGATTTTGTTGCATTGGTTCCATCAAATGATGTAATTTTATACCAATTAAATTTGATTGGCTTTTGTGTAATTGGTTTTTTGTGTAATTATTATTATTATTATTGATATTATTACTTCTTTCATGAAGGTAAATGATTTTTTGGTCCTAATACAATTATACAGAAAGATAAGTTCAGAAACAAAAATAATCGTTGGCTGGGTCACATTTGACCCAGCCATACCATTAAAGGGGATTCAATCTGTGAATCTATAAATTCAATTATCTATAAAAAATGTGTAAAAGATTTTTATAAAAAATAATGTAACACAAAAAGAGAACATCAGGGATATTATATTCAATAAAAAAACTGGGATTTACACAAGTAGAGAGAACATTTCCATACAAAATGTAAGATTTTTTGAAAATTTCCAGTACATAACTTTTACCTATGTCAGTTTTTTTGTGAACTGATAAAAACTATGTTATTTCAGGTTTTTTTGGAGATGGACTCATACTCTATGACATAAAAGCACAGAAGAGACTTTTGTTCAACAGGATGTATTTTTTTATTTTTTCAAAAATAGTATTGCACATTCTTGACATGCTTCAGATTTTTTCAACATAAATATTTTTTAAACTGTAATTTTATATTGTAAATGGTCTTGGAACAAGAAGTAGACTATGTTCTTATTTGTTTCTAAATATAAAGACTTAATTATACATCTAAGAGTATTTTTTATTTTTTTAAATTTGGGGTCATTTTTGACCCAACCATACCTTGAGTGTGACCCCAAAGACACCATACCAGTTGAGGGTTAAAATGCTCTAAGATACAATTATATTCAACACATTATTCCTATTTCTTAGTAGACAGTGGAGAAAATGTGTGAATCTTGAAGAGAACATGGTAACGTCTCGTGTGAACATTAAAATAAAATAAACAAAGGATTCTGTTATATTGGAAAAAAATTATCGATCATTCTCCAAAAACAAATAGCGGACTCAAGACTGACGAGTGATATAGTTTGTGACAAAATCAATTCTCGTTCTCTACTATCGTCTTGGACCGAAGCCAAAGAAATTTTAGGTCAATCCAAAGAATCGTCAACAAATCATAAAACAGGATTTACGATACCATTGTGAATTATAAAACAGTATAATTTATTCATTCCCTTAGTCATTGCGCTGATAATTTTTAATTAGATATATCCTTACCATTTATTGGTTCTTTCGAAAGATGAATTATCTCATCCTCAAAATATATTATAAATATAAAATTATTGAAAATGTCTGAAAACGTCCAAACATTCAATCATCAATGTAAACTATAGAATATTGATATAAAATTATATAATATAAATATATAAATATATTATAATATGAAATATAATATAAATTATTGAAAATGTCTGAAAACGTCCAAACATTCATCCATCAATGTAAACTAATCAGCCAAATAGAAACAATAATTATTTCAATCCAAAAATATACAATATCAATATTTCTACTATCGTTAAAATGTTATGTCCATTAGTAGAATTAGATTATTATTTCCATATTTTCCTGAAGTTATTGAAATTTGATATATTATTGAGTATAAATTAGAAAATCCGTTCTCTAAAGAAAAATGCTACTTCCAATCTTAATTGGGTTAATCCTGATCCACAATCGAGTTTAGGATAATTTATTGTTCCTTCACATGAGGATGCATTTGGAATTTTTTGGTTCAGTTTTTAGTGTTCTTGAAGCATGGATATGGAAATTTTGTCATTAAGTTGCAACCTGTAGCAAACACAATGTAGTATATTCTAAATGATTCACTCTGTCTAATTGCCTTTTTTCAATGTCTCTTTTCAAACTAGATACAGTAAACACTTTAATTTTCTGAAATTTTACTGCAGCTGGATAGATATGTTAGTGGATTGCAGCGTTTTTTCTCTAGCATACAATTCAATATTGCATGTTGGCGTAACGTTCTGATAAAGAGGAGCGAGCAGAACATGATAAAACGTGAAACATGTTGTGATGTCAGTGAAAATGCTTGGCTGTGCTGTTCATCTATTCATTGCTATGCATCACACACAAATAATCATTTATGAGCTTGAGTGCGGGAAGGGAGTGACAGTCGACAACATTTTCCGCCAAGAGTCCCAGATGTACAGAGCATCTGTCGCCTACAACAATGCCAGTGCAGTATGCACGGCTCCACAGCTTCATCCATCAACTGCAGATCGATCAATTGGTCTTGTTTCGCTAGTGGCTTGAACAGTTGTTCCCAACTTGTTAACACTGCATCAGGACCCAGATTAAGCTTAGTTTGTGCAGAGATCAAAATTATTTGATTACTTCAAATAATCGGGAGTTAGTTGGATCAATAAATGAGAAAAAAGCTATGAAATGTATTGTGCAAAGTGTCCTTACTGCTTTTGATGCAACCTAGCAAAGTAGAACTTCACCTTTTTCTAGAAGTCCTTTCTTCTCCATGGCTTCTCATTGAATATTCTGTATAATAAACTGATATATCATATTGATATATCGTTAGTGTTCGTACAATCAATGAAGGCTGCATTTACTATATTATTGTATGGAGATATCCTGTGACACACATTGAGCTCAAACTGAATGTAAATAGAGAGCACGACCATGAAGAAGCCCTATCTGCAAAGAAGACATAGTTCTTATCCTACGCTGATTGGAGACATAGATAACTAGAGAAGTTCCGTTGTATTTCTTCAGCTGAATTATTTACAATCTAGTTTGGTCATTGCATTCATATAAATAATGTGGGCTTGTTGCGAGTTTCGTGATAAAGAAGCTAATACTAATTCGAGGAAAATAACAAGACTTATTGTTTGAATGCTTGAAGAGACAAAAGAAATTTAAATTTTGGATATTTGTCGAATAAACTGACCATATTCCGAATGCAATACTATGTTGTGATCGATTGAGGTTTTGATAAACGATAAGTACTATTCAAATTAAAGCTTGAACTTTTTTAATTTTATCTGACCAATACCGATAATTTAACTTGGTTCTGTCTCATTAAGCATTTTCACAATTAGTCTTGTTATTTTCATCGAATTCACACCTTCATAATGGAACTCTCACAAGCCCACAATATGAATAAAAGTTATTTTCATCGAATTCACACCTTCATAATGGAACTCTCACAAGCCCACAATATGAATAAAAGTTATTTTCATCGAATTCACACCTTCATAATGGAACTCTCACAAGCCCCAATATGAATAAAAGTATTTTCATCGAATTCACACTTCATAATGGAACTCTCACAAGCCCACAATATGAATAAAAGTTATTTTCATCGAATTCACACTTCATAATGGAACTCTCACAAGCCCACAATATGAATAAAAGTTATTTTCATCGAATTCACACCTTCATAATGGAACTCTCACAAGCCACAATATGAATAAAAGTTATTTTCATCGAATTCACACCTCATAATGGAACTCTCACAAGCCCACAATATGAATAAAAGTTATTTTCATCGAATTCACACTTCATAATGGAACTCTCACAAGCCACAATATGAATAAAAGTTATTTTCATCGAATTCACACCTTCATAATGGAACTCTCACAAGCCCACAATATGAATAAAAGTTATTTTCATCGAATTCACACCTTCATAATGGAACTCTCACAAGCCCACAATATGAATAAAAGTTATTTTCATCGAATTCACACCTTCATAATGGAACTCTCACAAGCCCACAATATGAATAAAAGTTATTTTCATCGAATTCACACCTTCATAATGGAACTCTCACAAGCCCACAATATGAATAAAAGTTATTTTCATCGAATTCACACCTTCATAATGGAACTCTCACAAGCCCACAATATGAATAAGTTTGATTCATATTGTGGGCTTGTGAGAGTTCCATTATGAAGGTGTGAATTCGATGAAAATAACTTTTATTCATATTGTGGGCTTGTGAGAGTTCCATTATGAAGGTGTGAATTCGATGAAAATAACTTTTATTCATATTGTGGGCTTGTGAGAGTTCCATTATGAAGGTGTGAATTCGATGAAAATAACTTTTATTCATATTGTGGGCTTGTGAGAGTTCCATTATGAAGGTGTGAATTCGATGAAAATAACAAGACTAATTGTGAAAATGCTTAATGAGACAGAACCAAGTTAAATTATCGGTATTGGTCAGATAAAATTAAAAAAGTTCAAGCTTTAATTTGAATAGTACTTATCGTTTATCAAAACCTCAATCGATCACAACATAGTATTGCATTCGGAATATGGTCAGTTTGTTAGTAAATATTATAATGAACTGGAAGTATTATTTTGTTCATAGACTGTCATCACTCATGTAGGCTTTTATTGATGAAGATGTTCTATTCGTAGTCATGTCAGGCCTGGGAAATTCTGTACGGTAACGATTACGAGATATTTCAAATCCTAACCTGAAAATACTCTGTCAAGGTCAGAGAGTATATTATTATTCTACTTCACGTTTGAATAAATGCCAAGTGCTTGGAAGGTTCTCAAAGATAACACTCCACCTTGCTGAGGGTCTCTCGCCCCTTGTACATGTAAGCAAATACCCAGTGACAAATGGCGACAATCTATCCCACCTCTCAACACAAAATCTCTGCAAAGCCAGTGTCTTTCCTATCGTTTATTTTGGGAACTGCATGAGGTCTGATAACGCCAAATCTCTTGCAGGAGACTTATATCAATCGTCAAGACTAATGAGTGGCATTTGACTCCCTAATAACGACAACGTCACTGTAGAGATTTTTCAAGATGACGATCTCTCTCCATATAATATGTTAATATTAATGTTATATAATAACATTAATTGCAAAGCCACTGGGTAAGATCAATTCAATGAGTATTTTGAGGAGCTGATTCATAATGAACTGAAAAAAATGAATCATTCTAAATTCAAAATGTTCAGCTCCTATAAATTTTTAGATGGAAATTGAACTTATACTTCTAGCAGTGAGAACATAAACTATTTTTTTGGATATTTTATTCAGTATCAAACTTTGGGAATATAATAGTTCCATTATGAAGGTGTGAATTCGATGAAAATAACTTTTATTCATATTGTGGGCTTGTGAGAGTTCCATTATGAAGGTGTGAATTCGATGAAAATAACTTTTATTCATATTGTGGGCTTGTGAGAGTTCCATTATGAAGGTGTGAATTCGATGAAAATAACAAGACTAATTGTGAAAATGCTTAATGAGACAGAACCAAGTTAAATTATCGGTATTGGTCAGATAAAATTAAAAAAGTTCAAGCTTTAATTTGAATAGTACTTATCGTTTATCAAAACCTCAATCGATCACAACATAGTATTGCATTCGGAATATGGTCAGTTTGTTAGTAAATATTATAATGAACTGGAAGTATTATTTTGTTCATAGACTGTCATCACTCATGTAGGCTTTTATTGATGAAGATGTTCTATTCGTAGTCATGTCAGGCCTGGGAAATTCTGTACGGTAACGATTACGAGATATTTCAAATCCTAACCTGAAAATACTCTGTCAAGGTCAGAGAGTATATTATTATTCTACTTCACGTTTGAATAAATGCCAAGTGCTTGGAAGGTTCTCAAAGATAACACTCCACCTTGCTGAGGGTCTCTCGCCCCTTGTACATGTAAGCAAATACCCAGTGACAAATGGCGACAATCTATCCCACCTCTCAACACAAAATCTCTGCAAAGCCAGTGTCTTTCCTATCGTTTATTTTGGGAACTGCATGAGGTCTGATAACGCCAAATCTCTCGCAGGAGACTTATATCAATCGTCAAGACTAATGAGTGGCATTTGACTCCCTAATAACGACAACGTCACTGTAGAGATTTTTCAAGATGACGATCTCTCTCCATATAATATGTTAATATTAATGTTATACAATAACATTAATTGCAAAGCCACTGGGTAAGATCAATTCAATGAGTATTTTGAGGAGCTGATTCATAATGAACTGAAAAAAATGAATCATTCTAAATTCAAAATGTTCAGCTCCTATAAATTTTTAGATGGAAATTGAACTTATACTTCTAGCAGTGAGAACATAAACTATTTTTTTGGATATTTTATTCAGTATCAAACTTTGGGAATATAATAGTTTTGGGTGAAATCTGTTATTCTCCCCCAATCATTTTTACATGATTTGTAAATGTATCCACAAATAAATAATGAATAAATGAATAACATTATGGAAATTTGTGGAATCTATGATATTGTTCGTATCGAGAAGATATTTAAAAGATGTTATCTCTCAAGTTGATGATGTTATCTCTCAAGTTTTATTTTGTTAGGTCACTGATAAAACAAGTTATTCATTCTTCATGTTTCATCTATTTTCTTTCTTACATCAGACAACGCAACGAATCAGCCCTATAAACTCTTGAAACTCATGGGGTTTGGGTTGCTTTCTCTATGGTAAACGAGTATTTCTGTGCTTCATTGTGGAAAATAATGAATAAATAAATATATAAGTAAATTCCACTTTTGAAGAAGCATGATTTTATCGTATTAGGTGTGGTTCCAACTATAAACTCGAGATCAATCCTGTTTCGCAGTCTAGCAATTCAAGTTGTTCAAATTGGTATAATATAGACTCATGTCAAAAATAGTATTGAAATGCCGTATATCAATCATGGTTATTGCGGCCTCGGCCTCTGGAATTCTATTTTTAACTTTTCACTTTGAGTAAACGTTAGTATGAATATTATGTGAACAAGCAAATTCAGCTGCCTCTGGTATTGAAAGAGGTCGAGCCTGGAAATAAATACTTGAATATCATCATCATCATATATTGAAAATGTTTTATTGGCAGAAATATAAAATTACAACATCTTAAAAAATACATAATAAAAGCAATACAAATTTTACAACATGAGTAAATACTATTACAAAATAAAATGCAATGCCAATAATTGAGTATTTGCATCTCGAGGTACTAAACCTGTTTGAGATGGTGATATAAAATTGATTACAAAACTATAGCGCTAAAATGTAGTTACTGAGGCCGACAGTCGCATATGAAGTGACACATATTACATAACAGTATCGATGATTTATCAATTTTAGCTTCGAAGTATATTGTACAATATTATGATGTACAAGTCTACATGAGAATTCTAAAAAAAGTATATTATAAATATATATGATATATTAGAATATAATATTATTGATTGAACCAAGTATAAAACCAATTTTTCTTCAATATCATGAATAATGTTCTCGAGCTTATAGAAACAGCTCCAATATCTTTCAACTCACATATTGAGGCATATATTGTGACATGAGACAGAATCGCATGGAAGTGATATTATGGTGAAGGGAGCAACAATGTTTATGTGTCGCTTTCATCAAATTCTATTTCTGCGTGGCTCTCGATATCAGCATGGAAAAAGAGACCATGCCTCTCTCCACTTTTGACGAGGAGCCGTATAGAAGCTTTTCTGCTGCTATATTCAATAGAACAAAACATCTTTTGTTTTTATTCAGCTCCCCCGAGGATGGCAGGCTGCCTAAATTCGTCTTGTCGGATGGCTTTCTCCAACTTTTTCATGATTAAATGATACCACGGATCAAGCGTCTTCTGAAAGGCCAGCCAGCCAACATCTGTCACAGTGAAGGTCACTATAATGGCAGCCATTGTTGCCTTTGTTACAGTGACAAGTTGTCGCCAACTTCCCAGTATCTCTTCTTTTGAGAAAAGAAACTTTCAACTTTCCTTCATTTTCCACATGAGAAACCATTTACAACAAAAATAAAATATTCAAAATAATTTGGATAACCGAAAAAATATTGTTCTCAAATTTTTTCGAGTCATAATAGTATTTCTTCATCAGGATGAAATATATAATATGAGGAATATGGTTGAGTAAATATGTCGTTTTCAAAACTCCTTATTTGTTATACAAATTGAATATCAGAATTCAGATACTCAAAATACCATTGATATAACTGTTTAAGCATTCACAACATGAACCATCCAACATCGCTTCACATCAGATTACTTCCTCCTTGGATTAACACCTATGTAAATTTTATCTTTTGGAAATTCTACTGTATATAAAATTTAGGAGTAAAGCATTTTTGAGCTAGGCCTACTGCTCTCACCCTCTCATCCATAAATTATGTGATTGTATTGATAATTGAATGAATAAAAGGAAACATGGTACTTATTTATTTTATCGTTGAGGTTCAATTTCAAAAGACCCAATTTTCATTCCTCATGCTATTATGAGCTAATGAGCGTTTAACTATCCAGGACATCGATAGTATCAATTGTATGAGTATCATTCTAGTTGATAGACCAAGTCTTATATTTTTCTCCTATCATGAAACAGTTTAGCAATTTCTTGGTAACATATTTGAATATACTCGTTCATAATTTCATGAAAATTCAGACTAGCTTCTTGATATTCCATAGTATGTTTTGAAGAGATAAGGTCATTCATTCCAAATCACGATTATTCCTATAAACCAGCACTAACGGAATTCACTCGAAGCTGTTGGTTAGTTATTATTAATTTATTCATCTCTGAACCCACATGGTGATCACCATTTTTATCATCGTCACCATAACCATCACTATAATCAGCATTAATTATCATATCATTCTTGATTTTAAACTCCTCAATTGAGAATAAGCCCTAGTATAGAATATATAGTCACACTAGAAATACCCAGATTGAACAAACGCCTTCTACCAATATAACAGAATGAGATCTCAGAATCGTCATAGTATTACTCTGTTATCTTCATCGCACATCAACATAGAACTCATAAAATACCTTGAATTACAATTTTTCTTTGTTGATAATGGACAATGGCACACAGTTATCACGTTCCAGTGATAACTCTTTCTTTCCGGCTACACGTAACCCAGCCTCGTATGTCCCCTCCCTTGTAGCAGCGATAAGCTTATAGGCCAGCTTTTATCCTGGAGATTAGCGGCGCCACTTCACAGCACAAGGAATAAACGTATTTCAACTGGGGTTTCTCCCAAAAATCCCTACTCTCTTTTCTCTTCTTATTCCCTAGTTTCTGCTCCACATTCTCTTCTTTCAACAATGCTATTGGACTGCAATATAGTCAAATGAATTAGTTGGTCTAGTTTGGAGACAGCATTATGAAATTAGATTTGAGATTTGATTTGGAAAAATACCACTGCTATGATTGACTCCTCTACTATACTGTGAATCTCTTTCATCGGACCTTATTAGTTTCAGCTCATTCTATCATTTTCCTTTATTTATTAACTCGATGATACACAGAACACTTCTTCTTCTTCTTCTTCTTCTTCTTCTTCTTCTTCTTCTTCTTCTTCTTCTTCTTCTTCTTCTTCTCTTCTTCTTCTTTCCAGGATTAGGCGTGCACACCTGTTCCGGTTTCAAAGGATATAACTATTTATCTTACCATCTTTTTAGAGGTCTGCCAACACCCCTTCTACCATATGGTCTATATTCCATGACATCCTTTGGAATTCTAGTATCTGGCACTCGTTCCACATGATTTCTCTAGTTCTCTACAAGAGGCTAGTAACGGTTTTAGGAGAATCTCTCTATCACTCACAAGTTTCAAATAGAATTTAGAACGTAATTTATTGAAATGATTGTAAAAGGACCAACGGGCACAGCCCAAAATTTATGGTAACAGGAAAAGAACAATATGTTGTCCTTGCTGGAATATAGTCACTCATAACTCATGTCATTATGCTCAGTAGAATAATTAAATTTTTCCAAAGAACATTTTACTGCACAGTAGAATAAAGCTCTACTCCTTGCTTACGTTATCAACAACTTAACTTGAGTCATGAATATCGGCATAGTTTATCTGGGTTCAACGTGAATAGTTGAATTAACTGATTCAGGAGCGTAGACAAACTGACTGCTTGTTGATCAGTGCTCTACTTGGAGGCTAATATTATGTACAGTTATGTTACATGCCTTGTAATCTATTTGTTAAATTCTGCCTCCAGGCAGAATGAACACATCAAGATTCAATAGTTATGACTGTAGGCCGCCTACCTGTACAAAGCATGATCTAATGACGTCATTCATGATTGTTATTTTGCATGAGTAGACTATTAGAGAAACAGCAATCCATGATACATTGCATAATATGAACCGGGAATGTAATTCCACCAAGGGTTTATCAATATTCATCACTATAATATGTAGCGTCGAATATGTTAATTGTCGATCGGCATCTAAAAAACCGTTTTTTTTTTTGTTGCAGGAGGCCCGTGAATAATAATTCACACCGAACCGACGCAGAGTCGAGAAATAAATTGGAGCAATGCTTGTGGCATGGTGGAGAGTGGGGTTGAATAGTACTGTTCTTTCCATAGTGACAACTGAACACAATTGGGAAGAGGAGTAGGTGTTGGAGGAGGAGTAGGAGGAGGATAGGAGGAGGAGGAAGCGGAGGAGAAGGAGGAGGAGAAGCGTCATCGTCACGCTGAGTGAAGCGACGAACAGTGCACGAATATAGACGGCACATCATTTCCAGTTTCAGCAGCTGGGAGCTGCACTGCTCGTTTTGATTTAACACGAAAATGAAACGTATGTGCTGAAAACAATTACTTGTTCGCAGCCAACAGTTTGCTGACACTCCATACAGCGCTTTCCCATCCCTGCTAGCTTACTAGGATTATTATTTTTCACTAAATTCGTCTCCAAAAATAATTCTCTCCCATCGTCATCATTGCTTGCTTACATCAGAGTCTCGAAAGTTTATTATTTATTTGTAAATTGATGTATAGACTTTTTCCGTCAACCCTATAAGAATTTAAAGTTTAATTCTTCAAGCTCTATTTTTTCGGAAGAGTTTTATTCTGGCACCTCTTCCCATGAAACATGGAATCATTTGGAAATTGATGCATTGACATTTCTCCGTCATCTCTATAAGAATTTGAAGTTTAATTCTTGAAGCTCTATTTTTTGAGACGAGTGGTGTTTTGGCACCTCTCCTTCTGGAATATCAAATCAAGATGGGATGCGAAGGAGAAGTTGTTTAGCCCAATAGATTCGAATTTGCTCAATCTATATCTAAAGGTCAGACTCTGGATAGTTGAATCATGGATAGTCATTGGAATATTTATTGGATTTTCTCCCAATATGTATGAATTCAGGGCTATTGGATGTGATACATGAATCAAGTTTGAGTAATAGTGCAGAATTCACAATTACATGTTGCGCTATTCATTAATTCTCAAATTATTCATAGAAAAATGATTAATTTTCATGAATATATCATTCTCATGCACAGAATAGGATTGATCACTTGAATTCATTAACAATTCATGATTTCAAATAGGCCTATTCTCTATTTTTTTCTGTAAAAACGTCGAATAATTTTGTAAGCAAGTGGATACAAATTTAAAAGTTCTGAAGAAAGTTCATTATACAGATTGGCGCAGGGAAACGAGAAATTCCAAATGTTCAGTTCACTGATCATTAGAGTCGGTACATGTTAAAAATTTTGCACAATTCATGTGAACTGGTTTCATTCAACTGGTTTTGAACGTGCAATAACGGTGAGAGCTTTAAGAAATTAAAAACTACCGTATGTAGAATATTTTGTTGACATTACTTCATGTGACTTCATTAACGTATAAATATATCGTAGAAGATACCATGAACTTAGGAGATATTATATCCGGCACTCTACATGTCCTGAACAAGAAATGAAGGGAAACATTTGAAACGAAATCATTGACATTCACGTTCATTTGCAACACACTCATTCCTGAATTTCTATAACAGTCACAACAGACGCCGACATGCAAACGCCGAATGAGACTACATCTTTCTCACGGCATGTTAAAAAGTATGATTGTAGGATCATGAATGACATGATAAATACATGGCTTCTCATTTGAAATTTACTAGTTTTATGAAAGAGTAGTGGATAAGACATTATTTGGAAATTTCCCGTTTCTCACCCATAACGAGCTGTGGACAGAAGTGTTTTTGAACATTTTGATGAATGAATCATAAATGGCATGATGAATCTTATTAGTATTATACTATTTTTATTATTTTTTTAAAGAGAATGACACTGTTCCAAAACTTCTAGTTTCCTTGTGCCATCCTGTGGTTCTTAGCACAACTACTATTGGTAGTTGCATTTATTAAACCTGACAATTTGAAAGTTGAAATTGATACGGGCAACTGGGAGTGGTAAACTATACTTTCTCCTTGATCTTTAAATTTCGCCGATATCGGGGAATATTCATACAGGATAATATTGATACAGTCAAACAGAAGATTCAACAATAATTCATCACTCCCTTCAGATCAGCATCGATTTTCAGACTTCTTGAATTAAATTTTCAAATTACTTTCAATTCAACGTTTTGTAGTTTTTTGGTATATTATTCTGTTTCAGATTTCATCTTGTATCTGAAAAGATTTTGTTGAATCTGAGAGAAAGGATATGGCGTTCTGTCTGCTCCTTATGACCAGAATAATTACTGGAGTTTTACTGGTCTTCCAGTTTCAACTTGATCTGGAGATCGCACAACTCATAATGAATATCATCACTGATTCTGGAACTTCATAGGCACTCGACATCAAATATAAATCAAGGCTACGGTTTAGACCTGGCACATGCGCACGAGGCACCTTTGTAGGATGGATGAGGTGAATTCTACCGATTTGAATGACGTACATTTACTCAGTTTGATGGTGAGCCTCGACTAATGTTCTGTGCAAAGCCTCATAGTGCTTGATCCTGTGTTGTCTTACGAAACAATATTTCTATTTGAAAAATATGAGCATCTCATTTTTTGAGAAGTCTGAGTTACAGTTTCCCTTATTTTTTTGGATGATAGATTTACTGATCTTAATGATTATCTAAAGTTTCTAATCATCAATTATCCTACTTCAAATATTAAGAATATCAACTTCTATTGATTAGATCATGTGTTCAAAGGAACTTGTTTTCTCTAATTCAGAACGTCCTATTTTATTCCTGATAGAATGAAAATGGATGTTCCAAATGCTTCATTACTTAACCTCTTCTATGAGAGTGTGGGTAATTTTTAAGTTTATGACCTCTTATGTCTACATCAACTAATACAAATATTAATACTATACGAATATTATTACCAAGCACTTATGCTGATCTATAATACTATGCTACCTATGCTACCTTCAAATTCTCCCATATTATTTGGAGTGTATGATGAACGAATGAAACATTCAATTTTGTAAGCAAATGTATTAGAAAAATGACCTCCAAAAAAAATCCAGAAGCCTTCAGAGAAATTGATTCAAATTTACAGCAGAATGCCTTGAAGAATATTCATTTTTCTAAAATTTGAATTGAATCAATGCTTGACTTACTCTCATATTTTCTGTGATATTTTGTTCTCATTCAGATTGAATTTGCTTCACTAATATGATTTATCATCATAGATGATATTGAATTATATTAATCAATATTCATATTTCACCATGTTCCAATGTGATAATGTATTATTTCTTCAAATGTATTGCTTGTGTAGGACTAGGAAGCCGTTGCAATAAAATGATCCATCTAATTGTCTGGCGTTTGTGGGAATTATGAGGTAGCCTGATTACACTGATAGGGTTATTCCCCAGAATTATTTTTTTATAATTATAATTTGCCAGGAAAATTCGAAAAGCCAATTTGATTAGCAATGATCAGATCCAGTTGGTTCTAGAAGACTTTAGAAACTAATGATTCAACTTTTCCTAGAACTTTGAAGTGAGTTCTTCAATCACACTTTTGTGAGAACACGATTTTTTGTTTTTTGTTTAGGATGATGCCTGCATGAGTCTAAGGCAGCACACCAGTTGATGATGGGAAGTGATGATGACCATGAATGGACCTCGAGTTTCAGGTGTGTTCCGAACCACTGAGAAGCCGTTATTTAGCATAGTTGGCCTGAGGTAGGCACTTTTCTGTATGAAATGGATGAGGGGAAGTGATATAATTTATAGTTTTGAGGACTTCTTTTGAAATTCGATAGCTTACCTTCAGATAGATTTCTGTATTGCTACAGATAAAAGCAACAATTTGCTATTTATAAGATGAATTTTTGGCATAATTATTCACGTTTGTGGGAGGGGAAGGGCAGTTACTGAAGAAAGCACTTCACGTCCGAAACTTGTGCGTGCGTCATCACGCGTCGTATGAATGAGCCACCGTAACCGCGTCCGCACGCCCCGGTCTCCGCGTCGAAACTGAGCAGAGTTCTTCAAAGAGGGAGCCGAGCCTAGCGCCCTCTATCCGCCGGGTCTGCAACTACGCAGCGCACACCACCTCATTGGTGAAGTAAAGCAAGTCTCATCCGTAGCTGTGATAAGGGATGGCTCACCCTCACAACCCTCACCCGTCACTCCTGCAAAATGCAGACTACGGGATGCGTCCGTCCGTCTCTCTGATCTCGATGAAAATGCGTCATACCTTTGAGTTTCCAAGTGATATTTCCCTCATTAGCACGACATTCAAAAACTTCATCTATTTAAAGCGTCAGCGACGAAGACGGAAGATAGCTTTCTGTAAAGGCTACGAGGAAAATTATTATAAAAATGGAGACCTTGAGAAAGATGGCATCTTATAAGAAGTCAGTCTGGGACAATCTGTCCTCGATGAAATTTTGTTCCCGTCCTGCCTTCATCAAGGATGAACTTGATTAGCTTCATGTTCGTAAATTGCTTTTCCCGATCAATTACTGAGTCAGGCACTATGAAGGATTTTAAAGGCGTATTCACTTCGAGTATTTTTCTTGAGAATCATATTCATCTCTTTATGTACTTCATGTTACAATCCATATAACCCCCAAATCCCCTTCTATATAGCATCAAAACTCAATGTTAACATGAAATGCATAAGAAAATAATGTGAATGATATTGATACTGTTTAATTTGATTCGATCATGAAAGGGATTGGGAAGTTATTCAGATTGTAATAATATGAAGAACCGAATATGATTCTCGAGGTAAATACTCGAAGTGAATACTCCTTTACAGTGCTCTACAGTGCTCCTCTATAGTACAATCTCACATGCTTCAGTAATTTTTCTCGGAAGTCAGTCTACGAGATCTTTGTAGAATGTTCCGAGAACTCTTTGATTATTATTATTTCTGTATTTTCAAATGATTAGTCTCAATAGGATGTTGTCAATAGCTCTGATAATCATTATGAATGAACTCTGATTAATCTTATTAGAGAATAACAATAATATTCCCAGTGAATGATCACCTTACAATTTTCAATAATTGTTATTGTTGAATCAAAGTATATAAGGTAGGTGTATGATATTGTGAGTTGGAAGTCAACAATAAAAAAATATCGTAATTGATCATTGATAAAAATTATAGAATTTGATAAAATCCGAGTTGGTACACTGGTTGGAAGTCTATAATGATATTCTAATATCAAGTTCGTTTTCGAACTTATCAACAAGTAGTTTTCTCAACATTTTTCCTCAAACACTTCCAAGCTGATCACATAAAATGTAGTGAAATGTTTCTTAGTGATTATATACTAGCGTACCATCTTGAATTTTCTAACTTGAGCCTTCGACAACGTAATAAGAGGAGAGTGCTCATTGTAGTTGATGAATAGTGAACTGTGAAAGCCGAGACACCAAGAAAACACAGTAGTCCAATAAACATTCGAATTTTGTTTATACCTTGATAGAGACGTCGAACAAAGCACAGGAATCTTACAAGCGACATACGAAATCAGATTCGAATGTTCGGGTCTCTGATTCTATTCTACGTACCGCCCATGTGCTCTCAACACACACATACACACATACCTGTATGTGTACACGAGCATGAATCTTGAGCGAACAAGGATTCCTGCATGTTACACACATTTCCTCTGTCTCTGATACCCGAGGGAGTCATATTTCGCACGAGGATTACAGGTCGGTTTACATTGGCTAATGCAGAGCAATAAGACGTTGACGCATGCGTCGAAGAAGCCATTGAAATGCACATCGAACAAGGGATCTCGGTGTGCAAGTACACAACTCCAAGTACCCTCAGAACGATGAAAGATTTCCACCTTCTATAATAAAGATGCATCTATTTTCCCCAATCCACAAGATATAACAACACTATAACGCAAAAGTATCTATGCACTTATTTATCATCATCGGAGCTTACGAATTCTTACTGTGATCAATAAGTTAAGCTACTGCTCTGTGTTTTATACACATCACTTGTAAAGTTGAATTGAATATCCAATTTCTCCACGTTCACATACAACTCAATCCATCGGTGAATAACCGAATAATGAGTTAGATGAAAAACATTATATTTCATTACATCATATCAGTTTTTCCCTTGATATAAGAAACTGTGTATATCCATACAATATCGCATGAAAATCAAATGAATTCTGTGGATATGAAATTTGATCCAGTTGCAAATTTAAATGAAGTAATCATTATGAATTCTAAATATTTCAGAGTATTCTCAAACCAAATATTGTCCTATTTCACAAACAACTTAATTTATCGGTCATTAACCGAATAATATGTTAGATTGACTACATCACATTTCATTACATCCAGTTTTCCCTTGATATAAGAAACTGTGTAGGCTATATTCATAAAATTTCGCATGAAATTCAAATGTATTTTCTTGTGGGAAAACCTGATTTAGTTCCAAATTAAAATAGAGTAATAATTAGGTTTCCTTAATATTTTGAAGAATTCTCGAACAAAATGTTATTGTATTTCAACACTATAAATGAATCTTCTAAATTTATATTTGAAGGGGGCTTCGACTTATACTATTTTGAATAGATATCTAGATTATTTTTGATAGATAAGTGCAATCTTATCGCCCCTAACTTAATGATCACTTTTTCAATTCAAAAACTATAGCTTTCGTCTTATAAGCACGACTAATCCTCTGGAGTTATCCGCACAATGGAGGGGTTGATGCAGTAACTCTATTATTGACTCCGATGGTTAGCACTCCTTTCTGGGTATTGGAGAAATTTCTTTCCGAAGCTGCACTTACGACCCTATATTTCACAGAGTCCAGCGATTTGTTCTCCAAATGTTTCGAGTTCTTCTTGCTTAATGACTAACTTGTACAAGAGCTGTTTGGATCGAACCCCACACAATGCCCTGATCAATCTTCGGACTGGGTTACAATGGTTCGGAATTCTTCATGTAGAGAAGTACAGAAAATTTAAGATGAAATCACATGAATAAGATGGAATTCAATTTCAATATTAGACACGGAATCACAAAGACCACTTCTTGTGATCTTCAAGAGAAATTATGTTTTCTCTATAATCTCTATCATTTATAATTGAATATCAGTTATATGAAGTTGGAGGAGTCGAAAAGCTTCTTACATTGAGGAGTGAGTGTTTTTGCTTTTGTATTTTGATCTTTTAAAAACTGATACATTGAGCATCTTATCAATCATTATTATCGTCTCACACACTATGAGTCCATCACTGGAGATGATATTTGTCATTGTAATGATTACTTTTCATGCACTTCATCGGTGTTTCTTGAAAAAATAGGAGTTAGATGACTTAGGAAAAACGTTTTTCTCCGCATTTTCTTGAATCAACCTACTTTATTCTTCCTCAAAATTGATTCTCTCAAAAATCATCTGCAATTGATGCCGATCAATAATTCAGGATGGACTTTCGATAAACGATATGTTCATCTACCAAGCAATATATGACAATATTCCAAATCTATGTTATATTATGACAAAATAACTGATTTTGTTTGTATCAAGAGCCTCAATGGAAAAAAAATTAACATTGATGAAGAAATTCCATCAGAAGACGAAATCACAGATTTCTTGATACCAAGAATCAGAGCCAAGCAAGTTTTAAGTTAAAAACATTATATTGGAGCTCCAAACAACAAATTAGCAACTCAACAACTTTACATTAGAATTCAAATTCAAATTTATTTTCACAAAGAACAAACATTTCAACTGCACATCACAAAATGCAATGAATTACAATATTTTTAATTTAAATAAACAATATTACTCACTGAGAAATGATAAATATTTGTTTTTTTTTTTTTTTTGTAGCCAGTGTAGTTTACTGTTATAGTATTACATGTTTTTGATTGGATTGTCCATCGTCATCACCATCTTTCATTCTAAGTTTGGAAATTTCTTTATAACTTGGTATTTAATTGCATTGCTATAGTGTATCTACCTTTTAGTTTTACTAACTTTTAGTCATTAATTATAACTGACTGTTTCTGCAGCCAATTATTTGTTTTTCTGCCTATAATATCAACATTTACTCATATATTTTTTTCAATCTGTATTTTTCTCAATTTAGTTTAATATAATATCAATTTTTATAATTTAGTTTATCGATTTTAAATTCAGCGAATTACGCCAGGCCCTCACAAACACAGGCTTTTGCCTACATGTGAGTCTCTCATAACGTAAGGGTATATATAAATGTACTGTAACTGTACTGTATTATTTGTAAATTGTGAGAATAAAATTTGATTTGATTTGATTTGTATAATTTTATTTTCAACTATAATTTCTATAAATATGGTTCGACTATAATCATTATGAATTAACATATATAATTGCAATAACAATTTGAAATATAATAGATCATAGCTTAAAATCTACGATTATGAGTGATATGTATTTTTCTGTTAGAAACCATTTGGAGAAGCGGTGCTCACAACTGTACAAATATAATCCGGTTAATTCGATTTTGAAAGTTTTCCAGCATGTAATTTAGAATAGAATAAGGAAAGAGGAGACTTCTTGAAAATCCACATCAGTTCATTGAATTAATGTTGTGATCCTAGAGTACAAGCAAATGGTTTCATAAATGGAATGAACCTCATGCTGTATGAAGTATGAATAAACAATATTCCTCACTGAAAAATGATAAATAGTTGTATAATTTTATTTTCAACTATAATTTCTATGAATATGGTCCAACTATAATCATTATGAATTAAGTTATATAATTGCAATAACAATTTGAAATATAATAGATCATAGCTTAAAATCTACGATTATGAGTGATATTCATTCTTCTGTTAGAAACTATTTTGAGAAGCGGTGTTCACAACTGTACAAATATAATCCGGTTAATTCGATTTTAAAAGTTTTCCAGCATGTAATAATTTAGAATAGAATAAGGAGAGAAGAGACTTCTTGAAAATCCACATCAGTTCATTGAATTAATGTTGTGATCCTAGAGTACAAGCAAATGGTTTCATAAATGGAATGAACCTCATGCTGTATGAAGTAGAAAATACTTTTCTGGCTCACTGCCCCTCTTCCAGAGCTGAGAGCACATCACATAACTTTCTCCAGAGAAGTTTCAAGGAAAAGAATGTCGGTCCACTATAACAAGATCTTCTCTACTTTGGACCTACAGTGAAAGCCCTGTCACATAATCTTGGGCACCAATCCTGGCTCCTTGCCATGCCAACTAGCAAGAATCCAACGCGAAATTTCAAGGAAAAAGTGGAGGCTTCATTCTCGGCAATACGTTATTTTGTGATTCATGAATATATTGTAATTTTCAATCGTGGATTTCCACATAAAAATAACGGAATCGTTAATTGAGCTGAGAACTAATGTTTCCATCTATCACTATGCATTATTCTGTAAATTATCTGAAAACTATGGAGAGATACTTGCGTTATGTAAACTTTTTTCAACTTGAGATAGTTGTACATTTTCCAGACGATATTCTTGTATTAAAGAATTCGGTGATATTGACTTCATTCTCATTTTAGTATCTCACTATGGAGAGATACTTGCATTATGTAAACTGTTTTTCAACTTGAGATATTTGTACATTTTCCAGACGATATTCTTGTATTAAAGAATCCGGTGATATTGACTTCATTCTCATTTTTGGAGAATTACTACATTTCAATCATTTATTTGAATGATCGCATACTGGATGAATGAATACTACAATTCAATTACTCATTTGGATGATTGCGTAAATAGTAATCCTGCCCTGTAATCCCAATCAGAATTTTGTTCTAAAACTTTATGAAGAATACGATGTGAAGGAAACAAAACCATGAGTTATTGCATTTCGGAATTCAGTTAATCGATAATCCTCATTATTTATGTGAAAACACTCTATTGAGTAGTGAATGACTTGTGACCTGAAAGTATTTTGGATTTATTGTATGCAATTTGATTAATCATTGTTTTGGCTAAATAAAATTTTGATTGGTGATTGATTAAGTGGCATCTATTTGAAATATTTTTACTACTAATATTTTCCAATTATAGAATATTTGCTCATATTATATTGTTTCATCGTAGATGATAATACTGCATGTGATAAATTAACTTCCACACCCACATTCAAAACTAGTAGACCATGAATCTTGTAGAGTATTGTGCCACTGATCCAAATATTGTTGATGTTGAGATTGGCGTAGGCATAGACAATTTTGGATGATCAAACATTGTTAAGCTAGTGGGCTACCGGCTCCAGTCGTAAGCCAGGATCCAGGATGGCAATGAGAGGGTAGCTTTCAGTTTGCATATTTTATGAGTATTGATACAAGCCGGATCCGCAGCACGCCTCGGGTATTTTGGCAGAGTTTGGATTGGTCCAGCGTGTCTTGCAGCTGCCAGTTCTCCAATTCACCCTCCAGATGTCACTCCGCACCAGTCAGCCGCTCGCCGCTCGCCCGCGTCCAGTTATTGATGCGGTACGCGTGGGACTCAACGCGACGCGTGCCTCTTCACAATCAAACTCAGCTACAATCAGTGATCTGCGATGATAATTAAGCTCATACATTATCATTCAAATTAGTGAATCTTTTGGGCATGATTTGGGGTAATTTTAGTACTGAGTGAATTTGAAATAAGGCAGAACAGCAGGTGGTTTGAACCTAGATTGTACACACATTGTATGTGATATCACACATCTCAATGTATGTGATATAATTTTGCATTGTGGTAATATATCAATATAATATATTATATTCTTGGAAATTATTATACTCGAAATAATGACATAATATGGAATGAATGAAATCGACGCTTGATTTTATCCACTTTGCGGTTCAGATTACGTTTGAGCTCCAACTACAAAAACAAACCTTGAAATTACAGGATAACTCAAAAGAGGAAAATTCCTTCTATTAACTGTAAAACAGAGCAATAATATTCAGAAAATCCTTTAGCATTAATATTTGTCTATAATATTACAGGACCAAACCCATCAACAAACAGGATTTTTTATTTTCCTTATTCTCTATTGGGGATGATGCCCACATTATGTTTTTCCCATGTATTGAATATGCGTGAATAATAGAATGAGTGCGTGGGTGATTGATAAGATAACGTTCATGCTTATCCGTGGAATTTGAACTGTTTTTCCATATGCAACTGTCCAACGATAATAATCGATATATGTTGAATCATGATTCAAAAATTGTAGGTTCAATCTTGAAACATCAAATTTGTGCCGTGCTATGAATTAGAAAGTTAATTTTGAATTTAGAATTTAGAAGAACACACAATATAACTTAATAAAAGGGACGCTTGATAAACATACCTAGTGCTAGAGAACGGGAAACCAGAAATGACAAGAGAGACAACGAAATAGAGAGAAGGTATCAACTATATTGTCACCTCTTACAGTTAAATTCAACAATTAATAAAACAAAGAAGTTACATCATGAAAACCGAAAATAAAATTACTAAATTTAGAAAGTTATCTCTGAAATAGATAATTCGGTAATAACCTACTCTGTATGCTCTACATTTGAAAACGTTTTAGATTGAATCATAAGAATCTTAAAGGACTCTAATTTCAAAAGAACAATTATTGGAAATTATCATAGATATGTCTCAGAAGTTAATCATAAATGACGATAAATATTTTAAGAAAAGATCCACATAAAATTCTTAGAACATCAAATTTAGAACACACTTGGAAACCTTAAAACACTATCAAAACATTATCAAATATTAATGATCCCCAATAATAACTATTCTGTATCTTTATATCATGAAAGCTGCAAAGACAAACATTCCTCAAGTATCACATCATGGAATACTACCTAGGAAAAACTATTCAAAAATATATGTCATCAAAACAAATTTAGAAAAGGTTAGGGTCCTTGAAACTTCACTTGATCCTTTACAACTTTAAGATGAGAATTATTTTAAAACCTTAAT
Source organism: Nilaparvata lugens (assembly GCF_014356525.2). Classification (NCBI taxonomy): domain Eukaryota; kingdom Metazoa; phylum Arthropoda; class Insecta; order Hemiptera; family Delphacidae; genus Nilaparvata; species Nilaparvata lugens. Next base: position 77,585,385 of record NC_052505.1, on the reverse strand, counting down.
TTAATCAATAAGGGACCTTTAAAAATTCATATACTCATTCAACTTTTAGTAGTTTAGAAGATTATAATTATTTATAAATTTAAAGAAAACTGAAATTCCAGCTGGATCCTTACAGAGAAAATATGGCCTCACATTTCAATGTAAAGATACAACCGAAAATCTATTACTCAAACCAAATTAATAAAATTAATAATCTATCTATCCCCAATAATATCTCAAAATTACGATTTAACAAAAAGTCTAATTCCGCACGTTTTAATTGATTGAAAGTCTGTCGTCACTAAAACCCATTTTGTCACATCCGGAGTTCCTGGGACGTTCGTTTAATTTGGAAAAAGTTGTTACCTCATAGCCGTTTCTTCAATTTGAATCTAGGCTCGGTGATCGAGCTCTACACGTCCAGATGGACAGGAGACAGCATACCCCAAGCTTCTAGGACGGCCATCGATTCAGAGGCGTCTCAGCGGCTTAAAGACACACGTTCATGAACCCGTAAATTGATGGATTCGTACTTTGATCCCATACTTTGATGTTCCCGTACTTACACCGCTGTAAGAATGAAAAAAATAAACTAGGATAATACAAATTAACTTAACTTCAGTTATATAATAAAATCAACCTATTTTGGGTTATATAAAACTCAAATCAATACTTATTACTTTAAAACATAAATAGACATTACCTACTTCAATCTCTTGATTTAATAGAATAGAATTTATTTGTAATCAGGGTTATGCCCTATACACAAAGCGATGAGTACATAGTTATTCCACACATCTCAATGTATGTGATATAATTTTGCATTGTGGTAATATATCAATATAATATATTATATTCTTGGAAATTATTATACTCGAAATAATGGCATAATATGGAATGAATGGAATCGAAGCTTGATTTTATTCACTTGGCGGTTCAAATTACGTTTGAGATCCAACTACAGAAACAAACCTTGAAATTACAGGATAACTCAAAAGAGGAAAATTCCTTCTATTAACTGTAAAACAGAGCAATAATATCCAGAAAATTCTATAATTATTTTTAATATTTGTCTATAATATTACAGGACCAAACCCATCAACAAACAGGATTTTTTATTTTCCTTATTCTCTATTGGGGATGATGCCCACATATGTTTTTTTCCATGTATGTGAATATGCGTGAACCATAGAATGAGTGCGTGAGTGATTGATAAAATAACGTCCATGCTTATCCATGGAATTTAAACTGTTCTCCCACTTGCAACTGTCCAACGATAATAATCGATATATGTTGAATCATGATTCAAAAATTGTAGGTTCAATCTTGAAACATCCAATTCTAGGGCATGGCATAGATGATAAAACACTGCTCCCATGATTCTACGGAATATAAAGTCCACTGTACAATCAAAGTCTCTGTTGGAAGGAAGTCTTTGTTGATTCTCTAGGGAAAAGATTGAGCTGCATCATAGCCTAAACGTTCTAAGCTGAAAGCTGCAATGCTGAGCAATGGTGAAAGCTGCAACGGAGAAGACAGATGCGAGAATCGATTGTAGGAGAAAATTAAGAAGTAACTGTCATGAATTGAGATGGATCACATCAATACTTGCTACCGTGAGTAGTCAGGATTCCAGGATTTCCTCTTTAGATGATTGAACTCTTCCCAGATTAACGAGAAATTGACTAGAAATGCTTTCTGTTAGTATACGCGTATGTTCAGAGTACCACGAGTATTCACGTGTTGACTGTTCTCTAACAAATTTAGCTCACTTCTTCTCTCTATAATGACCACCGATCATGATACAGTATAAGAAAAACTAGAGCAACTCTCCTTGATTGCTCGATTACAAAACAATCCAATCAGTTAGTATAATAATAGGCTAAATGATGATTCAAAAAGAAAAAAAGCAGTCTCAATCTTAAAACTTCACTTTGCTAATGTTGCTATAAATAATAACTGTTTGACTACAATGGCTCCATCAACTCTTATAACTCTGATGAATCTGGTTGCTCATCGAGTGCTAATTAATAGAGTGCTAGTGATAGAGAGATTGTTGGAGATCAATTTCAAGGTTCGTGTCATAAATAGAACAGTAACCGCATCACATTCTGTAAATCAAATATTTGTATTGAATCGAAAATCACATACAGTCTGCGTCAAAGACCCAATGATTCTTCCTTCTGGTGCATCCGGATCTCCATTCTTTTGAAGGGGTAACTCCCTTGTTTCCAGTTAAACCCGATTGAAAACCGATTCCGGAGACCGAAGAAAAGACTTGAGGAGATCGAAGGCTTCCAGGGAACGCCCTGTCTATTTGCTTTGGACCCAGTTTCAAGGCGGGCCGTCTAAAGAGATGAAAATACTGTACTCCTGAGACCAGTTTGTTCTTTGAGAGGAGAGATAAACGACTATGAGACTACCTTCCTGATTTGATCTTTGGTTCTGACCGCTAAATTTATTTCAAACTTGGGACCATCCATAATGTCAGGTTCTAGTTACATCCCAATCATTCTATAAAATTGATAAGTTTATTGATAGTCGATTATGATTGATGGACTCTATAAACTGCAAACTAATCAATGGAGAAGGTTGAATCACTGCAAACTATCAATCAAGAAGTTTTATTGTATGATGGTGACTCAATGATGGTAAGCATGCGACATTTTAGCAATAAGTAGGTAGATAATGTGCAGTAGGCTAGGGGGGTTTGGTAAGGTAATTAGTGTTGTAAACTATAAAGAGTTTCTTAATTTGTTGTATTGTTGATAGGAATAATAATTATCTGTCAGTATTCCTTGAAAATCAACATATATTTGAAGGTGAATTCACAAAATTCAGTTCCATCTCCAATGATTATTTATCCAATAATAGAGTAAACATGGCGTGTAATATTTCTTTTATAAATTATGGACACAACTAGTGCGATATATTGATTTGAAAAGTTTGATTTGAGATGTAGTTTCTGCTTCCTCAGATTGAGCTTGGGAAGGTGACTAGACACTTATTTCAAAATTGAAATAGATTTCATGAGATTTGATACGATAATCACAAGTTGATATGATAATTGGAAGTATGAAAAATCAGTTCTCCACCAAGATTTTCTGCAATTAGGTCTATCAATCTCGCACATTATATTAGTAAGTGGATCCCTCCCGCTATTATATACATTAGAGGCTGAGAATATTTATTGGTGAGTCTATTAAAGTTCGCAAGTGCCAATTTCCTTGGCTTCAAAGTTTCACGTATGAGTTCAATGAATATAATGCAGCGCAATAACTGAATATGCTGGCGAGAACAGGTCTCAGTTTACCGCCTTCATTCATTATGCAAATCCGGCGCGGTCGGAATTTCGGCTTCCTCCGGCTCCTTTCAGTCGGCTCAATTTATGAGTCATACTAGTCGCTCGTTTGAATCACCGGGATTAAGCTTTCCTTTATGTTACAAGTAGTAATATCGCTTTAATGGCCCCGGTGTCTTTTTTGCCTACAAAAATATGGTCTGTAGCCTAAGCAAGCTTATTGTTCAATTGTGAAGCTGTATTATTGAATGATAACAATAGCTACTTCACCAAGAAGCGCTGGCGAAGAAAATGTTCACCACAATCAGAGCATGAACAAAGTCTACAAGGGAACTTGAAAAATTTCAACTAAATCGACACAAATTCATACTGAATGAATTATTTATTATTTAACCATGTATATGAAATATATAGGAATTATTCATGAATGAAAACTAGCGAATTGTTTGATGTAGTCTAATAGACTACATAGTGATTTAGCGGATTTAGTGATGTAATATTATTGGATTATGATATTATTATCAATATGATGAAACAATAATATTTAAGAATGGGTTAGATTTTCTGGTAAAATATAGAATATGGATAAGGAATGATCTGACACGAAACGTTCGATGAAAAGTTGGATGATTATTGTTATCTGATGATAGTTATTAATTACAGTGATAATGATTGATGAGTACTCAGTTATTCAACTAGGTATTGGGAAATTTAGCACCATTCAACAAACACAAAAGAATTAGGCAGAGGATTATGAAATAAATCCTACATGTAATCATGTTTGGAGACTGTTTTTCCGAATATAACATTCTGTTTACACGATGTGTGTATTTTTCTCTTTGATGATTGATCCATTTTTTTATGTTAGAAAAATGAGCCCCATCCAAAAACACTGAGAGTCTTGAGCTGAAAATTGAATATTATCCCGAATATGAAAAATCGATTCCATCTATAATACAGCACTAATCATTAATGAAAACAATATAAAAATCTTGAAGTACCCTTTATTTTTTAAAAACTTTAAAATATTTCAACAACTAATTTCGTCCCTATCTTAGGTCATCTTCAAGTTGGAATTTGGAAAATCTCAACTGAAAAAAGACCTAAGGTAGGATCGAAACTAGTTGTTGGAATATTTTAAAGTTTTTAAAAATAAAGGGTAAATTTGAAGTAAAGGATAAATTGAAATTCTGGAAAATTTCCACTGGAAAATGACCTAAGATAGGATCAAAACTAGTTTTTGAACTATTTTAAAAAATGAAGGATACTTCAAGATTTGTATATTGTTTTTATTGATTTGTTAAAAAGTAGCTCATGTGAGTGAAGTGTTTTTAGCACTAATCATATACAATGATTGGAATAGGACAATAGGCTAAGTCAAAAACTTTCCCTCTGCCGAATTTTGATTGATAGAAGTCTTCAAAAAATTGAATAGATAATATGATTTCATTGCCGTTAAATTCTTAGAACAATTATAGGCAAAGTCAAATATTGAATACAGTACGACAATTGAATGAGATACCTGCAAAATCAATATCACTAAGTAAGTTTTATACAAGCAGTGATTATCGGAGAGAAGAGATTTATCAAAGAATCTATTCCAATCAACAAGAAACATAATTTTGTCGGCTCCTTTCACTTAGCTTCACAATCGAGGTCTGAACCACTGTCAAACTGAGTGAGACTCGTTATTGCTCCCAGGCGATGGATGCTGGGATGCTGCTACCTACATCACCGCGCCAAATGGCTCCCAGTTTTGTGCTGATTTAATTAATCCGGCACTAATTAAACTTACTTGTAGGAGACTCCTCTTACTCTTCGAAATTTCTAGAGATGTATTGGCGAGAGCTGCTCAGGTTCTGCACTCACACCCATCCCACTTGACCGATTTCCAAACAACACTGGCAAACTTACGTTTTGAGCCTTGAATTCATTGATCGCCGTATCTCTGAAGAGTGATATCCAACAAGTGAAAGCTGTTGAGAGTTCAAGATTACCGTCAGTTCAGTTCTCACATCAACTCAACCTTAGTAAGTAAGTTACTAATATAAGTTACATACTTCCTTCAAATAACTCACGTGAATTGCTACGTTTATCTATTTCACTGTTTAACTATTATCACTCAATTCTACCACAACCCAAATTCACTACTCATTTCTCGTCAATAACGTGAAATTCTCTAATACTAGTTGTCTCTTACATCATGATATTGATAGATGTTTGAAATGAGCATTTTGCTAAATTGAGAGCTTTTACATGTGGGAAAAGATGTATCGAATGTTAAAGACTTCTGCTACATGCAATCTTATCAATTGAGCAAGCTATTGAACTCGTTACTCATAAACGAGTTGTTTGATAAAGGGAAAAAAGTAAATTCGTATAGCTTTTGTTGGTGGGGAGTCCCTTGCGGGAAAGTCCCACCGCCTGAATGTTGATTCAACAGTCTCAACTAGTATGTTGATTCATTGTAGCCAAATTTCCTTCACCCGCCTTATCCCATCTAGTTTTCAAGGTAATATCTGGGAGTTGTTTAAGAATAAGAAAGAACGTTTCCAAATTCAATTAATTAAGTTGCTGCTTCTACCGTTCCACTATCTTCAAAATCGAGGAAGATTTGAAGAGAGAGTCCTTGAGATAAATCTTGCTTCGGCTATTTCAAGCTTGAACTTGGTCCAGCAGTGTTGTTATCAGCGACAAGGGCGATGATAAAAGATTCGGGATGAATTTACTCAGGATAAACATAAGGGAAGCACTTGTAAGGACGATTTGGCCGGGAGCAGTGAGAAATCGTTCTCGTGGGAGGTTGCAAACGTTGACCTCCTTGTTCTCTCCTCTCTCCTCGCTCCTTCATCCTCCGACCTCCATCATACCCTCTCTCACCCTGCAGCTGTCCACCTCCTCGCACTGATTAAAACACTCATCCTGTTCCATCCCTTATCTGCATCACCAACCTGCCTTTCAAGTCTGTTTCCTTCCAGGCTGGTAATCTCTTAATCTCTCCCAGTGAAATGAGTTATTATGTTTATCAACCCCCAGCATCTAATATATAGCATCCTTGTTCACAAACTAACTGTTGAACACCTAAGAGTGGATTTCCAATGGAAATAATCAAACATAAAATTGACAAAATGATGATCAAATTCGTCTAAATGACTTGAAATTATCATCAAGATAATAATTATTGTATGTAAATAATAATAATTTTAATTTGTTTCAATTCTCAGTATATTATGAGTATACTATGAGTACCCTCAGTACGCTACAGTACCCTCAGTATATTAATGAGAGTTTTCAATATTGCCAAGAAAGTTTTTGTACTTTGTTGAGACTTCCAATTACGAAATATCTAGATATGTTTAATAAATACTCTACTAAGAGATTCTTTGTTCTTTGAGAATGCTCATAATCTTACACAAGTTATATTCAAGAATCGTTGTAAGATCCTGCTGATGTATCATCAATGAATGAATATGAATGATTTGATAGTAATATCAACGCTTAAGCTCTTCAATTTGTAATCACTGATAACATATTCAAACATATTCTATGGGATATCTCATGATCACTATGCTGAATAATTATCATGAGATTTGTTAATAGAATGAACTAGCAAATTCAATTCTTCAATAGTCAATTGAATAGTCAATTGGATGAGAAGTTCAATGTTGAAGTTGATATCCTATTAAATGGCCAATTTGAAATACTTTATTTATTTTTGTTTAACAGTCAAATAGTGAATAATCTAATTTCCAAATAGTCAAATCAAGTCATTCCAATAGCCAATTCAATAGTCTATCAAATAACTAATCTATTGGTCAATTCAATATTCAATAGTCAATATCAAATTCAGATGGAATTAAATTCAACGCTAATTGATATATAATTATTATTTAACGAAAATCCTAAATAAATGTTGTAAATCACCCCGAAGACTTCTGCTACTGCAGACATTGACAACAGGGTTAACAGCCAGATGGAAATTGGATGAGAAATACTATCCAAAAATTTGTTGCCAGCCCGGGAATCGAACCCGGTACCTCCCAATTGCTAGTCAGGAATGCTTACCCTTACACCAAACTGACAATCTCTGGATAGCAGCGCTCATTTTATACGAAGCCATAGAGGCCAACCAGTTACAGATGGAATTAAATAGAGAATGCATTTATTCAAATGCATTTATTTGGATGGTTTAAGGGTAAGCATTCCTGACTAGCAATTGGGAGGTACCGGGTTCGATTCCCGGGCTGGCAACTAATTTTTGGATAGTAGTTCTCATCCAATTTCCATCTAGCTGTTAACCCTGTTGTCAATGTCTGCAGTAGCAGAAGTCTTCGGGGTGATTTACAGCATTCATTTAGGATTTTCGTTAAATAATAATTAAATATCAAATTCAATAGTCAATAACCGATTCAATATTCGATAGTCAATTGAATCAGAAGTCGATTCAAAATATTCAATTCAATGGCCAGTTCAACAATCAAATTGTGAATAATCGAATTGCCAAATAGTCAAATGACGAATCATTCCAATAGCCAATTCAATAGTCTATTAAATAAATAATATAATTATTAGTCAATCCAATATAATAGTCGATAGTCATTACTAATTTCCTGCCTCATTATTCGTGTGTTGAAAAGCGTGGAAGAGACCACAAGCCACATAACAAGTTGGAGTCTAGTTTTGAAGAATAATGTTTGCAGTCATTGTTACATCTATTGTTGAAACCACTGTCCAACATGGAAAGAAAAACGTTTGCCGCAGCGAAGAGAAGCAGGCCCGAAAATGTGTGAGAAATGGCTTCCTTTAAGAAGATTGATGTAGGCCGTATAATATACATTGGATTAGAAAGTTCTTAACAAGATTAAATTCGCCTTTCGGCAGCGGCACAGAGTAGTGCAGAGCCATTGCTCCATCTCGCTTTCTGTCCGCAGCCAACTGTCTCCTGTTCCCATCCAGTTGAACATATCGTTGCTCAACTCTCCCATCTGTCTTCTGTCTACTCTCTCTTCATTTTCGATCATCAATGTTCTTAGTTGTCCGTTCTCAACCCTGCACTCTTAGCATCAATCAGAGCCTGCTATTCTCGGATAGCATACGGATCAATGTGATCAACAATCTCTATCGATCTCTTCTCAATAATGAATTATTATTGTCTTGTGTCTTAATGAAAGTTCCACCCGGAACTTTTTAGAGCGGCTGTCACCAAGGTTGTAATTGCCAGAATGAGTGCCAACATTCGGTAACGGATAGGCACCAGAAGAAAAAGATTGTGTTGTGGAAAAAATGTCTTATTGAGAATATGATGATCCGATTCCTGGAGATATTTTTTCCAAGGAAACTGAACACTTAGTAACTTGTCAAGATAACTGACGAGGAAGCTTGTCATCAAATTTTGCAAAAGAGTGTGATAAATTGTTTCTGAGATTCGAACTTATCATGGTAAATGATACTCACTATGATTAAATACTGAAGTGATCAAAATCGTTAACTATGGTACTAACCATTAGTACCGCTCCGCTCACCTTATCCACTAGGCCACGGTGGCTACTTAGGTCCAAATTCACCAAAAATGAAAACTAGGTTTGAGCAACAGTTGATTCTAAGTCAGGTGATTTTGAATTGGTTTTGTAGTATGATTTTTTGTTTATTTAGAATCAACTGGCGCTCAAACCAAGTTTTCATTAAGGTGAATTCGGTCCATAGATGAATAATAATTGCATTCTCATCGATGACTCCACTTCATAGAACAATAACATAGAATGCAGGAGTGAATGAACTAGTAGTTCACGTCTGCGAAACCAAGGAACAGTCTGATTGGTCAATGAGTTCGATCAATGCCATTTTACGCTCACAGCACACAACCAATAGGAAGCAAGCAGCTAATTTGCTCTCGCCTTTTTTCTAAAATATGAAATTCTGAATAAAATGAGATCATTCGAAACTCTCTATCTCCAATGAGTACTAAGTTATGATTTTTAAAAAATGAGTGAAATTTAAAGAGAAAATCAATTTTTGATGAATTTTAGATTTTGATCAACAATATCTTCCGATTGTTACCATTTAGATGTATGATTCAAAATCCCTCTAGGCGTATTTTTGTGCTCTACAATCTGAGATCAGATAGAGCGCTCTATCTCATATAGATTTCCAGGTACACCTGACAACAATGCTCCTTGCATTGTGAAAAACACCTAATTTTCAGCTTCAACCATCATCACCAACTACATAGTCTTCACATTGATATTTCGCACAATGACATAAGTTCATAAGATTATGTTCTATGAAAATCACCCGTTAGATGCACTTCATTTCAGTATTTCCTAGTGGAGAGGCGTGCTTAAGGACAACTCAAGGATCAAAATTTCAAACACTTATAACTTCTGACACAATGCTCAGATTTCATCGTACTATATTTCATTCTTCTCGGCTCGTAAAGGCGGTCCAAAATCATGCATCATAAGTCAAATTCGGTCTAAAAGTGGGAAATTTATTTCTGAGTGTACTAAAGCCCATATTCCAATACACAAAAAATGGCCGCTATCGTTAGTAGCTCTGATTGAAATAACTAATTCAACTCCAACTAGAGCCAGGGCGACAGAAATATTGAGTCTAGGGGCGTCAAATTGCTAAATCTGAATGCTATGAGCAATCAGTATCGCTAATATGGATCCTATTAGAACAAAACAAGCATAATAATCTATTACATAGGCTCACATAATTTTCGATGCATCAATTGAAGTGGATGATGACTATCCAAACGGGCTGATAAGCTATTTATGCTATTCCATTCTTCTGCACAAGAAATTCTTGATTTATGGTTTCAAGAACAAAGCGAACAAATCTACATTATACTACACATCAATTGCCATTATTATGGTGGAGTCTATTTACTGTATAATGAACTTCATAATCCAAGTATTTGAAGAAAGAAAGAATCATATATTATATCGTCAAGTTTATGTGAAAATCTTGATATGCTACACAGTTTCTCCAATCAATGAATACGTTACTGTAACAAAGATATAGACATTCAGCAAAGCCAGCTAAATGCTTGTTGGATCGTCTTTATATCAGCAAAATATCACATTGTGGAGCTTATCCGTTCACAGGATAACATCAACTTGTGAAATATAGCCTTGGAATAACGTCTGTGAAAATTCATTCAAAATAAGATTGCTTTGGGAATAAGTATGTGTGGTACTACATTATATTTCAGAGCTCTTTGGACGGTTTGAGGCCACGAAAGAGATATTCATATAATCTCATAGCCTTCTCATTCCTAGTTCGATACTGACTCAGCAATGGATTGTCTAGTCAAGTGCATATTATGAATATGAAACCCATCTATCAGAACTAGTGTTCCAATATGGCTCTATATATTAATAGCTAAACGACTATCGTAGAGATGTTCTCACTTCGATTACTTTGGAAAATCATTATCGGAAGTTTCTTCCAGTTATGTCTTCTGTGCAAAAATGATACTTCAACTGAAAATATAGTTCTAGGAAAACTACTATTATTGTTTCATAAAGATTTTTCCCATGGAAATATTATATTGAAAGATTTTCTTCCTAATTTCTTCCTCGCTCTTGAATATTGAAGAGGGATGGTCATCTGATTCACGTGTGGTCACGGAAAGTGAATATGTAGTTGCAATTTTTTTAGTTTTTTAATTTGTACGCACTCCCTCAGAAAAACTAAAATCCATTCTTCAAAAAACTTTCATATTCTTTTCTTCCTACAACAGTATCGATTACTGTGAAATACATTCTTTTCACAACCTTATGATAAGTTGAGTTGAAATTTTTCCAGATTAAAATAATTCATTTTCATAAATTTATGAATATGAAATAGTCATTATACATATTGTTACCAAATAGGAAGTTGAATAGAAATACTCTTTATTAGGCCGAATTGAGATTTTCCGTGCCACTCGACACTATCAGTGTAGATTTAATAAACTTGAAGAGTAAAGTTTAACAATTTTTTTGCAATCGAACGCAAATAGTAGCTCCAAGAAAGTTCTCTGAAATGTATCTACACATTGTAAAGCACCTCTTCTGTAGCATCAAACAGTGACTTATATTTTTCATAGATTTGGTATTCTATAAAAGCGTCTTTGAAAAATTGGAAAAGTGTGGGAAATTTAAACTTGTGTGATGACCTCTCTTAATCATTACTCTCTCTTGAAAAGGTAATAGAATTTCTTGAGAGTACAATACTTTGAAAATGATGAACAGTTTTACTCGTTCTTTTTTTCGCCTATAAATCTTCTTACATCTTCCCGACTGTGATAAGAAAACAAGATTCATAATCAATCGTGGACTGATGTGTGAACAGTAGACCTCACGCAGTATTCTCATCCACAAGTACCTGATTGAAACTATAGACCTTATGGGAATACAGCAATAGATTGGGCTTCTCCACACATCTGTGTAATCACTTGTCAGCTGATTTATGATGAATAATTCTATAGTCTGATTTTTACTCTAATATTGGCTTATGAAGGAGGCTCCTTTTTCCTTTTATATTATCCTTGAAATGCAAAATTTCCAAAAACCTTGTATATACGTCGTCGCGCAATTAAAAAAGGAACATACCTGTAAAATTTCATAAAAATCTATTACCGCGTTTCGCCGTAAATACGCAACATATGAATATTCAAACATTTAAGCATTTAAGCATTGAAATGCCAAACCGTCCATTCGAATCTTAGACCTCACTTCGCTCGGTCAATAATTTCAATTTCGATTATCTTCCCAACTTCTTGATGCTCGCTGCTGAATATTGAAGAAGGATGATCATCTGATTCACGTGTGGTCACGGAAAGTGAATAATGTAGTAGCAATTTTTTTGTTTTACAAATTTGTACGGCACTACCTCAGAAAAACTAAAACCCATTTCCAAAAAAATTCCATATTCTTCTCTCCCTACAACAGTATAATACAACTTTCTCAAATCTTTCAAATTTCCTCGTAGTCAACGCATTCAAAGCATTGATTAATCATGATGGATACAACATTCCCATCATAAAAGTGTATAATTAAGTGAATATTATGAAATATTCGAATGGGATTGTTTGACTGGCTCCCGTATACTAATTGATCCCCCTCAGGCTTTCAGAGGGCTAACAGTAAACAGGTAATTGTGAAATGCTGAAACTCTGGACGCAACTATATGTTTTCCCCTCGAATCTGGATGCTAATAACTCAATCGATGTCCAACCATCAAATTTGTTTTCAAACATTGAAGAATCACTTTTTGAAATCAGAAATCGTAAATTTGGTGGCATTCCATAGTAAAGTCGAAACGGTACTGATGATCGATCCTGGCTATCATAGTTTTCATTAATTTACATCCCAAGAAATTGCTATTGAAGAAATCATTCCAAAGTAGTATCTACAAAGGTAGAATATCATTCTACGTACTTATTGTCACAAGACCAAGTACATTAATAGTACAAGACAACTCAGAAGTAAACCGACAGCTAGAGAAAAATACTCTTAATTAGTTTTGCAATGCTACAGAACTGTAATCTCCTCCCAGTACCCAAGAAACACACATCTCTGCGTACGAAGTCGAACAGAATAATGATTGATCAGTTCTGCAGAGAAAGATAAAAGTTAGTACAGAAGTTGAAAGATCGGCCGACAAAAGTTTTCCTTTGGGTCACTCACTCCCTCAGAAAAACTAAAACCCATTTCCAAAAAAATTCCATATTCTTCTCTCCCTACAACAGTATAATACAACTTTCTCAAATCTTTCAAATTTCCTCGTAGTCAACGCATTCAAAGCATTGATTAATCATGATGGATACAACATTCCCATCATAAAAGTGTATAATTAAGTGAATATTATGAAATATTCGAATGGGATTGTTTGACTGGCTCCCGTATACTAATTGATCCCCCTCAGGCTTTCAGAGGGCTAACAGTAAACAGGTAATTTGTGAAATGCTGAAACTCTGGACGCAACTATATGTTTTCCCCTCGAATCTGGATGCTAATAACTCAATTCGATGTCCAACCATCAAATTTGTTTTCAAACATTGAAGAATCACTTTTTGAAATCAGAAATCGTAAAATTTGGTGGCATTCCATAGTAAAGTCGAAACGGTACTGATGATCGATCCTGGCTATCATAGTTTTCATTAATTTACATCCCAAGAAATTGCTATTGAAGAAATCATTCCAAAATAGTATCTACAAAGGTAGAATATCATTCTACGTACTTATTGTCACAAGACCAAGTACATTAATAGTACAAGACAACTCAGAAGTAAACCGACAGCTAGAGAAAAATACTCTTAATTAGTTTTGCAATGCTACAGAACATGTAATCTCCTCCCAGTACCCAAGAAACACACATCTCTGCGTACGAAGTCGAACAGAATAATGATTGATCAGTTCTGCAGAGAAAGATAAAAGTTAGTACAGAAGTTGAAAGATCGGCCGACAAAAGTTTTCCTTTGGGTCACTCACTCCCTTCACATGTGACACCGGTCACATGTTTTTCTTTGCATCAGATCTCACAAACTTGCATTTCCAGAGCTTTTCTCAAATTCAAAGTTATATGTTAGAAGGATGCTAAAAACGAACGGTATTTTTTTCTTCAGTGATAGGATTATAATTATTAAGTATAGATATTCTGTTGGTGACGTTCTGTTGCGAAGTGAAGATGATGCTTGAAGAGCTTCGGCATTGAGATCCTTTGATGAGCGCTGCTCTCCGTAATGTGCTGCAGCCTGGTGGCGAAGGCCGGTAAACACATGAATTTGGCGCTCCGAGGGTTGAAGTTTCAGTCAGCTGTTTGCAGTCGGCGGGGACTCCACGCACAGCCTCGTCATCGCCTCCCGGTCACGAGGAGTCACGAGTGACGCCACCACCACCACGGTCAGTTAATCGAATAATGTTCTAATCTAATAATACAATTCAAGGGAACGCTTCAACTATTAATTTAGAGATAGTTTTTGTTGGTTCTACCTCTCTTTGATTCATTTTTAATAAAAGTTTGTTGTTGCGAATTTTTATACACTATAAATATTTATAATATCCAACTATTTATCGATAGTCTTTGTCCTTCAAAAACGAACAAACCTTTATAACTCAAATTACTAATCAAATTTTTTATACATGTTTTGGAAAGAATATTATGATCACCCCGACACATATTATTATAGTGGGGTATCATAGTTAGAACTAAGTTTAGTATTAGCAATTTTGTATGTATAATATGACAATTATGTATATTTTTGCTTATCAATAAGGTCTCGTGAAAAAGTAGAAATCAGAAGCGTTATGCTCTGTAAGACTTGATTAAGAGTTAAGTTTTTTTTGGAAGATTGTGAAGGAATACCAAAACTCTCTATGTTTGGAGATACTACCGCACACGTTAACGAATAATCTCTTGATCTTAAACACGTAGACCAATGAAATTTACTCACTCCTTTTGAAGTGAGAAAAGGATTATGTGACTCAAGTTATGTTATTCATCTCAGATATTACAAGGAGAGTAGTAGTAGTAGAAAATAATAAATTTAGATATAAGGAAAAGTTTCAGAAAGCTGTTTCTTAATGAGTTAAGATAGCAATCGAAATCTAGATTCTTATAACTCATATGTATCATGATCTTGGGGTACTCCAGAGGCAAAGCATAGAAGATTCTCATAGAATATTATTCAAAATACTAATTATTGACATTTCAATGGAATAACGGTTTCATCTCAGTTGAGTGTCTCAATTTATCCCATAGAGTCATTTGACTAGTCAAAAACATCTGTTCAAAGTGTTTCAAATTCAGAAGTGCCACAAGAAGGTTGAAAATGATGAAATCTCGTTTAGAATTGGAACATTTTCAAACTCCCTCAATTTTTGAACTCATTTGAATCAACAAATTTAGTACATTTTAATAATCTTAGGCTATGTAGGTTGGATTGATGTAGGTGAATTAAGGAATAAGATTCTATCACATCGAAATCCAGAAAAATGGAGAAGGAATGCTCTATTTTCAATCCTGTAGCTCAAAACGACTGATAATTGAAATATTGATAATATACCTTATTTATATTAGTTCTTCATGGAAATTAATAGTTTTGATTAATCTGATCGCGAGGGAACGTCTGGAATTTTTTGTTTTTACAATCATAATTACATGCCAATCATGAAATTATCACTAAACATTTCAAATAATGATCTGGAGGCTGGAATTTGTTTACGAGATTGTGATTAATCTCTACTCTGTACAACTTCATCATTCAATAACTTTTCTGGAATGTATCCCATTGGTCTCATTGAATCAAACTCATGAATCTCGGGCAAATACTTACAGTAAAGATAATTCAATTATCTATAAACTTCTTAAAACTCACTTTCCTGAAAGTGAAGAAAGACTAAGATATTGAGAGGTATGGGGGTATAACATTGCAGCAAGTAATACTCTGTGAACATGATTTGCCCATACATAAGAGCAGATCTCCTAGAACGTTAAAAGCATGTGGTGATTGAGTCTCCGATGAGAGCGGAATTGCATTTTGAACGACTTCCGACTCATCCGAAATTTAATATAGTGCTCATCGTACATCATCTTCCTCCATCCAGAATCAGACTTACCTCTCCGCAGAAATGTACTTCTCATTGCATTGCAGAGAAAGGCTGAAAGGAAATTCAGTTCCATTAGAGAATTGGGGTTTATTATTTTGTATCAATGAACTATGTAATAAACATTAAACAATTATTGAGGTTCATACTTTTATATCAATTGACAATGTAATAATATTGTATGAAGAATGAATTTCTGAGTCTCTTCCCTTCCTCAACTTATTCATTTATTTATTTATTCATTTATTGTATAAAACACTATAATTATAATACAATTATGACATTGGAGGAAAAACTAGGCTGAGCCTGTACTATTTCTCTCCAAAAATTTTAATAAAATGCTAATGTTGTCCAAAAGTTAAGGTTATGTAATCACGCACTGCTTCGTCACTTGATTTTCGGTACAGGAATAATGAATTGAACATTTTGAATTTTGAAGGTTGATGTTATACTCTAAATGAATTAAAGAATTTATCGCAATAAATTAAAAACTTTAAAAATATTGCACTTATTTGAAAAATTTTGAATACAAAATCAAAAACCTACTCACTATTAATTATTTACAGCTGTAACAACAGTTAGCTTTAGCTCTACAGTATGATCAACTTGATCAACAATTCACTGGAACTCTTAAAATCAGTACTCTGAGCTAACTTACTACTCTTATATTCTCTACTATTGAAGGTAGGAGCATCAGCAAACAATATCTCTTATCTCCTCTCAAAAAAGTTGAATATAATTTTATTTTTCTTCTTTGATAAGTCCACTCAAAAACAATTTGAGAGAGCTATATCATTTAATATCATGCAAAATTATAATTTGGACCAATAGAGACCATTGGACATGAATGGACCATCAAAAATGAGAAAAAGAAATTTTCAAAATTCATTTGTATTATTTTGTTGCTTGAACAAAGGGAACATAAACTAATGTCTATTCTTTACTATTCTATGGATCTGGAACGTATTTTTTCGCTCAAATATTGAGACTGATTTTCAAAAAAAAACAACAAGAAGAATGTTAATGAGGAAAAGAATCAGCAAACAAAAAAATATGGTAGAATCGCTACCCAACGGTCCGTCGTGAAATAGTTGAAAGGCTCTCGAAAACTTCACAGTACTCTAATATTGACGAATCCTAAAAAAGGTTATTCTAGTAATCAGTACACTGCTATTGTTACTCATCAAATCATTTCCTTGGTGAGTAATAAGACTCCAGAATCCACTTTATATGCTAATTCGCCGAAAGCTGGGGTCAGCTGAGGTGGAGAAGAGATTTGATTCAAAAAAGAGTTTTTCCGGCCTTCTCACAAAACATTCAAGTAGCACTCTCATGTAAGACAGGTGCCATTGTAACTTTCATTGGGATAGGTATCAAGTTGAGTTAATGGATCTTAACAGATTCTCGAGGTATTTTCCCTATAATTTCACTCAATCTCAGTTGTATCTCACTACAATAACTTGATAGGATTAATTAGTTACTAAGTTCGTTTTTAGAAGTAATTAAAAGTTCTTACTTCTTACTGAGTTCGTTAATTATTTAACTCATCACAATATAGTAATAAGTGACTAAAAATGGTTTCCATATTATATCCTCAGTTATGTTTAGTGCGCGATTGACACGAGTTCCATGACAGAAATCCATCAAATACCACCATAGAAAATAATATTATAGTTATTATGATGATGAAATTATCGATAGATTGAAAAAGCATTATATTATCTTAGTTGATTGAGCAAACTATAACTTTTATAGCAGGAGTAATAAAATATGCATTACGTAATGTAGAAGAGTTTTATTGTCTGGGTTGATAGTGTTTGACAGATCAAAATATCCTATTCATCTATTGGCAGAATCAATACACTTGGGAAAACCAATACAGTTTGAAAATTACTCTTTCTAATCTCAATAAAATATCTCATAATTTCCCTTCCAGAACTAAAAACTAAATGTCCTAGGTGGCCTATGTTGTTGATGTAGGTAAAACATGACCAAAAAAAAAAACACCAAGGTAGGACAAATTCTTGTATTTGTCTTATTGGAGTATTCTTATGTTATAGATCACTGCAGGGAATGCAAAGTGCTGAACCGATCGCCACGTCATGTCAGAATGCCTGTGACGAAATGTCGTCACATCTTCTTCCTCACTCTACTCACCTTCACTCTAACTACCGCTCTCCCTCCTATCATCAAAATAGGTGAGTTCACTGTTCGAATATACGAGTATATATGATCGCAAAAAAGATATTTCATTTTTTGGAATGTCCATGAGGGCATGTTCTTCGTGTAATGTTCCTAGTCTTGGCTTTTTGTTTTCTTGTTGATCTTCTGTCTCACTTTGTCTATATTCTGCTGAGCTCCTATGATCTATACTCCTGTTAACTATGCTCTTTATCTACTTGTTTTTTGCTGTTTGTATAATTGTTTTTGTATATCTTCGAATCTCCATATATTGTATTATATTGCATGAAATTTTTCTCTTATGATTTGATTCATGGATAATAGATAAGTCATAAATACACACCAAGATCCCAATCAACACATGAACTCTTGAACTGAAAGTAAAACGTCTTCAATCTGACAAGACCAGCAAAACTTGGGTTTGTGCGCTGGCATACGTAGTACTACACTGATTATATCTTAATTATCTATTATTTTTGAAAAAGTGGTGTGTACTGTTGAAATTTGAATTAAAAAATTATGTTGCTCTCCTATAATAAATTACATGCACCTGTATGCACCTGTATACCTAACTGTATCATGGTATTACAGACTCTTGAATCTATGAATGCTCGAAAAAGGTGAAGGCCATAAATTCTATCACTACTCGTTGTTGAGATGGGGGTGGTATATTGCAGTAGTCACACTGACACCCACTAAACGCAAGAGATGAATGTTGCATAAAAGGTTTCTCAGCAATGCCATCGACAATAGATCGATTGCGACTCTCTGTCCAAAACGGATGTTTGTGTAACCAGGAGTTTTGGAATCGATTACTATTCGTTCAATTGTCATCGACTATAATGATATTTTATAGACCAGAACCATTTTTGGGAGATTGATACTGCTAATGAAAATCCAACAAAAATGATATGTAGAGCTCTTGTGGAAAACGTCATTTGAGATTAAACCAAGTAAATTTTTATGGCTTCTGGTTGTTGGGGAATTCCAACAGGAACATAAGAACTGATTAACTTTGGGATAGGAATTCATAAAGAATTAATAATTCTATTTTCACTGAACCATCGATTCTTTCATCTTGAAAAAGCTGAGTGCAGAAGTTGGCAATCATCCAGTATCAACTTTCCACTCGTTCCCAATCTTCGCGGCTTTCCACAATATCTCGCTCCGATATGAGGTAAACAACATCACTTATGCATCGACAATCGACCAGAATTCTTTTGTTATTTTCACCTCCATTCTTTCCGATCTCAGACCTCTCATTCCCCTTTCTATGATCGTCGTTTCTCAGTATTCAAGATTATTTGTTCATAAGAAATGCTGAGTATGATTTGTTTGAGCTTATTGATTAAACTTGGCCCTTCATTCTACCTCCATAAAAGTAAACCAAATCACTTTTTCCATCATACTGATCTATCTGATAATATGGATTGATTCTATGTACGAGTATAAATCCATTACGTGAGAAGTAATTCGAGTTTATGCATAGAATAATCAACCCATCGATACTTCATGGTTTGAATCACATCTCACATGACTTCTTGCTTCGCTCATTGTAGTTTTATAGCTTGAAATTGGATTTTTTTGTAAAAATTACCAGACTATACTGATTGAAGAAAAAATAACGATGAAACATGAGATGGAGAACTGTGTAAACTGACCAAAACTTTTCTCCAACTATCATAAGAAAAACGTCTGGAAGGATATTTTTGAAAACTTTAAAATCAAAAACGTTGAATTGGGTCCAAAAACGTTCAATTTGAGAAAGAGGGTGATGAAAGTTCACAATCAGATGGAATCAAATTTTTATATTATCAGATAATCAATGATAATAATTAATAATAAAGAAACATTGATGATTTTAATGAAGTTACTTGCTCATATTGGTGACAAAATATTAAACTGTTGACCGTCTCTCACAAAGTGGTATTAATAATGATTATAATCTTCTTCAGCATCAGGATAGAACAATATTACAATAGGCTCACTACTATTATGATACCTATGTCGATAGGGTTATTATCATTATTTCCATATACCTCTTTTCATAGAGGACAGAATGAATTTTTCCACGCAGAATGCATTTACGCACAGATATGATATATTGTTTATGTAAAGAAAATTGAGAACAGGAGTATGTCTATCAGTGTTGAAAGAATAGTTTATTTTTCTCATATACATAGTTATCTATCTTATCTTATGGAACATTACTGTGGGCTTCCCAGAAATATAGTTTTAGATTATTTAGACTGCAGAAAAACGCTGTGAGAATAATAATATGTGGTCTCTCTTTAAGAGGACACTGTAGGGATAGCTTTAAATTGATTGAAATTATGACACTTCCTGCTGTGTTTGTGTATCAATGTCTCAATCATGTCAAGATAAATTATAACTCCTATGTTCAGCAAGGTATGTGTCACAACTATAATACTAGAGGTAGGAATAAGCTAGTCAATAGAAGTTTTGCCAATATGTCAATACTCAGAAAACTTTCTATTACATTTCTCTGAAACTTTTCAATGCCTTGCCTGAGAATATAAAATTATCTCTAAAATTATTATTAAAATTATATTATCTGTGTTGAGAGCCTACTTATATCGTTATTTACCTATATCGATAGAACTTCTTATTATTATCATATTGAAGCATGGCATTATTGAGCATGCTGTGTTGAATATGGGGAGTTGTGATAGAAGAATCATCAAAATTCCTGGTTATGAAAAAAATGAGTGTTGAATTATTATAGTGTATATTGATACTGTAGAAGTTCGTCAAAATAGATCCACTCCCAAGTCACATGTAAAGTTAAAGTTTTGTTTAGCAAATTAAATTCAGGTATAATGCAATAGAAAAAATAGGATAAGATGTTTGAGCTCATCAATGCAAAACTCAATAAATACTGTTATGAACTTCCAAAATTATAGAATATAGTATAATTATGATTATATAATATACTATATATAATCTATAATTTACTGTTATCGAAAAATCAAAAACAAAACTATTAGAGGCTTGGCACAAGATTGAGTGAAACATTATTCCAGTCATTATTATCCTATCATCGTTAACAATAAAATAAAAAAACGTGTTCTTGTAAAATAAAAATAGGCCTATCAAATCAAATCAAATCAAATCAAATTTATTCATTCCTTGTACAATATTACAAAAATAAACAAATCGACATGTTCAATGTAATAAATCAAAGTACAAGAAAATGTGAAACTCACAAGACATAAGTCCGTTCTTGAGCTTAATTAAGAAATATATTAACTATAATAACTAGAAAGAAAAATATAACAAGAATAACAAAAAATAGAATGAAATACAGTTGAATGTAAGTATACTATTGAAATATAAGTATAACAATGTTCACAGTGAAGTTGTGCAGGATAAAAGACGTAAACTGAGACAGCACAGCAACAACAAGATAAAAAAGTGTAATTTCTATAAAAAAAGAAATATGTATCTTATAAAAAGAAAAAATTATGAATGTTCATAGGCTTTGTATCAGTGAAGAAACAGTGATAGAAGTTCAACCAACAAAGCTAATGTATTAGGCTATATTACCAAAGATGTCAGTGGATGTTTTGATTCATAAGATGGTATCTTTCTTTAATTCACTTGGCGGAGAATTTGCAAGCAATTCCTGGGGAACGATATCCACAAGCTTTTCACACCTGTAGGGGAATTGTATCCTAACGACACTCAGATTTTTTGTTCCAATTAGGTTAGAAGTTCTAAAAATTCGACATCACTATTCTTCCTTCTATCTTCCACTCACTTGCCATGATAGGATAGTAAGTGGAAGTGACAGCCATGCTGGAAATGCATAGAAATACGAGTAATGAAGAAAATGATAGAAATTGTAGAAATTCTAAACTATGACCTAGAATTCGTTTCACACTGTATGTAATGGAATTGCAACACGATTTGAGCCTAGTACTGATGTCTACTGGAATAATAACAAGTTCATGATGGATTTCAAATGGCTGAAAAATCCATACTGAAGATTTGGAGCACGATGCATTTGTTCTTCAATCGGTATGAAAAGGAATCCAGTCC
The DNA here is from genome assembly GCF_014356525.2 of Nilaparvata lugens. Classification (NCBI taxonomy): domain Eukaryota; kingdom Metazoa; phylum Arthropoda; class Insecta; order Hemiptera; family Delphacidae; genus Nilaparvata; species Nilaparvata lugens. Next base: position 77,563,266 of record NC_052505.1, on the reverse strand, counting down.
ATTGTGTCTACAACTTGATCAACCGAGAACCATTCACTTGGCAATTTTTTCCGCTGATGAGATATTGGATGCAGCCTCAATAGAAATCTTGAACTTCCCTATTCATCTGAAACAAGCTGAGTCTCAATGCAAGATTTTATATTCACGATCAATATTGTATTCACTTTGTGAATCTGAATTTTGGCCACCAGAAGTGTGCTGATAAAACAAAAAATTACAATGATTGTAAGTGACCAAAGGCACTCCAGTGAAAGAAACATTGAATGAGTCTGGTTTAAAATTATTATGACTGTATAATAAACACTGTTATCATGATCAATCAATTTTTCTGCTAAATAAACGAGTATGTTTGTCACAAAGATTACCATCTGATTTAATTCGATTCAATATTATATCAACTAGAAGTATAAGGTCAAAATTATTTTTGTATTGGATGGCTACGGTAATACCAGAAAACTGAGAAGGGAACCAAAAAGTCCAGATTTTTGGGGCACCCTGTGAAAAGCTTCAGGGTTAGAATATGAATCACTCGTATCTAAGTCGTTCAATAATCTATAATCATTGCACTTTGTCTCATATTATAATATTATACAGTACTGCAATTCTCAAAAAACCACACAGAAGCGAAAAAAAACTCAATGTGAAAACTATCTAACTTCACTATAATATGAACTATCTTTGAGTCAGACAAAAATCATAACATACAATTGAATATCGATTCGGATATATTTTGAATATTTTAAATAAACAATAAATTTTTCCATTATCAGTTCTTTCGACTTCCCTAAAAGACCTCCATCAAAAGACCTCCCTAATAATACCAAAATGTCAAATGCATCTCATCTCATTCCAGAGCTCAATGTGTAAGCCTGATGCGAGTAGATGATGTAGAATAGTTATTTGTGCAACTAGTGCGCAAAGTGACAGTTTGCTGCACCAGAAGAAACGACGGCTTGGGCGGAACGACTTCTTGAGTGCAGCAGAGGAACTTTGCGCATGTATTTCACATTACATTTTTCCTACAGTTACCATTGAATATGAAAAGTGGGTAATTATGGATAAAATGATGGCTGAAATCCATCAAATGTTTGTGTGTGTGATGCTGTTATTAATAACAACCTTAATTCATTTAAAAATTAATAATCCAATTGAAGTTGAAAATTATCAGCCAAAGTTCTCATTTTTATTCATTCAAGAATCAGAAAAATTACAGATAAAACAAAAAAATTGCATTCAAAATACACGCCAACAGCTGGTTGGGATGACTGCAAAATGGCTGAACCGACAAGCGCGCGACCTAGCGGGAAGAATCGTACCTAACTCCGTTTCATCCAGCTAAAAACAGTATTCAGATATTTAGAATTATGATTAACTAGAATTACCGAAAAATACTATATAAGTAAACTAAAAAATATTCATAAAATAACATAGACAACGGAAAATATTTTATTGTAGTATATTCTAATGTTATTCTATTAATTTTATTGACATGGATTTCGAACGGTAATTATTTAACCTGAAAATTCGAATTTCAAAATGTGTGTTTGCTACATTTCTCATTGCTTGCAGTTAAAATAATTATTACTGTCGATAGAAAATAAACATTATTTATTATTAAATGATGAGAAGTTATTATTTAATTATGATTTAGATGAACATTATTCTTGTTTTGGATTTCTAGATTGGGGTTTTATCATAAATGTAGGGAAGCCATTGAAATGATTCTTATCTAAATCTAACCACAGTCATTGTTACCAACTTAATTTTTGTTTTCGTGCACTAATCCTCCATATAACCCACCAACTATTTTGTGTTTCCATGTTGCAAATCTGGAGTGCAGAAAAATTTTTTCCCGCACTAGAGCGGAAAAGTGATTCTTTGCGTTCTGTAATCAGTGCAGGAATGGCCACTTTTCAAGGTAACTGTAGAAAAAAGTATTATTTCAAGCAGTCTTTGAAACAAAAGGGTACTATGGAATTATTTTCCAGTAATTAACAAATCAGGTAGCCCTAGTTGAATACTTTATTAGATCACAATGTGAATATTACAGAGGAAAGAAATTATGGAAAAAGACTAAGAAATATCATTTCATCCTAAGACGTACATTGCAGTACATAATGGAAGAGCATCAGCGTGACATATGAGTGTCATAATTTATCATCGTCAGAGTAATCGACCTGTCTCCAACCTCACCCACGAGCTGGCGAACTCAGCTCTCAACGAATACCTCTGATTACAAAACTTATCATGATATACGTAATATACTTCACAATCTTCACATCAGGAATCATTGCAGAAGTTTCTTTCGAATAATTACAGTTGTTGTGATCTCATTTCTCAATACAGTTATATTCATAGAGAAATTTTCATGAAGCCCATATCATATTTCTCTATGCCATATTGAGAAAAATATGAGAATACTCACAGAGAAAATCTATCATTCGAATCAAAACCATTCAATGAAGGTTATGAAGGATCTTCATGGCTATATTTTTATGACTTAAAATATTCTCAGATTCTGTTGTGATTGAAAAAGTACATGAGATGTTGCAATGTTTTATTTTAAACTAGAAACAAGATATTCTCTGCTTTCAGTTTTCGTGGTCGAAAAATATCTTGAAATTCTAGATTAATATTATAATTGTTATATTCTTCTTCTTCTTCTTTTCCTTCTTCTTCTTCTTCTTCTTCTTCTTCTTCTTCTTCTCCTCCTCCTCCTCCTTCTTCTTCTTCTTCTTCTTCTCTTCTTCTTCTTCTTCTTCTTCTTCTTCTTCTTCTTCTTCTTCTTCTTCTTCTTCTTCTTCTTCTTCTTCTTCTTTCTTTCACGAGTTAGGCATCACTGCCTGCTCTGAACCCCTGTTCCCCTAAAATCAATCCATCTCTTCCTGGGACGTTCGCGATCTCTCCTTCCTGGCTAAATGGCTAATACAATAGAGCCTGGATCCGGTAATCACTCATCCTATTAACATGCTCCAACCAGTCACTTCTGTTCCCATTTATCCTGTTTCAATTTATTTCTTATATTATCGACTCCTAAAATTTTCCAAGCTCATCATTGGAATAAAAGTTGTTCAACAATGTTTCTGCTCTACTCACCACTAACATATAATTAAACAGTATAATAAAAATCAATCTATGGTTTTCTCTGTCTTTGCTGTCAAACATGAAGCAGGAATGGACAAGGAATATGAAGTATGCCGTCATGGAGACAGATTAATTGATTTGGAGTGGAATGAGTTCACCATGTACCAGCTCCATAATGGAAACTGTCACTTGATGGCTGAAATTAATTGCAAGATCCTTCGATATGAAGTGATTAAGTGATTTTAAAGCCCCCAGTCTTGGAGCGTTATCAGGCTTCCACACATTCAGTAACACCATAAGAAGTAGATTGTGATTGGCGGGTCTTACGATATTGAAGATAGATTATCAGCTATGTTGAAAAGTTGATAATATGTATTGTAATTTTTGTAAGTTGTTATGCACTGCACAAGCCTGAAAAAATCTTAGGAACAATAAGCCAAGAAAAAGTACCGGAATAAGCGAGAAATTGAACACCGCAATAAATATAAAATATCATTCAGATCTCTGACAACTTCTCCATAATAAAGATTCATATCGATTTTTCGAATCAATCAATCTACGGAAATGTTTTATTCCAGTTAGCTCTAATCAGTAACTGATTACCTTGATGTTTTATGACATAGTCTTTGAGAGCTTGAAATCTCACAATAAAGAATTCAATCCAAGACAACGTGTTTTCTCTCTTTAAAAAGAGTTGCACAATACTATTGACATTCACAAGTTCTGCTCCGTTGGTTCAACATAAACTACATAGGTTGTATTAATGGTTTCGCTCCTCTGTGCAGAACTTATCCTAGCTTATCTAAACGTATACTCACGTTGAGTTAGAACTGCAACTCAGAGTCGGTTTTATGTGCCGTATCTTTCCAAGCTAGAAGTCAACTTATCACCCAGTAAACTTGCACTAGAAACAGAGAGAAACTATTCTAGGACTTTGTAGTGAGTACAAACATGAGCCGAAAAGTTAAACGAGAGTTACATTCAGGTTTAAAATATAATACTACAGGGTATTTATAGTGACGTGAAATTGAATGGAGATTCAAATTGATGGATCTTTGAGGAATTATCAATAATCGAAGAAACTTATCAATATACTAAGCGAAACCTCACGGTGGACTGAGGATGAATTGGATTAGTCAGAATTCAAAATTATTTAGTAATAGATGGATATTTGCTTCAAAATCACTGGCCAGTGAATCAAAACTCACCTTAGCTGCAGCTTCATAATATTATTCTATGTACATTTATCTTTTCACTTATCATTTTTCTCCTGGCATTACTAACGCACAAGTCAGAGCAGCTTTCCAAACTAAGGACTAATACAGTGTTGACTACGAGAACAACCACTAATGTAACCTTGACTTTTCAATATAATTAAGCTAAGATTTCATTTGTAATCTTATACAGTCTTCAGAGGTGAATGAAAAAAGCTTGCAGGTTGGTCTCTCGTTCCACCTGCAACTGTAGCTAACTACAATAATAATAGTTGATTGTTGCCAGGAATATTAATAAACACATACACATACACCACAACACTAATACATAATAATACTAAACTACCATACTATCAAGCTCTTATTCTCAAAGTTATACTGTGGAATTTCATCTTCAAATATTATTGACAGATATTTAGTGATAAGATTCATTGTATTATGAAGAATGAATAAATTAGGGATTTTGATCCTATTAGGAGGTCAAATCTACAGAATCCGTTGAAATCAATCTGAAAAATAAATACAGTAGTAACTGATTCGTGGAATGAAACGAACAAAAATAAAACTTCTTTTTTGAGCGAATGGATTGATCCACAAACCTATTTCGCTGTGTGATTCTCAGATGCTAACCCATTGTCATTGATGGCAAAACCTCTTGAATCCTTGCATAAACAGAGAGCCTTGTAAATCAATAGCCTCTGGCATAATCTGGACTGTAGAGCATCAGAGTGGATCTGATGAGCTTATGACAATGTTACTCGAACATTTGAATAACGGGGCTGATTGGTTGTCAATCTGTTACTTGGATTCCTCGATATTCAGTGACATGCCATGCATTTTTTGCTGAATACTGTTCAGTTCCTTTTCTATATGAGAGTTGAATAACAATGTTTTGTGAATTCATTATTCATTATTCCTCTCATCGATGAAATCTTGAAATTATGCTCTCCCTAAAGTAGATATGTGTTCTATGGAAGACACGTTGAAGTTTCCATTAGGATTCAAGTTATCAATATTTCGTTATCTGAGAAGAAACATTCTCATATGTTGGAAATTTGTGAACCAATTTTTTTACTTTCCTTGCCCTATTACTATAGTTAAGGAAAGTATTTCTTTCCGAAAAAAATTGAGGTACCCCTATTGCTAAATTTCTATACGTTTCAAGGTCCCCTGAGTCCAAAAAAGTGGTTTTTGGGTATTGGTCTGTATGTGTATGTGTGTGTATGAGTGTATGTGTATGTGTGTCTGTGTACATGATATCTCATCTCGCAATTAACGGAATGACTTGAAATTTGGAACTCAAGGTCCTTACACTACAAGGATCCGACACGAACATTTTCGATCAAATGCAATTCAAGATGGCTGCTAAAATGGCGGAAATGTTGTCGAAAAAAGGGTTTTTTGCGATTTTCTCGAAAACGGCTCCAACAATTTTGATCAAATTCATACTTAAAACAGTCATTGATAAGCTCTACAGTATCTACTGCCACAAGTCCTATATCTGTAAAAATTTCAGGAGCTCCGCCATCATCTATGCAAAGTTTGATTTTGAGTTCGCAATTATCAGGCTTCAGATACAATTTGAACAAAAAATTTCAAGTAGAAAAGATTCAGCATGAAAATCTCTATAATTAATTCTCAGTAACATTTTCACCTAAAATTGAAAATAAGCTCGAAATTCGAGAAAATCTTATTATTTCGATTGCAAACTGTTGGCAACTGTTGATTCTATTTATCATCCACTATGAAGAGATATCAGACTCCGTATGTCTCCAGCGTTATTGTCCTGACACAAGCTGGCTCAATCGTTGAGTAGTAGAGTATGAGTTTCATTACTGCTACCTCTGAAAGAGGTCTGGTTACATCCATCTTGAAAGTACGGACAGTGAATTATCACTCTAAACTTTGCTGAGAAAAATAATGTTCTTGCTGTCACTTGTAGCACAGTAATTAATATTGTTGTATGATGATCTCTTCTTTCAACCCGAGCTCCCACTTTTCGAATGGATATGATCTTGAGTCTACTACCCTACTGGAGAATTCTGAGTTGGGATGCTGAAGATGATAGGTTGAAGTGTTAAAATATACTTATTCTACAACGGGTCATAGGAACATTAATAGATACTTTTCTTTGTGATGCCTGGCCCACATTTTTATGATCTTTCATGCTCAAGGCTAATGATATTTGAGATACAGGAGAATCGAATCCATGTCCTACGCCCTCAGGCGGGGCTCAAACTCACGATCAAACACAGCGAAGCAGGCTGGCTAAACTAGAAAAATAATTAATTCTTTTTCTCGATGATGGAACCAAAAACTTATGTTTAGTCTCATTCTGTAACCATTTCTATTCTATGATATTTCATAATTTTTCTTGACGACTCTCTCCTAGTGAGAAAAGTACCTACTTTGTTTTTTTTGCCCTGACCATACGAATATATATATATATATTCCATGGAAATAGAACAATTTGATAAATTTTCACTGGAATATTGTACAGTCAGTATTTTATTTTTATTCATTCAATGTTCTAGTATTGTACGGTCAGTATTTTAAATAGCCAATATCAATTCACCCAAATCCATTGAGAAGGACCGCTCTACTCATAGCAATCATCATAGAATTTTAGTTAAGAACAAAAATATACATAAGATACTACCTTCCAAAAAATAAATGGCGAAGCTTCAATGAAGCTCTGTGATTGGACAAGACTTCTCACTTCCACTTTCAACACTTGGAATAGCTAACCAATAGGAGTCGAGCTTGAACGACAGTACCAGCCTACTTTCTGCCTTTCTCCTGCGATAGATAACGTTCGTGGTACTATTTCCATACAGAGACTGGAGAATCATTTTTTATTTGTAGTCACTGTATATTATCACTCATGTCAATTTAGTTAATTTTATCAACTCATATTCTAGACTACTCATTTAATAAGCAAAGCGTTCTCTTTGAAAAGTAGAGTTTAATTTGAACTGCTCAGTTCTGATGTACGCGTAGTAACTAGTAATACAACGTCACGCATTTGTTACAAACACGGTAGTGAGTCAGAACGAGACGAGATGCGTTATGATAAAATGACGCGTAGCGGTAGCCTACCAACCACACACCGGTTCTTATCAGCGGATGTTATGGAAGGGGGAACTCATGTTGGTATCGTTCACTCTGCGGGGTAAAAAGACATAAAGTTGATTCCGAGAACATGGCTGCCACTCTCCAATCGAACCACGCATGGTGACAGTTTTGCAGAATGTCATTCCGTACCAATCTCCGTTCAACTCAAAATGTTCCTGATCAACATTATTGATGATGTTGGTGGCCTTCCATAAGTTATTGGGAATATGTGGGAGTTTTTCTGAAAAATATTCTGCTTATTTGATTCGGTGAAAATCATAGACCTAATTGATTTTCCGAAAATATGCATAATTTTTTAACGTTAATATCCAATGTCCCAAACTCTGCTTTGTACGAATTGACTCGATCCAGTGTGATAAGAACAAGTAGAGTTCTCACTTGCTCGGATGCAGTGAGTGAATTAGCATGCTTGATAACAACATTAGCAGGGGACCAAGCGTTTTCATGGGTCCATTTGTTTTCGGGATAATTACCAACAATTAGTGTCCTAGGGTTGAGCTCAGATTCGCTACTCAACACTAGTCCAAGCTTTATGCTGAGCCTCATCAGCAAAATGCATTGCTCCCCCAACTGAATATTATCAGACTACAAAACAAGCGGTCGACCTCATCTCATGAAACATTGCTTCAAGCTCATCTTGTCATTAACCCCAACTCATTTCATAGTGAACTGTGAAAGCCACAGAGCGAAAGTGATATATTGCTTTCCATACTCATATACCATTGATTATTACGTTTTTTATTTTTAGGTAGATAGTGAAACTTACCAATTTCTAACTCTGCAAAAATTCCAATACAAAAAAAATCTGGTGTGGCGCACTCACACAACTTTCCTTGCCGTTATGAAAATTGATCACCTGACGGCCTGACGCTAGTGTTCCCGAGCATTTCAAGTCTACTATTCAAAGATCTGAGCCAGCTGGTGACAGGACAATAACGCTGGAGACACACGTTGTCTGCTATCTCTTCATAGTGAATGATTTAATAGAATCAACAGTTGCCAACAGTTTGCAATTGATATAATCACAATTTATCGAATTTCGAGCTTATTTTCAATTTTAGGTGAAAATGTTACTGGACATTAATTGTAGAGATTTCATGTTTAATCATTTCCGCAAGAATTTTTTTGTTTAAAGTGTATCTGAAGCCTGATAATTGGGATTCTAGAATCAAACTTTGCATAGATGGAGTGGAGCTCCTGAAATTTTTACAGGTATGGGATTTGTGGCAATTGATAGAACTTATCAATGACTATTTTAGGTATGAATTTGATCGAAATCGTTGAAGCCGTTTTTGAGAAAATTGCGAAAAACCCTGTTTTTGACAACATTTTCGCCATTTTAGCCGCCATCTTGAATTACATTTCATCTTAATTGTTCGTGTCGGATCCTTATAGTGTAAGGACCTTAAGTTCCAAATTTCAAGTCATTCCGTTAGATGAGATATCGTGTACACAGACGCACATACACTCATACACACATACATACATACCAATACCCAGAAACCACTTTTTTGGACTCAGGGGACCTTGAAAAGTATAGATATTTGGAAATTGGGGTACCTTTATTTTTTCGGAAAGCAATACATTCCTTACCTATGGTAATAGGGCAAGGAAAGTAATAAGAAATGTCAAGTGTTTTATACTCAGATTATGAACTGTCATTGCCGTTATGAAAATTGATCACCTGACGGCCTGACGCTAGTGTTCCCGAGCATTTCAAGTCTACTATTCAAAGATCTGAGCCAGCTGGTGACAGGACAATAACGCTGGAGACACACGTTGTCTGCTATCTCTTCATAGTGAATGATTTAATAGAATCAACAGTTGCCAACAGTTTGCAATTGATATAATCACAATTTATCGAATTTCGAGCTTATTTTCAATTTTAGGTGAAAATGTTACTGGACATTAATTGTAGAGATTTTCATGTTTAATCATTTCCGCAAGAATTTTTTTGTTTAAAGTGTATCTGAAGCCTGATAATTGGGATTCTAGAATCAAACTTTGCATAGATGGAGTGGAGCTCCTGAAATTTTTACAGGTATGGGATTTGTGGCAATTGATAGAACTTATCAATGACTATTTTAGGTATGAATTTGATCGAAATCGTTGAAGCCGTTTTTGAGAAAATTGCGAAAAACCCTGTTTTTGACAACATTTTCGCCATTTTAGCCGCCATCTTGAATTACATTTCATCTTAATTGTTCGTGTCGGATCCTTATAGTGTAAGGACCTTAAGTTCCAAATTTCAAGTCATTCCGTTAGATGAGATATCGTGTACACAGACGCACATACACTCATACACACATACATACATACCAATACCCAGAAACCACTTTTTTGGACTCAGGGGACCTTGAAAAGTATAGATATTTGGAAATTGGGGTACCTTTATTTTTTCGGAAAGCAATACATTCCTTACCTATGGTAATAGGGCAAGGAAAGTAATAAGAAATGTCAAGTGTTTTATACTCAGATTATGAACTGTCATTGGAACGAAAGATTATGTGATGGTGAATGTGATGAATGGAAGCTTCTATAGAAGAGCAATGGTTTATCACGAATAATTATCTATCATTTTTATATGCTGTCTATAATGTTAATTCAAATTATGTAGCATTGAAGAATATTTGAATATTTTTTATTATTGCCATTATTCATCTTCCTTTCTTTATTTTGTCGAGTTCTAAGATTTCTTCTTTAATATCGAGATCCATGTTTATTTTATTTTAATCATTAGAAAAATTTAAATATACTTCTTTAATGTAACACTGGAATATGTACTCAATTTAATGCTTATCTATTATCATTCCATTCTTGGAGGAATAATAAAATTGTGCATTTTAAAATTAAATTCATTTGAATTAACACCTGAAGATACTCCAAGGTTAACAGCTGATAATTTCTTTTAAATATTTTCTTATTTAAAACATGATAAATCAGCTGTTTTGGAACAGCTGTTATTAAAATCCATGTTTTATTTGCAATCAGCTACAACCTATGAGTTATTAGTTCTCTCCTCATAAAACAGCAAATTTTTGTGGTGTAATGTACTACATAAGAATTCATTTTATTCAACTTTTATTTGAATTTAGTTTACACAGCTTACATAATTCTTTTCAGAATTAAATTCTCTACAATTTTTAGTGCGAAAAATTATTTGTTTACTGGTTATTAAAGAAAGTTATTGGGCATCAAACGTAGAAGTCTATGTTTTTCTACTTGGATTTTTTGCATATTTCAACTTTTTTCTCAAAAACTACTCACACTACAGCTTCCAGACTAGTTTTATTCAATTTTTCAGATTTTTTTCCATATGAATCCAGCATAAGTTTTTCAAAAACTAGTCCCCAAACAATTCAGCATCGGCATATTTCACCAGAGGAACTGAATTCCGGGCTAAATCTTCCACCCTGTATAACTCCCTAATGAAGCGTTTATGGATATATGTTTATATGAACTTTTTTTCTTATTTTTACCTCTACTATCACGTATTAAAATATTTTACCATAATTATGAATCACCCTGTATATATGATACTCCAGAGTTGGATAAAAAGATCCACGTGTTAAGGAAATCAAATTTATATTTGCAGAAATTATCTTATCTTAAACATTCAACTCATTGTAAAAAATGTTGAATTCAAATTTTTAAATCACGCATTTATCATGAATTAACTAATTGAAATACTAACTTTGGAATAACAAAAAAAATATTCAGTTAGAATATACAAACTGAATTCTGGTTTTAGAAGCACAGCAATAATTCCTTCTGATTTTGAATGATTCACTCAATTTCAACACCACTATTCACGGTCATGTCAAGATCATTAAGCATCTCAGCCATGAATAAAATCATCAACTGCTGAACTTAAATATTATTGTAAATTCGCTTTTCTAACATGGATACATATAATTATATATTTCCTATTCTTGAAGGAAGATAATCATGTGCTGGAAACGAACCAGATAATATCATTCGCCACTTGAAAACAGTACGACATTTCAAATCCACTGAGCTAAGTCAGTGTACTTTGAAGCATCTTTTACAAAGAACTCATTTTGCATTCAACAATCCTTTCAAGGCTGGTTAGATCAGATGTGCTGCCAGTATTCCACTCAATAAATAAGAGCCATTATCTTGCCACAAATCTCCCGGCTCTCGTTCTAGCCATGACCTTTGTTTTGGCTAGCAAAGCTAGAGAGGGTAGTAGCGAGCTTCATCTCGAGCTTTGTCGTCTGCTCGGCGATCCTTCAGGAGAATTTAGAGTGGCGAAGAATCGAGTCTATTTTCGCTTAATATCAGTGCTCTTGTGCTGGTAAGTTGACTTCATGACTACTGTAGACGGTGTTTTGGGAATAGTTGTTTTGTACCAGGAGAGTGTGTGGGTGCTGAAGAGCTTTCGAAAATTGGGAGCGAGTGGATCTGGGATTTGGGATCGGATCGGTGAGAGGGCTGTGGGTGTGATGGTGGCGACAAAGACTTTGCCATGTAGAAATGTAGACGGCGTCGTTTCAGATCGATTCCCGTTCATGTACCAATCCTGCTACTTTTCTTTCTCACTTACACACGTACGATTCCCACAACTTCGTTTTTTCCTCTTTCACACCCACATTTTTTACCGAAAATCACCTAGATTATTATAACCAAGGTAATAACAAACATAATAGAAAATCTCTTGAAATGCTTTGAAGTCTGAAAATTATCTTTCTGTTTGTCTATTTCGTCAAAGAAGTAATTATAATTCGAATCACTCCTATTAGAATAATCGATAACCAATTCATTGGATTCAAAAATAAAGTTTTGGTAAACTTTTCTTTTCTCTTTAGGGCTATTTTTATATGAATAATAATATAAATCTGAGTACCCTTTTAGATTATTTTATCACGATATGTTTCGGCTACTTTTCAGTTTCAAGAAAGCTGATAATTTTATTTTCAAGAAGAAAATGGCATTAGTAACCGAAACATGTCGTGACAAAGGGGTACTCAGATTTATATTTTTATTTATTTCAATAAACTTTTATTTAACGGAATAGCTATTTATGTATTAAGAGCGTAATGCGCGACTTTATCGCTCGCGCAAAACAGTTATCACGCGACGCGAAGCGGAGCGTGATAATTCTGCAAGAGTGATAAAGAAGCATTACGCGCGAATTACATACATAATTTTTTCTACAACTGCCCAAACCTGTTAAATTACTTATATCGGCGGAGTTACAATTACCGACTTTTTAGGTTAAGATCTGACTTTTTGGCGAGCTGCTTACCATCAGCTGATTAGCGAGCGTAAAGAAACTCTTCTGCGCATGCGCGAATGATCAGCGAGCGTAAAGAAAATTACTGCGCATGCGCGGATGGTTAGCGAGCGAAAAAGTAGATTCACCTAGAAATAAGCTGTTTTACGAGGAGAATTGAGTATGTAAATTCTTTCTTTACGCGCAGTTGTAGAAAAAAAAAACTTCAATTCAGTTTATTCATTCAATCATTCAGAATTACACAACTTTTAAAAAGATACCACAGGCTAAAGCCAAAAACTATTTAAATTCCAATTTTGCCATCTTTATCACAAGTTAGTTACTCTTCCCATAGCAATGCTATTATAACATACTGTGACAAAACCCAGAATCATTCAGGAGTCAGGTATCAGCTGTATTCCGAATTCTCAAAATCTGATAAAATGACTTTGGAAAGTTAATTTTTAATGTATGAGCCTAGACCTATTTGGAATCAATGATATGAGATAATATTTGATACAAGAACAGAGAAAATTGATCTCACCAATTGATTCATAATCTTCAAATTTGATGAAAATGCATACCTACTTTTCAGTGACGAATGTCCCATACTCTAAATTTTCACGGAGTCGAGTAGCCTAAGGTCAGTTCAGTGGCAATTGTAGTTCGGGTACACCATTATTCCCATTCAAGTCAAGTAGCGAGTACCGTAATTAGAAACTGAGAACGCGTCATTGTTCAGATTCGTTGCAGGAATTAATGTTGATGAAGGTGACAGAACATTGGCAGCTGAAACTACTCACTCACTCTCGCGCAAAACAATGATGATTCACTGGTGTGCGGTGAATTGTGCTCCTAAATGCACTCACTACAAGAGTAGGTAGCCAACATCGTTATGGCCGTTAGCTCGATTGCTCCTCAATAAAGGTCGTTGAATCCATTACAGGCACGAATAACATGGCCAATAAGTCTATTCGGTAGCACCGGCTTGATTCATTGGGCTCCATTCAACGACCCCAATTGAATTATTATACTCGTTCATAACCACTACACTAAAAACGACCACTGGTCATATCCTTAGATCGGACTCGAACAGGTTGACGATGCAGCATATTTTAATTATCCCATTCATGTTTCAGTATAAACTTTGTAAAATATTCTGATCTCGATAAACCACCCTGGGGAAAATTCGTTTGAAAAGAAGTGGAGGGAATTTCTTGACATCTTCTAAGAAAAATCAAGAATAAACATGAATAGGAACATTAATTATGTTCTATTTCAGGTAAGTGGAAATTTATATTTTGATAAATCTATTTCTTGAAAACTATTGAAATCATAATAATATTCAACACGAAAGAGCGATTTATGTGAAGTTGTTATGAACGGATAAATTGAAATTGAACAGATAGAATTTATGTGGAGTTGTGAGTTTAGTTATATCATTATGAAAAGAGTTATGTGTTTGATAATCATATTATCATCTCATATTGAGATTGATAGGTGATTTATTGTAACAAATCACAAGGATTGAAGTGGGGTTGTTACAACTCACAGTGAAATTTCCATTTCATATCTATTGTTTTTTACAATCAGTGAAGATTGAAAAAAATGGATCTCGAAGTGATTTCAATAACATTCGATACCACAATACTTCAGCCTATTAATTGATACCATACTACCAGCAACTTCAATGTAAAATCATGTACTTTGTAATTTCAAACAGAGAATAATATAAGTCATGCATCATGAATAAAAGCAATTTATTTTCTGGATTTTGTACTACCAATTATATTATTCTTTCTCGACATAAGAAACTCCCATCATCCCATTAATTACAGATAATGAGAGGTACTATAATGGTAACTCAGATAATTTGCATTCCATATTTTAAATGTTATAAATTATAAATACTGTATATAAAATATAGGTCAGTCTAATTGAAAACAGTATATTGTTCCTACTAAATGGTTTTATTTTCCAATACACTTCCCGTTGCTCATAGATTGTATGCTTATTCACAACAATGGATCACAATTTGAGATGCAAATTGCCATTAACGAAATTTCTTTTTCCAAGTAGCCTACGTGAGGTATTATAATTTGATAAGGTTACTTCCAATTCCTTCTTATGTATCATATTAGTAACACTGTTGAGATAAGCTTTGTTGGAAATAAGAGATGAGATCAATATTGTCCACAGGATAGTTTAATTTGGAATGGTTACCTAGTTTGAAATTGTAATCTCCCGTGTTTCTTTCCACTGAGAATCCAATTAGCCTGACAGTATTGCTTCAGAGAAATTGAACGAGATTGCTTTTCCAGCATAGAGCAAACGTCATCCCACTACCTTGGTCGTCTTTATCGTATCAATGTCTACAGCTTGACAAGTCGGATGGATTTCCAGAGAGCCAAGACGACTGGTTTAATTGAAATAGTTTGATAGAGGGAAAACTGTTCACTTTATTCTATAGTAGAGTAATATTGCTTCAAAGATACATAGCGTAGCGAGATTGGCCGTGAGCAGGAGAAACACGCTCTATTTTGAATATGCATGGTTGGAGAAGTAGCATAAGTCTGAATTAAGTCTGCAGTAGGATCACATATGAGCTTGTTGAAAGAGTTTGCGCAACAACCTAGAGGAAAATTTGAATAATACTTTCATGAATGTTGCTCATTTGCGGTTTTCATTACAAATCAAAGTAATGTTACACTGAATGAATGATATTCAGAAAATTATGATATGAAACTCTATGAACAAACACATATTCCAGATGAAAAATGATTACATGGGCGCCCATACTCAGGGTGGTCGTGACCCATCTTGTTTTCAGAAAAAAATCCCTTGAATTGAAAATTTATATAGGTTTCTTATTAATTCATATAGTTCATAATTTATTGTTCATATTTCATAATATCACAACTAATTTTTTGCTGACTTCCTATGTAATAGGTGAAGGGTTAGTGGCATGTGTACACTTCCAGACCGCTTAAAAACGCGTTTTAAGGGTTTATTCCTTTCAATATTTTCCGTTCCTTCCTCTCAATATTTTTCGGGAGAGAACCCTGGATACCCCGGTCTGGAAGGCTTGTAACGTGCCCCTTCCCCTACAAAATTTCATAAGGTTGATAGATTCCTATTCACAACCTTTTAAAATTTTGTCACTAAAATGATAAGAAATTCTGATTGAATTGAATTCAAGTTACAATCAGTCCCAACATTGATGTGATCAAATGAGATTCAACAAAATAGATTATTCAAAAATGAGACTGATAAAAATTCCCACAATAACACAAGTGATTCCTTGATATCCTGATAGGAGGGACTCTGTTAAGAATCAAATCCTGATCAGGAATAGTAGTTCGGATATACTGAGAAAACGCCTTCGCCGGAAATGGAGAAAATAGAAAGACGTCAGTAAATGGATGTGAGTTGGCAAAATCAGTAGATGTGGTCCGTTTCTCACACACAATTCAGAAAAATGAGCCGCACTAAAGCGCACACAACGAATGTCGAATTTATCAACAGAATGCCCACACCAGCATTTCCCACCCTCACACGTTCATGTTCGACGTACTACAAAGCAGAGCAGTCAATGAATTGATTGTTCAAAATTAATAATTTGTTTCTGGCTGCGAAGGAATTCGGTTTTACCACTGGCCAAGATTCCTATAAATTGTCTATAATTTCATGACCTGTAAAATAATACAGTAGTTATTTGACTTTTTTTTTAAATAGGGTGATTGAAAAAGGACTTTACAACTTTCAAAATTCATATAAATCTTATTAAACAAGGTACAGAGCTGATTTTGGTGTTGTTCTAGAGGAAAATTCCAAGTTTTGACTCGCGTTGTCTGCTAGTGCCTGGTCGCACCGCACAAGCACTAGTGGCAGTTACGTCAAAGATTAGGAGCTTCTCTTTGTCTCAGAAACAGAGTAACGGCCAGCAACAGTCACAGTTATAACATTGTTATTCAAAAGTATTCTTTGAGTATCTATAGTGAGGTCCACGTTATAATGGTAGTGTACGATTTGCAATGGTGTTGCTATCCTTGCCTCGTTCAACAAATGTGAAAGAGTTAGGGGTTAGTTTTTATTTAGGTTATATTTAATAATGTTTTATTAGGATAGGTTAGGTTTTTGCTTTGAAATTGCAATATGCTAGAAGGGGCTAGGGTGCAGTTGGAGTTATGTTTTTTGATGTTTCAAATGTGAAAGGATAGGTTAGGGGGTTAGGATTTTGCTTTGAAATCCAAATTATTAAATGTGAAGGGGTTAGGGGTTAGTGGTTAGGTTTTTTTTTTTGATTATATTTAATAATGTTCCATAAGGTTAGGTTAGGTTTTTGCTTTTAAATTGCAATATGCTAGAAAGGGCAAGGGTTCAGGTAGAATTATGCTTTTTGATATTTCAAAGGTGGAAAGATAGGTTAGGATTTTGCTTTGAAATTGCAATATGCTGGAAGGGAATAGAGGTTTTTCAAATAGTTATGTTTATTGATGTTTCAAATGTAAAAGGGGAGATTGAGGGTTCGGTTTTTGTTTTGAAATGACAATATGCTGACTTAGTTATAGTGCTTTTCAACATCAGTTAAATAACAACTGTTATATTTTATTAATTATATTTTTCAAAAGTACTCTTTCTTATATGGAATAAAATGATAATATATTAATTATTATATTGAATATAATGATAAATCATCATTGGATAATAATATCTTCATCAAATAGAATGACGATTGGCTCCAGTTACAGTGCTCGGTAACCATCATCACAAAGAACGTTACATTCAAAGATCTGACTGAATGGAACGGGAAAAACCCGTTTCTAACGCATGCGCGATACGGTGCTGTCTGAGACAGAGAGTGGTTTGTCAAAGATTACCTTCACTACCTTCACTGGACCCGCTTCACTGGATACAAAGACTACCTTCACTGGACCCGAGTGTGCTAGCTGTGTCTTTTGGTTTGATATGGTGCAAAAAAAAATTATAGCACAGATCGATGAGGATGACTGAGAACGAAATGTTTTCCTTATGCAAGATGGCGCATCACAACACTATCTGACTGACGTCCGGGATTTTCTTAATGACCGCTTTCCAAATCAGTGGATTGACCATAATACGCCAATTGCATGGCCTCTCGTTCCCCAGACCTAACACCGCTGGATTCTTTCTTGTGGGGTTCCATAAAAGATATGGTGTTCGTACTTCCTTTATCAGCCACTCTACCTGAACTTTGAGCAAGTTACACCCGAAATGCTAGTGCGAGTCTGGGAAGAAATCGACTATCGATGGGATGTCTGCAGGATAACCAACGGAAGTCACATGGAACATCTTTACTTCAAGGTAAAGGAATTATTTGAAGAATTCTCCTTTAAAACAACACCAAAACCAGCTCTGTACCTTGTTTGATGAGATTTATATTGATTTTCATAATTGTAAAGTCCTTTTCGAATCACCCTATATAACAATGCTTCTTTTATACATCATAGAAGTATGGTTCTTTAAATTTTCTGAAAATACTCCTGTTTGTGAAATCAACTAGATTCGTTTTTGTGTAGTTGAGAAGTTGATAATGTGGTAATTATTCATATTGAATGAAAAAGACTAAGAAATTGTCAAAAAACACAGATCTCATTGTAAAATCTGAAGTTTTTGACAATTTCTCAGTCTTTTTCACTCATTCACAGCTAGCGCACAAGATTAACTTTTGCGCAAACAATTTTGGCGAAATAAACATTCTTTTTCATTCAGCTAGATTCGTCTTATTATTCTCATTCCTCTTCTATTCCTTGCAAACTAAACTTATGATAATTGAATTGATTTTCATTCTCAATTATTTTAGTAGATTCTCAGCATTTAAATACTTAACAGTAGAAGATTACAGTTGTTAAAATGACCATGCTAGACTGATTTTGCTAGTTTGGTTATGTGTTAAGGATGAAGATTTGGTCAAACGTTTTTGAATATTACTTCCTCATTCATTTCCGTTGGTTATAAAAATATTAAATCTCATTGAGTTCAATGAAAAATGCAGATACCAGAGAACCAAAATATTGCGGAGCTGGAGAGAAGGATATGATGTCAAGGGGAAGCTTTGGTTTCCAATCAAAGCAGGAAACAAAGATTGACGTAAAACTGACATTTTGCCATGTCAGACAACAAAAACATGCAATTAAAAAGAATTGATCTATCCTATGCCCATTGGGATTTCATGCACGAGGAAAAAAACCTGAACGTCAAGTCAGCTTACTTCTCTTGGCTCATGGCGAATCACATGATACACACTCAACAAACATTCACTTGAAAAGCAACTTAATTCTTTCTCATTCCAGATCCTCTACCAACTTGAACTTCCTAGTTACTTTCAACATTGTAGAATTTGATTTGCTCAATTATCTAGCGAGAGCCTTCAAGATTGATTATTGAGGAGAGAGTTCATCAAAACGAAAACTTGGTTTGAGCGCCAGTTGATTCTAGAAAAATCATATCACAAAACCAATTCAAAATCATCCGACTTAGAACTAAACCAACTGCCGCTCAATCCTAGTTTTCGTTTTTGGTGGATTTGGGCCGTAATCATCCACAAGAATATGCGATCAATTTTATTTGTATTGGATTCCATATTCTCAATTTGTCCGTTACACCGCTCATTCATGTATCAAAATATGATTTTCTTTCTCTAATTTTCACTCGTCTCAGTTTCTAAATTCCTTAGAGTTGAGTTTTAGAATTATAATCCTATGTCGTTATTCGCTCAAAATATTCAGCAAAACATCTGTCAACTATCGCAAAACTGTCAACTATTCCTCAATATTACTGAAGAAGAGACAGTAAAGACAGTGGACTTGCCTAGCAGCCTACAGTCAAACCCCGGTTTCGTTGTGACCAAAGGCTGTTATTCAGGTGTCAGGTCGTTCCCCTATTTTCAGATTAGTACATTAAACTGTCGGTTACAGTAGAAGTATAGTATGTGAGTTCTGAGATGCTATAGTGTCTTTGTCTTAGTTATGAGGCTCATAGACGGCTTCAATGATACGATGCATGTTTTTCAAGTGAGTACCGTTTTGTGATTCCGACGCCTTAGTGCTACGGTCAGCGTTCCACTTATGCGCGCTGGTTACCTACATCTCTTGTCTACGCACTGTCGCCATTACAGTCTGATTTTTCATTGTATACGTTGTTTACTGAGTGTTTAAGATGCCTCCGACAATCGTTAGTCCCGCTGATTGTGAAGTACGGGCTATTATACGATTTCTTAGTGCTAAAGGCGTCAAACCGATCGATATTCATCGTGAGATCTGTGAAGTTTACGGACAAAACATTATGAGTGATGGAAAGGTAAAATGGGTAAGAGCATTTAAAGATGGCTGCACAAATGTGCATGACAATGTCCATCCACATTTGGCAAATCGGACCAAAGATCTCCTCATATCTTATAAATGGGAAACTCTAGGTCATCCTCCATACAGCCCTGATCTGGAACCCAGCGACTACCATTTGTTCCTGCACTTGAAGAAACACCTGGATGTTCAGCGTTTGCAAGACGATGTCAAAACATTTGTGACACAGTGGTTAACAAGTCAGGAGGCAGAATTTTATGAGGAGGGTATCAAAAAACTGGTGCCACGTTATGACAAGTGCGTCAATATACACTGAAATTATGTTGAAAAGTAGATCAAGATACAGGCTTTCACGTAAAAATGAAATTATTGCGATATCTTTACACGTTTTTTTTTATTCCAAAACGGTACTCACTTAAAAAACATGCCTCGTATATTCAGGCTACCTGAAACCTTCTATTAAGGAACTTCCTTCAAAAAAATCATACAAATATTCAATACTTCTGAAGTGGGCTACCAGGATGCATGAAAATTGATATTTTAATATTCATATTGAATGTGAAATTTTCAATAATCCTAAGAATATTGTCAGTAGTTGTATTAGTAATAGTGAGGTTCAGTGGATAATGTAACATTGATCATGTACTTCCTGATCGCGTTTCATAAAAATTCAAATCTATTATTGTTGAAATTCCAATTTTTAGAAATTTTAATCAATTCTGTGTGTGCTATTTTGCAAATCAGAAAATAATGAGGATAAGTTTTTTTTGTAAATATTTTATAAGGATCAAATTCATGTGGAAATATCCTACCAATGTATTGCCAATCTCATACATAATAATAGAGCATGTATAGTATTCAGCCCAATGTGAGTTGAATAATCCTGTTTTTCATTATCCTCATTAACTCGAAATAAGCATCAAATTGTATGCCCAAACTCCGCAATCTCTCGTGGTTTTATTCTATCAAATCAATAACAAATTGAGCTCACATATTGATGAGAGTCATATTACAAGGCATTTTAAAGATGTTTTTATTGTTCAGTTGACAATTATTCTGACGGGTGGATGGAGCTTGTGACACAGGCTCAGGGGATGGATTTATAATGCAATATGCAGGCGGCACCAATTCAATTGGTCTCTCCAACGCATAAAACCATCCCTTCATTGTTCGAATCTGAACTGTTTGCCTCTCTACACATACGGCATTTTCAATTTTTTTTAAAGAGTTTGGGCCACTGTGAACATATTTAAAATGATTAGTATGATGTATACAATGTTTTTCTTGTTGAAAGTGGTGACCCAGGATTTTATTTTTGGTTGTGTTAGATTGAAAATTCACTCAGATTTGCTTTTATCATAAAACAGACTCATATTTTATCATAGCCGAAGGCTATTGATGATTTACATAGAAATCTTCGAAAATTATATTTCAAGAGTTATTAATTTTTATTACGAGATCAATAGATATTGCGAATTATCTAAGCATCTTCGAAAATTATATTTCAAGAGTTATTAATTTTTATTACGAGATCAATAGATATTGCGAATCATCTATGCATGTGAGTTACATGGTGACTTCGACTGTGTGAATTACAATGATACTTAATGGAGATTATGTAATTATTTATTCTTCTGTAATATGTTCCTGAATTTATTTCCAATACGTTCTATTGAGTGAGCTGCATACAAAATTAAATAGTTTCAAGGTGTAATTCGGATTGGTGTTATGGAAAAATTAAAAGATGTTGAACAGTTCACAGCAATTGGGACAAAATTATGGTAGGCTTATTCTAAGGATCCAACAATAATTCAATCAGTATCAAATCGTGATTGATGTATCAAAAGATTGAAGACAGCTTTAATTGAATTAATTAATGTTGTCTTCAATCTTAATTAAATGTTGATAGTAATTTATTTTTGGAAATAGTGTTCTAAAAGATGAAAACTCTAGAAATCTATTGTTTGAGGTGGTATCGAGATCATTGGTCTCAGTTATCTTTCTGGGAAAAGTAAAAAAGAAATAGATTTGTATGTTGAATATAAAAGTATTTGTATTTGTTGGTGAGGAGTTTCTTGCGGAAAGGTCCGACCTCACCTGAATATATTATCATGTAAGCCATCAATGGGCCTTACGACTGTCATACTTCAGCTGGGGCTGACACTTGAATGTGCCCATCCGATAAAACAGGAGTGACCTGGTCAAAAAGTTTCGGTGATGAGCGTGTATGAACCCGGGATCTCTTGATACAGAATATATATTTCTAAATCTCTCTGAATAAACTTGTAACAGGTTTTCAGTTATCTAATACACTTCATTTGTTCCAGGAGCAATCTTCACACAAGAAGAAAAAGACAGTAGTACCGAGCTCGCTTTCAAGTATGCGGTCTACAGAATCAACAGAGACAAAACCCTACTCCCTAAAACCACTCTTGTCTACGACATACAGTACGTGCCAAAAGACGATAGTTTCCATGCATCCAAGAAAGGTAAGTCTGGAATATTATCAATCATCAAGCTATTCTCAAAATAACTGCAGAGCAAAATGACCATATTTTATTCCCTTGATGATGAAGTCTTTAATTTCATTCAATCAAGTCAAAACGAGGAATAGATTTCAACATGGTATCTTTTTCACGTTCTGGGTTATAAACTCTTTCACAAATTTTGAGATTATTAACAGGATCCTTTTTACCAAACGTGACATTTCTTGTTTTTTCTTCAGATATTAACAATAATTCAAATTTTCTTAGCGTTTATTTTAGTACAGAATGGAATGCATTGATTCTTTTGAGACTTTCTAAAATTATTGGAAGAATCTTCCTTGGCAAAGCTTAGCGAAAACAAGTAATGGAATCATGTGAAACCAATGGAATCAATACAATCATGCTCTGATATCAATAGGAGGGTCATCGCTATTGGTAGGATTTTCTCATGTAGGAGAGAGATCTTATAGCTTCTGAGTTTTTATTTTATTCCGAATGAATTTGTTATAAATTTTTATAATAATTTTTTATAGTTTCTATCAACTATCTATAACAATAAAATATTCAAGTAAGCTCTATCAGGATACTTCTTAGAATTGATTATAATTCAATCTTCTCTGAGATGAAAGATTTCATAGGAATTTCATTAGAATTCTGATCAATCTCAAACTTTCATGCAGCTTTACTAATATCATTTATTATTCCAGTATCAGTTCCATCTCAATTCCGAGTTATAGTATTAATTTTAGAAACATTCTTGAATTGGAAAAGTCTTCCTGATTCACAGCTTCTAAATTAGTGCCAAGAAAATCTGCTCAGCAGCCTTAGCCTACCACTCAATAGAAAAAAGAAGTATGAAGAGTAAATTAGAACTCATTATGTCAATCAGTGGAACTAAACTGAAACAAACACCCTTCAACGTGGTTGTACTACGTGTATAACATCTTTAAAAAAAATAACAGAAATAGAATCATCCATAAGATACAAGAATTATATATATAAACGATCACTATCGCTAATCTATCTATCACTTTCTACAATCGGTATTGTTTATTGATGAGGATTATTATCTTCGTGGAATCATTTTGTTCAACTACTAACTCAGTTTAAAATTAATTCTGTCATTTCAAACTTGATTCGATACTCTTGCATTCCAAGTTCACTACTTCCACTTTAGCCTATTTGAAATTATAGTTCTCAAACTATCACACTGAGGTACCGGTATCATAGTTTGATAGTAGGGGAACTACTCATCAGATAATGCATCAGCTCTTATTCTACTCGAAACTCTTGCAGTGGTGTTCAATATATGTCTTGTGAAAGTGAAAATTCGTTAATGTGAAGAAATGCGATGAGCATGACCCTACTGTGGACAATTATTGTAACGAATTTAGGAAGAGAAGTTTTGGCTTTCTCTATTTATTCTTCATCAATTTATACAATGGGTGCATTATCAAGATGATAGGAAGAGGAAAAATGAGTTAACCTTGTGCTATTCCTCTCCCAAAATTCAGGTAACACATAGTCCGGAATAGGTTAAGTCTCGTAGTTCTTCAATTCACAAAATTTTCAGTCCTCAAGATTTTCACATTTAGATGCTTCAAAACTAAACATAGAATGAATATTTCACATAAATATAACTAGTATAGGAAATATTCACATATAATTTTGAAGAATTACCGGAAAACAAACTTTCTGTTTGTTTTTCGTTTTATTATTGTGATTTTTCAACCTAATAATGAATAAGTATTAATATCAGGTGGAAGGAGCTTTGTTTGAAAGTACAAAGGCAAAGAATACTTCAGGCTCACATGAGAGTGTTCAGCCTGAGGAAATTTGAACATCCCCAAAAGTCAAAAAATTATTTTTCTGTAGTAATCGGATATTACGCATGAACAAAAATCTATCTTCCATCTTATCATTTCTAAACATAAAATGCTTTCAATAGTCAAACGAGTGTATATTTTTATTTTTATTTTCTTACCTCGCTCAACAAACAATCAATCGCGGGAAGATATTATTCTCAAACACATCAGTAATAATTTTCCACTTTTTTGAAATCGAAAAATTGACGTTAAAAAACAGTGAATCAATTTGATTCCCAAGAGTCATGCCGTGACCCCTTGAAAATCAGTTGCGACCACCTGTTGGGAGCCACTCATCTAGAATGTATACACAGCTCGAATAAAAATGATAATGATAACTATAATAATCAATAAAAAATTATACAAAACAATAAAAATGATTATTTGTGGCGTTGAGTGCGAATGGAAAATATATTAAAAGTGGCACTGAATGAAGGAGAAGATTAGGCAACCCGCTGTACATTTGGTGAGAATTTTGTACCAAATAGAAAAAACACAGCATAAACACTAACTTGCCACTCAACTATCTCTTTTCTATGTTTGTACTTTCATGGTTGTCACAGTTACCTGCTATTTCTGCCAGAACCAGATCAGGAAAAATTCTTACTCATCTTTCTTTTTTAACTAATGAAAAATTGGGATCACACACAACCCTTTATCTCTAATAAGTATCGAATTGATTTTTATCAAAATCGAGTCAAATATCCGAAAATATTGAATTCTGAGGATACAATATACCGACATCCTCTTGAAAGTATGATTCCGATTCATTTGAAAATTTCAATGGTAGAAAAGCCAAATATAAACTGATTTTTGGCTTAATCAGCATCACTAAATTTTTTGTTCTTACATCATTATTCCGCTCCAGTAGATAGATTCCTGAGATCATATTCTATCAGTATTACTCGTTTAAATAGCTCAATTTTATTATCTTATCAGCTGAAAAATGTAAGTATAATTCACTCAGTTAGGTGGTTGGTTTGACGGAAGTTTGTTAACAACAAAAGCTGAGAGCAGATCCAAAAATTCGAGTTCTTATGGCACTCTGTAGTAAGCTTCATTTGAATAACGTAGCCATTTTAAGTCAACGTTTTCAATTTTTTGTTCATCAATATTCCCAAATTATTGCGAAAATACAAGCCGGAAGTCACGGTAATTATTACGCATGACAAATCTTCACAACTCAAATTATTGGTTCCATGAAACAGGCAATTGAGTTGCTGTGTCTATGCTAATAAATGAACAACATATTGCAAAAACTTCAATATTGCTCCCATACAGCACAATATTCTTTATAGGCTAATATATTGTACAATATTGATTGTCTAGAGGCCGCTTTCAAAATATTGTTCAATTCAAATTCCGCAATCATATTGAACTATCATGACCGCTTTACATCAATAATTATTATTCAATTCTGTCTACTTAGAATACTGTCAAGAATTATTGATGATTATTGATTATGATTATAATGATAACCATACAAAAAACTCATTGTTATAATGCATATCTTTGTAACTCACTTTTTTTGTTCAAATAGATAGAATTCAATATTTTTCACCATTCCCAATTACTAATCCAACGTTGTTTCCATTGAATGAACCAGAGACGTTTGTGGAGAATCATTCAGGAAGAAACGTGATGCATGGAGAGAGATGCTTCTAGTGGATTAATGAATCGAGAAGTTTTTGTAGAATATACATTATTCATATCACTATTTCCTCTGACAAAGACGAGTGGTAAATGAAGCGGAGCTCTTGTATGTTTTTCATCTCTCAACCCTTTGTATTCGGAAGAAAACTGTCATACAGATGGTGGAATATGAAGAACTTTGATGACAAATCGTGAAAAGAGATCTTTCTTGTCCTGTTATGTTTTTGGATCAGAAAGCATAAAATTTTTCCAAGATTTCAATGCATTATCTATAAATAACTGAATGACCTTATTCAGGTCTACAGCATATAATAATTTGAATTCATGACGTGCACTTACAATATTGATAATAGAAAAATAAGGTAAAACGTACAATTTTTGATCGTGTATTGATCAAATATTCAGTATATGTATAAAAAATCGGATAGCTATCCAATCTATCTAATGTATCCCTTCAAATTCAAGTGTGTTACTTCGAATACGATTCCAGAATGAATACCTGACAATTTCACACAAATATATTTTGTTATTTTCAAATCGTAGTCCTGAAACTTGCAACACGCATTTCTACTTCAGTTCATCATGATCATCATCGATTTCGATATGTATCTGATGAAAATTAGTTCCACAGGATTAATTATTGTTTTCCAATGAGACCATTCCGAGTTCAACATGCTACATCATCTATCTAGTATTATATCAAGATAGTATTATAATAGAAAAAATAGTGTAAAACGTACAATTTTCGATCATGTATTGATCAAATATTCAGTTTATGTATAAAAAATCGGATAGCTATCCAATCTATCTAATGTATCCCTTCAAATCCAAGTGTGTTACTTTGAATACGATTTTAGAATGAATACCTGACAATTTCACACAAATATATTTCGTCATTTTCAAATCGTAGTCCTGAAACTTGCAACACGCATTTCTACTTCAGTTCATCGTAATCATCATCGATTTTGATAAATCACGCCCGTTTTGGGCGTGAGCCAGTGGTACTTTTCTGTAAGTTGTGCAATTCTGAATGATCAAATAAATAAATAAATGATATGTATCTTATGAAAATTAGTTCCACAGGATCAATTATTGTTTTCCAATGAGACCTTTTCGTGAGAACTTTCCATGAGAACATGCTGCATCATCTGTCTGGTATTATATCACGTTTCTTTGGGAACCTATTCCAATTGAAGAAAATATATAGAAGTTGAATAGTTGAAGGTACTGTGATGAATATTTCAAATAGATCTCATGAGAAGAGAGAAAATTGTGATTACCTTTTAAAATGAAAGAATTTGCTAAAGGAATAGTTAGCGACCGAGCGATAACACTTACTTATCAGTAACTGTGTATTAGATAAGAGTACCGTTCTGTACTGAATATTTTCTAGAAAATCATTCACTAAAATTATAATTATTTTGCAAATAAAGCACGAATTATTTACGAATTGCTCATTGATTTTGAGGTTACACTTTGTTTACTATCGATCAGATGTTTTTAAAACAGTTCGAACGCAGCTGGCTGATTCAAAGTATTGTCAAATGTCATGCTGGCTTCACGTAAGATATAATACCATCTCTAAAAATTATAAAACTATCAATAAAGGACCAAGAATTTCAAACAAAAAAAAATAAAATGTATGTATTATCGTTGAAATTATTTATTATTTAAGAAATTATATTATATGTCAGGTCTTATTGTAACTAAATAGGTCATAGCATGAAATTATATTATTGATAAAACGACAGAAATTAATTATAACAGTCTCAAACCTAATAAAAATTGTACAAGAGTATTAATTCATTAACGATTTAATTCAACTGAACCACATGGTAATTAAATCTCTTTGGCAAGCCTAAGCCAATCATAGTGCATAGAAATAGCACCAAGAAGGTGATCGTTTGAAAGCAACACATGTTAATCTATTATCAGACAACAACCCTGTCTTATCATTTACACCAGCACATGTACATTGTATGAGAGGAACTATGTCTAGAAGATTAAGCAGTTTTAAGAATTACATAAATTAAATTATTATTGTAATTAAAGGAATTATATTCTACTGCTTGCCACTGACGTCATGTCTACGTCACAAGCGTTCCACCAATGGCAAATTTTTATGCAAATTATTACATCGAGAATCTGAGAAGAAAGGTCTAGCCAAGAAGCTGAGAGAAAAGACAGCACTTCCCTTTTGAAATCCTCACCGTGCAGATCTCTTTTATAGTTACCAAGACCTATTTGTGAAAATTTCTTGTTCGATTTTAAATGTTCTATTTGTGAGCCGATATTTTAGGCCAATCTATTTGTTATTTGTAAATTTCTGTTTTCATCAATCGATAAATTTAAAAGCTTAAAGTAAATTATCCCATAATTAATTTGGTGAAGGAAATATTAAATTAAAATTCCCCACGTGCTGAAACTGAAGCCTGGATTGCCGCCGATCAAACGATTTTTGATCTAAAGAGGAAAACCACGACCGCCAAGGAAATTCACGTGAGTTATAAGTTTTAAAAGGGGCCCCAATCTACGCTTCGAAAAATATTTCAGTGCAGAAACATAAATTTTTTCTTCGTTAAATTATTGGCCACGCCGACAAGCGCTTTTAGCATTTAAGAGCCTAGAATTTATTCAATATTTAATTTATAAGAATTTGTAGTTGATTGACTATCCTCCGCTGCCTGAACCACGACCCCGAGCATTTTTAAAAATATTTTATAATTCATTTTTTTCACTATTTTTTCAAAACTGTTAAATTTTATCAATTGTAAAATTCTGTCGAATCACGCATGGTATCATGCAAGCACAAGAACATTTTTAACTCCTTTTGTTAATGCTAAATTATTATCATCCTGTAAATCAAATTCTGAATCTGCACTGTATGATTACATATTTTATTGTAATATATTTCAGTTTTGTTAATTCGCTTTCTGAGTTCGATTATTTCTTAAGCCTGTCAATTATTGTGTCTGATACGTTCTATATCATCAAGAACCGATCGAATACGATCATTGGAATAATTGAATTAAGCTGGATATTGGAACAGGTCTAAGTGGATGTAGCGAGCGGGGCCAGATCGAGATATTTATTCTTTGTCCTTACCTGCTCATATATCAGCTTTTATCTGTTACCTACCTCGACTTTGGAGCGAACACATCAATTGTACAGCAGTGGCAGCCATAGATCATATAAATTCCTACAATATAGCTTAAAACCCGACAAGACTCTGTTCTCGAAATATATTCTGAACGATATTTGGTCCAAATACCGTATTTTAATCCTTCAGAACTTATTAGAGACGCAGTCCCGTAAATTATCTACATCGGGATTTTTGCTCGACCTGTATGATTTTGTATGCTCATTCTTCACAGGTAATAATTTTAAGGTATCCGTCTTCAGTGTTTAGCGATCGCTACACTGCTTATAAAAATTTCATCACTATACAATTTGTCATTAGAAGAATCAAGGGTGAGCGAGCGTTTAGGCCTCCCGCGATTCCGACAATTGTATTGAATCTTGTAGTGAATCAATCAGTCTGGTGTGCATTCCGCGTCCACGCACGCAATTACAAAATTTATAGCCGCTACACCATTGACTCAGTACAAGATTCACTCTACATGTGTGAAGCCGTTAAAAAACGCACCACATGATTTGCCGGCCCAACGTGAGGCATTTAGATACAGCACCACAGTACCTATTCCAATTTGATGTGAATCCTCAAATCAACAGTCATTCTAAGGAATCAATTATTTGAATGAAATGGAGCCTTTTCTACTTATAAATGTTCCTGATATCTCTCCTAACAGCTTGTAGTATTGGCTGAAGTGCATGTGCTCACGCAATTATTGTAAGACATGTTCGGGTAGTGCGATGAGATGGGGATGTTGAGAAGAGAATAGAGATGTTGGAGAATAGGGAATAAGAGAATAAGGAGATAGTGGAACAGAGGAGAGTGAGAGAGAAAAAGGGAGGAGAGAAGAGTGTATAAGAGAGAAAGTAGGGTGAGAGAGGAGTGTGTGAGAGAAAAGGGATGAGAAGAGAAGAGTGGAGTTCACGGCTGGACGAATTGGGCCGGCAATTGGGCTCTCAACGGCTACAAAGACTTCCGTTCGCCTTTCTGCTGCTGCTGTTGACCCGGCGAGTTGCCAAATGGCGTTCGACTATTCCAACATTCTCGAATAAATATGGAGCTGCTGATGAGCAAGGCACTCGCACCCTCTGGGGAAGTGGCCAAGATCGAAACGAGACTATTAGAAGAAACAACTAGATTAGCAACGATCTGTTGGCTGCCTGCATCACTAATGCATGGCATATTGAACCCTTAGAGACAACTTTCAAGAAAATGCTTCCATTATTTTCCATTCACTCTCAAAATACACACAAAAACATCATTCATGATGAAAAACTTATACGTGTAAGGAATGTTGTTGAAATGATAAGTATTAGTGCCCACTACTTTTGAGAATTTACACTAATACTTTGTAATCTGAACAAAATTTGCCAAGTATAGGATACAAGACGCTATTATGGTCCTGCTTCCTCAATATTTAGAGACAATAAAAAGGGAAAAGCTGGATAATAGTAGTTACTTTACTTCATTAAAACAGTGTTACAACCAAATGGGAATCCATCGATTGATTGATTGATTGATTGATTGAGTACTTTATTCATGTCGATTACAATATAAACTGGCATATAAACTTATATACAATAGCTTACAATACAGCAAAATTATAGATGAATTTACATAATATAGACTAAGAAAATAATTATTGAACTGTATATGATATGAAAAAGCAATTTGTAATATAATAACTATAGATAATTATATTGTTATGCATCTACATAGATTGGCGGAGCTTTGGACATATCAATGTCCATTCGTCGGAAAGAATATTAGAAATATCCTCCCCACTAACTCTCTACCAAACAATTGCGATTGGAGACTTGCTAGAGAGGAAGATACAAGAAGATGATAAATTGCCCACCTCATATGCACTTCTTGAGAGAAAATTGAAAGCATTATGTAGGGATTGCTGTAGAAATCTCCAAAATTCGAAACAATTACAGAGAAATAACTTTGCTTTGGAGCCTCAGGAAGTTCACCAATATGATAGTTAGCAAGAATTATCATGATTTATAAGACTTGCAAATCTGTACCCTACAATTCTATATTATGCAGTTCATTACAGACCGATCCTAACATTGTTATTTGATCAAATCATTTTGGAAATTATTTCTAGCCAAAGTGAAATCCATAATAGATAGGAGAGAAATGATACTAGATCATCACTTCTATTCTCCACATAAGCGATCAACCATCGACCAGATACACAGGATTTTCAAGTTGTTGAGAAGACTTAGAAATAAAGATTATACTGCGCTTCTGTCATAATATATATAGCCTAGGCTTATGATAGAGATGTGGCAATCGTGGGAAATAAGTCATTATCCATCTGACATCTCATGATTTCTCATATAGTATGATTACATTTTTATAGAACAGAATCCTCAGATTTACTTTGAGGTAGAAAAGTTGTTATCTTAGTAGATGTCCCAATCATTATGAAGGACTTGAAAAAATGTAACAGCCGCACTTCTAATAAGACTAACTTATAGATTCACAAGTAAAAAAAAAAATTGTTTCAACTTGTTCTTTCCTATATTCAAAATGACGAATGAAACTTATGAAAGTTGCAATATCAGCCTACCACATATTCGCCTACGATAGAGGCGTATCATTGCAGACAGAACTGAAGACAATTTCCACTCTTATGATAAAGTTAGTCTCAGATGGATCTTATCATAAATAACAATATTGTCTCAAGTGTTGATTGGGTCCTATTTCCATATACACGCTCCAGAATCTATTGAACGACCCCGTGAAATTTAGGGCCAGGTAATAACGCAGCTTGAAATGACACTGGTGCTTCAGTGAAAGAGGAGAGGATGCGCACTTCTTGTCTTGCTCACTCACTCACTCTCCTTCACTTTCGTCCTCACAAGTCCTCTTTGGAAAGTTGAAAGCTTTGTTCGGCCTCCCCTTCAGACAATAGGGCTGCCGAGGAATGACACCCGCGGCGATTGAACAAGATGTACATTGTCTCATATGCCACAATCCCCTCTCAATATTAATTGAAGGTCTCCAATATGTTGACGTCAGCTGAATCAAATCGATAAGGTATACATTTCCCATCCCATTCTAACAATTTTCTCATATAAAATGCACCTTTCTACTGTACAATAAATACTGTTACTGACAAAATTTTTACATACTGAATGTAACTATAACCAATGATAAAGTTTCTTATGTTCATTATTGCTTATCAATATTATTCGAGGATCGTTGGTGGCTCTCCCGTCAGCTGTTCAAATGACAATGCATATTTTTTCGTCCTTGCTTATAACTTACTTTTTCTCTTCTCAGTTGTGATCTCTAATCTAACTTGACTTATCAAAAAATTGATGTTACTGACATCGATTTGGAATCATTATCAATAATACTAAATTTCATTTTATTCTCAGGTACTGATTAAAAAAATCTGGTGTGGTACACTCACACAACTTTCCTTGCTCATTGAACTGTAAGCCTTATTCTTGAAAACGAGAATAATTCAGGGGAATAACATAATGACGATTGGTGGCAAAATATTTAAAACTACGATAAGACTACTCTTTATGTTCATATATAATTGTTTTCAGAGTACTTTTTCCTTTGAGTTGATTTTTTAAAAGTCGTCAAAACAGCTGTTCTACAGACGGAATATCTGGACTATGTGTTCTTTCAATAAACTGTGCTCTACCTACCTACCTCATGCACGAAAAGGAGGTTACAAAGTACATTTCTCAAGTATGGGGTGGACCCTCCATTCGTTTCCCAGGAAAAAGACTCATGTCAGTTGATAGAGCTGATAAATAACTATACAGGGTATGAATTTGAAAAAATATCGATGAAGTCATTTTTGAGAAAATCGTGAAAAACATGGTTTTTTAGTCACTATCCGCCATTTTTCTCAAGAATATTACAGAGCTCCTGCAATTTTCTCAGAAAGGAGACTCATGTCAGTTGATAGGGCTTATAAATAGCTCCATGGTATTGATTTGAAGGAAATCTTTAGAGCCGTTTTCGAGAAAAATGTGAAAAATATGTTTTTTTTAGTAATTATCCGCCATCTTGAATTGAATTTTATTGAATTTCTTATCGTCGGATCCTCATGGTATAAGGACCTTAAGTTTAAAATTTCAAGTAAATCGGTTAATTAGAAATGGAGTTATCGTGTTCACAGACATACACACATACACACACACACACACACACACACACACACACACACACACACACACACACACACACACACACATACGCACATACACACACACATACACACACACAGACCAACACCCAAAAATCATGTTTTTGGACTCAGGGGACCTTGAAACGTATAGAAAACTTTAAATTAGGGTACCTTTTTTTTGGAAAGCAATACTTTCCTTACAATAACTAAATAGGTAATAGGGCAAGGAAAGTAAAAAATATGAATTGAAAAAGCACCGTGATTATTCCCACACCAATGTAACGATGGTGTAACACGCCAATTCCCACGCCAATTCATTTGTTCTTGAATACAAATAGGACAAACCCCGATATAGTATTTGAATATAGGACAAAACTCAAGGTCTATCAAATCATTAACCTATCCGATATAGAGTATAGCCTTCAGAGTATATACAAGATCTGAAGCCTTCAGAGTATATACAAGATCTGAAGCTTTTGTGACGTCAGTTCAATATTTCAATGTGGAGCTGAGAGTGACTGCTGTACATGAAAGGGATAGGAGACAGATGAAATGGAGAAGACACCTGCATTTATAAAAAATATTTTAATTTGTACTCTCATTTTGACGTGGAATTGTTGAAGATCTAATACTGTAATTCAAATAATATTATTCAGTCTCAACAACTGGAAAGGTTAGGTTATTCTAGAATGCTTATTGCAAAACGATTTCTGAAAAATCAAATATCAATTGACGATAAAAGATAAAACTGGGAGGAAAAAGTAGAAAATTTTTCGCGACTGATCACCGGTTTTGGCCTTCAGGTAACCTCTCTCGCAATCATTCTGGAATCAGGTTGCATGACAGAATGGTGGAGTTAGAAAGGCTTTATCCGGCGCTCGCATTGGTATGCAGAGCTCGAACGTCAGCCGACAAAATCGCGGTCAGTGACATGGGAATGGTGCGACACTAATTCGTTGCGCCCCCTTTACTTATATGTGAAGGGATTCGCCACCAAATCGCTCCACAGATAGATTGCATTCAGCCAACTTGGCCCAAGACGGTAAAACTGTGATGGTCTGTATTCGCAACCATAAAAATGTTATTAGCATCAGGCTGAGGGAAGCAAAGCTCAGGCTGTTAAACAAACTAATTTATTGCCAACACCGCGAGCTTAGTGGCAGTTATTCGAAGATGGAGCATAAAATATAAAATGAAATTTTCCACTTGGGAATATGTTCGATAATTTCAAGCAGTTCTTCTCACGAGTAATGGCACGTTGTGAACGACCAATATAATGAGACAGTGTACTCTTTATGTCTTCCAAGTAAATTACACGTTTTAAGTTGGTCTGGGAATTGTACATACCGGGTAAGGGACTTCATTCTTGACAAAGAGTTTCCTTCAAAGTTTCAACGGAGTCATTGGATCGATTGCTTGAATATGATTATTATGAATTAATTGTAGGGGAGGAATTATCAATGTTTGTCCAACTTGCCTTGAGTTGAGTTTTTTGACAGAATATTGTATCATTCTTCTTCTTCTCCTTCTTCTTCTTCTTCTTCTTCTTCTTCTTCTCTTCTTCTTCTTCTTCTTCTCTTCTTCTTCTTCTTCTTCTTCTTCTCTTCTCTTCTTCTTCTTCTTCTTCTTCTTCTTCTTCTCTTCTTCTTCTTCTTCTTCTTCTCTCTTCTTCTTCTTCTTCTCTTCTTCTTCTCTTCTTCTCTTCTTCTTCTTCTCCTTCTTCTTCTTCTTCTTCTTCTTCTTCTTCTTTTCTTCCTTCATTCAAGGAATAGGTTCTTCCCTTTTCGACTCACAACAGTATAATTGTAACTCTATCTATGAAAACTCTATCTATCTATTACAGTAAAGTAGTCTAAAATTAAAATAATCATTAAATAAGTTATTCATCTTTTCCTAGGTCTGCCTATATCTCTTTCACCTATAGGGTGGTAGTTAAGAATTTTCAAGGGAATCCTTTCTGTTGGCATTCTGTTGATATGCTCCCTCCACTGGTTGCGATATGATATAACTTTTCCATTCATGTTAAATGCACCCCATCTCTTGCCTTATTTCCTCATTTCTAATGTGGTCCCGGCGGTCACAGCCCTTTGTCCTGCCAAGGAATCTCATTTCTGCTGCCTGCACCCTGCTCCCTGGACGTTTTGTTGTGACCCATGATTCACTTCCGTATAGGAGAACAGGGGCAGCCATCACTCTGTGGAACTTCATGAGTGTTTCTTTCCTCGCTTTCTTGTTGAGGGTCCTGCTGATGTTCCCACATATTGATTGGAATTTACCTATTCTTCTTTCAATATCCAATTCGACTTTGAAACTGATATCACAACCGAGGTAGAAATATTGTGACACTTGCTCCAATACTTTGTTGTCAATAACTATTTTTGATCTCATTGATAAATCATTCTTTTTCTGATATATTATTTTAATTCGAATAAGATTCAATTCTTCAGATGATTGAGGACCAAGAGAGCTCATTAGGGTTTACATCAGTATTATTCTCTTTTCATTTATTCATTAATCTATTGACGATAAACAAATAAAACTGATTTCATATATAACATTGGTAGATAAAATAATAAGGTAGCCCTTGTGCTATTTCTATTATTCTCTTCATTCAAACATTTCTCTCACAGTACTTCAAAATCCTTAAATCCCATTTCACCATCGTCTACAGCTTATTGTAGCTCTGGATGCATTGTCCACGTTACCCAATGGAACTGTCACGTTACTCTATACGCTAATCCACGGTAATTCTATACGACAACATTGTTCCTTATTTCTTATCATGCTTTACAATCTTTTTCTCACTAATTCGATTAAAATGTTAACAAACCATTGATTGAAATATGATACGGTTCAACGGAATTGAGACAGGAGGGCGTGATGGAATCATTTAATAAGGGCAAGCTCTAGTTTCTACCAAGCACGTAAAGAGTAACAAAATGTGAACTCGACAACATTGTTCATTATTTCTTATCATGCTTCACAATCTTTTTCTCACTAATTCGATTAAAATGATAACAAACCATTGATTGAAATATGATACGGTTCAACGGAATTGAGACAGGAGGGCGTGATGGAATCATTTAATAAGGGCAAGTTCCAGTTTCTACCAAGCACGTAAAGAGTAACAAAATGTGAACTCGACAACATTGTTCATTATTTCTTATCATGCTTCACAATCTTTTTCTCACTCATTCGATTAAAATGATAACAAACCATTGATTGAAATACGATACGGTTCAACGGAATTGAGACAGGAGGGCGTGATGGCATCATATAATAAGGGCAAGTTCTAGTTTCTACCAAGCAAGTAAAGAGTAACAAAATGTGAACTCAATCAGTTCAGCAAGCAGACTGCTAGTTGATGATACCAATCGTGTTTTTTATCACCTAGGAATTCACTTGCATTACGAACATATTATTCTTGATTGAGGTGACAAACTGTTGAAACTGTTAACTGGGAATCAAATGACACTCATCAAAACTGTTATCTAAACTTCAATATATATTTATTCTACAGAACTACTACCGCATATTGTGAAAAACATATATTCTTATTTAAAGGGATAATTATATCATCAATATCATATTCAAGCTTGGAAGCTGTATCACTACAAGCTTACAAGTTGCAGTTTTCTGGATAAAGAGACATCGGAAGACCGAGGAAGTGGTGGACACCGAAACAGGCTTTACAAGACTAGTCCATGATGAGGATAATGATGATATCATATTTTCATAAGCAAACATCAAATCAAATATATGAACATTCATTCTTTGAACTTGTAATATCAAAAATGTCATAATCTTTCGAAGAAGTCTCTTGAAAGACAAGAATCTGACAAATCGCTTTGTAAATTCTTGGAAGCCAAACTCGATTTCCTGTTTCTGTAAATTATAACCCTCTCACGACATCCTTGTACTTTGAAAAAGCTGGTTGGAGTCTCTTGAGAACCTAAGAGACACTCTTCATCTCCAACAAGTATGAACTGAGTGTGAAGAAAATAAAGTACACCATTTATCACGCTGCACACTGCCTAGGATGATGGCATTCAACTGAAAATCTCTACTGAAAAATATCCCATATTTCTCCTTTAAGAATCACTTTCGATTAGATATGAAGTGGTTTAAACTGTGAGAAATATTGTTCAATGAATCAAATTTTGAACGAGAGCCTCATGAGATGATATCAGACACTTTCACACTTCGCCAAGAAAACAAAAAAATGTCCTTTAAGAAATGCTATCCCTTAATAAGAAACGGGAAAATTGAGAATCCATAAGAGCTCTTTTGAGGCCCATCTGAAAAATATATATGATCTTTTGGAATCAACTTATGAAGTACAAATTTATTATTTATATGGTTGATAATCAGGAATGATAGTCACTAAAATGTTCAATACTTATTCTATTAAATCTTACATCTTGTAACAAAATGAACAATACAAACAATAGATGGAAGTATCATGTTCAGATGATCATGGGCTGAACTTATTTATTTATTTATTTTATTTATTTACAATGCAAATAACACCAATGCAATAACATTGAAAGATAAAATAATAAGGTAGTCCTTGTGCTATTTTTCTTCCAAATTTATAGATGACAAAGTCCAAAGATAAGGTTAGAATTTCACAATATGACCCTATAACACTATTTCATGAGCTCTCTCCTCTAGAAATACCCTTCTTCCAATTCTCCGCGTACTTATATTGAAAGCATGAGTTTGTGGATTTGAGTGAAATTTTCAATATTTTTTTGCAATTGTGAAGGAAGAGTTTTGTTTGGATTCGTATTTGGAAATTGATCAATCTAATAGATTCAAAATTGTAGTAGATACATTTTTTGGAGTCAAAATTGTGTACAAATTATCATTTAAGTTACGTAAGTAGCATAACCTTTAGACTGTGTATTCCAAATTAAGGTTTGAAGCAGTTTTGGGCAAATGCCTGTTGTTTTTTACCTGAATTGTATTTGCATATGAATAAATAAATAAATAAATAAACTTAGT
Organism: Nilaparvata lugens; assembly: GCF_014356525.2. NCBI lineage: Eukaryota > Metazoa > Arthropoda > Insecta > Hemiptera > Delphacidae > Nilaparvata > Nilaparvata lugens. The sequence continues at coordinate 77,524,948 of NC_052505.1, read as the reverse complement.
TGGAACTGCCATAAGAGAAGGATTGGATTTTTTTAAATAAAAATACTAAGTAATTGTCAAAAACCACAAATTTTATTAAAAGTGCAAACCGGTTTCGGTTGTCTCACCATTGTCAATCTTTGATAAAGTGAAACTAAGTGCAGCTGAATTTATACTAGTAAGTGAGTACTGCTGCTGGTCAAGGGCATGAACGCTTGTCATTGGCCCAGCTAGACATTCTCCTCCCACTTAACGGTGAAGTGTAATAGAAACTGGTTAGATGATTTCACTCTCGGGAGATGAAAGCTTAGAATGCTTCATCCTGATATTTTGTGTGTGTTCTCATTATTATGGTGATTCTAGAACCATGTAGCTAAAAAGGTTCAACTTCCATACTTCAAGGTAGTGTTCGTTATTTTGGTTTTTACTTTCAATTAGTTGCCTCCCCACTGTTTTCGTCATGACTTTGTGAATTTGTATTGATGTTTTCAGCTTGCCAACAAGTACAGGATGGTGTGCAAGCAGTGTTCGGACCAAGTGACCCTCTTTTGGGAGCACACATTCACTCAATCTGCGATGCGTTGGACATTCCTCACCTAGAATCGCGCCTAGATCTTGACTCTGAATATAAAGAGTTCTCAATCAATCTCCATCCTGCACAGACTTTACTCAACAATGCATTTTACGATGTGATCGACTTTTTGAACTGGACTAGGGTAGCAATCATATATGAAGAAGATTACGGTGAGTGGGATCTTCCAAGTTAATGAAATCAGTCAATTAGTACTTCCACAGCTAATTACGTAGTTTTGTCCGATTCCATTAATTCTCTTTGGGGGAGAAATTTAGATAATCTCGATATACTTATTTTTGATACCTCATTTCAATAATAATGTATATTATTTCATTTTGTATCGTAATATTTAATGTATTCTCGGAAAATGTGTCGCTACTAATTTGGAATATTTTCGTATTCCTAGAGGACTTCCGGTTGCCATCTGGGTCCACTTGAACAATGGGATCAATCATTGAAATAAATTAATATGTCTTGGATAGTGACAATTGGTTCAATGGAGGAGAGAGGAATAACTAAATAAGCTCGTATATTTTCATTATGTACAATGCTCAATCTAACTAGATAAGATATTTCATTCACAAATGGAATATTATAGTTAATGCATAATCAATATCACCAACCGCAATATATTAACATTGTTTAATAGATAAAGGAGAAACATTTTAAAAAGAATATATCTGTACTGATGTTACCTAATCGAAATCGTAAAGAAGATCTAAAATTATCATCTATGATAATGTGTTCTGGGAGATTCGTAAATATTCTATTCTATTCGGTTGGTATTCTTATCTATCAATGAATTAAAATCCATTTCATGAAACTTTCTCAGTTATTATTGGCGAGTAACAATTCATTAAAAAAAAAAAGCATTTTACAAAATAAAACATGCTGTGCTCATTCATTGTAATACAAAAAAAAACTTAATAACCATTGTGTTACAACATCATCCTAGAACCTAAATTACTGTATATAAGTAAAAATAAATTCTATGTAAAGTGTCTAAAATAAAATGAAAGTGTTGATTTAAATTTCAAATTTAAGTTTATTAATCTTAATGTGGCTTAGGTTTTAAGGAAAACGATGAGAAACACAATAATTATATTCAAGGAAATGAGCACAATGAATAATATGAAAATGGTCTGCATGGGCTAGATGCCTGTGCGCAAACCAGAGTACTAAAACATGTTTTTATAGGCAGAGAATATAGTATCAGAAAAATTTAGAATTTATAATTTTTTATGTATAATCTTTTCCTCCCCTTCGTTACTAAATAAGTTAACTTTAATAAAAGAATGAAACTGCAGATATAGGTTCCCTTCAGCACAAAACAAAATCATAAGTGTTAGTTTTTATGGTGACTATTGTAATTAGTTGAAATAATATTTTCTGATTTATCTATTCCTAATTGTAGTAAGAAAATCTTCAATTTTAATCTGAAATCTGTTTTGGATATGTTATTGAATAATATTTGCTGTGGGAAATGGGACGTTAAGTTCCGATATAGAACATAAATTGATAGCAAAGGATTGATAAAGGATTGATAACAAAGTACGTATCATCCAATGAGTCATATAAAAAAAGTCACGATACGTGATAAAATCTCTTCTATTATTGGTGAAACGATCTTTTTTCGACCAAAAATGCATTATTGTTGTCTCTCTTCAACTCGTCGAGTGATATTTTTTATAGGTGTCTTGGAACAAATGGATTTATTATAGCAAGGCATTGCCCGAATTCACAAGTAGTAAAGTGGCTTTTAGCTTAGCGCGACAGTTAGTTCCTTTACCTGCTATCAAATGCTGTTCTCTAAGCCCGGCTGAAACTTTAGTTGTGGACATTCCACACCTTAAAGTTACCAGAGTCTTCTTGATCCTGGTGTAACCTTGGATTTATCAGCAGACTTTTCTTCCAAGAAAACGGATTATTTACACTATGAACAGAGATATCGTGGAATTTCTCCACAATAGAATTATCTCACAATCAATTTAGAATAATTCTACATTTCTAGTCACTGAAAAATGGGTCTAGTTATCTCTCAATTTTACATGTTGTATGGATAGTTAAAAAAGTATATCTTCTCGGTTATAATTCTGTTTTCTGTTTATATAAGTAATCGCTCTTGTGTGTATAGAAACTCGTTTGATGGATGTTTGGAATAAAATTTAGACATTCACCACAATACTCACTACTTTTTAAAAAAGTAAATTTTTGAATGCAACATCTAGATCTATAAAAGTACATCAGATAATCAACCGGAATTTCAAGATTAATAAAAATTGTAGAGAATTATATTGAAGTGTGTTATGGTATCCAGTGAAAACATTCATTTCTAGGCCTTATCAAGTTAAGAGAGCTTGTGAGATCTCCTGGTCAAAGAGAAGTGGAAATTCATATACGACAAGCTGATCCTGACTCTTATAGGAGTGTATTAAAAGAAGTGAAGACCAAAGAGATTCATAATCTGATTGTTGACACTAGGCCTGAAAATATGCATCACTTTCTCCGTGGGGTGAGTAGAGTGAAGCAAATCTTTCAATTTAACACCATTGTATATAAGTGTTATATTTTGTATGATCAGATATGTTTGTTGTATCCAGAATATCATGGTCACCCAATATTACTCTCATATCATGCTTATACATTGTAATCTCTCAATACAATAAAACTCAGAATACCGATAGCATCCATTTATTTATTCATTTATTTCATTCATTTATACAATAAGTACATTATCAAAATGATAGGGAGAGGATAAATAAGGTAACCTTGTGCTATTCCTCTCCCAAATTTAGATAACACATAATCCGAATTACGTTAAGTCTTGTAGTTCTTCAATTCACAAAATTTTCAGTCCTCAAGTATTTTCGCAAAGTAGATTCTCAAATTTAGATGCTTCAAAACTAAACATAGAAGGAATATTTTGTCTTATTACTGTATAACTGAAATAGGCAATATTCACATATTAAAAATATAATTTCAAAGAATTACCGAAAAAAAACTTAAATCTGAAAGCATAGCTTTAATAACACTAAACATTTAATCAAATAACATTTTAACATCAGAGCTTAATCAGTTTTCTCATGGTGAAGTTTATAACAGTAAATTTAAGTTCAATAACAATTTCTTATGTATTCTGGCTTTATTCCGAAGGAATGAGAATGTTCTTCCAGACCTGAAGATAATGGAATGAGAGAATAGGGAAGCATGTCCATTAGGTTGTTGTAGTGAATCTCATTTTGCTATATTGAAGAAGTTTCTGCATTTGATTGGCCTCATTTGTAAGCCGACGCTGTCTGGTCTATTATAAGTACAGAATCTACAGATGAATTAGGAAACTGTGTAAGTTGAGTTATTGCTTCCAGTTTGTATACAGTGATGCGATTCTGAGAATACAAGATGATCTCGAATAAGAATAGAGGAAGAAAGAAATATTTTGAACAATTTATTGGTATTGAATGGTACAAGAGTATCTCCATTCCTTTTCATGCAGATTGAAATTTTAGTGATTTATTTTTCTCCTCTTCTTGCATTGATACTGCAGGCTACAGTAGGTACAGTAGGCTACAGATACTGTGAAATGACACTGATTATTCAACCTCTCAGATTGTCTAATGCGTCTGTATTTAATTACATTCCAAGACAAGGCGTGCCTCTGTCATCCGGTCAATCGCAAATTTTTTTATGAAATTCAATTAAATACAAAGAGTATTTAGGATACTAGTAGTTAGGATACTAGGATGACAATTCCCCTCATACCTTCATTATAGATAACTTGGACCATTTCATTCAATGAATTTAGTACAGTAATGTGGCAACATTTGTTATCAAGAGTCTCTTTTCCAGATTTTACAGCTCCAAATGAACGATTACAAATATCATTACCTCTTCACTAGTTTTGTAAGTATCATTTAAACATTTCAAAACAATCTGCTTTTCAAAAATTACTGGTTGAATAATACATTATACATTCTCTCAAGTTCCAAGGCATTTCCTAGCAGAAATTATTGTAATATCATACAAAATGTGTGCAGATGTACTTTTTTGAAAGATAGTTTTGATATTTCTATCGAAAATCTCAATTACGTTCGAGATAATTTTTTCTATAATTTTATATGACTCAATTATTCTACAAGCAAGATTGTACCTACGCAGTAATCAATTCATGTACTGTAGCTACAATTATGACAAATAGTCTCCATCATTTAAATCCACGTTTTATAAATGACAAATTATATTTCATTCTGAAGAAGCTCGAAGAACCAAGCTGTCAGGCTGTGAAATATTTAATCTAGACCCGCATGTTCTTGAGCGGTACGGTGAGCTGTTCTGAGTGATTTGAATACTTTTTCAAGCTTTATTCAAATTAACCGCGCATCGGTGGCGGGAGGTAAGGTTGACATTTCTTTCTTGTGATTGATCACTGGTGGCTCTGATGGCTTCATAAATATTTGTGACAGACTCTGAAACCGTTCAAAGAAACCAGATTGATATGCTTCTACCACATCGGAAAGAATTTAGGTGATAAATTATAGTTCCTGTGTAGAATGGAATCAATATTATTAACAGAAAGAAGAGACTTTCAATTTTGAACTTTCTCACAAGGGAATGAGGTTTAGAGAAATAATTATAGCATACTGCTTCTTTTGTAGATTAATAATATTCATTTTGGGTATATTTTGGATATCAAGACTAATGAGGAATTGAGAATTTGAAGAGGATTACTGTCATAACAAATAGAATCAGAGAATATAGATGAATTATTTTTGGGTCTGCTTGATTCAAATCCTATTAATAGACATAATATTATCAACTAGTTCTATTACCTAGTTCATAGTAGAGACCTTCTCAAAACTCTGATGACATCACATCAAAGAACATGGAAATTGATGAATTTATCTTTTCCAGGATATTGAGACATTCGATTTAGAAGACTTCAAGTATAATTTTGTAAATATGACAGCTTTTAGAATGGTAGATGCAGAAGATGTGAATGTTAGACAAGTTCTTGAAGATATGCAACGCTTTCAGCCGACAGGCCATAGTCCTCTCAACAAGACTTCTGTGATACAGGTAATTTATAGAAACTTGTCAATAAAATTATATGAATTGATGTTTTTATCATGAATGAGATAATTCAATTATTGCTTAAATAAGATAATTTATTACTTCAAGCTAACCCAGTTCCTCTCAAAAGGGTGAGACAAGTCAAGTCTCAGGGATTTTCTTCCATCAGTGTTGGATTCATAAGAGTTGTAAAAAAGTAATATGCATGTCTTTTTTGTGAGGGAGTTTATCTCCTCAACTGCTAGATTGATCGATCAACTCATAAAAAATGGCATTCTGTAAAAGAAAATTTTTATACATTAGTTTAACATAATTAATTCCTTACAGATTCGCAGATAATAGTTAATATTGAGACGTGAAGAACAAGAGCTCGATAAGAAATTATCAATTCTCCCAATGAATACTTTCTTGATACATGCATTTGTACGAGATCCTGAATATAAGATGAGGAATAATCAGCTCGATTCTAAATTGTGAACTAATTCCAATCATGGTGCTTTGGGAATAGAGCTTTTAGTAAATCACTTAAATTGGAATGGGAATTTCGTTACATTATTACATAGTACATTCTTTTGTAATACTATAAACAATCAAAACCACTGGGAAAAAATTGGAAAAATCGAATCAAGATTATCGACAATTTTACCAAAATACAATATTGAAGACAATATTATCAATACAATATTTTACAATAATATCAATCGGTAAACTATTTTTGTAGTGTGTGTGGCTTCATAAGTGGCTATCTCTATAGTTCCGAAATTAACAAGAAAGGTACATCAAACTTTGTAGAAGTGTACCTACAATGAAGCCCGATCGGAACACGATCTCTATTTCGGGGAAGCACTTTTTGTTGGCCGCGAAATATAATATGTGGGGAGGATGGATGAAAGTTCTATTTCTCTCATCCATCAATCAGCTTTCGGAATTCTGTGAGGGTCCTGGAGCTTCACTCCACGCTCTTCTACCAAATTACGCTGCCATTTACTTCATGGCAATTCAAGAAAGGGTTGAATTACATTGGACGGATTGGTTTTCCACCATTACCCTTTCAAAAAGATAAAGGGTTGGGAGTTGTTGGAAACGATCATCAAGCATGGATTTTGACCGAGCAATACTTTGAGTAAACACAAAAACCAGCAATATGCCATAGAGCATTCAGCTGAATGAGAGAAAGAGCCTCATGCCAGCTTTCCTAAGCTTATCGGTACGAGGAATGAATACAAATGTGCAATGAAATAGTCTGCTATATTGCGCGAATTCTAAGAAACGTTCTGGAACAATGTTCCTCATTCAAAATAAGTGGAGCCCTATGAAAACACATTTTTTTGTGTCATGACCGTACACTCGGTTATCTCCAAGTGAATCCCTTTCATGCTATCAAGGACAAGTGCTCTGGAATTCAGGAGACCTTTTGTTGGATATGATGAATAATTTCATCTTGAACTGGTGCAAGTCAAGTTTTGTCTCTCAGAGAATACGTACTTTGTGCATTCAAGTCGAGATGTTCAAAAATGGTAACAAGAAAACGTGAATGCCAATTTATTCAAACCAATTTATCAAAATGTGAAAATACAATACATTTTCCGACGTCTCGTTAGATACTCATCCATCTGAAAATCTCGAATGCAGCTCACACTACAGTAATCTCTAACTTTTCAGACGAATAATTCGATTTAGAAGAAAAGCATGAGCCTCGATTCATCAAATATCACATTTCCTGCTTTCTATTCAGACCACAGACCAGATATTCTCATGGCAGATTCTAATATTCAAGAATGTATTTTCTAAGATTATATTACATGAATGAACATATTTCCACATAACATTTTGAATTCATTTATTAAAAATATATATAATTATAATTCTCAAAAGAAATTGTAGCTAGTATGTGAAATTGCTCCTCCTCTAATTGTTCCAACACAAGCAACAAATAATAGGACCATTTAAAAGAATAAGACCATTTCTTATTGTTCATGTTATTAATTACCTATGCTGGGGTAACAACATCGTTTATAATTATTGGTCCATCCATATTGTGCCAATATGTTTGTTGAATTTTAATTGATGTAATTGTGGAATATTTTTTGATGCAGAATAATTTTGATTCGGTATTGTTTGTAGGCTGGTCCTGCCCTGATGTATGACTCGGTTCTGGTGTTTGCTGTTGGTCTCCAAACCCTGGAGCAGAGCCACTCACTGGTCCCCGCCAACGTATCATGTGACGCCGAAATGCCTTGGGATGGTGGCTTGTCTCTCATCAACTACATCAATTCTGTAAGTGCTATACTATTCAGTTTCATTTTAAGGCATGCAGAATACCATACCTCCATAATCATAGATTTTCCTTCAGTAATTGATATATTCAGGATATTTGGATATTCTGTCCGCAAAATTCCTTCATTGTTATGGAATGTTACCAATTGATAAACTCTGTATACTTATTTGATCAATTCTGTCTGATTTTCATGTCTTTTTGAAGGGATAATTGATCTCAACCTTACAAGCTGAACCACTCGTTTTTTAAACTCAACTTTGCCCTTGTAGGCCACAAAAATTTAATTTTTCCAGTGTGAACGTTATCTATTAGCTCTTTCATTGATCTATAATATAATAAAGGAGAGAATAATTTCTGTTATAAGACCGGAAGCTTTGTATGCTTCTGAGTGCTTTATTCTCATCAGAAAGGGTGATCGTAAAAAGTTGAAAGTAGCAGAAAGAAAGACTTTTGGTAAACACAACGAGATTAATATTTTCACTTGCATCAACGAGGAAATCTAAAGACATGTTGAGAAGATTTCGGAGTAATCAGGCAGAGGAGATTGGCGTTCTATACTCATTTGTTTAGAATGGATCCCGTCAGACAAACAAATAAAATATTCAAGAGAATAGATGTGAGATCCAAATTGAACTGGTTTTTAGAGTCTAAGATGGATATGCAAAAATTGAATATAACAGAGACGGATTTACTAATCAGAGCAGGGCTACGGATCAGCTTGAAGTTAATGTTTTCCCAGAAGAACCCAGAATTGAAACTTGGTCATTAGAAAGACGAATCGCTCATAGTGCGAGGATGAAAGAGTATTGGAGGCGAAAGCGGGAGCCCAACGAAAATAATAATAATGATAATAATTATAATAGTTAATGGTAAATTACTGTGGTCCTTAGTTGGTCTATACGAAAAAAAGGACAGAATCTACTTATACACGTACGGGATAGAAACTTCACGAATGAAGCATCACCACGTATGAACTACAGGACCGATTAACTTGAAATTCTGCATAATAGATTCTTAATTTATCAAGGATGGTTATATGCTTATTTTAGATTCTTCAAGATTACAGTAGGTCAAGTTTCCAGTTCGTCAAGTTTCCAATTAGATCAGAAGTATTCAATTACATAGAAATCTTATTCAATCAATCAATCATTCAGAATTACACAACTTACAGAAAAGTACCACTGGCTAAATCGCCCAAAACGGTTCCAATTCTAATTTATACAACAGTCCAAATGTAGTTAGGTTATGTATCACTTCAAAATTCTTCAATTTACAATTCAAAACACATAATTCATCACACACTAATCATTTTTAAATTGAAAAAAGTTTTAAATTAAATTAATTACAAATAGTTGTAACTTAAAATTTCAAACTTTGAAAAAACGATTAAATTTTGAGACCGAAAAGACAAAACACACTATTATTTTACAACTTATCACAGATTACAATGATTACTTATGTTGGCAGTGCCATATATTAAATTGATATCATTGTTATAGCCTACTCAATTTACAATCAATGTATATTATTGTATTGTAAACTCTAGTAATCATATTTTACAAATATGTATTTTTGTGATTACAATAAATTCAATTCAATTCAGAAAGAGACCGTTGCGGAGCACGTGTAACCTGCTAGTTATAAGTAAAAATGCATTTTCTCTTCAATTAAAACTTTAAAATTTAAAAATTTTAATTTTGGTTCAATAGCGTTCTTAGTAGGCTGCTATATCAGCAACATCATTTTGCTGGAGGTACACTCACACAAGTCAGTTCAAAACGCTTTTTTCAAATACTTCTCGTCTTGTAGTTAAGAGACATTGTGACAGAGGGGCACAGAGCATCCCCAATGCAAGAGAGTGAGCTCGTTAGTGCGTAACTGTGGTGAAATAGACGCTAAGAATAGCTCTCTCCTTTTTCAAGTCAACTCATCCTGGAGGGATCCCCTTGCATGAATTCCAACTGGAAAACGTCACACTTTCTAGCACTGTCAAATACCACTGTTGAATTCCACTAGGAAAACTGTGTTGTACTCATAGCTTTGTGATGGCATCTATCATGTACTAAACATCCTTGGAATTCGGTTGTGCTGAGAGTGTACTCGTTCGGATGTACTGGATCAACATGAATTTGCATGAACGGAAACTTCTTGCTTCTAGAATATTATTCGAAAACGTAGAATTATTTGAAAAAGTCAAACTGATCGCTCTCATAGGTAACAGAAGCAGTGAGCACGTGGAATGGTTTAGCCAAAATTATTTTACATCATTTTCAAGTTGGGTAACAAATGATATTTATTAAAACTGATGTGAATTTGAATAGTGTATTAATGCCCGTATATAAAAGATACTAGATATTTAGCTGGAGGAATGGTTAGAAACGTCATCCTTTCATCAAAAAAGACGTTAAACTTTGAGAATGTTACACAAAACTTTCGCAAAATATACAAAATCAATAAATTTGAAAAATCAATATCACTGTATTTAACAATATTTTGAAGAACATCAAGAATTAATTTATTATTATTTTCGATGTTATGGAACAGATTGATTGTAATCATAACAATAAGAACTCTATCTTCTCTTCAAATATTATAGAACAGATTGATTTTAATCATAAAGTTCATTGGATAAAAGAGTGAAGAGATACGGTTAGTGATTATTGCTAGACTTAGATATTATTATATTACTCTAGATTCTAAATCCTTTCTGAATTCAGTCCAGATTCGCGAGTTCTCCACATCAGTGAAGATTCTTCAAGCCATCGACCTTCGCTTATCCACTCTCAACGTTTATTTGCAGTTGAAAAAATCTGGTGTGGCGCACTCACACAACTTTCCTTGCCGTTATGAGAGTTGATCACCTGACGCTAGTGTTGACGTGCATCTCAAGTCTATTTATAAACAAAGATCTGAGCCAGCTTGTGACAGGACAATAACGCTGGAGACATACGAGGTCTGCTATCTCTTCATTGTGAATGATTAAATAGAATCAACAGTTACCAACAGTTCGCAATTGGATAATCTCATTTTCTCGAATTTCGAGCTTATTTTCAATTTTAGGTGAAAATGTTACTGAACATGTAGAGATTTTCATGCTCAATCTTTTCTACTCGAACGTATTTGTTTAAATTGTCTCTGAAGCCTGATAATTGAGAATCTAAAATCAAACTTTGCATAGATGGGGCGGAGATTCTGAAATTTTTACAGATATGGGACTTGTGGCAGTTGATAGAGCTTATCAATGACTATTTTAGGTATGGATTTAATCGAAATCGTTGGAGCCGTTTTCGAAAAAATATGACTATTAGCGAAAAACCCTGTTTTTTACAACATTTTCTCCATTTTAGCCGCCATCTCTAATTGCATTTGATCGGAATTGTTCGTGTCGGATCCTTATATTGTAAGGATCTCAAGTTCCAAATTTCAAGTCATTCCGTAAATTGGGAGATGAGATATCGTGTTCACAGACGCACATACACACACACACACACATACACACACACACACACACACACAAACACACACACACACACACACACACACACACACACACACACACACACACACACACACACACACACACACACACACACACACACACCCAACACCCAAAAATCATGTTTTTGGACTCAGGGGACCTTGAAACGTATAGAAATTTAGAAATTGGGGTACCTTAATTTTCTTCGGAAAGCAATACTTTCCTTACCTATGGTAATAGGGCAAGGAAAATAAAAATGGATGCTGTAGAAGAACTGGAAAATAATTTTGAAAAAACATTCATTTGCCAAAGAGGATTTGTTTGCAAATCACCTCTATTCTTGACATCGATTCTTCAACAGTCAGAGCAGCCTTCATTCGACAGAAAACCTATCTTAAAAATATACTCTGCTCATTATGAAGATCTCGTGCTTTGAGTGCGTTCTGCGTAGTCCATCAAACAAGACTCATGATCAATAACGATTCAAGTCAACCGCTATTCAAATGGAATGGATTGCGACTTATTTTCCCTATCGTCTGCAGCAGAAATCTCATAGCAGCTACAACCCCACTGCGAATATGAAGTTATCATTTAGAAGTCGCCATTTGTCATTTAAAACAGCTCTCTAAGTCGCTCAATTATTTTTGTCAATATAAATAAAAATAAAATCTCAGTACCCTTTTCTGTATTATTCTATCACAAAAAAGGTACTGAGATTTTTAATTAAGATTTTTATATAGAGATTTTTAAATAGAAATGAAAATCTCAGTACCCTTTTTTGTATTATTTCATCACAAAATAATTCAAAAAAAGGTACTGAGATTTCTATTTCTATTTATATTACAAATAGCCCTAAACAGGAAAGAGGCAATTTTTATCAATGTGTAGTTTCCAAGCTTTCATATTACCAAATAGGTTTTTAACAACAAGTACAAATCGTATATTTTGTATAGTACGCGAATAAAGTCACGTCATCTCACTGTCATCTCACAAGTCAACCCACTGTCAACTTTGATTGTTTGATTGTTTACAGAGGTGAGTCTACTATTCATCAAACCAATAGTTGATGTAATCCAGTTTCTCAGAATATTGCGGAAGCATATACGAATCTTATAACGGTTTATAAGAATCTTTAAAACGGTTTCGATTCATCCGTGCTGAGAGCGAAGAAAGAACGAAAATGTGTTTCTTCTATTGGCTAGCCCAGTATATCGATGAAACTTGACACTCTAAAATAAGTGATGTTGATTGATGATCGTATGTGTGAATGGAATCTTCTTGACTCTCTTCATAGGAATCAGATAAATGTTAGAACCAAATGTGTTTAGGAAGGATTCGTTTTCTTGGCAAGATCGGTGTCATTCCAACATTACTCGTACTTGTTACATATTTAGCAAATAAAATTATCTTTTTCGTTAGGACTAATCTTGAATAGAAATAAAATATAAAAATCCATGTACTCTTCTTTTAAATTAAAACAGTTGAATGATTTTAAAAAAGATGTACTCAGTTTTCCATTTTTTATTTCTTAGCTAATCAAATATGTCAAATATTACACGTAAGCATAATGTAAAGGTACACTAAAGGTATATTCTCTTTCAAAACTAATCATTTTCTTGTTCTCTACAAATATTCAATGGTTCTACATTTGCACTTCGTGATTTGTCCCATTAATTTTCTTCATGAAGTTACTGAATTCTCTATCAATTTCATCAGCCATATTCCATAATATGACATTTCTTATAATCACATTGAACTATATCACTCACAAGTATTTTTCGTCGCAGTATCACTCCTGTAGATTGTGAAGTGTTTGTGGAATCGAGAATGAAGATTAGTCTGTATTATTTTTACTTTGGGAGAAATATATGGGAGGCTCGTGTTTTTCTATTGATTTTTGATAGTAGGTTTTGTTATAGCAAGTTGATGGAATAGAATAAATAATCTCACAGAGGCATACATTCTATAATAAAGTGATGACAAATTCTTTCAAGTTGATTATGATGACGACTTTTCATTGATTGCTTCCTGACATGAAGAATCGGAATGTTGGGACAATTGCGGACTATTGGAAGCCGGATAAATCAAACAATGACCGATGCGCTTTCCTTCTTGGTTCATTGATGATAAAGATTATTTTTGCCAAGATGGTCTCCATCACTATCCACAATAATAAAGGCTGCTAAGAAGGTATTCGTATCCTCCTCCAAAGCAATTACTACACATGAACTCTAGAATCGATTTCCTAGACAATTTAGCACCGATATGAAATACCTGGCTTTACAGAGTAATGGATGAAAATTGTTTCAATAGTTTTTATCAAGCAATGCACTCCAAAACAACTATATTCAATAATCATCTTCCATACGAAATCTGCTTTTTTATTATCACCCAATAGTTTCGATACAACATGATTGATAAAATGAGGGCATTCTTCATAGTCCAAAGTGAGGGTTTTTCCTTTCAGCAAATCATGTTATGATTATTTAAGGCAAATAAAGGGTTATCTAGAGTAAATATCTTTACTCTATGTAATATTCATTCATGATTCAATCTCCTTATTGTTTTCAACAAGTGAATGATTTTTTCTGGAATCCAATATTTATTCAAAAGCCTCAATAGAGATTCTACAAGCTAGCCAACAATGGTTGAGTTACGAGAAGGCAGAAGAATCTCATTCATCAGTTTGCTATCTCAGAGATCAGAGATCAGAGCTCAGCTTCTCTTTCTAAAAATCACGTTCTTCTGGAATTCCCGATAGTAGCAGGGCAGATTATTTTTTAGCTCTTTATGATGTGACTGGAATAATATTGAACTATATTTAAAATTATTTTCTCTCTTCTATATGGCATGGGCTCCTTTTTCCCATGCAATTTTTTTATCTCCTCCAATAGAATTCAATTCAAAAATACAATACCTATCATTAAGTAAATTTTGGAATTGTCGAGTTTGGAATTGTACAGGCATATTTGAGATGGCGTCTCATTATCGAAATTATTATTATGTATGAAACGCAAGCTTATAATTATACTCTTTACTTCTCAATCAACTATTTACATAAATAGCGGAGTTTTTATATCTGTTCCTGCTCAGAAGAAAATGGAACTGTTATGACATATTAAGGTCTGGTAGCACAGAGGTCTGTTGAATTTCAATTGTGAGCAAATTCATCCTGAACCAATCAGAGGAGCCTTTTTCCGAAAAAGCCTTCTTTTATTAGTTCTCAAGACATTTGATAATGATTAAAGTTTAACAGGCGTTTTTGCAACCAGACATAATAATTACTAAATTTTACTGGGTCGTGTTGTTAACAAACAACGTGCTGCACTCTTGATCTCTGAATTTTCTTCCTACTTCCTCCTAGATCAAAAGACGAATGTTTACTGTACTTTATCCATGACAATCCATTCTCAAAATGTGAATATGTCAAACTATATATTAACGTATGGGTTTGATGAACTTCCTCTTGTGAGAAACCCACATTGTACTACATTGATTCCATGGAGGTAATTTTCTCTCCTTGAATATTTTCATGCTTTCGAGATGCTCATAACACTCATTTATTAGACTGATGATAGTGAAACTAGTACTTTCATATTTGAATGATGAATGAGAACGATGAGACACTATCCAAACTGCATACAGAATGAAGTAATTCTAATCTCTCATTCAAATACTAATCATGATCTCTCTCATCCGGATACCATATCTGGAATTCATCATCGTATCTCATCCTACGAGTTGATTTGTATAATTATAAACATTGAAAACCACAGGATGTGCTAAACCACAGACGTGAGAGAAACTCATCAATAATAAAACTCGAGGGAAATGCTTCTCTTTAGAATTGATGGGAAATCTGTTTGAAAAATTCATTCACCTATTTTTCTACAAGCTCTATTTTGGAATAACAGCTCATCATGTCACGGAATAAGAGTGGGTTTGAATAATAGAAGAGTACCGGCGAATTTTTGCGTGAAAAATGATGTACTTCCCTCTTGAATTCTGGGTGAGACGGTGTCGGCAATTGGAGCTTGACGCTTTATTTTGATGGAATTTCCTCTTCTTGATGGATTAACGATGGATCGTCACTTTACCAGAAACTTTTTCCACATTTAATACTGCATTATTACTCTTTCCCTGAACATGCCTTTGCAAATGTTATATTATTTCTTTCAATGTTGATTAGAACTCTTACGTCCTAAAGCTGCCTGATAGAGGACACTTTCGTTGATCATCAGCATCCCTTTCAGCATTTTATTTCATCATAATCATCATCATCATTATCATCATAAATATCAGGGAGAAGCTATCATAATTATCATAATTATTATATTCGTATTGGTTTTACTGCAGGAATGAATTATGAGAGTAGTTCCACCTCGTAGTCTGTTTTATAATAATTCGTATTTTTAGTTTCTAAACAACTGAATATTCAAAATAATCATTCATTTCCGATGTACTTTTGAATTTGGAATCTGTGTTCTTTGTTTTGTTGTGAATTGTAAATTGGAGTGAAACTCGAAAATGTGGAAGTGATATGATAAAACCTAACTATATATTTGAACTGTTTTATAAATAAGAATTGAAACCGTTTTGAGCCTATGGTACTTCTCTAGAAGTTGTGTAATTATGATTGCATGAATAAATGATAATCAATTTCCCTGTTGAATAATAATAATTTTATAATAACAAACCATAGCTCCAAAAATACTAACAATATCCTATTATATTAAGCGAGCAATTTCTGTATATTTATATCTGGTTATTTTTATATCTGGTTATTTATGTTCAACGGATCTCGAAAACGGCTCTAACGATTTTCACGAAATTTGGAACGTAGTAGGTTTACGATATAAAAATTCGATTGCACCAGGTCTCATTCTTGAGATAACTCGCTGAACGACATTAAAAGGATAATTCATCCTTGGAAAACAGATGATAATTTCGTCGTCTCTCGATAACAGAAGATGCGTGTGCCTGTGTAGGAGAGAGACAGAATTATTTCCAGCTGTGTATTCATAGTCAATCAGCGAGAAATTTTATCTAGCTAGACAATTTAATCGACTTGATCAACATAATCTGATTTGTTGAAATGACATGATAATCCTCCTAAACTAGAGTATATCATAATTTTCAAAGTTGATCATTATTTGACAATTTTAAGTGATTGGTGAGTGTTATTTTGTTATTCAATTTGGTTTGTATATAATCTAGATTATAAATGTTTTGTTTTCAAATGTTTGAACAGAAAATTGAACCTGAATTCGAGTGTATGGAACATATAACCTACTTTCTGGACTATTTATAGTATATAAATCAAAATTCGGGAAAGAAACAGTTTTGGGCTGTGCCTGTTAGTACTTTCCCAATCATTTTGAAGAATTGTGTTCGGTTTATCAAAAGTCAATAAATAAATAACGAGCGAAGCTCGGTGCCCCGATATTACACTTTTATATCACAAACCACTAGTTGAATAACAACGCGTTTAATTTCTTAACCTCTTATTCATCATTCTCATAGACACAAATCAAACAAATAATATTTATTCTCAGAAGATATTTCTCAAGTAGTTGAATCTGTAAACCACAGGATAGTAAATCATGTATTTCGTACACGTTTCCGGAAGGATGGATTGGATTGATTTGTTAAGGGTTAAAATGTGGTGGAGCTATAAATTTGAGTCCGTCTCCTCAACCACAAACCGTTGTCTGTGAATCCAGTCCTATTGATTTACTTAGTTATTTAGAATTTATTACTCCAATACTGAAATGGAGCTGAAGATCTCTACGAAATGATTATTAGATTTTGAATATCACTGTGAATTTCAAAGCTACAGAAACACTCGTCCTTTCCAAACAAATTAAACAATAAAGTTTTTGCTTAACAAGTAGAGTGATTGTACGAAACAAATATTTCAAGAGAAATTTACATATCATTATCATCTTCAATTTGCATTATATTATCATCTAAAGCAGGACAGATACATAGAAAGAGAATCACAGTATATTCTTGAGTAGGAATGGAACAAAAATTCGCAAGTACCCTCTCTTTAGTTTTATTAGAACATGAAAATTTTTATTTTAAGTTTGAAAATATTATTCATAAAATTTTTTATGAAAGCTTTATTACACAAAAATTCACACTGTGATGGAACATAGAAAAGGTATTCTATTTCATTCTTACAATAGTGGTAGCCCTTCAAGAACAAATAATATCCTTCAGTAGTTATTGAAATAAGAAAAAATCCATTCAGAGCTGTTTCTTTCCAACTTACAAAGCAGTTCCGACTAACTCAGAGTTCCTCTCAGAATAGTTTTCAGGAAATAGTAGCATAGCTATTGAAATATCATTTGTTCAATCATAGCTCTAAGCTTCCAATAATGAAAATAATTGAGAGTTGATAGCTCAATGGTAAACGTCCATATCTCCACTATTATCATAATAATGTACACTATTATCATTACGACATTTTAATTCTACACCATATTAAAAAATCTGGTGTGTTACACTCACACAACTTTCCTTGCTCATTGAACTATAAGACTCATTCTTAAACGAGAATAATTTAGGGGAATAACATAATGACGATTGGTGGCAACATATTATTTGATATCTCTTTCCTGTATAGGGCTACTTTTATGAAAATAGAAAGAAAAATAAAAGGGTACTGAGATTTTTATTTTTCTCTCTATTATTTGATACTACGATCAGACTACTGTATATGTGTATATTATAATTGTTTTCAGAGTACTTTTTCCTTTATGTAGATTGTGAAATTCGATGATTTTTTTCAAAAGTCGTCAAAACAGCTGTTCTACAGATGAAATATCTCGACTATGTGTTCTTTTTTATAAACTGCTCACCTACCTACCTCATGCATGAGAAGGAGGTTACACAGTCCATTTCTCAAGGATGGGGTGGAACCCCCATTAGTCTCCCCGGAAAAAGACTCATGCCAGTTGATAGAGCTGATAAATAACTAACTATACAGGGTATGAATTTGAAAAAAATCGGTCAAATCATTTTTGAGAAAATCGTAAAAAACATGGTTTTTTAGTCATTATCCGCCATTTTCCTCAAGAATATAACGGAGCTCCTGCAATTTTCCCAGAAATGAGACTCATGTCAGTTGATAGGGCTTATAAATAGCTATCCATGGTATAAATTTGAAGAAAATCGTTAAAACCATTTTCGAGAAAAACGTGATAAACATGGTTTTTTAGTCATTATCCGCCATTTTTATCAAAAATATTACGGAGCTCCTGCAATTTTCCCAGAAATGAGACTTATGTCAGTTGATAGGGCTTATAAATAGCTATCCATGGTATAAATTTGAAGAAAATCGTTAGAGCCGTTTTCGAGAAAAATGTGAAAAACATGGTTTTTTAGTAATTATCCGTCATTTTTTCCGCCATCTTGAATTGAATTCTATTGAATTTCTTATTGTCAGATCCTCATCGTATAAGGATCTTAGGTTTAAAATTTCAAGTCAATCGGTCAATTGGGAATGGAGTTATCGTGTACACAGACGCACATACACTCTCGCACACACACACACACACACACACAACACAAATTCAACTGGAGAGCGAGGTACAACTGCAAATTATTTGGCCACAATCAATAGCAGTGACAGGATTTAAATCGATCCTGATTTTGTAGTTAGTGGGATGTTCAATTATTGTCAATTCGGCAATATGAAAATTTGAAATTCGAAAATTATATTTCAGTGAAACTTATGCTTATCTATTTTGCTATCACGATATCATGAGATGTACAAATAGGCTGAAGGTTTGAAATACCCGAAGATGTATCGCCAAACATAAAACTGATTTAGTTATCAAGGAATAATAATCAAGTACCCTTTTTAGAAATTTTTACTCACATGTTTCAAAATTTATGTAACATTCAAATGAGTTAATTTATAAAATGACATGTTCAAAGTGAGATTTTTGAGAAAGAGTACTTCGATTTTTTATTTTCTATTCCTTGATAGTTGAAAGTAACCCCAACCCAAAAGTTAATAGCTGAATTGGTTCTATCAGAGAGAGGAGAAGTGTACTCTTCTCATATTTATAATGCAAATCGTTGGATGTTTCATTTATCTCTGGTTCTATGTTGCAACTTGATTAGGTCTATGAGGAGAATTTTTGCGGTTTTGTTATTTTGATTGAATTAAAATTGGTTTCATACTCGATGTTCCAGTTGCACCAGAGCTGACTCCGCTAAATATCATTACTTTAGTAAAAACATTATAAGTGAAAAAGTCCCTTCCCGATTGCATGGAACTCACTTTCCATCATCATCATCCGTCATTTTTTCCGCCATCTTGAATTGAATTCTATTGAATTTCTTATTGTCAGATCCTCATCGTATAAGGATCTTAGGTTTAAAATTTCAAGTCAATCGGTCAATTGGGAATGGAGTTATCGTGTACACAGACGCACATACACTCTCGCACACACACACACACACACACACACACACACACACACACACACACACACACACACACACACACACACACACACACACACAAATATCATGTTTTTGGACTCAGGGGACCTTGAAACGTATAGAAAACTTGAAATAAGGGTACCTTAATTTTTTTGGGAAAGCAATACTTTCCTTACCTATGGTAATAGGGCAAGGAAAGTAAAAACTCTTCATGTAATTATTCAACGGTTTTGTATTGTGAACGGGATAATCATCTTTACAAAATCCTCATTCACGATCGTAGAATTCATAAATGAAAATTGCACTAATTGAACATTCTTTCTATTCTGAGAAGAATAATTATTGTTACATGCGTATGCGAATGTTAAGCTCATCACTTATAATAATTATTGACAGTACATAATTTTGTCTCGATATAGTTCCAAACCGGACCCCTTTTTAGTTTTGTTTGTGATCGAACAAAAAAGGCTAATTCGAAAAAGGAAAGAATACAATCTATTGCCCACGAATGAGAGTGTAACTCGTGCCGGTCCAGTAAGCGTAACGTCGATGCTTAGAATAGAAAGAATCAGAGAATATAAATTCAACTGGAGAGCGAGGTACAACTGCAAATTATTTGGCCACAATCAATAGCAGTGACAGGATTTAAATCGATCCTGATTTTGTAGTTAGTGGGATGTTCAATTATTGTCAATTCGGCAATATGGAAATTTGTAATTTGAAAATTATATTTCAGAAGAAATTGTGTTTATATATTTTGCTATCACGATATCATGAGATGAACAAATAAGCTGAAGGTTTAAAATATCCGAAGGTATATCGCCAAACATAAAACTGAGTTACTTATCAAGGAATAATAATCAAGTACCCTTTTTAGAAATTTTTACTCACATGTTTCAAAATTTATGTAACATTCAAATGAGTTAATTTATAAAATGACATGTTCAAAGTGAGATTTTTGAGAAAGAGTACTTCGATTTTTTATTTTCTATTCCTTGATAGTTGAAAGTAACCCCAACCCAAAAGTTAATAGCTGAATTGGTTCTATCAGAGAGAGGAGAAGTGTACTCTTCTCATATTTATAATTCAAATCGTTGGATGTTTCATTTATCTCTGGTTCTATGTTGCAACTTGATTAGGTCTATGAGGAGAATTTTTGCGGTTTTGTTATTTTGATTGAATTAAAATTGGTTTCATACTCGATGTTCCAGTTGCACCAGAGCTGACTCCGCTAAATATCATTACTTTAGTAAAAACATTATAAGTGAAAAAGTCCCTTCCCGATTGCATGGAACTCACTTTCCATCATCATCATCCTTCTCATTATAGACTACATGTACAAGCCTAAAGATCACGAAGGCATAACCTTGAAAAAGTCCTCAGTCTTTGAACGTTCCGCTACTTGACAAAAGATCAGATTGCCTATCAAAGAGATTGATTCGAGCCAGAAGTCGAACAGTTTGAATGCTCGGTTCCATTCTGCAGTGCAAACAAAACTGGAAGAAAAAGTGTGTTGGCTTGTAGGGCGACAGTTGAAGAAGAGACACGAAATTGCTAAGGTTAGCCGTAGTTGAAGGTGGTGGTGGAGGTGAAGGTGGGTGGTAGTTGGAGGTGGTAAGCCGATGTTTTCTGGTTCGCACAGGTTCCCGAGGGATAGATGTCACGGATTACTCATTTCTAAAGTTTTCTCACGTAAAAGGAAGTTCTCTATAGGATGAATCAGGCCAGAACCGGCTTTGTCCGCCTGTCCGTAATAGGTCGCATGTCATTCAACCAAACTCCGAAAATTGCATAATATTCTATTTCAGGTGGGATGATTCGTTTACCAAACAGATAAAAAATCGTAAACTTAGTTATAAGACATTTGAAATGACAAATTAACTCGAATAAGAATATTACAGCTATCTTTTCTTGGTAGAGAAAATGCTATAGGGTTGAAGATTTATTTTCGCAATTGAATTCGTTCAAACGAATTGGAATTTTTTGGACTTCACTTCTCCTTTGCATGAAGAGCATGAAGAATTTAGACGATCGAATATCCTGGTACATTGTGTAGCGTTATGCAGAGAATGAAATGAAAATCAACGGAACGGGGAATAAAAGCTAATTAATGTCTATGAATGAGTTTCACCCTTATCAATGTGAACCATTATGAGTGAGAGAATATTTTCAATTGGACTCACTCTTATCATGAACTGCGAATTGAGAATAATGGTGTAATCAATCCAACACTTTCTTGATCTTATGATACAGAATGACATACAACTATTTCATCGATTGTCCAATATTGTATATTCGTATTATTTCTACCGAGAATTTGTACTGAACAAACATGTTACGTATGACCAAAAGCAGATTCCAAACAAGATTTAGTAAGAGCATAGCCGGTATTGTCTTTGGTCAGAGTTTGTAGAAGAGCAAATTTGGCAGGAGCAGCGAATCGTAAGAATTTCTTCGACACAACTGACAAACTTCTGTATAGCAACCATACAGAATCGAACTCCAAATTAATATCTGCGTGTGTTTGTGTATTGTTGGATTAAGACTCAGTGAAACGTTTGTGCTCCAGTGTACGATACAAGGAAAGCGATTTTTTTCAGTAGCGACCTTGTTTCCTATTGTCGGCAGTACTGTTATATTCTTGGAAGACCGCCAGACTCGGGATTGGTCAGGACCCAATCAATTGTTATTTACAACACCCTTCCAGATCCAGCCATCACAACTGAAAGAAAAAGCTCACCATTTCCTTTCCGAAACCACTGCTTTTGTTTTAGTTTTTCTTCTGAGACTCTTCCGTTCCCTTTCGATTCGAACAACTTTACAACTGTGAAAGGGAAAACTAAATGCAGCCCATAATAAAGTCAGTCATAGCTATTTATCGACTCTTCTGTCTAAGAAAGTGGAAGACCTATCTATTATCAGAAACACATAGTTCCAAGAGATGTGGAAACGTGAGAAAAATAGAGTGACTCCTGTCTCCAGAAAAATATGGTTTCCTGGGATGGATCGACATTAATTCTATACATTTTTATCATATAACTTATGCATCTTGGAAACACCAGAAAACTATCTTTGAAGATGTGGGCCTTCATGAAACGCATTAGAATTAGATCATTATTCTGGCAAACATTTAGTGAACATTAGTGAAACATTTAGGATTGATGTAGTGTTGAAGAAATTACCGAGATATATAGTCAATTTCAACACTTTAACAATGTATTACGTATCCTCACACAAATTCCAATCAGTAATATCTAAATCTTTGGATAACTGAATCTCATGTTCAATTTCAGGTGGAGCTGAAGGGACTGAGTGGGCCAATTGAGTTTAAGGAGGGCAGACGAATCCAATTCAAATTGGACCTGCTGAAGTTAAAACAGCACTCACTGGTGAAAGTGGGTGAATGGAGTCCAGCCACCGGAGTCAATATTTCCGATAGAGCCGCTTTCTTCGATTCTGGTTCGATGAACGTCACTCTAGTTGTCATCACTATATTGGTCAGTTCTGTTCATTTTTGAAACTAGCTCTAATAACTCACCAATCAGTTTACTTATTACCACTTATTTTTCTAAATCACAGACGTATTTTGAGTGGATTCAAGTTTTTATTGTGCCAATAAAGTTATTTCAATTTCAATTCCTTTCAATATTCCAAGCTTATTGGTTTGAAGATATGTAACCTGATGAATCGGACTAGGCTTGTAGCGTGAATGTTGATGTTGTGGACCTTTTCCATAATTGAATATTGTGGTGTTATAAGTGGTAATAATTATAAGTTACATTGTAACTTACAGCTGATGATGTATGAGCACACACGAAACGCATGTTCCTGTAAAATATTAATTTTTATTTAATTAAAGTGGATTTTTGACAACGTTTTAAGTCTATTCAATTATGGACTAGGCTTTTTGGTTTTTATTTATTTCAATTTGAATTCATTTCAATATTCCAAGCTTATTGGTTTGAAGATATGCAATCTGAGGAATTAGACTAGGCTGTAACTAAAATAAGTCAAGTTCAAATTATACACACTTTGCCATTAAATAGTTCCGTGATCGTCTGTTTTGTTTCGTAGCTTACAAGGAATATTCCCTTGGAGAGCGAATTTCAAGAAGTCTTACACTAATTCTATTCCACATTGATATCTACTAATATACGAATTCTTCGTAGTTTCACTTCACCTTTCAAATCACTAATGGAATGAAAAAATCACACTCTTTACAAAGAATTCAGTAATATTATCGATCAGATCTGATCTTATTCAAAGCTCAAACCTCACATGCAATAGATGAATTAAGATAAAATTAAAATCTCAAATAAGAGTATTAAAACATGACAAAATTAAATTCCTTGGTACAAGTTGTTTGTTTACTCAATAACTTGAAAGAAATAGAAATGGCTATTAGAGAGTTATAATAGTTGCAATATGAATTGTTTCTCAACGAGCATTGGGTGGTAAGTTTGATGCTTGAATTTGAAAATACCTTCTATAAAGAATGCAGTGGTTTTATTGACAGATAATGACTGCGGGGTAACATTAATCAGAAGCGACAGAGTATAATAGCAGTTGAGATAAATGTCAGGTAGCAGTGTGCTGATAGCGAGTTTTTTATCGCAGTGAAAAATGATGAAAAATTCAAGCAATCAGTTGGTCAAAGGGTTGATGTTTCTCCAACGAGCGCTGGCAGCCAAAAGCGATTAATGTGTTACTGACGTAATTTCCCTGCCCGTGTGTCTCCTGTTTTAACGAAATAATCACTTTATGTCATTTCGACGCTGACATAATGTAACAGAGAATTATGAATTGTTGAAAATTCCATACACGTTCGCACCTGAGAGCAGGACCTGAATACAAATTGCTGTGAGTCTCATTTCTGTGAAGCATTAAGTTTTATCACTTGGCCATGTAGGGAAAGTGCTGCACGGTGCTTATAAACCATGGCAATAATCGTAATATATTGAAATAAATGGAAATTCGTAGTTCAAACCGATGGTTTCTTGCATGAAAAGGGAAATAAAACCGTTTTAGTAGGCCATATGTGGATAGAATATCATGGAGCACATAATCATGAACTTCATCCGGCCTTACGACACAAAGTATAGGGGTTTCTCATTGAGTTTCATCAATGAATAATCATTGATCATGAAGATCACCAAATATCCTTCAGAAGTGAATAAGTAACATAAATATCTGAGAGTTCTGCCGAAATTATCGCTTATGATATGGTGCAAAATTGATATGGAATATCATTATTTTCACAATGTGGTTAGTTTTTTACAATAAGTATTTTTACATTGAATTAAATAGTAATATATCACTGTTCTATCTAGTTTTTTCTCAAATTCAAGCAACAGTAACATTTTGACTCCTATTCAACTTAAGGGGATGAATGGTTTGGAAGCTGAGTTGTAATGTAACTTACATTGTAAACATCCAGTTGTTTAATAGAATTGTCAGGAAGCAGAACGAGAGCTCTCGTTTCAATGGAATGTTACATTGGTCCAAGTTCCCTGTATATAATGTGGCTATTCAAAAACAACATATCTGAGCAACTAAAAAGCTTTCCAGTCCACATTAAAAACATGGTGGAGTTCTTTCTTCTAGCCACAACAAATTGCATTCCACAAGAAGAGTGGAGATTCATCTTTGCGCAGAAGATACTTCCCTGCTTTGCTTTGTCGAGTTATTGTTGTGTGGCTTGACTGCTCCTAGATTATCGCTAATGGCTGCACTCTTATTTGACAAAAGAACAACTTGATGGAAAAAACACAAAGATTGATCGTCTCATATAGCATTCTATTGCCAGAGCAAAACTTTCGCCCAAAGTCAGGCTACTACGGGACCCCCACCTTCAACTCACCTCTGTTATTACTTGGGAATTACTTGGTGGGGAAAAATGAGTATATTGGAGGGGCGAAGAGTGATTCAAAGTTCAAGAGGTTGTACGTTACACAACATTTCAACTTTGAGCTATAAATAAACGCACTTGATACTAACTTGTGAAGCGGAGCAACTTTGGAACCAGAAGACTATCACACTGTTTCGATCTTCATGCAGTTCCTCTTCACAGTGGTTTGAAGCTAGATGTATTTTTATAGAGAAATAATATCATTTTCTTTGATAAAATCATACTTCAAACTGGAACACTCTATTCTATTCATTCGTACAAGCACAAAATCGAATTGAGGATAATGATAGAAACACAAGATTAAGGAATGTGGAATCCGAATAAGGACCATACACAACATTATATTTACGCTTACACTCAAGGCTACACTAGATGAACCCATGGCCTTGTTACATTCCACACAAAAATCTAGTAAGAGAAAGTAGGCTACTACTAATATTGATTCAGGTAGTTTAGACAAGGAAAAGAGTATTGCACTTATTAATTCACTAATAATCTCTGAATGATTTTTCAAAAACATTCAGTCATCTAGTAAATGTACATAATATTTTGTACTTGGTAACAATTATATACAAATATTTTGTACAATGGTAACATCTCGAGTTACACCAAATTAGCCTTCGGTTTGTCATGTAGATATCGTTAATCTTACTGATATGCTGAATTTTGGTATATTATTCACTTACATTTCATTTGTGATTCAATCAAATTGAATTCTTTCGAATCATACATGAAGTAACCATAGTTATTGAAAAAGACTCAAGTTCGAAAAAATAGAATTATTTTATTGCTGTTTCCCAAGTCATATCTCAAATAATTCTCCATCTCTTTTTTCTTTGGGTACTTTGCCTTCACTGTATTATCCTTCATTCTGTATAGGAAAAATTCTTCACCTTTATCTTTCTTATGTAGTTTCTTCTCATGAAATATGATTGCATCATCCACCAGAAATGTATCGTATCTATCTTTGCTTACTGACAATATTAAAAAAAAAACAATATTAAAATTGATTGTCGATGTTGAAAAACTTATCTGATATAGGTAGTCGTTTCTTCTCATGAAATATGAATGCATCATCCACAAAAATTTATCGTATCAACCTTTGCTTACTGACAATATTAAAATAAACAATATTCAAAATGAATGACAATTTTGAAAAACTTATCTGATATACCTCTGATATTTGAACTTCCCAAAGCATCTATGATGTAACAACTTAATCGATCGTTGATACCAATGCATCAAATGATCTCAATATGTCATTGATGAGAATGGCATCAAGCTGTAAATAAAGGTTTTCAGAGGATACCTAAATTTATTATTTCCTGATAAATAAGAGTAGTCCTCACCAAAAAGTCATTGATATGCTGTAAAATTGATGTTTCTCATCATAAACGCGTCCCATTATGTTCTATACTTATGTTCCAACAGAACAACGTTATATAAGTGATGAAACCTTTTTAATGAAATCGAAAAGTCATGTTATGCAGAGAGAAACTCTTGTTGTTCACATATTTCCAGAACACCCTTAAGTCACAACCGGACCCCTCACACCAGACGTAGGTAGCACGGTACGAATGTATTTGGTGATTCTTTGTTATGTATTTTGTTCACTGTGTGACCTTGTCAATTGTCAATGTTGGTTCACGAAAGTGAAATTCATTAATTTTCATTCTTACTATTTTATTTTCATTTTTACGTAGGAGAAGACTTCTCTTTCAATACCGGATACCTGGTATCAATACCTGGTAACTGGATTGTGATAATCATAGAGTTAGTGTGTAGGACCTTTTTTTCTGAATCCATTACAAGACTCAAAATTGTTTCATGGATCAGAACTTTGCATAGAGAATCCATAACTAGCCGATGTCATTTTGTATGAAGTAGGAAATACCGTACGTGATGATGAGATATGGGAAAAATTACACCGGCAACTCAAGGTTCTACGGGTTTTGCGTAGACTTACTGGAGCGCGTCTCAAAAGAGGTTGGCTTCGACTACATTCTGGATTTGGTTCCCGACAAGAAGTACGGAGCACAGGACCCGGGCACTGGCGAATGGAACGGCATGGTTCTCCAGTTGATGAAGCACGTACGCTCTTAATTACATGTACTTCATGTGTGTGTGTGTATTACTGCGCTTCCTATTTGCAATTTTCACTGCAATCATGTAAAATCACTCAAAAATCACTCATCTTCGTTGTTGTGATCCTTTCAACTAGAATCCCGATCATAATATTATTGTAGAATTGATAATAATGATTGTAAAATTATTAATGTAGAGTGTGAAATATAATTTCAATCTTCCTTTCAAATTATGAAAATTGGATCGTAATGTTTTTGTACCGTAAGAACTGATAATAATTTATTATTGTAGAGTGTGATATCTGTGTGACTTAGTATTTCGATGTTTCTTTCAAATTATGAAAATTGGATTCGACTCCCTCACCACACCGTTTCCTCTACCCAACACAAATCTTCATCAAGTAGTTTTCACTGTTGCTAGAAGATGATATCATTTTTAAAATTCATGTTCTTTGTTAAATAATAGAGGTGATAAGTGTCTCGGTTGATAATGAGATCATCCATCCAACACATTAAGGCCCGGTTGCACAAAAGCCGGTTGAATTTCAATCGTGATTAATCTTACTTTAACCAATCAGAGATGCTTTTCAGAAAAAATGCTTCTCTGATTGGTTCTCGTGAAATTAATTAGAATACAAATTCAACCGGTTTTTTGTGCAACCGGCACTAAGTATTTGAATCGGAGATTCAACCTTTTTTCAATCGGAGATACTTGTGAACTTGAATCATTTTTTCAACTAAAAATGAATGAATGTTTTGTGTAAGGATTCTGTAATGAATTCGAGTCATAAGACAATCCAGCTAATTATCAAGTGTGGAAATTGAATTCTCCTATCATCCAAATATTATTTTGTGTCGTGTGTGAGAGCTACAGTAGCCTACTGGAATCAACAAGGGATTGTTAATTTGAGTTACACTTCAATTCAGCGAATGAACGCTTAATTTCAACAGAGCGAATGAACGTCTACAGACACTTGTTGATTCCACCTCGTCTTAGCTCATTTACCTTACACTGGCAGGCAACCCCCCACCCCTCGCACATCCCTACGCCCGTCATCGCCGAAATATTCGATTTCTGGAACAATGAACATCTCCATCAGTCTGGAACTAATGCTAGTCGATTTCATATTCAATCAAGTCCCAATGTGATGTCATCTTTTTGCAGTCAAATGGAATATTTTATTCGGTAGCTATACGGGGGCGTAGATTATTCCAATGACTAGGTCTGAATCATTCTCTTCTTTTTGAACGAATCAGAATTCATTACATCATTTTTCAAAGGATTTTTTGATCATCGTACCAGCCTCCTACAGAGCTTGTCTAATCAATATCAAGTGTCTACATTTTCATTTTCACAAACAACTTTTTACAATTTTCGGGCAATAACTCGTACAATAATGTGCAATTACCGAACGTGAAAATATAACTCTCCTTCAATTATGGAAACTAAATGAAGAAGGATAAGCTCAGCATCAATAATAATAATATTCGTATGGCTTTTATTGGTGGTGAGTTCCTGACGGAAGCTCCTCCTCGCCTGAATTTGTCATTTGAGCCGTCAATGGGCCTTACGACTGTCGTACTTCAGCTGGGACCGACAGTTTAACATGCCCATCCGATAACACGGGTCAGCATCAAGAACTTACTGTAAACTTGACCAGATTCTGAAAGAACAGTATTCAGTATCTAAAAACTGAAAAAGAAATTGACGATCACTATCATAGCCACCTCTAATACAGGTGGCTGTATTACACCTGTATTAGAGGTGGCTATGTCACTATTCATATTCACTATCGTACTTATTTGTTTAATATTTATGATTGACGAATAACACAACATCAATCAAAATACTGTACAACCTAATTCTATTCTCAAATATCAAATAATATACATCATGTTGTGTAGTTTTGTCGTTTTGTAGTGTTTTCTGGCATCAATTACATTGTTGATAGTGTTTAGGAAACGCCATACGTGATGATAAAAGAGGAAGAGAACACAACATCGCAGAAATACGAGGGCTTCTGCATTGATCTGTTGAGGGAGATAGCCAATATGGTGGGCTTCGAGTACCAGATCCAATTGGTACCTGATGGAAAGTACGGCGTTTTCGACCATGAGACTGGGGAGTGGAATGGAATAGTTAGGCAGCTTATGGATAAGGTACCATCGTAACCACTGTTTCCGGAATGTGCATGCAAATCTGCATGGGCAAATCTAATCATGATTCGTTCTCAATTTTCAGGGGAAATACTGAATTCAATTATGCAATCAATCACAATATCTACAGTTTCCAAAAATGTTGGATTATAACTCCTGTACTGCTTTATGAATATAATATAATATTATAATAAGTCTCCTGTAATAGATTATATCAATGTACCTAGAATACATCTAGGTAATACAATTATAGGTAAATACACAATCCTAGGTAGGTACTTTGGAATATATAATGATTTTTTCTCAAATAATTAACATCAGAAAATACTATATTCAAGTAGTAGCTTAGACTAAAAGTGAACATATCTGTGGTCGGATCTGTAAGGTTAAATCTGTGGTAGTAGGTACAGTACTTGTAAAAAAATATTCAGGAGAAACGTTTTAACTTTTAAGATTCTTTTTGGGATTAGTGCACAGAAGCTCCTACTCGTATATGCATGGCTTATCAGTTGAGTTTGTAAGTGACCCAGTTTGCCAACTTCACCATTGACTCTCCATACTTATGATTTTCTCATTTCAATTTAGGAGTATGAAGTACATTGTTATGTATTACATCAAAACCCAAGTTGAAAACTCATAAGCTTTCTATCACATTACTCACCTCTCATCACATAGCAATAATAGATTTTTTTCTTATATTTGATGAAAAATTTATAATATGGCTTTCGTAATTCCATTGATTACCAGGTTATCTATTTGTTCGGATAAGAGTCTCCTTTTGATATTCAGTCTCTCGTAACAGAATTCTATAAGAAAGGACCTGATCCGGATCCAAATAGTTCGATTGTTTCATGAACAATAAATTGTTAATAGAATTTCGATGATCTCTTCAATTGAAATTTAATTCGAGAATCATGTCAATCCAAGAAAAGGATGAAACACTGTCCTATTTTGAACTCTTAACGAATTCAATCGAGTGAACAATTTCTTAAATGAATGGAGCTTTCAAATTTTCGAATTTTCCATTTTTCAAAAAGAAGAGGGAAAATGAAATGTGAACACTTTGTTGGGCAAGGCGTGAAAACAGCTCATTACATCTGAAGAAAAGCTTTGAAGGCGACGACAGTGTGATGAAGACGCATCTCCGGAGAAAGAACGGAAATTTGTTGTCAACTCTTGAATGAGAATGAAGTGT
This sequence comes from Nilaparvata lugens, assembly GCF_014356525.2. Classification (NCBI taxonomy): domain Eukaryota; kingdom Metazoa; phylum Arthropoda; class Insecta; order Hemiptera; family Delphacidae; genus Nilaparvata; species Nilaparvata lugens. The sequence continues at coordinate 77,493,768 of NC_052505.1, read as the reverse complement.
ATTTCGGCTCCTTGTTTCACAACATCCATTCACATCTTGCACTGCTTCCTTTCAGGATCGCCTCATCCTATGAACATGATGGAACTTATGAAATGAGAGAATAAAGCAGAAAGCTATATAGCTGAATAATGCTTGTTATACACTATATACTATAGAACAATCTTCTAAAAGTGGAGAATATCGTTGTCTCATTATGATTCATTTTACAAGATAGTATCTAGTCAAATAGGGTTCATTTCCACTCTTGTGACTTGTGTGTAAATTATCATGAACCAATTGAATCTACTTTCCTTTTCAGGAGTATTATAGATTATTTTCTTTCTCTTGGTGTAAAAATATCTCCATGTGATGAAAATGACTTGAGGAAAAACTTTCTGAAGAGTGATCACCAATGCTTTGTCCAGTAGTTTTCAGACACTACTTGTCAACAGGTCAGCACTAATGCATTAGTGAGCTCTCTGATATGGAACTCTTCAAAGACAATTTCTTTAAAGAAAGATCCCAAGATTCACATTATGTTATTGATTTTCATTGACTGATTATGATGATTCCCATTAACTAATCAATATTGTAATAAATTTGAATTCAACGATAAGGTTCATCTTCAATTGAGATCGCTCATCGCACCAACGTAGCCTTCCTATCCAATCTCCTATCGTCTATAAATGCCAAATTTCCTGATGACTTCGAGAGTAGTTTCCTGTTGCTAGCTGACTGAAGCAATAACTAGGTTTCCTTGCTAGCGCAATTCAAGCAATATGCATTTGATCGATCGTTAGAGTGATAATATTGCTGAAGTATTATATAATCAGTTTCCTAGATTGACCTAGATTGTGAGATTGGATTATTAGACCCACTTCTCTATAAAGATCGAAAACAGTTTTCTCTCATAAACGGTAGCCTACATAAATAATCAGTCGAGCTACGGCTAGGCCAACACCAAAATAATTGCATTTCTATTATTTTCAATTATTCTCATTTCTATACTTATTGTAAGTAACCAAATGAGTTGATCTCTAAATTTCTCAAATGGTTTGATACTGATCAATATTCATTCAATAGACAACTGATAAAAATAATCAGTGGTGATAAAAGATAGCCGTATGAAGCATTCAGAGTATTGTTTTATCTTTTTAGAAAGCACGGAGAACAAAAATATTCAAAATCAAGGAAGACTTAAAATTTTGAGATGAGCTTTCAATAGCTCATTTGTCATTTTTCTGAAAGATAGAATGAAAATCCTATCATGGTAATAATATGATTTCGACTATGTTATCAGTAAGTGCAGGGCCCGATATCGAATGTAAGGCCAATGATAAAAACATACTAATATTATAGGACTTATTGAACTAATGTTTGAGTACCTTTTTAACTAAAAAGGAAATTGGAATTAGAAGACTATCATTTTCTGTACAGTAGGGAGAGAAGTGCCGTGCTATGACTTGATTCTAGAGCGAAAACGGCAAGAAAAAGAATGACAAAGTATTCTTAATTTTTGACTTGAGTCCAAAAACAGCTCTGAAAGGAGAGCTAAAAGCCGCCGGCTATTGATTTCCATATAAATCAGGGAAGGCTTCTCGCCAGAGCTTTTTTGGTGCAAATTAATTCGAACTTTATCAAATGAATTATTAAGCGAGTGTGACAGCAATAAACTTTTAAACTTTTCTGAGCTATTCAGGAATGAAATTATTCTTTCGCTGTGTTTCAACCGGAAAAGAGTAACAAAAACTGCGGCAGATTCTGAAATGTAGCCTATCAGCGTGAAAATATTTTCTCAGCAAACTATTTTTCTATTAATATGAGTCAACAATAAATTATCAAAGAGATTGAAAATTGTTCTCCATTACAATAAATTAACTCAAAAAGTAGTTTAGATTAGTTCAGATCATTAAAAGTAATAGAGCGAGAGAAAAAATGTAGAAGTATAAACGTTCCAGTCTCCTTCCTTCTGTAGTAGTTTGACTGTCATCAAATTGAATTTGTATCAACCAATTATCACAACGAATTATTCTGATTACGATAAAATGGAAACAGTGCTTCAGACCAAGACAATCAGTATTGAAGATTATTCATATACATGTTATTTCAAGAGAAAAATCAACTCTCATAGGTTCTATTAAAATTGATTATTTGTTCTCTTTATCGATCACTATTGATTTTTTCTTCAAAATCAATCTAAGATACCACTACTTAGCAAGTTAAAATATTCATGAATGGTTTCATAAACCAGCTCTGGTAATAATTGTCGGAGCCGATAAGCAAGTGAAATTACAAAAATCAGTTGCAAACAAAGAGTTGAGAAAGTTTAATATATCAAATTTAATTAAATCAAATCAAGTTTATAAAATTATAGTGGTGAAGAACAGAAATATCAACTTTCAAAACAAAAAACTACTCTTCACAATGAATTATTTGCATGAATGTTCAACTTCAATATCAATCAAATGTTGGAAAGATATTGTTTTTTAGGATTATTGGAATTGTTGTTATTATTGTCAAAATCTACAAGAATACTAGAATTTCATTCTATTTGTCATCAATCTTTTCGAGTGTCGTACTTCATTCATACTCTTATAATATTGATCACTATTATTCTTGCTTGCTAATTTAGAATTTGTGCACAAATATTGATCAATATTATTCTTACTTGCTAATTTAGAATTTGTGCACAATAATTTATCAATCATGAAGAATAATACTGCTCGCTGTATTGCCACAAAATACGAACCTTGATTTCTGTGTTGTAACATTATTCCATGTATAGTTTGTTTTTCTATACAGACGATTCATAACCTATCATTTTACAAAATGTAGCTTTTATAATATTCCATTTTTGTTGGTAACATTCCGTATTTATCTTCATTCTTGTTCACAGAAAGCCGATTTGGCAGTTGGATCAATGACAATAAACTATGCTAGAGAAAGCGTTATAGACTTCACCAAACCGTTCATGAATTTAGGAATCAGTATTCTTTTCAAGGTAAGAGAAGTTTTAAAATTGCACACCTATAAAATATTATGCAACAAATATTATATTAAATAACCAATGATTTGAATGTACACTGTGTTTTCATAATTATTTATCAATTTTATTTTAAAGTTTATAGTACCTATTCACTGGTTGTCATGAATATAATAGTCCTGAGCTAAATTTACTCTGTGACTCAATTCCCAGACGTGTAGATTTCCACGTGAGATGAGCAAGATCATTGGAAGAGGGTAACAAATTACCCTTGTTTGAAAGCAAACGTTGATCAATGATAGGTCAAGTTGTCTTTATCAGCAGTTTGGCATTGAAGGATTTCCTCAATTTCTATGGCTTTGGGGGAGTGGAGAGTTTAGGAAGCCATAGACAAGCCGATATCTATGAGACACCTTCTTTGGTAGAGTGAACTGCTAGGCCTACTCAACAGTACTTTAACTCACCCTCCATAAAGTCTCTTAATATAATATGTCTGAGATGGGATTATGAAATACAACTTTGTGTGATCGAAATGGATAAAATATTATATGCTTTCATTTACCGGTACAATTGTATCCATACTGATGAAGAAAAATAATTGGTTTTGTTCTTGAAATTCTTTGTTTCCAATATTCTTTTGAATACGGTACGTTCATTTATTAGTTGTACAATAGAGAAAATATATCATAAGAAGATATCCCTTGATATAGGGTGTCTATATTACAAATTTCACTGTTAACTCAAGCCGATAGTCCTAGTAGTTATTTTTCATAAAGCTATGTGACGCTGGAAGTCTCTCATACTGTGCCGTTCTTACTTTCACCCGGCCAAAACAATAACACTGTAATAGACAGTAGTCAACAGTAATCGGCTTGAGTTAACAAAAATCTGCTTAATCGGCTTGAGTTAACAAAAATCGGCTTAAATATAGAACATGAACGACCTATACCATGGAATTTATTTTTATGCTATATTTTTTCTATGGTTGTACTTAAAGAAGTAAAGAAACTGAATGAATAACTGATGCAAGTTATATCACACATGTACCTCGACAAACACACTTTGTAGATGCAATAAATATTATTGCTTTATGATGATCAGATATAATAATGTTTGTACTTACATTTCACTGTGCATTTTTCTTCACCACCAATAATCACATTATTTGTTTGAATTAATAGAATCGCATCTTCAACAAGCCTAATTTGTTTAAGATGTGATTGAAACATTTATATTGTTTAAGAAAACCTTGAACAGATTATGAGCACGATCCCTGGAGCTCTGGTCCTGACCGTGATACCAGCAGTATTGTGTGATGACTAAGAAGATATCTCACTTCATACAGTATCATTACTTAGAAGCTTTGACCAGTCTAATAGTCTGGAGCGTCGCCACTTCAGTATTCTTGCTATCGCTACGAAGTCTGGTCGTAGGTTCGAATCCCACTATAGATGTGTTTATTCAATTGTTTATCCTGCAACTCATAACCCCAAATCGAATCCATTTTTATCCGGGGTCATAGCACAAAATAATCATGTTTTCTCTTTTGTTTTGCCGTCCAATATGATTCCACATGCAGGTACCAACAGACAAAGAATCTCGTTTCTTCACATTCCTGGATCCTCTGGCGTTGGAGATATGGCTGCTAGCGTTCGTGGCATTTGTGTCAGTGTGCCTTTGCCTGTACGCTATATCACGCTTCTCGCCCTACGAGTGGTACAACCCGAAACCTTGGAAGGGAAAGGATGATCCCAGGCTAATGGTCAACACGTTTTCGCTCAGTAACAGTGTCTGGTTCATCACTGGTACTTTACTGCGTCAGGGAGCTGGATTAAACCCAAAGGTGTCTGTCTCTTGGTGCACTGCTCGAGTCCTACTTACTGCCTGAATGTACTAACAGCATGTTTCTTGTTCACGTTGCCGATTTTGTGTTGTAGTATTAAAATGAGCACTTATGAACACTATTCTGAGAAAGTTCTATTGAAGCGTTCTGACTCAGTTTCTGCGCTGATAAGCTATCGCTTAGATAAGTTGAGGCTGTGCAAATGCTAAAAAAAAACTTTCTACTAGTGACATTTTTCATAGTTTTTCGATTTGTATACTATCAAATTCCTAAATTCCCAGCAGTTTCATGAAAATTTGTTTTCCTTAGTTTATTGTTAAAGTTAGCATTAATTCTACTTATGTATTTTATTATTTGTAGGCACCTGCTGTAAAATCTTTCAGGTTTAGCGGGACCAATTTTGTGATGCATTTAACTGAATAAAATGATTGATTGATCAAGCTATCAAAATGAAAAATTATTTTTCCTATGCCCTATCCCAAAAATTCAAACTTTATGCGCTCATATCTCAAAAAGTAATAGTCGGAAAACCATTTTTCCTGAGAAACTATTTTCATTTTGATAGCTTGATTGTATACAAATCGAAAAACTTAAAAAAATGTCACCAGTAGAAAATTGCACAGCCTTAAGAATGAAGCGCCTGCCACTCCCGTTGAAAAGTCTACTACTTGAACAAACTCCTCTGAATATGGTTCATAAGTTGAAAAATCGATTCATGGTGGTTCGGAACCCACCTAAAACTGTAAGTCCACTGATCATCATCCGTCTCATTACCAACGCAAAAGTTCATGAGTGGCTGGTTCTCAGTTGTTGGAAATATTCGAAGAGTATCTACTTCCTCATTTTAAAAAACACAAAGCATAATATACTTGAAAAATTGGAGCCAAATCAATTCTGACTTATAATTTCCTAGCAGAAATCATACAATCATAAGCTTGATCTGATTAACTTATCACAGCCAATGAATTATTATTCTATGACCATAATATTATAGTGGAGTTCTATTCATTATACAGAGGTGACCAAAAGGGGGAGGGCAAGGACGCAGACTACGTCCTTGAAACTCTTGGTGGGGGGTTCAAAAACCATCCTTAGTGGGGGGTTTCACCAAAAAAGAGCAGTTGTGTTCAATAGATCGACTGACGACATAGAAATTGATTAATTGAAATTTTAGTTATTTATGAGGGGGGCACGTCCGATGGGGCTTCAAACCCCATTATTTGGAGTTGAGAGATGGTACCAAAACAGGATAGATCAGGTATAATATAACGTTTCACGGCTGACGACCTAAAACTTTCAGTGAGATAAGTGCTATTTAGGGAGGGGGGGTGTAGTGTCCTTGTGATTGGAAACACTGCTTTTGGAGCATAAACATTTTTCGTGACGATTGTGAAAGTGAAGACCTTAAAAAGACATAACTTCATTTCAGACTTCAAAACTTATAAAAACACTTCACTTGAATGGGTTACTTTTTAAAAAATTAATAAAAACAATATGAAAATCTTGTAGTACCCTTTATTTTTTTAAAAAACTTTGAAATCGTTCAACTATTAAAATACAAATACTGTACTTTGAATTAAAATTTAAAAAAAATAAAGGCCCATGTAAGTGAAGTGTTTTTATGAGTTTTGAAGTTTGAAATGAAGTTATGTCTTTTTAAGGTCTTCACAGTTATAATTATAATAATTTACTCTTTCTAAAAATTAAGAATGGAGAACAATGATATAGTAACACCGATACGTAACGCCTCCAATCAATGACAGTATGGATGCTTTGTGTTTGAATGCAAACGACTTGATACAGGTCCGATTGAAGGGAGACATAGCATGAAGGGTTGAGCATGTTGCAGGTGCCGACGTCTGCGCCGACGCGGCTGTTCTCGTTCATGAACCCGCTGGCGGTGGAGATCTGGCTGTACGTGTTGGCCGCATATGTCCTCGTCTCCATCACCATGTTCATAGTGGCACGCTTCTCGCCCTACGAGTGGCACAATCCGCACCCCTGCGAACTTGAGAACGATCTGGTCGAGAACCAGTTCTCGCTGGCCAACAGCTTCTGGTTCACGATCGGCACTCTCATGCAGCAGGGATCCGATCTCAACCCCAAGGTAATGCCACTCACAACGCTGGCCGCCCCCAACTACCCTCTTGTTCTCTTGACATCACACTGTTTTATCACATTTCAACCAAGCAGAATGCTTACAAATCAATAACTTTATTATCAATAGATAATTTTAACAATATTAATGAAGAAATAATTTCATAGTACACTGCTTTAAAAACGTTTTTATGTAAACACTTACGGTATATAAAACACAAAGCATAATATACTTGAAAAATTGGAGCCAAATCAATTCTGACTTATAATTTCCTAGCAGAAATCTTACAATCAAAAGCTTGATCTGATCAACTTATCACATTTAATGAATTATTATTCTATGACCATAATATTTTAGTGGAGTTCTATTCATAATACAGAGGTGCCCACAAGGGGGAGGGCAAGGACGCAGACTACATCCTTGAAACTCTTGGTGGGGGGTTCAAAAACCATCCTTTGTAGGGGGTCTCACCAAGAAAGATCAGCAGTGTTTGATAGATAGACTGACGACATAGAAATTGATTAATTGAAATTTTAGTTATTTATGAGGGGGGCACGTCCGATGGGGGTTCAAAACCCATTCTTTGGAGTGGAGAGATGGTACCAAAACAGGTCAGAGAAATATAAGAATCACGTTTCACGGCTGACGACCTAAAACTTTCAGGGAGATTAGTGCTATTTAGGGAGGGGGGGGTGTAGTGTCCTTGTGGTTGGAAACACTGCTTTTGGAGCATAAACATTTTTCGTGACGATTGTGAAAGTGAAGACCTTAAAAAGACATAACTTCATTTCAGACTTCAAAACTTATAAAAACACTTCACTTGAATGGGTTACTTTTTAAAAAATTAATAAAAACAATATGAAAATCTTGTAGTACCCTTTATTTTTTAAAAAAACTTTGAAATCGTTCAACTATTAAAATACAAATACTGTACTTTGAATTAAAATTTAAAAAAAATAAAGGCCCATGTAAGTGAAGTGTTTTTATGAGTTTTGAAGTTTGAAATGAAGTTATGTCTTTTTAAGGTCTTCACAGTTATAATTATAATAATTTACTCTTTCTAAAAATTAAGAATGGAGAACAATGATATAGTAACACCGATACGTAACGCCTCCAATCAATGACAGTATGGATGCTTTGTGTTTGAATGCAAACGACTTGATACAGGTCCGATTGAAGGGAGACATAGCATGAAGGGTTGAGCATGTTGCAGGTGCCGACGTCTGCGCCGACGCGGCTGTTCTCGTTCATGAACCCGCTGGCGGTGGAGATCTGGCTGTACGTGTTGGCCGCATATGTCCTCGTCTCCATCACCATGTTCATAGTGGCACGCTTCTCGCCCTACGAGTGGCACAATCCGCACCCCTGCGAACTTGAGAACGATCTGGTCGAGAACCAGTTCTCGCTGGCCAACAGCTTCTGGTTCACGATCGGCACTCTCATGCAGCAGGGATCCGATCTCAACCCCAAGGTAATGCCACTCACAACGCTGGCCGCCCCCAACTACCCTCTTGTTCTCTTGACATCACACTGTTTTATCACATTTCAACCAAGCAGAATGCTTACAAATCAATAACTTTATTATCAATAGATAATTTTAACAATATTAATGAAGAAATAATTTCATAGTACACTGCTTTAAAAACGTTTTTATGTAAACACTTACGGTATATAAAACACAAACAACAGATAGTTTCGAAACTTATATTATAAATTGAATCTACAATATTATGAAGAAATAACTTCATAGTAGCTACCCTGCTTAAAAACGTTTTTACGTAAACATATTATAATTAGAATCTACAATATTAATGAAGAAAGAATTCCATAGTACCCTGCTTTAAAAACGTTTTTATGTTAACACTTATATAAAACATAACAACTAGTTTTGAAACTCATATTATAAATAGAATCTACAATATTAATGAAGAAATTACTTCATAGTACCCTGCTTTGAAAACGTTTTTATGTAAACACTTATATAAAACATAAGAACTAGTCTCAAAACTCATATTATAAATAGAATCTACAATATTAATGAAGAAATAATTTCATATAGCCTACCCTGCTTTGATAATGTTTTTTTGTAAACACTTATATAAAACACAACAACTAGTTTCAAAACTTAGTTTTTGCAGAAACACTTGAAAGCTGAAACTAGTTGCTGTGTTTTATATTATAAGTGTTAATATAAAAAGTTTTTTTTCTATATGGGAGTATTCCATTATTAATCAAATTCAACTAGCCCCATTGAAATTCTTTATCAGAATTTACAATATGGAATCTCTATTATATGAAAGCTTACCATAGTAGAATTAAAGCAACCTCTGACTTGGAGGGATATTCGGAGCAATAAAGAGATGAAGGGAGATGGAGAACCAGTTCATCCAATTAGAGTGATGAATAGAGAGAGTCATAGGAAGATGCGCGGTGTTGCCATCATCAAAATTGATATGGTCACTTGATAATGGGATGTATAGATGAAACCGGTTGTGTCATCAGAGAAAACACAAGGATAAGGGTATTGTTTCCATATAATAAAACTAACAAGCAGGCCTAAAAAAAGAAAATAACTTTATCGTTATTTATTCAAATGGCATCGTGTAGTTATTTTTGAAGATTGAGAATATTATGTCATTATCTTTAAAGGATGAACACGAGTTAATAATTATTTATGTTTTCAAACTTTTCTCCCACTCCTTATAAGTTTACTCTTCAAAACTACAATTTAATGATAAATATGAAAGACATATGTATTGAAAGACAAATAAATCTAATTCACCAATAACTAAGATGCATTAATGATTATTTTCAATTCAATAATACAATTTCAACCATGATAGGTGATGATACATTCCAATATTGAAATATTGAAATGATGTCAAGGAACAAAGGATAATTATAAAATTAAACAAGAGGCCTATCATTTAGTTGCAAAAGCTCATCAAGCTTTATTTTTTCTAGAGAATAAGCACCCAAAACGCTTAGAGACCTAGCATGATTTGTAAGTAATTTGAATAGTACTAGAGGTAATATTTTTGTCGTAACATGATGTAGAAATTCGAAATTTATTTTTGTGAGCTATAGCTATTTCATTATTTTTTATGCTTACCATGTTTCGCTGAATATGAGTATAACTTGAGCCAACTATAAGATGTCGTCTCTACTTTCACTTACAGTACTATATGCATGTAGAGCTATAATTTCAATGGAAATTAGTTCCGTAGCCTATGAAATTTCTCATCATCATAACAATATTGAACTGTTGAATACCGTACATCATAATATTACTGTACTTTGTAACTTTTGATTATATTTGAAATAATGCAATTATTTCATTTTTCATACAGTTTGATCTTTCTCTCAACCACAACTACAGAAACTGTTGTTAACTAATCTTACTAACTTTGTTAACTAATAGTCTTACTATTGAGTGCTTAGGTCTGTATGGAAAATTAATAACTTCAAGGTATTTCGAATGAGTAAACTCATCGAAAACCATACGGATTTGTTCTATGAGATGTTCTTGGTTTAGAGGACTTCTTAATTAATATTAAGGAACAGGCGTTAATAAGAGTGAATATATTTGATGTCGTATCATTTTTCATTATCTTTAAAAAATCTTTTTTTCCAAGTTCTATTTGAGAAAAAATGATTATCCATTTATTTTAACATAAATTATTATGTATTTGCAATACGACATAGTTTTGTTCCAAACTTCCAATGAATCCATTAGCCTACAATATGATCCACATTATTGTTATAAATCTCACATAATACAAATCTAGGCATTTATAATAGATTTATGATAATGAATTTTATTGTGGGCTATTTTGTGATCGGATTTACTCATGTAGTCTACTTATCAAGATAAACTTATTAGACAAATAGAATAGGAAGGCAAAGCATGAATTATTGAGGTACGGTAGCATGGATTGTAGTTCAATCAAATCATTTGAAGTAAATTGAATTAATGTTTAATATTATATTGAAGGATTGAAAACACAATGTAGAGATCACACATATTACAATCATTCAACAAAAATATTCACTCATCCATTACTAGAAACACAAATCCTTCTCATTTCTATCTCGGTTTCATTAGAATTGCGAAGTCCTCTAATAAAATATACAGATGACGTGGAGAGGTGCCCACACACTCCTATAAATGCATATTATCGCCTAGCTCGGCGTGCTATAAGATACTGTGAATATTGTATTTCTAGCAAAGACATTTTAGAGTTGGTGTTATAGGACTTCTAAATTTTAAAGAACCAGTACCGTACTCTATTCGAACAATGTATTTAACCCATACCCCTTGTATATGCACTTCAATGTATCATAAACTTGAGCATGCGATATAGACTGTATTAATAATTTCATCCCTCTACACAATAATATTGAATACATACCTGGGTGCTTATTCTCGATAAAAAAATCACGAAAATCAATAAACAGCGTGAAAAAGTGGCATTACCTTTCAAACACATCACTTCCATGTTCCATCCAAAAACAAAATATGCATGCTCTGTGTAGATACTCTCACAAATTGAACCGCCATCAAATACTGTATAGAATCACTCAAATATTGTATAGAATCACACGTCTCATTACAAAACATTACATCTCATATTTATAGAATATCAAAATTATATGGGTCAATTTGATTACATTATAGATACTAATTCAACATTCCAATTTATTTTCAAATCAAAGTGTTAAGTACCATATCCTATTCCGCAAAAAAGCATAAGTTCAATAAGTGTCTTTTTTCTTCAGGGCTACTTTTAATACAAATAAAAATATAAATCCCAGTACCCTTTTAAATTATTCTGTCACAACATTTTCCGGACATTCGGACATTAAACAAATTTTCAAAATGTCCGAAACATATTGTGACAAAATAATTTAAAAGGGTACTGAGATTTATATTTTCGTGTAATAAGTGTTATGGAATAATATAACCGTATCATCGCATCACAATATATTTTTATTCTCCTTTGCCGTTGTACCGGTATCTTGCAAAGTCAATACAACTTTAAACTAAAACAATAAATGTAATTTAAAATTTGATTAATCAGTACATACTAAAATCAAATATAATTTTTTCTCGAATATAAGAGGGTACTGAATGATATTTTTATTTCCTCTCAATAAATCGATCATAGATTTGAATCAGCATTCATATGATGATATAAAAGGTAATATTTGATAATTCATACAATGATTGGCTTCCTAAATGAATCGCTATTATGAAAATAATTCAATGATTCATTGATTTTATCCTTATCATAAAAACTTCTAGAACTCATTAATATAATTTGCTATTTTTATAATGAAATACCCTTGAACTCATTAATATAGTTTGCTATTTTTATAATAAAATACTCTTGATCTTGATACTGATTCTAAATTGAAATGAGAGCACATAATTTTATTACATTGATATTGGAGCACATTTATCTCGTTAATAAATAACAATCCTTAGTTATTAATAATATAATATGCCTGCACCTCCAGCAATTAGTCGGTGTTTCTTCGTGTAATATTGTTTGATACTCGTAGGCCTATAAATATATGTACAAGACGACTATCAATATCAATATTTGATAAGATCACAAACTCAGTCTTCTGCTCGCTGTCATGTTCCAATTCTCATAGATGAATTATTATGAACTATATAATACTGATTTGCTTCAAAGTAGACAACTAATCTAGGCTTCTCATGAAGATTACTCATGTACTTTCTCTATTATGTAATCGGAAATTGATATGAAAATTATCGAATGTCTAGAGTTTCAGTTAAAGCCTATTGACCAGATAGTATAAAAAATATAATTGAACTAGATTACTGTAAATTTATTTTACTTATTGAATATAACAAATTCAAAATTCTTCATCTAAATCAATGATGATATTTATTTTTATTATTTCAAATTTGAATCTAGAATTCAAATCCAATAATATTATCATAGAGAAAGAAAGAAAGCATAAGTGCTTTACCTTTTTTTTGTTATGGCTACTCTTAAAAAATATCAAGAAATGAAAATCTAAGAAATGGGTTCTTGGATTTTCAATTCTTCATAAATGAGTGCTTTATATACGTCAAATTGGCCATCTCATGTATGCTTTAACATGCTGTAATAATTATATGCTTCAAAGTAGACTACTCATGTACCTTCTCTATGTCAGAATTATTTTTTTGTATAAATTGTGTAAATTTATCAATTGTATAAATTGAAAATGTATAATTCACTGTGAATTGAGAATTCATTGTTGAAAGATATTGCATGATAAGCATCACTTTGTAATTCACAGGCTACGTCGACCAGAATAGTGGGAGGAATTTGGTGGTTCTTTACGCTAATCATAATCTCGTCGTACACAGCCAACCTGGCCGCCTTCCTCACAGTGGAGAGGATGATCACGCCCATTGAGAATGCAGAGGATCTGGCGGGGCAGACTGACATCTCCTACGGAACTCTCGATAGTGGTTCTACCATGACTTTTTTCAGGGTACCTATATCTTCACAAACATTTTCCACCCTTGATTTTCCCCTGATTTTATTCACAAGAGACCTATCAAACCTTTGAGAGTTGAGTGTAAGAGAGGGCCGATTGTACCCTAACTTCGCTCTCTAGGAAAAATAGAGGCAGTCATTCAATTCAATTCAATTCAACCCTTATGTATAGACTTAAAAAGATATATAGACTATCATGACTGTAAAACTTAGCATATGATGGACTAACATATAAGTTACCGCTAGATGCTTCATATAAATACTTTCTCTCTCTGAGTAGTTGTGGAAACGTTGCGGAACTAGAAAAGGAAAGCGCTACCTATACCTGCTTTTTCGAATGATAGACTATGATAGCAATCACCCTCAGCAAAAATAACATCAATCATTCATAATTAATGTTAATGCAATACTGTCATTATAACGTGGACCTCACTATAGTTATCCATACTGAATAAAAATACCAGATATTGCCGAATCTATGGGTTGACAATATCTAGTCTCTTAATTCATGAATAATTATAATAACTGTCTCTTGTGTCTGTATAATAATTTATAGCCAATGACAGCATTTCATGTCCCAATTATTCATCTGAAGCAAATAATTATTGTTGCATAATATAGTATCAATTTTAAATTACCTATTTTGCTATTTTGTTGTAAGAGGCTGATGAGCTTTAACAATCTCAGTCTATTCTGAAGTTTATCTAGCAATAATAATTTCAATATTGTCATTGTAAAGCAGTTTTGTACAAATTTACTGTCTATTGTATCTTCTCATCATGTCCATTATAAATAGGTAATAAATAGGCCTATGTTTTAACATTTATGAAAGAAACCCCTCATTCTAAAATGGATGGACTTCCAATATATTTTTTCAAACTATCTATTAGCTACGGTACTTAGACATAGCCAACTCTAATACCTCTGTATTAGAGGTGGCTATGTACTTAGAACTTCCTGTTTTGTTTTTTCATTTAGGACTCAATGATAGAAACTTATAAAAAGATGTGGCGGTTTATGGAAAATAAGAAGCCCTCTGTATTTGTTCCAACTTATGAGGAAGGTATACGAAGAGTTCTTGAAGGGAATTATGCATTTCTAATGGAATCCACCATGCTTGACTACATTGTTCAGAGAGATTGCAATCTCACACAGATCGGAGGACTCTTGGATTCGAAAGGCTATGGCATAGCAACACCAATGGGTAAGTTCAATAATATAGGCTACTACCAATATTCTTTCCCTCACTGGTTCATATAACAAAATAAAATTCAATAACACCACCAATGTTCTCATTTTAATTCTTCACTTGAAATAACCCGTAGCCTTTTATATTACCTACTAGCTGTCATAAATCAGTTGAATAAACAATTTGAATATGAGTACCTATTATAAACAATATAAATATATATTTCACAATTTTGTAAATTGTTGAATTTTTATGAGAAATATACGGTATTCAATATATTTTATTCTACTTCGATCGATGTATGAATGTTTTGGATTGAATTTGAATTCAATTTCAGTCTTAATTTTTATACTCCATCTTAAAAATACATCTTATATGAAAACATCAATTGGGTGTTCCATGAATAATTTCACATTATCGTAGAATATATTGTTTTGTTGACTGAGATATTTCATATTTTATTTAATATGGCCACATGAATACCGGTTCAATTCATTGAATATGATTTTAGTTTGTTTCCTAATGAGGTAGTTTTCATTTTTCATGACGTTTGATAACAGCAAAATCTTGAAATTACTTCTAGGATCACCATGGAGAGACAAGATCTCATTAGCAATTCTAGAGCTACAGGAAAAAGGTGAAATTCAAATGCTTTATGACAAATGGTGGAAGAATCCTGGAGACACATGCACAAGGAATGAAAAAGGAAAAGAGTCGAAAGCAAACGCACTTGGTGTTGATAACATCGGTGAGTTGCTAATAATTATTGATCAAAATAATTTATCTGAATTTGATCACATTGATTTAAATAATCATGACCAAATATTTCATCAAATTAAGTTGAAGTTATATTTCAATGTCTATTCTAGCTGTTAATTCAAAAAAAATAAAAATTAATAATATTATAATGCTATTAAATATCAAAAATAGAATGTAAGCTGCGTTCACACCAACGTTGTCTAGAAATAGTAAGGTGCCGGTATAGGCACCTTGTTGAAAACTCAAAGAAATTTGAGTAGAAATTTGATGAAAAATCAATGGTAAACGCGGCTTAAAAGACTTGGATGTTGTGTTTATTTTAATATTTTGAATTTAATGACTTTTCCTAGGCCTTCTAAGAAAAGACTGAAACAAATCTATCAACACTAAAGTGTATGACATGAGTATAAACACAAAATATCTCATTTGAGCAGAGTATATGATTTTGGTATTCATCTTATCAAGGCAATCAAGGGACCTGGGTCCATATAGTAATTTTAATATCCTATCCTATTATGAATAATAAGTTATGAAAAGATGTAATTAATTAGAGTTTTTCTACCGCAATGATAATTTATATTTGAATGTTGCGTTTATTCCAAACTGTTGATTTAATGCCTTCTCTGATTTGTAGGTGGTGTTTTTGTTGTTCTTCTATGCGGTCTGGCAATAGCAGTGATTGTGGCTATCTTCGAATTCTGCTACAACTCAAAGAAAATAACCAAGCTTGAGAGAGTAAGAATAGTTTTTAATACATGTTATTAGCATTCTATCTTTTAGTTCCAGACTACTGCTTAGCTCCAGTCTAGGAACATTCTACTGAAATTGATCATGGGAGTGGTCGTGCATGATCAGTTTTACCTATTGATGAAATAATTGAATAATTATAGTCATATTCAATCAAATTTTATCGATGAGATCAATGGAAGGGTATAAATATAACAAATGAGGGTTCTGAATTGATATCCTTCAATTATCAATATTCAAATGAATGCGGTGCTTTTCTTGCAGTTTTTTTACCAATTAATTTCTTGAAAGAAATAACATGAAGTATAAAATGCCATATTATTGTCTTATTATTATTAGTCTTATATTATTGGCCTTATTATTATTAGCTCGTCAGAAACACAATTCACAAGCGCTAATAAATATACACGTTATACAACCAATACTATTAGTCTCATTTGATTTCAATCGATCATTGTCTGAGACAATTCTAAGTGGGCTGTTGTTAATCGTTTATAGAATAATATTTATTTTACAGCCTGTACCTATATACTGTTACAGCTTTTACGAGCTATATTGGCTGGGCTATATTTCATAGCTATACTAGCATATTACCCGTGCTTCGCTACGGCGAACTAAAAACCTGTTTAGAAAATACATCTTGCTAAGAATAAAAGTATGAAGTAAAGAGAATGTACCACTACTGATCCAACTGAAAATGTGCTACTACTACGGTACTACTACTACTACCTACTATTAGTAGTTAACCGCTATGAGAAAGAAGGATGTAGAATGCAGGATTGTTCTCACACTCGAGAATAATTATGTGCGGTGACATTTATTGTGCAATACGTATTTCATAGCATATTGCACAATGCAGCAAGTCATTCTGAACAATCAATGCTCATTAGAAATCGAAATAGTTGGTAAGCGTCCAGTGGGACGTAGAAGATTATCTTGGGAGAAGCATTCATCTGCACGTGACAGGACCCCTTCAGAGCAGCAGTTGAAGTAAGAATTGCCATGAAGGTGGCCAATATTGACTGGGTAAGTCGACTATATTATTATAATGGTTTTGTGAGAAAGGTGTATGAATGATTTTCCTATTGAGAAACTTCATTCTTTAAGTTTCCTTGTGAATAATAAGCCCTCCATTTATTTATTTTTTCAACTGACATTTGAAAGTATTGACGTGAATATGTCTGAGGGTATATTCGTCCATTTGAAAGTATTGGAACAAGAAAGTATTGATAACGTGAATTTAATGTTTCTAGCGAGTAGCGTCGGCACCGCATCAAAGCCTCTGTGCGGAAATGTTGGAGGAGTTGTGCTTTGCATTGCGGTGCCGCGGATCGAGGCAGAGACCAGCACTCAAGAGACAATGCTCAAAGTGCTTACCTGGCACAACTTACGTTCCTGCCACATTCGATCTTCCACCTCCTGTTAATAATGGATTGAGATCGCAGGTAGGCCTATTCTAGATACTAGAATAATAGAGTAGAGAAACCGTTCAATGAGAATACCGTTTCCCTTGATTATTTGTCTCTGGTTTTATTTATTAGGTTTGTTTAATCTATTGTACAATTACTTATCAGGAAATATTTATACTATAGCAAGCAGGTTGACGTTAACCAAAATCCAAATAAGACATAAAACGATAGGCCTACATGAGTGGACAAATCATGACAGTAAATAAGTTGATGTCTTGCACAAAAGGAATACCATTATAAATAAACATTACTTTTTGCTATTAAAAAGAACGACTAGTAGTCAGATTTCTCCAATAAATGAATTAATCACTCACTATGACAATGAGATCTTTCGGCAGGTCCACCATCTTACTGGTAGTCGTTTTTTTTAATTAATAGCAAAAAGTGATTTAATAATAAGCAGTTCGTGATGGAAAACAATATTGAAGAATAACTTTAATAAACAATAAAGTCATCATCAAGTGAAAATGCTTAATTTCATTCACATCATGTACGTTATAGTAGGTACAGAGTGATCAAAAATTCGTATAAGAAAGTTCATTGCTACCATTGAAAGCCATGCAATCCTAAACCACGAGAGTGTTATGGTTCGGGTTGCTACCCTTCTGTATCGAGGAATTTATATGTAAATAATTTTTGTAGAAATACTTTTTGTGTAGTGGAGAGGTTGATATTGTAGTAATTATTCATATTAAATAAAAATATGATTTTTTACAATTTTTTTGACAATTTCTTAGTATTTATTAATAATTGTAGAAATACCTTTCTTTCCAGACATATTGTCATAAAGGCTGCATTCCAAAATTATAATTATTGTAGGCAGAAGGCTCGAATAGTTGAATTTGTATATGTTGGAATAAACATTTGAGGAATATTTGAAGAAATCTTTTTCATTTTAATGCTCAGTTATGTTGAATTATAAATAAAAACAAACAGTTACAACAGCTCAAAAATGTAGGTTGAGGTAACATTTATGAAAAATTTGCACTTTGAAAAGGAAAAACAAGTTTTATAGATGAATACAATTTAAAATAGGTCTAAAATAAGAAAATTGTTATTACAACCATGTTGAACAATATTTCGAATTATCTTCCAATTTACTTATGGAGATGCTTCATGGAATAGAGAGCATTTAAAACTCATAGGCTATGAAGCTAAACATGAAATTCATCTTTTCATTTTTGACAGATTAAAATTAAAATTTGAGATTACAGGAGCAATTCATTCAAGAATTATTGTTTTAGTAAGAAGTACCTTTAGCCCACATCAACGATATATCCCACTGTATTATTCAATTCACATTTACTTTAATTCTTTAGAAAACTAATATTTCTCAAAATCGTACAGTCGTTTTTGCTGTTCAATGATTGGATGAAGAGATTCCATCTTACTGGATTTGTGGGACTAATAATAATAATAATAATATCGAGTGACCTGGCTGGCTCAGGTCTGGTGTCAGAGTTTTCAGGTCGCAACTGATCAATTTCAGGGCCTCTGACATGACCTAACGACTGCTTTTCAGGCAGCCGGGACCGACGAGTAAATGCACTCAGTGCATTTTGAGTCAGTAATTTACTTTAATTCTTTAGAAAACTAATATTTCTCAAAATCGTACAGTCGTTTTTGCTGTTCAATGATTGGATGAAGAGATCCCATCTTACTGGATTTGTGGGACTAATAATAATAATAATAATATCGAGTGACCTGGCTGGCTCAGGTCTGGTGTCAGAGTTTTCAGGTCGCAACTGATCAATTTCAGGGCCTCTGACATGACCTAACGACTGCTTTTCAGGCAGCCGGGACCGACGAGTAAATGCACTCAGTGCATTTTGAGTCAGTAATTTACTTTAATTCTTCACAATGATACTGAATTATCATTTTTAGGATAAATTAAACATTTATCGTATTTTATGTGGCATAGACTGCTCAAATAAGTGTACGCAGTCCCACAAATCCAGTAAGATGGGATCTCTTCATCCAATCATTGAACAGCAAAAACGACTGTACGATTTTGACTGACTTACTAATAGGTTTACCGTATCAATAATATTGATTTGCTAATTTATAGCGACTAGCAAATTATAGGCCTATTATGTTGTAAAATAATAGTTATATACGTGTTGAGAAATAATATATAGTTCAGTAAGTACAATCAGATAATATAATTAATAAAATTTTATTTCCTTTGTGATTGCAATTTTTCGCAATGTAAGTGGTGTATTCCAACATTTTCCAGGATGAAAAATGTTTCAGAGAAGCAGCATGGCAGTTTCCCTAGAAGTCCCTCCCGACTTGCACGGACATACACCATCTTGTGATCTTGACCATAGGCCTTGAACAGTTATTCTAAATATTTTGTCAGTGTACTCGAACAAAAACAATATTTGATAAGTCAGAACAATAGAATATTCTTATGATATGACTATCTAATGAGAAATCTACTTGGAATCAAAATACAGGTGAGTCTCATTGAATATATTATAGCAATTTTCTTTAACTCATAAATTTAATATGAATACTTGAGCCAATAAAAATTTACTTAAATTAATATAAGTTTTCACTAAGTGGTAAAGGGTGAGATTTTATTGGCTACCAACATTTTCTAATATGAAAGCTACTCTCGGAGTACTTCTTATGAGTTATAGATTTAATGTTTCATTCATTCAATGGAAAATGTTCTCCAAGCCTGAATTTGGTTTATTTCGACTCTCGTCTTATTGGAGTGTATTAGTATTTTTCTATGATATTTATGAATATGAAAATTTCTCTTAACCAATTTTTAATGTTTTTTCTCATACCAATGATATTTAGTGATCTTATCAGTAACCAAGACTCAGTTTCTGTTTCATTGCATGACAAATTTCTTTTTTAAACTTTGAGAACATACTGATAATAGTGTTATGTGATTTCAAGTAATTTATCGAGAAAAATGTGGGTTTTACATTTATTGACTAATTTCATTTTTTGTGAGGAAACGCATGAATAAGTAAGGCTTTACATAAACTGAGCAGTAGATTATATATACATCTTCGCACAGATTTGACATATTTTAAGAAGAATAACCTTTTTTTTTAATGTCAGTACCGGTATTGAATTCAAATCATGAGAAATTTAGGCGATATCGATGTCTACTTGATGTTGAAAGTGTGAAAATCTTTCAAAATTGAATGATGATATCATTATTTTAATGAAAAGTGTAGTAGTGGCAATAAGTCAGCTTGTGTCTGCTTACCTCTTTTGGCAACTATCATCTTCATACCAATTAAGGTTTGCAAATAAATTATTCAATTTTTAAAGAATATTTCAATTTATTTACAATGAAAAATTACATTCATTACATTACTGATGTACATACAGAGGATTCCGACTAGCTTGATGGTTGATACATGACTAACAATTGCATACTACTGGCTAATTACATTTCTGATCACTAAACATTCAACAAAACAATACAGTGTGGTTGTATGCAGTTTTTACTTATATAACTCCTCCACCCCTAAAGGAAAAGGATGTATTTACCTTTGAAAATGAAAGGTAATGAAAGGTAATCCACCCTCCATCAGGGGGTGGATGAGCAGCAAGAGCGTTTTGCACTCTTTTGAAGAGTTTTTGATAAACAATTCTGATAACAGTCAATATTATAGTCTATGCAAGCCTTAGTTTGCAGCATTAGCCTTATGGAGTAAGCTGACAGATTTCACAGAATTCAGAGAGCCTGTGAAATAGTAGTCTGAGATTAGATTAGAGTTATTTATTTATGTATGTTGCAATATATACTGGCTTATGAACTAATTTACATTGGCAGTATTGGTAATTATTCAACGAATTTTACAGAGTATGCCAAATTTTTATTCGATTCGAGAATCCATTTCATTGCGTTTTCATTCACTTCGTAAAAAGTATATTTACAAGTTTCAGTTAAGCTATGTTTCAAAACTGAGGTCTGAATTTGTTATTTCAGAGGATGAATGAACAAACTTATCTCCTATCTTAGTAATTCTATTTCCTATCTTTTCACAATCATTTTCTAAGGATCCTAACATTTTCGAGGTTTCTACTTTTAGATCTAACAAATACTTAACTCTTGGTAACAAAGTTGAAGGTACTTAACCATTTTTTAGTTTTTTTTTTTTTTAATGGACAATAATTTGTGAATTTCAAATTCTGCTTTATATATCAGTCAGCGGCATTTCAATAAAATGGGTTTTTGTTTCTTAAAAATTATTATAATCAACGTTAATTGTTCTTTCAACATTACACATGTTATTGATATCAATTCTCACAGACATTTTATTATAATAGTATTTTGTGTTATTCTATTAATTTCAAAGAACAATAATTATTATGCTTTTATAATGCTTGGGCGAAGATTTTTTACTTTACAATATGCCAATGCAATTTCTATTACTTGAATCAGACTTAAAACATATTATACGAAATCAGCAATTGATAAAATAATGTATTATCTCATTTTTTTTAATTTAATATAAATACTTGGTCTACAATCTACATAGATAAGTATTGAAAAAAGTTCATTAAAATTATCGTTAGTTACTTTCATGAAAGCATTTACAATGATCTTACTGTGCTAGTGTTGAAATATATTATTACAATTCATGTTATTTCACAATCACTACAATCAGTGAATCTTCAATATCCGAATTGGAAGATTCTTCTGGATGAAGTCCAGCATTTTTGTTAGAAGTCCGTTGGAAATCTAATGCTCTTTCGAGTATAAGTGACTGCTGTATGCTCTGACTGGTAAGGCTAGATTTGGTCTCTGGTTCAACCGCTAAATCACGCATACTTTCTCCAACAGAAACTTCACACAAAGTGCTTTTGTAAACAGTTTTCAAGCCATCAATACAATCACGTAAATCACTATCACTCAAGTTCAATGCTGAAGACTGTAATGAACTCATAATCGAATTGAATTCATTCATAAGCAGAATACGTTTGCTACCACTCAGTGGAAGTTCTTGAACCTCTTCTGCAGCTAACTCTTCTGTAGTTAGCTCTTCTATAGTTAATTCTTCTGTAGTTAACTCTTTAGTAGTTAGCTCTTCAGTAGTGAACTCTTCTGTAGTAAACTCTTCTGTAGTTAACTCTCCATTTTCTGTTAATTCTGGAAATAGAAAAAATGCTATGAAACTTTTAATCATTAATCAAAATACGTGTTGTAGTTGTGAGTTGTTCTTTTCTTCCTTAAGCTACCAGAAGTGCAATGTTTGTTGCTTGTTTCGCCCTTGAAATAATCCTCGGGTTAGAAACATTGCACTTCTGGTAGCTTAAGGAAGAAAAGAACAACTCACAACCACAACACGTATTTTGATTCCATTTTATTGGGTACACAATGATTAATGATTTATGATTAATCACATAAGGCGATTATAATATTATATTGGCAACTTAAAAAAATAGCACTGGAATTAACTACATCCAGTTAATAGATGTAAATACATCAATAATAGGCCTGTTAAATGTAAAATGTATAAATTAATGACAATTTTATTGATAGTGACAAGTCACAGGAGTAGTACAACATATAATCATGAAAAATGAGAGAAAAAATGCTATTAGGCCTACGTGTTAGTAAAGTTGTGCAATGCTATACTTTAATCTGCTACCATTCATCCAATTCAGTGATTACAGTGATTAATTTCACAAGAATCAATCAGAGGTTTTTTGAAAAGACGGCTTCTCTGAATGGTTCTCGTGGAATGAATCACGATTAAAATTTGAACACCGTATGTGCAACCGGCACATAGCCTATTTATTGTTAACTGAATTGTTTCTTCAATTGTTTTCAACTGTTATGGTGTTTATTTTGTTGTTTGTGTTTTGTTCAACGGAAAAAGTTCATGTACTTTTTATGGAAAAGAATATTTACACAGAGTTGGTAAAAATTATGGAAACATGTTAATATTTATTTCCCCCTGCTAAGTTTTTGTCTCTTAAAAATTTTGGTTTATCATTTTTTTCAATAGGAAGGTGGTGGAACATAATTTATAACATATGTCATCAAATAGGAACATACCGTATGACATGATTACGATGCAGAATTTCAAGAGAAAATGAATTCATACATCCATATCTTGAACCATTTGAAAGATATTCACATTTAAAGATACTAATAAAACATACAAAATGAGATGAATGAGTACATTTAAAATCTGACAGATCAAACTTTTCTGTTCAAAGTACTAATGTGAGTGGATGATACTATAAGTGTTTACTAACACTTGAAAACGTAAAATGTAGTTTAGAGTTTTATTGCTTTTCAATAAATTCATTCATTCGATTGTTGTATGATTTATAAGTGTCTTTAGATGTGAATAGTATAGGAAATTTAGTTTGTCGATTTCCTATGATAAAATTGATTGAATAAAACTGGATGAATTATTAGATGTTTTAATGTTGGGATGACAAAATTGAACTGAGAAGATATTAAATGAAATGATACAATAAATAAACAAACTAATGCCCGTTGAAAACAGGTTGTTAATCACAGGTGGCAAATATCAGATGATTCGCCACAATAGCATTGAAACGGTTTCAAATATCAATGTGCGTTTTTCACAATAATTCATTATCTCTTGAAATTCTGTATCAAAATCATGTATCATGAGACCACCTTCCCATTAAAAAAAATGAAGATAGGGTGTGATCACAGTGGATGCGTACATGTGCAAGTGCTCGCTTCATTATGCATGACTAAGCGTGCAGATGAGAAACAAAATCTTAAAAGAGCAATAGGAACACTCACACAAAACGCGTGCACTTGCTGGTTGTGTTCAGTGTGAGCAGCTACATGAAAATCACAATGTGTTTCAATGGCACTTTCCAGATTCTGTATTTCGGCTCATGCATAATTCGATGTGCACATATACGCATTAAATGTGGTCACACTCTCAGATTCAAAATAACGTACCCAAGATGACGGACAAAAATTTCAAAGCGACAGAAAAGTACTTTTTACCAATTCAAATTTTTAGTACTTTTAAATTTGAATAGGATCTCTAATGGAATGGAACCTACTGTCAAATCATCCTTGTAAAATAAATACTAAGCCGTTTCCATCATTTTCACCAACACTTTAAAATTTATTTTATTTGAAATTGAAATTCGTGGAAATATTTCAAGAGAGTTATACTGCAATGAGAAGTAAGCAATTAAAAAGGAATGCATGCCATCAATATCATAAATTCTCTTGATGTATTTATCAGTAATTACCTCCTGCAAAATCGTATCCATTCGTGATGATGACCTCTTCATTGATTATTATTTCTTCCATCACTGAATCAATGCCGTTGTCGTCGTTGATCAATTGGTTCAAGGCTTTATTATTTAATTTCGATTTTTGCCTAGAAACTATTCTTCTAACAGTTGCTAAGTTTGGATAAAATCTTCTTCTATGTCTGTTTCTTTCATTTAGTTGGCTTTCAACGAATGTTTCAAGCATCTTCATAATGACTATAGGATTTGTTTCTCCCTTGTGAACCAATTGGCGTATATAATCCCTTACTCGGCTGTCTACTGGTTCCTTCACAACAGCCCTGTCGCCAACTGGATGATTAGAGTGCTCTTCAGCACTTGGTAGATTGTAAATGAAACCATCTTCTCCAACACTCTCTCCATTTTCCAATTTCTTCATTATCATGTCTGATATCTTTTTCCTTGCATGCTTTCGATAAAGTAAACCTGAAAGCTGAAGAGAAATATCACATTAGGTAATTATTCTGAAAATAGCCCTAACTGAATCATAGTCGATTTCACTTATTTTGTTTCAGCTACAGTTTTGAAAATGCAGTGCTGGAATGGAGAAGTGGAATTGACAATATAGTCCAGCCAACGAATGCTCAAATAAAGGTATAGAGGGAAAAGTTTGGAACATAATTTTCAACTCCACAGCTCTTTTAAAGTCCTCACCCCTACCAATACCTACTATTACTATTAAGTAAAAGTAGGTATTGCCCCTACCCCCTGTGCTAAAGTGGTGGGAGTGGTTTGAAAGTACCATTTTTTTCATTTTTCGCATATATCTCGGAAACTATGTATCTTATGAACATTTATATTTCAAGAAAAATTGAAGCTGACAAAATTACTAACAAGTTTTGTCTTCTACATATTTTCCATATCTCTCATAGTTTCTGAGATATCCGCTCTTGAAGGTGAGAAATTTTTTGAAATAACACTATTGCCTCCAATCTTTTCGGCCTTATAATTTTTGAACGATTGATGGAAAAATTCCGTACTGATAGAGCATCAAATTATCTTCAATTTGATGTATATATTCACTATTTTACGCATTTCCCTACGACTGTTGCAGCAGTTTTAGTGTTGAGAGTGAAATTTTCTATTCAGCAACAATAGATCAGTTGACAATGGTATGTAGAGGTAAAGTTTGGAACACAATTTTCGACTTTGCAGCTTTGTTGTGACTAGTTTGTAGGTGAGCATATCAAAAATCCCAACCCCTAAATCTTGCGCTGAAGGGATGAGGGTCGTTTGAAAGTTGCATTTTCCACTTATTACTTACATGCCTATATCTTGGGAACATGTATTCTATTGACATAATCAACTACATAAAATTGAAGCTTAATAAATTTCCTACAAGTTTTGTTTAGTAGAGATTCTAGATAAATCCGATACTTCTCGAGATATTTATGTTCTAAAGTGATGTATTTTCGAAAAACCAGGTTTCCTTTATTTTTTCGCTCTTTTAAGTCTTATACAATAACTTTTCAACAATTGATGAGACAATAATGTGCTGATTATGAGATTGTAAAGCATTGAATTATCTTTCATTTCATGTATAATTCGACTATTTCACGCATTTCCATACGACTGTTGCAGCAGTTTTAGTTTTTGTTATGTTAATCTCTTACTATCCTTAAAAGAGCTGTGGAGTTGAAAATTGAGTTCCAAACTTTTTCCTCTATAATCTTTTGTTGACTGGATTAACATGTAATATGTTTTATTTCATCATACAGCTCCACATTATCAATGGAAGTTCCATATTTATTTGCAGTTCTATTATTTAATATTCAATATCTATTGTTTTGGGATGAATACCTTTTATACTTAGAATAGGAAGAGGACCATAACATTACATTTTTGTAAACTTTCATTCGCCAAGACTGAAATGTTAAATTTTCTGAAATCTTAAATGTTGCATTTTTATATTCTTGTAATTGAAGAACAAAGGAGTATAAACCCAAAGAATAGTAATTAATTATCCGTTTTTTAACTATTTTTGAATCTACAGTCAAGTTGAATGTTGGTAGTTTCGTCAAAAATAGTTAGAATAGAATAGAATTTATTTATAATCAGGGCCATGCCCTATATACAAAGAGTTGAGTACACAGTATTCGATAATACAATAAATTAATTTGCTATTTGATTAAATCACTTTTTCCTTATAAGTTCTTTCGAGTATTGTTTTTAGTTTGACACATAATTATAGGCTATTATTATTTCGAAATTGAGTCCAAGTGTCGGTTTAGCCTGTGGTACTTAAAATTAATGACCTAATTCTAACAGCTTCTACACAAAAATTATATAAATTATTTATTTTATAGCTTCTACACAAAAATTATATAAATTATTTATTTTTACAACAGTTGAATTTGAAAGATCCATAGCTTTATCTGATTCAATTACATTTCTAATAAGTTTGCCAATGTAACGTTTTCTTGCGTCATTATACATGGGGCATATCAGTAAGAAATTAATGTTGTACCGTTTCGTCGGTTCTAGGATTGCAGATTGTACAGAGCTCCCTGCAGTTAATCCAAGTACCCTTTCCCTCAAGAAACAAGTAAAAGCATGTGTCACTGGCTAGTTTCAGTTGGGAAACACAGCGGATTTTCGAAAAAGCCAACTTGAAATTCAGTTGTTCGCCTATTACAAAATTTGGGTTAAAAATGTGTACCTACCTGGGTAATGAATGAGAATCAAGGGCCCTGCTAACATCTAAATTGAATAAGTTCTCGCTATGCTTGTCAAAAATAGTTTACAAAAACGGATTATTAACTGGCAGTCTGTCATGGAAAGTGAAATAGATGCGAAATTATATTCATCGAAATTTGGGTGAGAGACAGTTTTGGGCTTTGCCTGTTGTTCTCTCTCGATCATACTATTCTATTCTATAGTCTGTAACTGTTAATGAAGGGAATAAATAAACAAAACAGTGTGTGAGAATCTTTGCTTTCATCATTGATATAAAATGACTGGTCAAGAGAATGAGCAACTTAAAATATGCAACTATTTCAGTAGCAGAATAACCTTAATTGAAAGAATAAGACGTTGATGTTGTCAATACCACTATATTTGTTCAAAAATTAATTCACATTACAGAACCAGGTTTCATGGTAAAACCTACCACATCTTCAGCTGCTACCACCATGAAACCTGGTTCTGTAATGCGGATTAATTTTTGAACAAATATAGCAGAATAACTTGTTAAATGTTAAGCCTATTGAATAAAAAAATAAATGTTAATTTCTAAAAAAAAACTAAAACTACAACATCAATTACACAATATATTAGATAAATTACAATTACATACAATAGTTAGTTACAAAAGTTTTTTATAATGTGTCCTCTTCTTGTTTAGTGTTTTCTGGGTGGAAATTTACCTACTCCACTATGGCGTACCATGTTCTAGAGTAGGTTTTGTTTGTTTTTTGTGCATATTATTGATTAGTTAGTGTTTAGTAGTCATTAGTTGTTTAGTTGTTGTTTTAGTTGTTTTAGTTATTGCCACAGTATTCCAGTTTGACTTTGACTGATATTTACTGAACATCTCATACTGCTGGCATTGTGAAGATAATCAGTAGAAATACAGTATAAATTTGTGCTGACCTTGTATTCTGGCATCCAAATAACTCTGTAGACCCAGAAGTGTGCAGGGCAGTTTAACTTTTTTGTCGTTTGCGTTACATAATATCTTTTTGTGGAAGAATTCATAACAGCCTGTAACAGATGAACAGTTGAACAATTGAATTAGGAATATAAATACTTCATCAGAAAATATTTAGATTTTCAACTCAAAATATTCCCTAATATCAAATATCATAAATTCTTTTTGGTTTCCAATAAATGTATTTGTATATAAAATGGAAGAATTGACTCACCAAATAAACCAGGTTGCAAATCTTGATTGATACCTTGCAGTCTCCTATTAAAGGTGGGGTGGACGTAGGTGAGGATACGAATTAGAAGGTGACAGTGGTTTCGAAACTGCAATGAATATTAGGTATTTTTCTTCAATATCCACACATTGTATTGAAGCACTATTTTTCTGATGAATATTATTTTGTTTGTGAGTATTTTCAACTCCGATAAATGGAAAATTAGAAATGATTTTTTACTAAACAGTTTATCCTCAGTTAAGGAACTGGAATAACCAACCGGCTTTTTAAAAAGAATTATTTAATTATTTAACATAATAATACATCTAGTTCTAATACATGGTTATAAGCGATGTACGCTCTACGAGCTCTGGCAACAGACTGACTCGAAAAAGCAACTAAACTAATGGCTAGTAATTCACAATGCATAGCTACATCAGCATTATAAAGGGTGTTACCAAATGTACCGTAACTCTTGATACTTAGACGTTGCTAACTTCAATATTAAGCTATACAATACTTTAATTAGGGAGAACGAATTTCTTCCTGGAAATACTCGACAATTATTTCCCGAGCACGAATTTAAAAGGGCTGGATTTGAGCCGAATCGCTCAAATACCAAACCCAACGATACGAGAGTGATGCTTTCTAATCGACAGTTCTGCAAACACTGGCTGTAGTCAAAAGGTCGTTTTTCAGGAAACAGCCCCGAAAGAATTTTTCTCGACGGTTCTATATGTATTTAGGGGCGCTGAATTCGAATCTGAAATTTCCGAAATTTTGGGGGTTTTGGGGGTGAAGCCGCCCTCTAGCGTGTCAGAAAATTTCAGATTCGAATTCAGCGCCCCAGAATACATATAGAGCCGTCGAGAAAAATTATTTCGGGGCTGTTTCCTGAAAAACGACCATTTGACTGAACTACGACCCCGGACCGCCCGGGCGAGCGTCGGCCGAGACCCAAAAAAACCCTGAGTAACAAGCTGCCGGGAGCTCCATGAGATAAGGGAAGCCACTCCTTCTGATAAGTACAGCTAGCTCCCAAATAAGTACAAGTAAATACAGCGGTAACATTTCAAACGCAAATAACGTAAACAATCAATACAGTAATACATAAATAACTGGATGGTTGTATGAACTAGTGATCGATATAAAAATTCATTGACATGAGTGAGTATTATAATGTGAAAAGTGAACCCATGAGTGAGTATTATAATGTGAAAAGTGAACCCTTTAACTTACTATGAATTTTGCTATTCCTTTTGCGCATTGTAAAAATTCTATGGTGTGCAATGCATGTAAGGTGTAGCCTATGGGAAGTGAATTCAAGTGTTTGTTCAGACTTTTATTCCTCACACTATGATTCAAGATTCGTTTATTGTCAGAACATTAAAAACAAATGCAAGACATCGTCAAAAAAACATACAAGCAATCACAAATTTAACAACATCAATATATCACAAGTCATAAAAATTACATTACATCAAGTCATTTATACTGTAAGGACAGCAGTCAATTAAAATATTTTTAACACAAATTTTGAACTGTCTAATCTCAAGCTCTTTTATTTCAACTGGTAACTTATTGAACATTCTTTTTCCAAATTTAACAAAACTATTCAACATTAATGTGGTAGTTACACTGTGTCATTCTGAGTGCTGTAGCTTGTCTAGTATGATAGCTGTAAACATTACTAACAATTGGAAAACCGTTTACATTTTTCTTTGTGTACATCAGGCATTCAAAAGCATACAGTGCAGTAATTGACGTAATTCTGAGGTTCTTAAACAATGGTTACAATGGTTACGACTATCTTTATTACAAATTACTCTAATAGCTCTCTTTTGTAATACAAAAAGCTTCTTCACATTTGAAGAATTTCCTTCATGCAACAATGCCATATACCAAATGAGGCTGAATATACGCATAATAAACAGCAATCAACACAACAAGACTTACAATATGCCTTAATCTGCTAAGCATAAAACTACCTCTAGATGCCTCAGATACACAGTAAGCTGGCATGTTTTTCCCACATTAAATTATATTGTAATGTGATGCCCAGAAATTCAACATGATTAATATCACATCTGCCACTTAAATCAAATTCTGACAACTGTGTTTTTGTCTTTGTTAAGCATAGTTTATACGATGCCAATTGGTGAGACAGTTGTCTTTGGACAATTGTCATCACGTGGTTGCGGATTGTCGGAGGCCAGTTGAACGAGAATATGTTTATACGCGGCCAACTATTGGCACGTCAGTTGACAGCTAAACATGTCCGAGTTGTCCGTCATCTGTTGTGACTAAACAGCTGAACTGGCAAAACCAAGACAGTGCTACTGACCTACACCGTTCACACGGCGCCAATTGTCGCGACAACTGAGATTCCGAGTGGTGGGGGGCTCGCTGGGCCCAATTGACTGTCCATAGTCTACTCCCGGAGACAGTTGAATTTCGGGCCAATTGTCGGGACAGTTGGCAAAACAATTGACCTGAAGTGTTTATACGAAGACAATAATTTTATGCCAGTCAGTTGCCTTATGACAATTGTCTCGCCAATTGGCATCGTATAAACTAGGCTTTAGACAAAGAGAGTTTGCAGCTATCCAGTCTTTGATGGTTGCGTTGATAAAATGTAGGATATTCATGTTGTCATTAATAATATCTCACACTTGACTTGTATTGTATCGCTAGATTGAAATTGAAATTGAAATTTATTCTTCCAAAAAATACATTAAATTACAATATATTACAATGTATAACTAAAAATAGTGGAAAAATATTGCTTTAAACAACCCCTGAGTTACAAGCTGCCGGGAGCTCCATGAGATAAGGGAAGCCACTCCTTCCAATAAGTACAGCTAGCTCCCAAATAAGTACAAGTAAATACAGCGGTAACATTTCAAACGCAAATAACGTAAACAATCAATACAGTAATACATAAATAACTGAATGGTTGTATGAATATCGATACAACAATTTATTGACATAATGTGGAAAGTGAACCCTTCAACTTACTATGAATTTTGCTATTCCTTTTGCGCATTGTAAACATTCTATGGTGTGCAATGCATGTAAGGTGTAGCCTATGGAAAGTGAATTCAAGTGTTTGTTCAGACTTTTATTCCTCACACTATGATTCAAGAATCGTTTATTGTCAGAACATTAAAAACAAATGTAAGAAATCATCAAAAAAACATACAAGCAATCACAAATTTAACAACATCAATATATCACAAGTCATAAGAATTACATTACATCAAGTCATTCATACTGTAAGGACAGCAGTCAATTAAAATATTTTTAACACAAATTTTGAACTGTCTAATCTCAAGCTCTTTTATTTCAACTGGTAACTTATTAAACATTCTTTTTCCAGATTTAGCATAGTTACACTATGTCATTCTGAGTGCTGTGCTTGTTTAGTATAATTGCTGTAAACATTACAAACAATTGGAAAACCGTTTACATTTTTCTTTGTGTACATCAAGCATTCAAAAGCATACAGTGCAGTAATTGACGTAATTCTGAGGTTCTTAAACAATGGTTTATAATGGGTACTACTATCTTTATTACAAATTACTCTAATAGCTCTCTTTTGTAATATAAAAAGCTTCTTTACATTTGAACATCTCCCCCATGCAACAATGCCATATACCAAATGAGACTGAATATACGCATGATAAACAGCAATCAACACATCAAGACTTACAATATGCCTTAATCTGCTAAGCATAAAACTACCTCAGATACACAGTAAGCTGACATGTTTTTCCCACATTAAATTATATTGTAATGTGATGCCCAGAAACTCAACATGATTAATATCACATCTGCCACTTAAATCAAATTCTAACAGCTGTGTTTTTGTCTTAGTTAAACCTAGTTTATACGATGCCAATTGGAGAGACAGTTGTCTTTGGACAATTGTCATCACGTGGTTGCGGATTGTCGGAGGCCAGGCCAGTTAAACGAGAAGATGTTTACGCGGCTAACTATTGGCACGTCAGTTGACAGCTAAACATGTCCGAGTTCTCGTCATCTGTTGTGACTAAATAGCTGAACTGGCAAAACCAAGACAGCGCTACTGGCCTAAACCGTTCACACGGCGCCAATTGTCGCGACAACTGAGATTCCGAGTGGTGGGGGCTCGCTGGGCCCAATTGACTGTCCATAGTCTACTCCCGGAGACAGTTGAATTTCGGGCCAATTGTCGGGACAGTTGGCAAGACAATTGACCTGAAGTTTTTATACGAAGGCAATAATTTCATGCCAGTCAGTTGCCTTATGATAATTGTCTCGCCAATTGGCATCGTATAAACTAGGCTTTAGACAAAGAGAGTTTGCAGCTGTCCAGTTTTTGATAGTTGCGTTGATAAAATGTAGGATATTAATGTTGTCAATTAATAATTTCTCAAACTTGACTTGTATCGCTAGATCATCAGCAAACAGAAACGTCCTGACATCTTAAATACCGGGTGCGATAGCAAAACTTCCTTTTTTGAACACCATCAGTCAGCTGATGTCGCAGTAGAGCAAAAAATAAATTGTCTCGTTAGAGAGGTCAAACCATAAAGTTTTCTTCCCGACATGTTCAGTCGCCACCATTGGAGCAATGAGAAGCGTGCATTTGCTGTTGAGACTTATTTGTCGAGCGGATGTTCTGTGATCACAACCCAGTGCGCATTTCGAAATCGCATTAATTTAGCCCCTTTGGCTACTGTCTCGGACCGGAAACCAATGTTACGGGGGTCACTACGTTCAGACGAACTGAAAATGCGACAAGACAAGTCCCTTGGCTAATTAGGTCACCTGAGAGCATTGAAGCAGTGAGATTTTCAATCTGCAGCGTTCTGCGCGCAAACATGCGTCTGCTCTTGGACTCTCCGACCGTTCTGTGAGACGAGTTCTTCATGATGATATTCATTTTCATCCATACAACATGTCAATCGTGCAGCAACTTTCTGAACGTGACTTCAATTGAGGAAACACTTTCCAGGACGCCTCATCTCAATTGGGAGCGATTTGGAGTGGCCTGCTCGATCTCCCGATTTGAACCCTTGTGATTTATTCTATGGGGGTTTTGAAATCCCTTGATTGTGTGAACCGTTCAAGGACCCTACAAGATTTGAAGACCAATATCAGAGCAGAAATTGCTAACATAACGCCTGCAATGCTGGCAGGAGTCATGACAAACGCCAGAAATCAGTCTACTCAGTGTATGGAGAATTAGGCACGTCACCTACCCGATTAGATATTCAAAACTGATTGAAACAAAACTTTATAAAGGTGTCTACATAACAAAAAATGAATACAATCTTTCAGATCCATACAAAGAGTTTTATCTACTTGAAAAAAGGAAGTTTCGCTGCCGCATCCTGTGTATTCAATAATATCCTATTATATTAGGTGAGCAGTTTCTGTATGTTTTTATTTATTTATGTATGTCCAACGGATCTCGAAAACGGCTCTATTTTCACGAAATTTGGAACATAGTAGGTTCATGATATAAAAATTCGATTGTACTAGGTCTCATCCCTGGGAAAACTCGCTGAAGGACAAAAACAGGATAATAATTATTCATCCTTGGAAAAAACAACTGATAATTTCGTCGTCTGTCGATAATGGAAGTGAGTGAGCGAGTGCATGTGTGTGTGACTGAGACAAAATTATGACTCAGCTGTTGAACTATTGCAATTATTTTAATCAGGTCCTTAATGCCGGTTAGATTTTAATCCTGATTAATTTCAGGAGAACCAATCATAGAAGCCGTCTTTTTAAAAATGGTACATTCTGATTTGGTTTACGTGAAATTAATCAGGATTAAAATTTATCCGGATTTTGTGCAACTAGGCCTTTGTGAGAGAGATTTTTGCATTCCACTGGGAATCTCAATCTCAATCCACCGTGATTAGATAAAACCTTTCTGTATAAACTATAAATATATTATTATCTGCTCTTTCATTATAGAGTTTCTATGATTTTGTACTCCAGAGCGAAGCTCGGTCCCCCGATATTATGATTGAATTGAGCTGATGACCTGTAAGCTACTCGCAAACTGTGCTATGTCCAGTGTGTGAGCAGGTTGCAAACCAGCAATTTAAATGTCAAAACCTTTGATTTTCTATAATTAAATGAATAACCTGATCAGATTGAGGAAAATATGATTGCTTATAAAATAAAATCATGAGAATAAAATAATAATATATAATAAATAAATAAGAAAATAATCATGAGAATAAAATAATTCATGCATACCTCTTTCTCCTTTTTCTCACAATATCTCTTTTTAGCAGATAAATTCATATCCTTGCCATGTTGACATTGATATTGTCTGTATCCAAAATTAAAGTATGGAGTTCCATCTTTCCAACAAATACGTTGTTTTTTGGATGGAGAAACTGGAAAAAGACCAATGTTTCAAGTTGATTAGCTTGTAAATACATGTTCATTGAGCAATCAAAGATTTCAAATTGTTAGCCTTGATTTAGTTGCAAATCCTAGACCTTCTTGGACTTCCTGTCCAAGAACAGGCATGTTTCTGTCATCTTTTCGTCCCATATCTCATTGATTAACTTACAGAATATGACCGAGCTATGAGAAGAACACGTGAGTGGACACGTGTACTTGGCCAGTGAGAAAATTAATGTTCCAGTTGGCCTAATGCGTACAAATGTCTACCAGCGCCAGAGAGTGGATGGGTGGTTTGCCAGCGCTGGCCTTCATTGGCCTTGGTTGGCCATCGCTCCGGAGACCTGTGAAGGCCAGTGTTGTCAAATCAATGCACATTATGTCAACCAATGCGTGCTGTTCCCTGTTTTATCGTCTGCTCTGCAGTTATTAATTATTATTGCGTTACTTTTTTATAGTTTTTATTGTGTTCATGTTGGTTACTATTTCTTTCTTTCTGTGATGGATATGTCGCTGGCTACTGCTGGCCTTGATGGGGGACTGATCACATTGCTGTGTGCATGGCAAGACCAACGCGGCCAAGCCTACCAGGCTGGGCCAGTTTACTGGGACAACATGTGGACTAGGCATAAGGCATTAAAAAGTGATTGCGGTATTTATGAGATTTCTTCGTTTCAATATTTGCAGCTTTATATGAGTTTTAATACAGTGTACAAGTCTATCATGCATCTAAAGATTCTATAGTGGGAATCTGCATGATATATAAGTAGCCTATTGCCTATGTAACGAACTTTTTCCATATTGTAAATCATTTCTCATGTTTGAATAAATACCTTGACATGGGTTACATTATAGTCAGATTGGCTGTGAAAACACACGTTAATCCCACACCTCCAAATGGTCATCTACTATGCGCATATCCCGAGTGGTGTGAAGCGCGATAAACTATCCATCGGCACTGTCAAGTCGGCAGGCAAATATCACAGAGGAGTTTAACCTGCATTGCAGTGGTCATCCCACACGTGCACACTGCTGCAGTTCCGGTGGTACGTGGTACAACCAAGACCCAGACTTATCCTCTAACTTGTCTAAGAGCATAGAAAAGTACTTGTGGTCCTCAAATTGTAATAAACGTCCCCAAGTTAGGCGCTTCCACGTCTACCAAGCAGGCGTCCAGGAGGGACGCGAGAGCGTTTCAGAAAGAGAAAACCGTAGGTGGGGTTTTGATTCTACTTCCAGAGAAGGGGGCTCAACCCATGAATCCTACAGTCTGAGATATTTCACATGCCTGCTACTACCGCAGACGGAGGCACCCTGATTCTAGACCACACTCGAAAACCCCGAGACTCTTCTAGAAGCCTTTCTGTGCCTAGCTATTTCCAGTGTCGAAGAGTCCATAAGATCTCTCATTCTGGAGCTTTCGTCTGGCCATAGCCTACACCCATTGATGAGCCCAGGCTACTCCCAGGAACAAAGGTTATCTTACTCTCCCTGGTTGGCACCTTTCCTCTTCACCATGAGAACCAGCAACCCGCGGCTGGTTTATCCAGTAGCCTACTTCCTGAGATAGGGTGAGGCATAATCCCCGATGAGTTGGAAAGGCCAGTCCTTTCCAAATACCCTTATTCTTCAGGGTCTATGAGTTACATGAAAAAAAACAAATTCTTACCTTTCTCAACGCTGAAGCTCTTTTGCGATTTGATGGTAAGAAATTTTGATGCTGAAGCTACACTATGGCTGTTAAGGTGACTCAAAAATTCACTCAACGTTTTCTTGAAAAATAAAGTTTTTTCCATTTTAAAAGTAGGCATATAAAAAATGAACTAGCTATTAAAATATCATTTTTAAAAGATAATTTGCAGTTTTACGGTTGTAGCTTCAAACCTTTTAATACAATATTCAATAAATCAAAACTAAAAAATACTGTAGTAAATATAAATACAATAGAAATAGAAAAGATTTTAGGTTAGAACGCTCAAGTTATGCAGTATGCAGACGCCACACTCTCGCCGAGTTTGTGAAAAGCAGCCTACTCACAGGCGTTTGCCTCGGGCGAGGTATTCAACTATTATAAATGGGTATGGGAGTGCGTTCGTCTGTTTGTCAATAAGCTGTGCGCCGAGACAAGTGGTTGAGTTGAAACCACGGTATATAGAAGAAGATTTTCATCTAAATATCGTGGTTGAAACCCTGTCAGCATTTTGTTTGCTATAAGTAGCCTTGTCAATGTCAATGAAGACAAAAAACATAGTCCTAAGTAACAGATTGGGGGAAAGCTGATTTCTTGCAGGGTGTTATTGAACATAACCTGGAAATCCCCATTGTTACACTGCTTGTCTTCCTCCGAGGACCACTACCACCACCAATGTTCGAAAGTGCAATGGTTTCAAAAATAAGTATATCTCGGCTCCAACTCATGATAGAAATCTAACTTTGATGTAATCATCCTTTAAAGGATGGATGGATCTACATTCAATGTCACATAACATTCCATTCTATATCTACAGTTCAAGAATTTTTGTTCTTATACAAAACAAGAAAATTGGAAAATTTCCACCTTATAAATGTATATTTGCAATAAAATAATTCTAATAAAATTATACAGCCTATATATATATATATATGTCCAATAAAAGTTCACGCTTCAATACTGGCACTCTTAATTATTACCGATTAGTGAATCCCATGCTTAATGAATCACTCATCCACACTATATTGTCAAATAATGCAAGCTGTTTCCTGCTTTCATTTCTGCTCTGCTCTTTTTCTATGTAATTGAGTTGCCATGGACCCAATAATTGTTATTGTGTCTCTTCTCCCATGTTTTTCATAATATTCTTATTGTGTTTATTTTATAGTTTATTTTTTGAATTTCTATCATGAATATTATGTCGCTTGCTTCCGCCTGCTAACGGCCTTGATGAGGCACTGGCACAAAATAAATGAGGGGTGTCTTGGCAAAGTCAGCAATCTCCACTAGAGTATTTTATTGCTGGGAAATCACAAAAACTGTACCTGGCACATATACCATTACTTTCATGAAATTTTTATGTGATAATTAAGATAATATCATGAGATCATTATATACATGCTCAAGGTCCTAGATTGATCACAAAATCTGTAGGAGATTGCTGAGTTTGACATGTATTTATGGAGTTTGCTGTCTTTGAAACTAATATGTTAGTTTCACATAAAAAATGAAATGA
Organism: Nilaparvata lugens; assembly: GCF_014356525.2. Taxonomy (NCBI): domain Eukaryota; kingdom Metazoa; phylum Arthropoda; class Insecta; order Hemiptera; family Delphacidae; genus Nilaparvata; species Nilaparvata lugens. The sequence goes on along the minus strand of NC_052505.1, from coordinate 77,455,428 downwards.
CAGAAAAGCCTTTCTGAGTCTATAATATTAACACAATATAATATATTATTATTCATGCATGATTTAAAATAGTTTATACAAAATGCAGAGACCACGTTCTAGTTCAATATATATTTATTTTTCAATTCAAATATGTACATTTCTAGTTCAAAATTAGCTGATAAGAAAAATTCAATGGAAGAAATAGTAAAAAATAATAGGGGCATCATAATAGTTAAACTGAATACTCTGGAATATATACAGTTCCTTCGCACTCAACATCAGAGTCTTGCTTTTCCCTAATAATATTATAATTATGACCAAGGAAATTTGAAAAATAATCTAGTTCTCTTTACTTCTTCCCAATTTCCACCAAAATGTTTTATCAACAAGTTCTTTACATCCCTACATTTTTCTTCTTTCACAGTATTGCAATATTCATTTATAGGTAATTATTGGGTTGAGATGTTTCAACCCATGTTGACGATCCACAATTAATTGAAAACAATATTCACACAAAATTTGTAACTTTCTCTTTAAATAGTGTTTTTACGACGTTTACGTTACAACTGCAACTACATGGAGTCTTTGGAGATAACAGAAGAGCTACCTAACCTACCAAAATGGTCATTTGACTGAATATCCAACTGCCATTGGTCGCTGTGGAGATTGCTGTTTCTGAAGCAAATGGTACAGTGGATATTGCTGACTTTGAAATGAATAAGAGTTTTTCAACTCGGTTTTCTACAGGAAATTGCTGTCTTTGACAAGAACTGATTTTATCATTGAAAAGAGCGCCATTAATAGTACAATATAGCATCAAAAAATCATAAAGTGAAAAAATTGGAGATTGCTGACTTTGCCGCGACGCCCCTCAGATATGTATACTGTGGCACTGGGACTGGTCACCTTGGATTGCAATGTGGATGGCACGACCAACGCGGTTAATCCTCTAGGCCAGGCCAGCTTACTGGGCCAACGTGTGGACCAGGCATCAGCTCTCAGCTGTTTTTTGATACACACACAGTCACAATAATAATGTGAAGAATTTTAGGTTATATTTTTTCGTGAGGTATAAGTAAATATTTATATTTGTATTGGGGACAATATTCTTTATTGGAACTACGATAATTATATTTCATCAATATTTTAAAACTTCAATTTTCCTTGTCATTCTTGAATAAATGTATTTGATTAATTCTGTGTTATACTGTAATATCAACCAGAACTTGGACACAAAACTTAAACCATGAACGGACTTTAAAGTTGTTAACATGAATGAAATCTACATACCTCGATACCGATTGATCCAAGTTCCCAAACCTTATTATGTTTATTCAGTTGAAGTGATAATAGATTGCCTGCAACACAAAGTTGAAAAGCGATACAGTGCGTTCCACTCCCTTCATAGAGAGGTAGGTTGTCATCAAAGTACTAACAAGTGAATTACTGTATTCATTTTTTATCTACTGAAAATTGTGTTATACATGTAAGACCAACAATATCAGGAAAGATTTCATGTAGAATACTTCCGTCCTAAGAAAGAACCAAAGAACACAGTAGATTATGTAGGCTTCCCTTCCTTCAAAACAGTTCTGAAAACATCCATCAAAGTCTTCAACTAATTTTAATAACTTTTGAAACAATTTCTATTTTTTACAACTATATTGCTTCTTTGAAATCGGAGGTAATTTGGTTTTGATTCAAATGTAACTTATAACTTTTTACACTTACTGCGATAAGATTTCCCAGAGCTCAACTTAGTATCAAACATATGCATACAACTTGGCATAGTATATCTTCAAATAACAGGAACATGTTTACTGGCCTAATCATAACCAACTTTTCAGTCCAGGAATAGATTGCGTTTGGGTATTCAAATTCCCAGACTAACCACCACCTGGACACAATTCTTATTACCTACTAGCACATTCCTTTTGCCGTAGTCTTCCCTGGTATATCTTGTATACTCAGAGGGCAACCCTTGGCGGTTTTTAAGTAGTGGCTGCTCAGCATTGAACATGTTGAACTTCACTTCTTAGCCCATGTGGTTTGCAAATATCTTTTAGAGTAGCTATCCATATTAATAATATTCTAATCAATTCCATCCTGTTTCGGAATAATCCTATTCATTTTTCCATCGTCTGTTCTGAGCTAAATAGATAATTTTAAAATTAGTATAATTAGATTGTAGAATATATTTGCTAAACAGTAAGGATCTAGCCGATATACGACTAAGGCGTTCCACCCTTCAGTCTGCTAGTGCTACCTGGTCGCGGGTTCTAATCACATCGAATGGGCATGGACGTTTGATAATCTCATCAAGTCACCCTCGCTCTTCCCATTGCCACAGAGAAGAAGTAATCTTCTACTTTGTGCCATTACCCATGCACAAGCAAAAAGCTTATGTGGGTATCATCCGCACTAAATAAAAAATAAATAAAAGTGGTGATGTTCAAAATTTATTCTGAACTTTTTTCAGTTGATTTATTTATCCTTATTTCAACTATTTATTCATATGCGTACGAAGATACTATTGTTTATTTGTTATAAATACCGGTACCTAAAGAAAAGACGTTTATTGTTGCAGTTGAGAAAGTCTTTCAAGACTCCACCTTTTCCGCCAAAAAGGGTAAGATGCGCTCAGCCAAAGGTTCTTGAACAGAGACGTCAAAGTCTGGAAAAATATCTACAAACAATGTTCAAATTTGCTCCAAGTCGCACTCACATTCTGACTTTCTTGGGAATCAGCAAAACACCACCTGAAGGGCCTGAGTAAGATATTTCTTTTCTATTCATTCATCCGATATTTATCTCTATCCATCCAGGTTCCATTCTGCATTCTTTAATCTACTGCATAGAGAAAAGATAGCATAAACTTATGCTTTCTTTCCTCTATGTTCATTGTTTATGTCCACATAGTGTGTATATTTTCAGCATTTATAACAAACAGAAGGGGGAAATCTCTAAATATAAAAGGAGTCATGGAACGAAACTAACAACAATGTTTGCTTTCTATGTTAATTTATTAAGTAAACTAATCTCATTCAAAATTGAATGGACAGATAAACTAAAAACTCATAATATATTGAAAAGGTGGATGAATTTATGAAACTGACTTTTAGTAAGATTTTGATACGATAATTGATTAAATATTTGATAACTAATTAGTAAGATTTTGATAACTAATTTTGATGCGATATTTCCTCATTTCAATATTCTTTTTACCTTACATATTTATGAATTTACATATTCACTACTAATTTCAAATATTTAGGAACTTGGTCAGATAGTGGGATTTAACATGAGCTAGAAAGATATGGCACTCGCCATCATTAAAATGTATCAATTCATAACGTTTAAAATTAAACACTGAAAATTCAGCTCCATGATGATTTGAGTATCATTGGAAACTTTATTTCTAAAATTTTCAAACAAACTCAAGCAATTAATAAATCAATTGCGAAGGAAACACCATGATATGTTTTCTTCCAATATTACAATAACATTTTGTTTCAAATAGTTTTACCATTTTTCATTTTTATTTTTGCTGAGGATGATGCCAAAATTAGCCTCAGGTTTGTGGTTGGCAATTAAAAGAATGATGATGATAGATAGTTAGATTAAATAGATAGATTATGGTACATAAAGCTTCAGGTGAGTTTTGAACCACTTTAAACGCTATTTTAAAGTCTACTAATATCGGTTTGCAGAGTTGTCCTCAAGAATTCAACCTTCTAATCGAGCACGGCGATCATGTTTTGCCTGCAATTAAAACCACTTATCAAACCCTTGTTATTTTCTTATCCCATCAACATCTATATGTTATCAAAATAACAGATACAAGTTATTCTCGATTGATTTGATTTTTCTCATGTATCCTCATATTTATAACAGCAGTACGTATTTTATACTTTTGAGTCATTATCCCCCATACTAGTATTATGTTGAGTCAATTTCCAACTTATAAGGCCCTGTTGCATCTTACTTTCATAACATATATAAAATAAAATAAATAAAGGCCTTTATTGAACATTTTCGTGCGTAATAAACATTAGATAGTAATTATTAACAATATTAAACAATATAAATATTAACAATAATAAATATTCATTACATTAAATAAACAGGTACAGGCAAAATGTCGGCTAATTCCCCATGGCATATCGCCGTCTGGGGGAGTTGATAAATACTTTATTTGACCACCATAATGTAATCAGAATTTCAATTCAGTTCAGAGTTTTTAAATCAGTTCAATAATTGAACTCCTGGATCATGAAGTATCTGTACTTCCATGCATCCCTACAGTACCTTCCCACAATCCTCCAATTCTTCCCGTCAAGGTGAGTCTTCAATTCGGCGTGGAGCAAGAGACTCCTTCCAAAGTGTTGACGTCGTATCTCCGCCAGAACCGGACACCTGGCGACGAAATGAATTATGTCCTCTTCCTCTTTTAGGCTACACAGAGAGCAAAGCTTCACAGCCTGGCTGTGAGAATATTTATTGAGTTGGACTAACTCCGTCCTTGCCTTCATAAACCATTTAATAAGAGTGAAGTCGGTCAGCTCATGGACGTAGTCTGTGAAGGGTGCCAATTCTGGGTACAATGAACATCTCCCACTTTCCTGCAGTCTTCTCCTAAATCCTGACTGAAGTTCATCCGTCACTCTGGCCAGCACTGATGGTACATGACATGTGATCAGATCCGATGCAGAGACTCCATACATATCCTGTAGACTCAACCAGTCGTTGTATATGAACAGTTTCTTCTCAATGATTTTCTCCAATAAAACACGAGGATATCTGTGGGCAGGCAGCTTCATACTCCTCTGCAAGAACTTGATATGAAGCTTCAATGTATGAACAAGCAGTGGAACCGCCTGGGTCTCAAGATAGAGACAGTAGTTTGGAGTCCACATAGGTAGGTTGAACACTTTCTTGAGGAAGAAACGCTGCACTTTTTCCACCTCTTCAATCATTCTTCCCCCCAAATCTGTGCTCTGTAGCATACAACCGATCTCGAAACTGCCTCAAAGACCCTAAATTTGGATTTGAAGGGTATATTTTTTTCTGCTAGCAAACCATTGAACATAATTAGTGCCATCTTTCCCGAGGAGGATTTCTCTTTAAAATGTTCTGTCAATGAAAGTTGCGACGTCAAGTTCATTCCCAGATACTTATAGCTTTTAACCACTTCAATTGGTTCGTTTTTATATCGCCAGACATCATGTTTGCTAGTTTTACCTCCCCTTCGGAAAATTATTATTTTAGATTTGTCAAGGTTCACCTGAAGGTTCCACTGTTCACAACACATTTCCAGGTTCGCTATCATCTTCCTCAGCATCAACCTATCCGGTGCGAGCAGGACTATATCATCAGCATATGCTAAAAGCCGGATGCACACGCCACCAACGCTGACTCCTCCCTCCAAATAATCCTCCAGATCGTTGACAAACAATGAGAACAACAAGGGGCTCAATAGGCAACCCTGCTTTACTCCTGTGTGAGTTTCAAACTTTTCTGAAAGCCCTTCTTGTCCCCAAACTCTAGCTGTTGTTCCATTATACAAGTTTTCCAACGCATTTAGCATTTTAAGCGATACTCCAATTCCAGAAAGTTTATAAAACAATGCTTGTCTATCGATCCTATCAAATGCAGCAGAAAAGTCCACAAAGAATGCATATACTTTTTTCCGCTTCTCATGCAGCTTGATGTTGACAATGCTCATCAAGTTGAATATATTATCGATCGTGGAATACGACTTTCTGAACCCGGCCTGAAACTCCTTTAAAATTCTGTGATGCGTAGTCCACCTCTCCATCTTGTCGAGCAGCGTCCCAGTAAAAAGCTTTCCTATGGTGTTGCCAAACGATATTCCTCTGTAATTTTTTGTTTCATTTCTGTCCCCTTTTTTAAATATGGGATATATAATTGTTTCTTTGAAGGTTTCTGGGATCCTGGAAGAGTCATATAGGCCATTGAAAATTACCACCATTTTCTCTAAGAAGGCAGCTGGCGCGTGCTTGAAAAACTCGTAGGTGATTCTGTCTTCACCTGGTGCTTTGTTCTCTTTGACTTTCCTAAGAACATTGTCCAGATCCTGTAGAACGATTGGTGAGTCCAGAATTCTATCCTTGACATATGGCACAGCATATAAAACCCTATCAGCTACGATGGTAGGATTCAGCAGTTGATCAAAGTGTCTCACCCAATCTTCTAAACAAATACTTACTCCAACACAAAACTGTTTTTTCCTGTAACACCTTACAAGCTTCCAGAAATCTCCTGAGTCATTGACCATCTTGAACCTTTCTGTCAATGTACACCAAAATTTTTTTCTCTTCTCTATGCACAGCAACTTAAAAGCTCTATTTGTTTCCACATACTTGACTCTAATTAATTCCGAGTTTGTTTTTCTGAACAATTTCAACATACCAAACGATTCTTTTCTCTTTCTTTCACATTCTAAATCGTACCATGATTGGTTCCCTTTCACCCTTGAGTGGCTGTCCATCTGTCCAGCAGAGGCAAACTGACTTATTGCCAACAACAAATACCTCAAATCATCTTCCGGCTCATTCCAGCTCCGACGCGCTCCAATCTTGACACTGAGAACTTGCTGATACCTTATTTTATTCTGTGGCGTCCATCGAAACTTCCTTCTTATTGGGATCGCACAGGTATTTGTCACTCGAGCATGCTCAGACAGGCCAATCGTGGTCACTATCGTGAGAATCTTTTTGTTATCAAGTCCTACGGGCCTACAGCTTATCTGGAAACACTCGGAAAGAAATTCGGTGGAGCTCTTGTATTTCTATATAGTTGGACAAGATAGTGTAGCAGTTGAACAGTACTTATCTATAGTCAGCTCCCTTCCTCCTCTCCACCACGTATTCCACTGTAATAATCGACAGCTTTTGCTTCAGGCTCGGTTCTAACCTCAAAGTATTCGCAACAATATTTTAATAAAAACAAATTATTTGATAACTTTGATTGACTTTACAAAGTGTTAATTAAATTTTGGATAACTACTAAACGATATACTGTAAAAAAGTGACTCAAAAACACACTTTAACACACTAGAACAGTGAAATGATTAAGAGCGACAGAAAACACAACAGTCCTGCTCAGCTTATCCAACTCAACCTTATAACATATATATTATAAAATAAATACAAAATCGTACTAGTTAATTTTTGAAATTTCATTTTCCAACTTCTAGAAATTGTTCAACTTTTGTATTCACTTTTCAAAAGTCTATTCCGTTTTTCTCTATAATTATCTTGAAATGAAAATACATATACATCGAGAAATAATATGGTTTCGTAGTCGCGCTGATAAGCTATCCATAAGATAAGTTAAGCTCCATGCGCCTGCTACTTTGTAAGGGTGACCACTTTGCGAGCCCAACTCCATTATGAATATCATTTATGAGTTTAAAAATCGCTTCCTAGTGTTTCGGGACCCACCTAAAGCTGTAGCACTCATCCCTCATCATCATCCTTCCATTACCCACGCACAAGCCTAAAGCTCATGTGGGGATCAACCTCAGAAAAAAACTAGTTTTTATTAAAGTTTCGCATAGGATCTCCTTTTTCATTAGTAATTTCACTCAATAGAAGTATTTACATGTTATTATTATAAAGTATTTTACAATGTTATTAGTTATATTTGTTGATCGTTAGTTATATCGTTAGTTGATCGTTATATTAGTTCGCCTCCATTGTGCACATTGGGTAACGCTTAATGGACTAGCAAATAATGGTGGTCAGACAAACGTATGTTCTCCTGACCGAACACTACACAACATCTCAAAGGAATTGAAAATATACTGTGTATATGTAGACATTTGAGACTCATGAGCTTTGTACAGGGTGTCCCACCAAGGTTGTAACAGCCGTTGACCATAGATTCTACTCGACATATCTGACAAAAATGTTCAGTAAACTGTTTTCCTATCGACCTTAGTTTTCGAGATTTATCGATTTTTCGATATTTTCGCAATATGCCTACTTCCGATCATTAAATACTCAATAACTCGAAAACTACTGGTCAATTTCAAGGGTATTGTTGGAAAGAGAAAAACATTTCAAACAAGATTAATGTAATTTTATTTGTTGTAAGATATTTTGTAGTTTAGGGCTCAAACTTGGAAAATAGCTATTCTTCAAATTCAAAGTGAAATTTCAAACAGTTTTTTCTCGGGTTTTCTCCAGTTATTTATAATGGTTTAAATATTTCAAAAACTACTCCATTTCATAAGCTTTCGAATGAGTATAAATTCGAAAAGGTGAGTTCCATGATAAAGTGTTCAAATTACCTTTCCGAATTTATATACATGCGAAAGCTTATGAAATGGAGAAGTTTTTGAAATATTGGAACTACTATAATAACCCGGAAAAAACGGTTTGAAATTTCACTTTGAATTTGAAGAATAGCATATTTTCAAGTTTAAGCTCTAATAAAAAATTGCAAGATATCTTACAACAAATAAAATTACATTAATCTTGTTTGAAATGTTTTTCTCTTTCTCACAATACCCTTGAAATTGAAATTCAATCAGTAGTTTTCGAGTTATTGAGTATTTAATGATCGGAGGTAGGCATATTGCAAAAATATCGAAAAATCTATATATCTCGAAAACTAAGGTCGATAGGAAAAAGTTTACTGAACATTTTTTGTCAGAAATGTCGAGTAGAATCTATGGTCAACGGCTGTTACAACCTTGGTGGGACACCCTGTATGTGTTGTGTATCTGCCATACGCTAAATAAATAAATCATAATTTTCATCTCAATTCTCATGTACACTACATTTTTCAAAATCAATTTACTCTCCATGTCAATTTTTCTATTCTGACTCACGCTTCGCGCTCGGCAAGGGATTTGCTCCTTGCCCCTTGCACCCTGTGGGGTGGGTAGCAACCTCCGCGCCTAGCGCATGTCCAATACAGTGATATCATCTCATACTATATAGAAGAAGGATGATACACCCAGGTGTTGAGTAATAGTAGGAGTATTGTCAGATAATGGAGAAACATTTCAAGTTCCAATTCTTTATTTCATCAATTGAAATAATTTCCAGTATTGATATGATGTGTATGATAATGAGATTGTGGCAATAAGAAGATAATATATAGTTATTTCTATAAATGTAATGTATTGTGAAATTTATTTATATATTTTTTTCATTTCAGGAAAAACAAGAATCTTGGTCATCATCCAGTTTTTTGTGTTGATCCACAAACCGATCTCAAACGAAGCAGTCTTCCCGATATAATAACGGATGGTGTTCTTGATGCCATTTACAAGTATTAATGATAATTCCTACATCACATGAATCAATGCATTGAATCAAAGCTTTATTTTTACTGCCATGTAACTAAAAGTTCTCAAATGATAATTATTGTTTCAAATTCGCAAATTTTAAAGATATTGTAGTCATTAGTGCTAGAAAAATGTAAGTAGATAATAAGATTAAAACTGGCAGCTAATCTGCATTTTTATAGAGTAGTTCCTTAAAATTTTTAATTATAGGGATCAAATCAAGAATTCCTTTTGAAGGGATTCAGGTATCTAATGGTGCATGTACTTTTCTCAAATATGTAGACTTTATTTTTAATATTCAATAAAATTGATTATTCAATCAAATTTTATTCTTCTTGGAATTCATGTACTTTATAACTAGATCATCTCTTAATATTTGAATCACATATAATTCATAAAATGTGATTGGCGACCAAGCAAATTGATTTAATGGTTCTGTTGTTGTGAATTTGGCGATTGCTCAAGCTTTCTCTACTTCTATCATTATTAATCTATTTATTCCATTAATTTATGTTCACTACTCCGTTATTGGGCTTACAGAGAGACACACCCAAGACTTACCACAAGTCCTTAATTTTTCTCTTTTCATTTCATGCAACATTTTCTTCTATTTGAACGATCAACATTTCTAAAAAACAGAGGTCAACATTTCTAAAAAAAAAAAACAGAGGTGAAACTATGAATGGAATAGCCATTTTCGCCGTAAAATCCACTCAGGAACTTGAATTCTCTGGTGGATAAAATTGGATTCAGAGTTATTCTAGATGATGGAACCATTTTTAAAACTTGGTACTTATAAAAGTAAAAATGCAAAATGGACAATTTTTATACCATTGGAAAGAGAATTCAAAGTTTCAAAGTTTTTATTAATACCTTACAAGTGTAAGTCGGTGCACTACAATTTGCAACTCACTTTTTGCAAACTCAATAACGCAAAAAACCTTGTGCTCAACAGGTTTTTATTCACAACTGAACCTGAACAGTGGCACAGAATGGCGGCCTATTATTGCGAGAACTCTACCGGCCAGTTAAGCCCAGGCCACACCAAACTCGCTCCCGCGGCGGTAACGAAGTTAAAAAACTCGCTTTCCATGTTATTAAATTGAGCAGGCCACACCGAGCTCGCGCCCGCAGAGGGAGTACCTTGGCGGTAGTTTCACTTCGTCGTGCCAGGCGAACTTTTGAAACGTCTGCTGGTGGTACTACCGCCGAGGTAGCGAGCTCGGTCTGGCCTGCCTGCACAATTCAATAACATGGAAAGCGAGTTTTAAAAGTTCGCCTTTGTTAGGGCATGCTACTAGAGAACCACACTCATCAAACAAAACCAAACTACCGCTAGCGGACGTTTTTTGGTGTGGCCTGAACTACCACCGCGGGAGCGAGCTCGCTACCTCTAGCAGACGTTGGTGTGGCCAGTGCTTAAAGAAACCATCACTCACCGCCACAAAATTTGAAACTTTCTCTTCCCATTTGTATAGATATTGTTCATTTAGGATTGGTACTTTAGTATATATGAGTATTTAAAAATGTGTTCATCATTTAGAATAACTCTGTATTCAACATAATGACTAATGTCTTATCATTTATTATGCATGAAAAATATATGAAAGCAGCAGTTTCCATGCGCTTGATGCAATTCAAAACCAATCAGTCGATAAAAGGTTGATAGCACATTGTTTTACTGTTCTAACTCACCTTTAGACTGAATTTTTTCCCCATTTTTATGCACAATATAGGCCTACAGGTTGTAGATCCGTATTCACGCCCATGAAAAGAGCACGCATTGGTATATGGCGCTGTTAATATCACTAAATTAAAAACAAAACAGTACAGTTATCGTATGTATTTGAGTTGTAATTAAGCCGCTTCATTATAACATGTACTCAGTCATTCTCCGCTCCTCAGTTACCAACGCATTTTCTTATAAATTTATGAAAAATGTACATTATGCGTATCAACAACAAACAATTTCTGACTATAGTCAACCGGAATAGCCCGATGAAAATTGGAACAAATTAGAGCAACGTTGCCAAATAAGAATTGATCAAGAGTTGTTCACAGCTGATTATACATGAAAATTAATTAATATTAATTTCTTAAAAACCTGGCGTATTGGCAACGTTTATGGGTACAGGGGGATGAAGAGGTACTCATTCGTTCCAGTTTGTATCACCACTTTGTTCCAGAATGTTTTTATCACCTCTTTGTTCCAGAATGTATCACCACTATCATCTTCAACATTATAAAGTAGCTCATTTAAACTCGATTACAAAAAGTATAATTTTTTCGATTATAAAAAGTAAAATTTATTTCAATTTATGTAGGTTACCTTTGAATTCCCTATTTATCAGATATCTAAAATTTAGTAATAGCTCATTCACACAATAAAAGCGATTTTGCAAGTTATTATTTTACTTTTGATTTCGATTGATTGTGTTCTAAACAACTCTCAACACACAAACTCCCACCAAACTTTTCTTGAGCTTCTAGTGTCCATTGATTACTTTTGTTCCTGGGAATCGATGAACTTGTTTCATAAGGGCTGGGAAAAGTTTGAGGTGGTGTGGCCTGAGCTCTTCGGACTACGAATCGCAGTCCAATCGCAGTCTCCTATGCTCTCCGAATATTGAAATTCCAGACGCAGGCGATAAGTGTGCAATGAACGGATCAGTTTCATTACTTCGGGCCACCTCAACTTTCTTCTCCAGATTCGGACTTTAAATCCTTACATACTGCGGTAGACTACGCAGTACCACATCATCCGGTCTACTAGGCTGATATAATAGGTCTATTATATTGAAGTTAATATTTCACGAATATTTTCTTTTAAAATACATAGTTTAGTGCAACTCCCTTTTCCCTTTAATTTATTACTATTCACTAATCAGAATGCAAATCAAACATCCCTCCAACATAAATGTGAGTTTGATATTTAAGATTAACATAGAGTAAGGATACTGTTAAAAGATACTTGTATCAGTTATTTCTGATTTAATATTATTGTTTATCATGCCTAATATTTCACGTGCATATTCCTCAACTTGATTTTCATCTAAATTCTTTACTCATTTTACAAAACAAACACTTCACATCATTATCTACTCTTTGCTCTACTGTATGTCTGGTAATATGAGAGAGAAATTATTGTATTTATGTAAAAATTGTATAATTTGTAATAGGTACCTACTCCTTGCAATCTCAAGGCACGATGGAAACGTAAAAGGAAACTCTCTATCTGTATTTTGTCCCATTTCATTATCTCAGAATAAATCAATCATATTCTATATAGTCCTTGAAAATATTCCATAAATTCCAGATCTCAAAAAAAAATTGAAGTTGTATCCATTTGATAAAGCCTTGTATAGTGTACAAGAGTTCCTCTCAGACTCGAATTAGTGTTGACTTAGTGATCTTTTGTAAAGAAGTTTCTACCTATCAATCTGACTTGTCTTATATTCCATAAATTGGAGTCTCTAAGTCGTAATAATTGAAAAAAATCACTTAATTTTCCTCTTCACATAGGCTCATTTCTTATGTAATTTTATTCCTTTTTATAGAAATTACGTTCTTAGTATGATTTTGTTGATATAGGTATTAAGTATAATTATGAGAAGTTAAAATAAAAATAATTTTTCATTTTTATTAATATATTATTCGATCAAAGTGGCTCAACCCAACAGTTCATACCTTTGCAGGGATAATTTTCCGTGCAAAATAGTTGTTCGCAAATAACCTTCATAAATCAGCTATTTAAATTAGCTAGGGAAATAGAACTGGTGTAGATTGTAACTGATTTTGCAATTAAGTTGCTTCTGTAATAAATACTTGATGGGTTTTAATCTTCTCATGAAAGCATGGCGCAATTCAGTTTACTGAGATGGTAAGCCTCATCATCTCAGTAGTATTGACTATAAGTAGGCTACATTTAGCATTTACCTGCAGCATTTACAATGCAGTACCTACCAAGCATTTTAAAACTATAGGAACTAAAGTGGAGCCAAGTTTGTGATCAACATTATTATCGCTCACAGCATAGCATACACAGGTAGGGTAGATGACAGGTCCGTCTTGAATTCTACTACTTCATGCGCCTACGACTTTATCAATTCGCTCCATTCCTCCTTCATTCGCAGATTTCTATAGGCATCAACACCGATAGTGGGGCGAACAATAGAATGGAAAGGCGAGCTCCATTATCATTCCTTGCAAGTTGGAGGGATGACAATGACGTTTGCTCGAGTTGTGAATAAAAATTCAGCCTGCTTATAGTCCGTCATTCACTTGCACAATCAATTCCTTCCTTATTCAGCATTGACAATGAGAAGAAAAGACCTACAAAAATATCTTACTTCTCCCTCCAGTAATGAGGTCAAGATAATGTTCTTTTTAAGATTATTATTTCATTGAATGCATCTTCCAATACCTGTAAGTTTGAAAGTACACGTATTTCTTATAAATCTAGGAATAATAATACATACCGTAATAAACTAATAATTGTTGGAGAAGGAAACAAATATAAAACTATGGTCGTATTGCATGAGAAAATACAAGCTGTTAGTAATTTCCTATTCTAATATTATTAGTTTGTATTTTCTCATGCAACCGACCCCTAAACATATTTTTTTACCACTTTAAGCATGATCTGTTTTACATGATTTATGATTTATATCATGATTTATATTTCATCATGATTTATATTTCATCATGATTTATGTGTACCATCTCGGTTCAAACGGAAATAGATCAACCATTCGATAAACCAGGAATGAAACACATTTTAATGAATGCAGCTATACCTTCTTGTAATCGTAGATTAGCCTTAAATGTGGATATTATGGCCTTCAGACTGATACCTAGTTATTAAACTGATCAAGGTTTATAGAAAGACCTTTCTATAGACCTGGAACCACATATAGTTACATGAAAAATCAAATATTCAAAGAAATCAAAGCCACAGAAAATTATTGAATTTGACTGTTTGGAAGAATTATGAAATTCTCAGTGACAAGAATATTTTGTAAATATGAACTTGAATAGGTACTTTGAGGTTGAATCAGAATTGAAAAGTTTCAGACGAGAAAGAAGTAGTCATAATTTGAACTTGAGCTGGAGTTTGTCTTGAAGGAGATTACGAGCTTGGAGGGACAAGAACTCGTACAATGAACTCCTAATGAACTACGTTGAATTCCCAGTGAAGGGCGCTCTTCTCACTGGTTCACAAAAAGCTATGCTGTAGAAATATCGCCGAGTCCTGAGGCTTACATAATTCCTAGCAGAAGATAATAACATCGTAAATAGTCCAGAGATGGTATCAAGGTGAAGTTTTACTTTCTGTTACTGTAGCCTAGGTCGTTCGGGAATTTAGCTGTGGAAGTGAATATTATTTTCCAAAAACAGTTTCACCTGAAGCAAATATAGTGTTCTATGCTCCTATATTTCTGAAGTAATCTAAACGCTTCATAAAATTTAATTTGAAATTGCAGAGTAGTTAGTTAGGATATTTATATGAATGAGTACCTCTTGCATTGAATAAACGCACAGAATTATAGTGATTGCACTATACGCACATATTATTTTATGCCCATTTGAAATCTGATGTTTGGTTTCATAACTTCCAACATTCAGAAACTGGTCAGATTGGAAATGAATTGATTCTTGAATCAATTGAAATTGGGTGTTCGTATCGCGATTATTCGTAATCGATTATTAAGGTGCGTACAGATATACGCGCCGCGAACATGAGCAATTCATTTCTAATCAGCTGGCTATCTCTGTATTTTTACAGAAACGGTTAGATACAGATATAGAAAGCTTGGCATCAGCTGATGAAAAGTGAATTGCTCATGTTCGCGGTACGTGAATCTGTACGCACCTTTAAGCTGCGTACACATATATGCGCTTCCAACCCGCACCGAGCACGCTCCGCCCTCGTACCGCCCTCGTTCCTCCATCGAACCACAGTCGCTCCGCCCCCGCACCCATCATGAACGTTACGGAAGAAGTTAGATCTTCTCGCGTCCCCGGTCGAACCACTGTTGCTCCCCGGTCGATCATCAATCGCTCTGCTGGAGTGACGTTCGGTTGCGGAGCAGAGCGAAAGTCTGTACGCACCTTCCTATTAGATTGTTATACGCTCTGTAGAAAATCTTATTATAACATACTTCTATTAGTAGATATCCTATACTATTAAATGAGCAGCTTCAGTTTATATGTTTGGATGTTTGGATATTTATATGTTTGTATTTCACCGTATCTCGAAAACGGCTCTAACGATTCTCACGAAATTCAGAACATAGTAGGTATATAATATAAAGATTCGATTGCCTTAGGCGAGGAAACTCGCTGAAGGACATTAAAAGGATAATTATTATTTATCCTTGGAAAAACATCTGATAGTAATTATTTCGTCGTCTGTTGATGATGGAAGTGAGTGAGCGAGTTCATGTGTGTGGGACTGTGTCAAAATTATGACTCAGCTGTTGAACCTTTGTAATCATTCAATCAGGTACTTAGTGCCGGTTGCAAAAAAGCCGTGTTATTTTCAATCCTGATTAATTCCAGTAGATCCATCTTTTTGAATTAGTCTTCTCTAATTTGGTTCACGTGAAGTTAATCAGGATTATAATTTAACCGGCTTTTGTGCAACTGGGCCTTTGTGAGGCAAATTTTTGCATTCCTATGAGAATTAATCTCAATTTACTGTTATTAGATGGAACATTTCTGTATGAATGTTATTATAATTTCTTCTTTCGTAATAAATGTTTTATTCTTTTGTACTCCAGAGCGAAGCTCGGTCCCCGATATTTATACTTTGTTTCAACAGTTTATAGAATTCGTATTTGATTCGCTTATGATTAGTTTATAGTATTCATCATGATTAGGCTTATATCCGATCGGACAGATGACAAAGTGATTGTTTATTTTGTGTTCCTAAGCGTTTTATAATAATGCATGGCTTTTGTGATAGATGTCACGTTGGTGGTTCTCCAAACAACGTTTCGGATGTGAACGGCAAAGCACAATAGTCAACTTCAACGTAAATCAATGTCACTTTAGACCAGTGCTTCGCCCCATTGCCCTCAACCACCCCTACCCACCCAATCCTGAAAATTAAATTGATGAGCACAGTGCACTAATCATGATGTGGGCTTACATCTACTCTCTCATGCCAATAATGTTCGGATGGATGAGCCTAACAGCAAGTATCAACACAATTTTGTGTTGCGGAAGTAAGAGGGGTGAATATTTTGCGGAATAGAGGACAGGCTCACATGTAGTAATAGACTATTGTAAATCATGGAAATCAAAAATAATTGAATATGTAACTGGGATTACGGAATCAAATTGACTTTAGAAACTTAATACGCTATCAAGTGATTTTACAGAGAAATTAATTTCATCAGCAAGCTCACTAGGGCCTGTTTTGTCCGATCTGGCCAAACTGAACCGAACTGGAGGATCCCCAACAAATGGATAAATTATGAGTGTCCATTTCATCGGACTTGGCCTTGAATTATAATTGCAAAATAATTAGTTATCAATCATGAATAACATGAGTTATGGAATTGTCAATAGCTTGAGTTATCAATTATGAATAGCATGAGTTATTGATTACCGGTAAAACAGTGGAACTTTACGTCGAACGATCGGTCGAGAACGATTCCAGTGAACGGCAACACAAAAATAATGGAAATATTCGGTAGACAACATATTGGCTTCATATTATTGAGTACTTGAGATTTCTGCTCATTCAACAAAATATATTATTAATATTCACCAGAATAGAGGTTATAATGCTACTAAGACAGCATTGGCGTTCTATAGTATAACGGAACTGTATAGGCAACCCGCTAAACTTCTCTGCATTGAAATTCTGGTAAATTTTAAAGCTCCAGGCGAATTAAAACTTTTAAGATGAAGAGAGAAGTTTAGAAAGACTTTTAAGATAAATTTAGCTTATCTTTTTTGGAAATAAATCAACCCTCCAGATCATTAAATTGCGTTGCATCAGATGAGTTTATTAATGGACATAGCCAGTATTCACTAAAAATAGAAAACCACAATAAATTATGAACTATCCAATGATTATAGAAATAGTTGAAATATTTCTCCAGATCATTACAATTGCGTTTCATCAGACGAGTTTATTAATGGACATGGCCAGTATTCACTAAAAATAGAAAACCACAATAAATTATGAACTATCCAATGATTATAGAAATAGTTAAAATATTTCTCCAGATCATTACAATTGCGTTTCATCAGACGAGTTTATGGACATGGCCAGTATTCACTAAATATATAAAACTACAATAAATTATGAATTATCCAGTGATTATAGAAAAAGTTTGTTCATAGTATTCAATACCTATCACTATTCTATTATCTAAACCATCTTTTCTCAGTTTACTTGGCTTGTCCGAGATATTGTTCTCGGGCCACTTGCGTGTTTCCGATGTACATGTCTAAAACTGTGGTTGGGTGAAAGGCCTCAAAATGAATAGTATTGGAAGCCTGGCTCGAAATCATTCTTTTTATGTCCGTGAAATCGTGAAAATTGGCAATTATTGAGCATTGCATGCCAATTGTACAAAGCATGAGGTTGATAAAGTTGATTAAGTCATTGTGGTACTCTTATCAATTCATAATCTGATAAAGCAAGAAAACGGAATTGAGTGTTAAAAAAATGTAATCAAGCCTTGATAGAACAAATTTTATTATTATAAGAACATTAAGGAATCCTAATAATAATTTTCCTCATTAACAATATCATTCAATAGTACAAGGACGTTACAAAAATTGGAACATTATTGGCAAAAAAATAATAATTACATACAGTAATACAAATCATTCAACAGTAATATTTATGATAAATCACACAATATTGAGATCAATTCAAGTTCTTATCACAAACCTTTGGCTAAAAACGCTACAATGGAGACTTTTACTATAAAAGTGGATGTAATTAATATAAACACTGCTTATTAGCATTATAAAGTTTTGTTACCGTTACACATTCAAACATATGCGTAACAGAAAATAATATTCATTGTTTGGATAATATCTCACTTTTCTTTCTTTAGAATAATTTATGCTTCTATCAATGATATTTTCATCTTATTGTATTTGATTTGAAATCTTTAAACCGAAAACCAAAGCTGTAATACTGTTTTCAAAGATTCCTCATCCACGTAGCAGAGATAAATATATTCTGGAAAGAACTGTTGCAATATTATTTGTCATATTCATGATAATTATTGCAATATCATTGTTGAGTAATACCGCGAGCATTCATAATTTTGTTGGAGGACAGATTTGGCAAGATTGTTCTTACTGCTAACCAATGACAGACTTGGCTAACAAGGTAAGTCAAGGTCATAAAAATCCAATTGAATTACCATGTTGAATGCAAAAGAGATTGCTGCACAATATTCTGTTCTTGAACAGGTGAAATTATAGAACTAGCATGTTTTCAAGCTGAAATTTCGCATGCGATCCGTTGTATCACAGAGCCACACAGAAACTATGATGTTTCAGAATGTAGCAGTTTTTCTTGTGGACTGTGAACGTTAAAAAATAGTACCTATCCAATAAGAAAACTAATCTGAGTTATCAATGGTGAATTAAAACTTCAATGACACTATCAATAGATTGATGATGACTCACACAATATTGAGATCAATTCAATTTCTTATCACAAACCTTTGGCTAAAAACTCTACAATGGAGACTTTTACTATAAAAGTGGATGTAATCAATATAAACACTGCTTATTAGCATTATAAAGTTCTGTTACCGTTACACATTCAAACATATGCGTAACAGAAAATAATATTCATTGTTTGGATAATATCTCACTTTTCTTTCTTTAGAATAATTTATGCTTCTATCAATGATATTTTCATCTTATTGTATTTGATTTGAAATGTTTAAACCGAAAACCAAAGCTGCAATACCGTTTTCAATTATTCTCCATCCACGTAGGAAAAAAATTCTCTAAAGAACTGTTGCAATATTACTTGTCATATTCATGATAATTATTGCAATATCATTGTTGAGTAATACCGCGAGCATTCATAATTTTGTTGGAGGACAGATTTGGCAAGATTTTTCTTACTGCTAACCAATGACAGACTTGGCTAACAAGGTAAGTCAAGGTCATAAAAATCCAATTGAATTACCATGTTGAATGCAAAAAATGCAGATTGCTGCACAATATTCTGTTCTTGAACAGGTGAAATTATAGAACTAGCATGTTTTCAAGCTATCTGAAATTTCGCATGCGATCCGTTGTATCACAGAACCACACTGAAACTATGATGTTCCAGAATGTAGAAGTTTTTCTTGTGGACTGTGAACGTTAAAAAATAGTATCCAATAAGAAAACTAATCTGAGTTATCAAACTACAATGACACTATCAATAGATTGATGATGACTTGCAATAATAGCTGTTACGTAATGTACTTACTACACATCACAAGAGTGAAGCGATTCAGTAAAAAGGATATATATTTACAGATGGGAATAAATTGGAAGTTACATTTGTTCAAATGCTAATTTTCCATCTAGCTGTTTACCCTGTTGTCAATATTTGCAGTAGCAGAATTCTTCGGGATGATTTTCAGCATTTAATTGGGATTTTCGTTCAATAATGATAATTGAGAATATATTTGATAATTGTGAATTGGAATCACATCGATGAATGAAGGAAGCCTATATAAAAATGAAACACTTCGCTTCAAATTTGTCTGGTATGATTAAAACCATAATTGAATCGAACTGTGGGGATCAAAAAAATTATAAGTTATCACAACAACAGACCTCCGCAATCGGATGATAAGTTGAGGTTCGGCAATATTGATAAATCAGAACCAATTCTGATAAGCATGCATGACTAATTGGATTCTGCAGCCATTCCAACCTCCAAACCATGAAAAAGTTTATCAGCGATTCGCAGAAATCATTAATCTTTGATCAGCCGTTATAGATTTACGTGTGAGGTTGGAAATCAAGTCGATTGGGCATTGAGAGCTGAAAATACGTCAACAGGGCTTCAGAGATCAGTAGAATTTACTCCACGAATGATTGATATTATCCTGGTCCAAACCAACATCACATTCCATTTCAAACATTTTTCCTCTCACGTTCCAACAAACAGAGGTCAGGTATAGTTTCTAGTTACATTATATTCATCACAATTATTAAATATAAAATCACAATTATATTGAACGAGGTTAGGTCATAGCTGTTTCACTTCTTGAATCTCGAATATCGATAGAACAATAATATCTTAATACTGTTCATCAATCAACAAGTACCGACTTGAAAGAACTTGGAAATTTCACAAGGTACTGAGTTATTAGTATAAGTGGAAACTAGTTCAAGCTTGTCAAACTGCTCCAATACAAGAGTATCATTGATTTCAATATCTCAGAGTTAAACTGATAGTGAGATATAATTATTATTTAACGAAAATCCTAAATAACTAATTATATATTAATTAGCATTTGAATAAATGCATTCTCTATTCAATTCCATCTGATAGTAAGATTTCGCTGAAGATGATACCCAGATAAGCCATGGGCTTGTGCATGGAAGAATGGGTCGTCCTATTAGTTACTTCCGAACCACCAGAAAATAGCTCCACAGCTCATCTGTCTGTTGGCAATCAAGCAGTAATGATCTCAAGAAGATACTCTTCCAATAGAAGAACCGATACCACGAATTTACATCAATATATGCATTACGTTTGTGATGACAGCAAAGATTAACCTCCGATTCCTCCCATCCATTTCCATCTTCAAAGACACTTCAATTGCTTATAGATATCATCAGGAATCTAGAATATGTAGGGCCCGGACTCACAGAGATCTGCAATCTATATCGTACGTACAGAATTATGAGCCACAAGCACGCTCATTTCACTTTTCATCAGCTGATAATATGCTAATTATATTTCATTTGTACAAAAAGTAAGATACAGAAAAATAAGCCGATAAGATAATAAGCATCAGCTGAAGATAAGTGGAATGAGCGTGTTCACGGCGCATAAGTCTGTACGCACCTCCAGATCGCATATCGTATACTCTACATATATTATACTTAATATCTTGAACATATACACATGGATATTCTCTTATAGTTATAGGATCTTTTATCCTTAGGATCACAGATCGCTCTCAATGTGGCCTGGTCTATAATGTAATTACTGAAATTGATTGAGTTGAAATCGAGAGAATGCATACCGGACTACTATTGTACTGATACATAAATTAGAATTAGAACCGTTTTGGGCTTTAGCCTGTGGTTCTTTTCTGAAAGCTGTATAATCCATAATAAAGGAACTATAATAAAGGAAAGAACTGGCTTATACACGTACGGAATAGGAAAATCATGTTTGACGCATCATCTCGTCTGAACTACTGGACTGATTGACTTGAAATTTCGCATATAGATTCTTAATTAACCGAGGATGGTTATAGGCCTGTTTTAAATTCTTCAAGATTCCATTACGTCAAGTTCTCAGTTTGCCAATTTTTAAAATGGAGCCTTGCGGAGCACGGGTTATCTGCTAGTTCTGAATAGTTAAATAGAATAAATACCAAAAGGCAAAATAATAATTGACAGTTCTCCCACAAATTATTCCAGTGAAGGTCGAATATATCTGTTCCCACGGTATTTTTCAGTGATTAGATTTGCTCCTCCTGACAGGTGAGTGAGTGTTCTGTCCGGCGCCGCACTGATAGGTATGTGCTGGAGGTGTTTGCACGACCAAACGAGGCAGCCGGAACCCAGCGACGGCCAAGCGCCGAGCAGAAGCCAATGCGGAAGCGCGAATTCATCCAGCAGTAGATGATCGGGTTGTAGCAAGTGTGCGACATCGCCAGCCAATGGCAGGCGAAGAAAAAGTGCGGCATCAACTCCCAGTTGGACAGATCTGGATTTTGCTCCCACACCAACTGTAACAGGTTGTGCAAAATTAATTGACAGGAAATAAAACTTGAGAGAGTGACCGCTCGAGTTCTGGATGGTGAACGCTTGAATTCCAATCCATTCACTGATGATCTTCAAAATCACTTTTCAGTGGTTCGCAAACCACCTTTAACTTGAACCATCAACCTGGAGCCTTCAGGACATCGCATTTCGATCATAGCCTTATCCATGAGGAGAGTGATAAATTATTATTAGGGAAAGTCCTATTTCATGATAAATATTATTCAACTCCATATTATTCAAGTATGAGTTTCAAAATCAGTTTTCATTTTCAGTGGTTCATAACGCACCTGAAACTTGAACCATCAACCTGGAACATGTGGAACCATCAACTTTTGAGCATCACTCCTTTCATCCCTAAATGAATGCACAAACCTAAAACTTATAAACCTAAATCATCTGTTTCAGAAGAGATACAACCATCATCATCAATGTCAATTTTAACACTATTTATATGTATTTGTACATGTTTGACAACTGAAGATTTTTCTATTCTCTTTCACTCTATCCCTCAAGGCTGGTTCTCAAACTCTGAAAATTCATATGGAACCGATTCTGGAATGAATTGTAAAAACTTTTTATTAATACAAGTACAGTATATTCGATTCATCTTGTATCATCCTGAATATTTGATATTGATTTGATCAGTTTCATGTCATCATCAGATTTTTCAATTATTCATTTTTTTATTAATGTTATTAATGTTAGTTTAAGAATGAAAATTCAAACTAAAATTTAAATTCCAATTAAATTGTGAGAAGTTCAAGAATGTTCTACTTCTCGAGAGCTTTACGATCTATCAATATTTGGTGCATGTAGAATCTATAATACTCTATCATATTCAAGTAACAATATTACTTGGTACTAGAATTATGGAAGAAAAATATCAACTATTAAATTATAATACACAATGCTAAAGATTATAAAAATTATTGTACTAGATGATAAAAACATTCTCAATTTATCATTGAATTTTCACAATTTGTGATACAAATTTCATGAGTGAAATAATTCCATTGATAATCAGTGTTGAAAGCTGTTCCATTACTAAAATCAACTGAAACAAGACAATTCCAATAATTTTAATGGATTCTATCAATTACTGCCAGATCCACTCATATTTCACATCCTCATTGATTGCAAATGTGTATGATCGAACACTCAATGCAATAGCTCTCTCGTTTAATTTATGTTCACAGTGAGTGGACGATTTCCTTTGCGTGTATGTGATAATTTGAATATTGTAATGGAAGTCGCGCCGGCAGGAGTGAGAGAGCTGGAAATAGATGGAGATAAGAGTGAGTGAGTAAAAGAGAGTGAAACGCTGTCAGTTTGTATGGAGAAATGTTGTGAAGTATCAAGTAAGCTTACATAATTTTATTTGGAATAGAACTTGTGACTTGTGACCACAAATCTATCCAAAATTTGTTCCGTGGTTGCTGAATGGAAATTGCTTGTTGAATCACAACAACTCATTTACCTGTTCTCTGTTATGGATATTGAACTTTACCAGAACAATGGAATGTATGGAGTTGATGCAGTGGGTATAATGGAGTGATAGTAGTTTCAGAAAGCATTGTAATAATTATTTACCCATCTAATGATATGCTTCTGACCTTCCAGGAAAGAGCCTCATACTCATAGGCTAAAATCAAGTACAGATAAACATCCATCCAGCTATTGCCAATTAATAATCATGTTCAATTCATGGTTTATATATTTGTATTGTGATGAAGATTATCATCAAGCCTTTCATCTGGACAAATTATGAGAAAAGACAATGAATTGACAATTAGAAAAGACAAATTACGAAAGACAATATTATGTTTCGAAAATAGAAATTATTCGATTCTTACCAACTATGGAATAAATACTATATTTAATAGCATTAAATAAAAGAGGAAGTATTGTCTGAAGGTGCGAACAGAAGGGTAAATCGCAATGAAGATCGATACCAGTAACAGTTGTTCAATGATGGAAACATTTGGATCATTGATATGCTTAAAGATAGAGATATACAGAGCGAGTCATATGTATGGGAACCCTTCAATGAGTTAGAGACTGTTTTAGATATAATAACTGTAACTTCCAGGATAAGTTATTGGTCGAATACTCTACCTTTTGACATACAACTGAATTTCAACCCCTCATGAGGGGTTGTGACTAATATTTAAATGTAAACACCCATTGTGTGGTACATCATTATTTTAAAAACCTTTTCAAAACAAGAATGATGACATCTATAAAAATGTTCTATCATGCTTGTATCAAAAATGGCGGCTGATTGAAGTTTTAGTTTTTAAAAAAAATGAGAGGTTGTAGATCAAATATTTAAAATGTAAACACCCATTGTATGATACATCATTTAAAATACCTTTTCAAATCAATAAAGAAGACATCAATAAAAAATTTCTATGATACTTGTATCCAAAATGGCGGCTGATTGAAATTTTAGTTTTTACTTGGTTTTTACATTTTAGATACAAGTATCATAGAACATTTTTATTGATGTCATCTTTCTTGTTTTGAAAAGGCCTTTAAAATGATATATGATACAATGGGTGTTTACATTCGAAATATTTTAGTTACAACCCCCTCATTTCTTCAAAAACAAAAACTTCAATCAGCCGCCATTTTGGATACAGAAATCATAGAACATTTTTACTGATGCCATCTTCCTTGTTTTAAAAGGGCCTCCAAAATGATGTGCCACACAATGGGTGTTTACATATGAAATATTCGAGCTACAATCCCTAAGTCACCCCCCTATGAGGGGTTGAAATTCAGTTGTACGTCGAAAGGTGGAGTATTCGACCAATAACTTATCCTGAAAGCTACAATATTATATCTACAACAGTCTTCAACTTATTGAAGGGTTCCCTTATGACTCACTCTGCATAAGGTCGATAGCGAGCAGAAATTTACATATCGACTTGACCGTTCTGTTCGTACCCATATAATGTAATCTGAGAGAAGATGAGTTTTTCCATCGAAATAGCATGTACCAGAAAAATTTAGTTCCAATATACATAAATGAACAGAGTTGACAGATAATGTGGGTCAAAGGATCGAGTATCCAATGATTTTAGTCATTGGTTCCTGACAATAGTTTGGCATGCGATGGAAATCTACGAAAATTATTTAGAAGAGATATTTTCCAACATACCAAAAAAATGTTCAAAGGCAGCCAACAAACTGTGAAGACAACCACAACTGTGACCATCATTTTGATCATCTGTAACAGAGCAGTTTACTATTCATTCTTTCATTCATTTATACAATACAATATGAAAAATCTCACTGAGTCTAAGGAGACCCATAGTGGTACAACAACAAAATAGCAATAACTATTATTATGGAGAGTCAATAATAAGCTCTCTCAGTTCCTATATAGAGTTTTGTAAGCTTATCAAGTCTTATTCCATGAAATATTATCTCATACATTAAAAAAATATTATTATTGGAAAATAATTTTTCAAAAGTCAATTTCATAAAATAGGCGAGAAATATTCTCATTAAAATTAGGGGATTTTCAAGATTTGAGTAGATCGAGGTTGGCCATAAAAATCTCAATCAGCAACTGTATACTACAGGCTGAGTAAAGTTCATTGATGAGTAAGGTTCATTGATTCAGTACATTATTTATACATTTATATATATTTATTACAAAAACATGAAAGACTACAGGCATAAAGTCTAAAACAGTCTTCTATTTACAATCATATTGAGCGAAAAATCTCAATCAGCTACTATATAACATAGGCTTTTGAAACTCTTTATCAATTCACCACTGGTATCATTCCCACTAATACTCAGAATGCTAGTCAAAGTGACCCACTTGATTTGGAATGTTCTCATACCCAATCTGAAATCGAATCCATTTGATTCTAGAAAAGGTGAATTTCATTTACATCTTATTCCAATTCGAGCTTTCGTCGAGAATCAATCTTTGATATCTGTCACAAAATTGAAGCCCAATAGGAACGAGGCGTAAAGAAAAGTGATTTATTTGTTCTTTTCGCTGAAAGAATGGCTGGAGGGACTGAAATTTGATTAGAGCGCTGACGACAGACAGAGAACACTGAGCAATCTGCAAATCAGCTCTCTATCGCTTGTTCCTTGACAGACGTAAAAATGCCTCTCAAAGCTTTGTATGACTACTCCCAGCCATAAAACTGTATGTAGTTCTATGTCTATAGATTTACTCTCAGCCTATCGTGATAAATTGAGGAAAGCGGAGTTTCCCCAACACAAGAGCTAACTCCAGCTTTCAATGCATTCACTATCACAATATCAATTCCACTACTACTACTCACCATTGAAAACCTACCTACTATCCATACAATACATCGAGGATCACGAGGACAAAATAGTCTGAATGCAGTTGAAAATCGAGGAAACGATGAAGACTATTGTTATGAAAATATATTATAATCAATTGCAACATTAATTATTCAAACATACTTCTACTTCCAAGTTACAATGAAAATATACCTACATCAGACCTCAGATTTGAAACTTGGTTGTATCGATAGCACAAACTGGTGAGAGGAAAGAAAACAAGATTTGACTTGAAAAAAGTTTTGATCCATTCAATATTTCAAAGAAATAATCGTTCAATTAGTAAAGCTGTAGGTCCACTCATTTCTCATTATCATCTCTCGGTCACTTATGAACAAGCCTAGTTGGCATTATCCTCTGTAAAAATAATGAAATCAATACTACCCTTTGGTATAAAATCGTCATCAATCATGTTCAATACTGTTGAAGAACATTATAATTGGAATTAACAGTATAATTAAAATATATTTTGAATGCTTTATTGCATATCTGTCATCGTTTGTCTTATGACAGATATGCAATGAAGCATTCAAATTATATTTTAATTATACTGTTAGTTCCAATAAATTATAATGTTCTTCAACAGTATTGAACAAAGAGTAAATCTCAACTCCTTACAATCGCTATCCTCTTAAAACAGAAGAAAATAAGAATAAGCCAAACGAAGAATTTCTAGAACGCCTAATATCAAGGGGTTATTGTGCCTAATCTGTAACAGCGTCACATTTTATTACAAAGAATTGGTCAAATCGTCATTTCACCTTCACATGAGGAGAAGAGAGGTTAGTGAAATCACTTATTTTTCTTCACATATCTAGGGGATTATTCCAAATTGGTATCTTCAAACGTCAGTTACTGGAACGCTCCGGAAAATACGATATTGCATAATTTTTGCTTATTCGAAATTCAGTCAGCAAAATCAAGTCACTTTGATGCATGTGAATCTCTGTTCTAAAATATTGGAAAATTTCTTCAAATTCTAGGAATACTCGTGAATAGTTTTCAGTTACTTGTACTCAAGCTGGTAAAGAATTTCAAGGCGATATCTATTGAGTAATATAAAATACTTGGTAGTAAAGAACTCTTACAACAACAACTGGTTGATAAGGTTCTGTTCAAATATTTTTGAAAAATCCAGGCTTAGTTTTTCTCGAGTTCCGTAACTCTTTCGTGAATGATATCCTTCATTATCAATCAAGTGAAAAGTTCGAATAAATGTGGTTTGTGTCTGAGCATAATATCTCTAGGGACTAAGCTTTACGACTTCAACAACTTTTGACAAAGAACAACTGGAAACTTGACGTTAAAGCTTTGTGGCAAAACTTATGTTTAGAAGATGTGGTTTCTTGTCGGAGATTTAATGAACTATTATCAACTTGATAGTCTTTGATAAATTCATGTACATGGAAAAGTCAAGCTTCCAATCTGAAACTTTCAACTCTGAATACGTAAAATGATATATTTTCTATCAATTTGACGTTGAGTTTTCTCTAATGTCGCAAAATGAACAAATATTAAAAGAATAGAGAGTCGAAATGAAATTTGTTTGTAAATATTATCATAGAAATAAAATATAGAATTCGAATGAGTATGAATTACGACAAGCTCATTCCATGCAACTATTGATTCAGTACAAATGTGAAACTTTTTCTATGCAATCTCACCCACTGTGAATACAACTTGACACTTGAGTCAAAAAGCAAACTGGAGTTAATAATTATTGAACAATCTTGTGATTTCAAAACATAGTGAAAATGTGTATTGTTCAATTTTTGTGTTCTGTGGCTCGGTCATCAGTTTCTGTTACTCAACATGATTGTGCTCATTACATTTCGACAAATTCTCAAGAAAAAGGATTCGATTTGCCAACAACTATATGATATCAATTTTTATTGTTTCCATTTCAATTTCACACAGTAGCACCTGTATTACTTATTGAAGTAGTTAAGTGCTACGAATTACTAGAATTTGTTATAATTATTTGGAATAATGCCAAATAATATGAGAAGTGAAAAATGTAAGTCATACATAACTGTATTCATTTATTTATCAGCTGTGCTAATAGTGAAGTTGTGTTTCTTTTCTGGCTCAAAATTTTGCAAAATTACTCAAAAATTCCAATTTGTAGGGATTTGAGTGGAATATTTTTGTTCTTAATCAGTTTTTAAATATCAAAATTCAAAATTTTTAGTTTAGTCATTAGTTTTGAAGTGGAAATTGGAATTTTTGAAGTGAAAGTGAAATCTTAACCTTATTCTTTTTGAAACTTTTATTTGTAAAAATTTGGGAGAAGACAGTTTTGGGCTATGCCTGTTGTCTTCTCCCAATCATATTATATTTATTATAATTATGATTTGTAATTGTCAATGAAATAAATAAATAAATGTATGTGAAATAGTTTTTTTCACCTTATCTCCATCATTTATAAAATTATATACATATTATCTATTATTCACCTCGTCATTTTATCGAAAATGAAGAAAACATACTTCTTGGACTATGCCTGTTCCATGCTTTCCATGAAAGGATGAATAATTTTTATAAAACCTTACTTCTGTTGAATGTTTGAATAAGTATGAGTGGGCTTCATGTGCATGATAAGTTACATGAATCTATTCAATAATACAGTTTTCTTGATCGAGTTCTTTGTCAAACGATATCTTATACTCATATAATCAATACCATAACTGTATTCCAATTTCTTCAAATTACACTCTTACTACAACTAGAGTGGGAAGTGGCTGGTCCTTGCATTGTGTTAATAATCAATCATTGAAACTGTCAACAACCATAAACTGATGGAGAAAATATAGTGTGGGGATGGAGAAAACTCAGTTGTGAATCTACAGGGGAAATTTGAAGAATATCAAGTAGGCCACTACAAAATTTCCAAAGCAATACTTTTCGAGTGCAAGAACGTGGAACAAAATTATTCATCTGTAAGGGTTTCTAGAGCCCTCAAAATCCGAAAAGGATCACCAACTGCAACTATCTGATGGTTTCCACTTCAGAGTGCTGCACTGAGCAGAGCAGAGCTCGTTGCTGCTATTCGACGATTTATTGAACTGGCTTGGAAAAGTTTCTTCTGCTCCAAGAGAGCAGGTTGGATTGACATTTCAGGGATGGCACTTGGACAATAGTTATTTGTCCGTTAACTCCCCTTCAATTTGACACAATATTTCGCAAGTTTGCACTTTTTTCAACTTTCAAGACGACAACCACAAGATACTATCTTATCAATATAATTATTTTATAAATTCTTCTAAGCCAGTTATATCTTCTAATTTCTAGTACGGAGTGAACCATAAAGTTCAATAATTTTATAATGCCTGTAATTTGTTAATAGATTTGATTGATTCTTTTCTCACTCTATTAAGAAATGACGTCAAGCAGTTGGAGCCATGAATAATATTCCTTACAAACATAAATTCCAAAGTTTGCAGACAGCTCAGCTATTGGGATGTATTATCGTAATAGTAGAATAGTAAAATGATTGAGAAAATTAACAAAGAATAATAGTGACAACAAATTATACACAATAATCAATCAGTTTATTAGAATGGATCATTTGAAAATTGAGACGATCATATAGAGAGATCAAATTAACGAAGAATGTTCAGTAACAAACTGAGTTCATTGTTGCAAAAAATGAAAAATACTGGATTGTGAAATTTCAATATAACAATCATAATAAAGTCGTAGAAGTCATGTAATCTTAAGCCGTGTCCACACTGAACAAATGTTCGACAAACATGTTTGTTGAAAAAGATTGGGCAAATTTTATTATGTTTGACAAACAATGTTTGCCCGTGGCCAGTGTGGACGCGTCACCAAACAAAATATTTGTGAATGAGGAGAACAGGTTTTATGTTTTACAGCTGTCATCACTGAAAATGTTTGGAAAAACAGTAATTTTTGTTTGACAAACAATAATTGTCCAAACTTTTAAAAATGTTTGTCCCTGAGCTCCTCAACAAACATGTTTGCCGAACATGTATGTCGAACATTTGTTCAGTGTGGACACGGCTTTACATTGTACTAACTTTGTAATAACTTGATACTGTAACAGCAATGAGGTAACTGAATTATTATTGTGACAGCTCCTCAGGTCTACTGCAAGAGTTGCCAAGCGAGCATTACAATAATAATTAATAATATCGCCAACCACTTAATTGGTTTTTCAAAGTATGACTTTACTATTCGATGATACTATTCAGAAGTTTTACTATTCAATAAATTATTATTGAATATTAATATGAAATAGAATTTCATCAAGATAAAGTATATTCAATTGAAGTAGATACATGAAACACTGAAGTTTGAACGTACGAATGTTCATACTTGGATCTTGGAATAGATGGAGGTTGGTAAGATGTGCATTAGTTGATAATTGTGTTATCTTCTATATAATACTGTATTTTCTATCTCACTATTATGAAGGCAATATTATAATAATGTTTATCGGTGGAATGAATCATCTGCATGCTGTCCCATTCAATGTAGACAACTTCTCTAGGGCGAGCATGCAAGTAAAAGCGTATTATTGAGTTTGATGTTCGATCGGTAGGCTACCTTTTTCTTTGAGCGAGCCATTCGAGCGTCTCGGGAGTTTTGTGCCTCGCCTGGAATGCGTTTGCCCCAAACCACAACGGCTATTCTCGTGTAGGTGAATACCAGCACCGAAAATGGCACCACGTATTGCAGGGTCAGCAGCAGAAACGAATAGACATTCTGATACTCTTTCGATTCCCAATTTTCTGTGCATATGAACCTGTCGAAGAGATATTGGAAAACGAAAATTAAAGTGAAGTGCAGAATAGAACAGATTTACAGAATAGGACATACTAATTCATAACTAATATGCAACGTAGTTTTCTTCTACATTTCATACTATAATTTTTTTTTTGTAACTGTGTGTTTTTTACTTTAGTGAGGTCCACGTTATAATGGTTATAATGACAGTGTTTGATTAGCAATGATATTGCAATCCTTGTCTAACATTCAACAAATCAGATAGCGCTATCTCTTTCTTGCTTTGCTCGGTTGCCTGATCGTCTTTTTACAATGTAGAAATTATTGTTAATCAACAAAATATTTCATCATAATTATGAAAATTCATTCTGAAATTATAATTTATTGCTTAATAAAATATAATTGATTATTTTAAACGAGAATGAACAGTGTTAATATAACATCAATAAACCTGTATCAGCTACCGTTTATAGAAGGCATTGACAAGACAGAGGATCGGCAACGTTGTTTCCTATCTTTCTTCACTGCCGTTATAACGTAGACCTCTCTATAGCAACCAGCATCTTCCACTATGGATCTGAATGTTTTACATAAAACCACACCAATGCATTACATAGAATGAGAAAGAAAAATTTCACTTTGATTGATCTATAAGTAGACTTATGGCTATACTCAACAATCATAATGTATCGTATTTTCAACATGAATAGAAATTAGGCCCTTTTATGTGGATTCTACTTCAATAATAATTATTGGTTGTACTTATTTTCGAAAAAAAACATTCAATTCCAAAAACTATATATGTAAACTGTTTTACCTCGTTTTATTATTTTTGATTGTAGGTTAGATTTTAAGAAGTGTTTATGGGGTAGAGAGTGATAAGTTTCCTTCATTCTCTCCAATATTGGCAAAAGTGAAAAATATTAATTTTTTATGAAGGGTCATTGAAAGAATGAAAGATTTAATAAAGTGTACTATGCTGAATAATGTAAGTTTGAATCTATAATTTATTGATTGAATCTGAAATAATTCATCAAAAGTATAACTCGTGTTAGGGCATGGCCCTCTCATTCGATTCCCAAAACCCACATTTGGTCACCGTACGCATACGATTATTAGCGAGGAGCCCGGTCCTGAACCTGGGTGCAGGGACCGCAATCGAATGTGGAAGTGGGGCCATGCTTCATTTTCATTTCTTAAAAAAAATGATAACACAGACGTTTTTCGTGTTGGAACACTTTTGGTATCAGAGTACCATATTGTGAAACCAAAATGATCAAACTGCTCAACAACCAGCAACACTGCTACCAATATTGTGTTCCCTCACGAAAAACATGGGTGTTATCGTTTTTCAAATCAATTTATGTTCTGGTAGGCTACTCTTTGTCCATTCACACAGAATTCGGGCGAGAGTTTTGAGCGAAGTTGATGATCTTTTCGCTAAATAGAAACCCAGTTCACAGACTTCAATTCGATTTTAATGTGTGAGAAACAATTTAATCAAGCAATTAGATCGTTGATGATAACAAGTCTTGTTTATCTAGTTTTTAATGAAAAATACTTTAAATCACTATCTACTCATTATCATAATCACTGTGAAAGCAATAGTACTCAGCGCCATCTATTAGATAAACCGTGAACCATCTGAGACAGGTATAACAATCCTGTCAAAAAGTATTCACTTTGTTGAATTTTCTTTATCTATAAACATATGAAAACTGAATGCGTATTTTTACTTGATATTTGTCCGATCAAATGTGTTTCTGATTAATTACAATCGATTTGAATTCTTAGATTATGCTTTTTATTGATAAATTTAGCAGCATACTTCACAGCTCTCGCCAGAGTATTGTGTGTTCCAATATCAAAACTTCCATCGATCATAACTTTATTTACCACCATGATCTAGTAAACCATTTTCTACTAATAGTAGTGTAACACATAAAAATATTTTTTGGAGGTCAGGATTCTTTTTACAATCCTGATCAATCAACGTTACAACATTATTATTATGATTAATAATTATAGTTTCAAAATATAGTGAGTTCTACCATAGAGTGAAGATGCTATTCAATTATTTGATTATGGGTCCACGTACCATGTTATTATGGCAGTGGTGAAAAATGGGTAGGCAGCCTTGCCGATTCTCTCCCTTGCCACTGCCTTCTATAGAGGCCTTAGAGGGTAGCTGATGTAATAGTCCAGTTGCACAAAAGCATGTTTAATTTTACCCATTAGCCTTCTTTTCAGAAAAGTCTTTCTTGATTGGTTCTTGTGGCATTTAACCATTATTGATATTCAACAGGTTTTTGTGCAACTGGGACTAGCTGTTTATTCCTGTTAAAGTAATCAATCGTATTTTATTCATCGAGAAAAAATAATATTACTTTTAATCGAGATCAAATTTTCTGTTATAATATATAATTATATTTCTAAATTGTTAAAAACGATCTGATAACGTTGCGGAGCTGGAAATAGATAACGCTATCTGCTTTGTCAAATGATTTGACAAAGATAGCAACACCAATATGAATCAAATACTGCCATTATAACGTTGACCAAGTGGACTCCTATATACACAAGAACAATATAGCTGGGCTATATATTTCGTTCGGCGAAAATTTTATCTCCATTAATTTAACCTATACTTTATTATTGCATTTACCTACTCTATTGATTATAGGTGAACGCTGCCAGCATTATTCAAGTCAATAAATATCAGCTCAGCGTGGTAAATTTCATTCATAATTTGCTCAGATTCTGTCATGATGAAAATAAAGTCTCAATTTACATAGATGCATGGAAGACTTTTTATTCATAGAATTGTATGCACTTTCATCTGATACCTCAATAGGCCTGTATCACACGATAGGAGTAGTAGGATTGCTTCCATTCCACGAATAATGTTTATTCAAAGTATGACGATTTTTGAATCAATGTATGCTTTTTCAATTGCTATAGAAAAAACTGAAGAACGCACAAGATGTATTCATTGTTTTATTTTCTTCTGAGATGCGCCGGAAATCATCTCAGAATAAAAATGAAATCTCTGGCCTCGATCCGTGCCCCCCTAGGGCCCCCAGAGGGATAGGGGCTCCATATCCTCCCTCATGTGGAGGCCATATTGGGGTGGAATGGAAATCATGTTAGATACTTTCAAATGACATGGAATATAATCCTACTTGATCACATAGGCCCACGATTAGCATTCAAGTTGATTAGTTGTTTGTCCTTATCAATAATTTTAGATACAGTTATTGCTAAAGATGCATGGAGTTTCGAATTAAATCGAATCTGGACGTATCAGCTGAATTGACTTCATAGCGAATACCTACTGCACCTTTCAGCTTGTAGGAATCCTCTATATTATGTCAAATCGACTATGAATGGAGCCCATAATTTTCAAGCATAGGTACTTTGATCATAGTATCAGTGATTGAGTGAGTTCCTGATATAGCCAATATTCCGAAGTCTCGTCTGAATTACAATGTACAATTACTGACATAATTTGTTTATCAGAGAGCTCAGTCCTTATAGATATGGTCATAACACTGAGAGGACTGAGGGCTTTGTTTGAAGATGTGTAATCGAGCAAATTTACACTTGGCACAATAATTGGCAATAAGGCGTGTTTGGTAAGGAACTCGCATTGAAGAGATGAACCGACTCGATCAATATGCTCTCTACAATACAAATGATATACAAACAACCACTTGATGCCCCATTATTGAAACTAGAATCGGTCTAGACCAGCCAGTTTGGAAACCATTGCATTGCAACTCAGTGAACCGTGATGTATGAGCGATGCATTCAAAATAATTGAATTACTTCTATGAGTCTTGCAAGAGGAAATCTCTGTAGATATTTTTGAATTATAATTTTTCTATACATGGAGGAATAATAATAAGTAACATGAAAGAGTATGAGGAATCGAATAGCTTGTTGAGACTGCTTATATACTGCTTATGCTTGTATCATATTCAAGGTAATTAATATAGGTACCAATGTTATCGAGTGAATACCAATATATTCTAATCATCTTGGATCATACCTATTCAGTTGTATCACCCGGATGAGAGCGGTCGTTATCACAGTTGAATGGTAAATTTTAGTCCAACATATCATTTTGAGAATGAATTATGTTAATATGGAGCAATATTTATTTTTTATTTTGAATGATTTATTTTTTGATTTTTTATTTTGAAATTATTTTGTATTTTTTATTGTATAAAACACTATAATCATAATACAATTATGACATTGGAGGAAAACTAGGCTGAGCCTGTACTATTTCTCTCCAAAAATTTTGATAAAATGTGAATGCTGTCCAAAAGATAAGGTTATGTAATCACACACTGCTTCGTTACTTGATTTTCGGTCCAGGAATGATGATTTAAAATTTTGAATTTTGAAGGTTGATTTTATAATGAATCACAGAATGTATCACAATAAATTAAAAACTTTGGAAATATTGCACTTATTTAAAAAATATTTTAATACAAAATCAAAAACCTACTCACTATTTGTTATTCATAGCTGAATATGCTCTATTCATACAATATGCTCTCATTGTTTCCTTCTCCGTTTACTCTTCCCCATCATTTATTTATTTATACATATAATATCATTCTCATCTATGAATGATTGTGAATGGAATCATACATTGCACATGATGATCTGATCATTATCCTCGAAATAATGATTTTCCTTGATCTTTCACTTGATATTGAATGTTTCGAATAAATAATGATCAAATGGAAGCTCAAACGTTGAATCAGGGAGAACTTTTAATGATCGACAAATCTAAAATTGGATAACTTTATGTGAAGTGACATCTGATTTAACTATAAAACGCGTTATTGATCTGTTGAATTGAAACACATCGTACTATCAAAAATACAAATACAGTAATAGGAAATTAGCAAACCAAGGAATGGTTCATTCTCATCAATATAGAATAGGAATATGAAAAAAATTATAAAGGAAGGAAAACTTTGAGATGACATGCGATCATCTCACATATATCACAAGGCAGCAGAGGAGTATTATAAATAATGAGGAAAATCACAACGCAACTGGATTACTCCTAATCCTATAGCTAACAAGGTACTTGGAAACTCGACTATGTTCTAGCACTCACACGAATTCTCATGTTAACATCAAATAATAGCGAAACACCACTAGCATGCAAAAATTAAAAGCATGTTTTGAGTAAACGTAAATGAAGTTGATTCACTCACCTGTGGCAAGATTTGTGCCAGGGAGAAGGCTGTGCCAAGTGGGAAACTGTGAATATTGGGAAGGCTGTGGCGATTGCTATTGTCCACACAACACTGATTGTGATTTTTGCGTGGTGCTTGCTCATTCTGGGACGTAATGGCCACATTATGGCCATGTAGCGATCCACACTTATGGCCAACAACGTGTAGGCGCTCACCTGCCAATTCAAGCATCAATTCTCACAGTCAGTGGAAACATGATGGAGTGGCGAACATAGCTGCAAGTTTAGACTTAAGAGTGTTGAATTGATTCAATGCGTGTAATTCAATGGTGGTGCACTCTCATGACAAATAGTGGAGCACTTCATGAAACACTATTCAAATACATGCATTACATTTCACACTCAGACCCGGTTGCACAAAGGCTGGCTAAATTTAAATCGTGATTTATTTTACAAGAACTAATCAGAGGAGACTTTTTCAAAAGGAAGGCTTCTTTGAACTGGCACTTTATCTTGGAGTTACCTCCACCGCTCCACCTTGTTTCAACCCAATAAAGAGCTGTAGTTAACAGTGCATACAATAAGTAAGAATCAATAATTCTCATCTAGTGAATTAGGCATTTTTTATTATAAAGGGATCAGATGAATGGATGGAATCCATAGTCATTATGAATATTGCATTTCAATTTCCATTACATATCATTTTTCTTGTTGTAAAGGAAAGACTGTTGTGGATTCAGTGAAGAGAGATATTTAGGATGTTAACCCTAAACCCTACCCTCAAGTTGAATAGGATATTATATGAA
Organism: Nilaparvata lugens; assembly: GCF_014356525.2. Classification (NCBI taxonomy): domain Eukaryota; kingdom Metazoa; phylum Arthropoda; class Insecta; order Hemiptera; family Delphacidae; genus Nilaparvata; species Nilaparvata lugens. The sequence goes on along the minus strand of NC_052505.1, from coordinate 77,418,011 downwards.
GAATAACATTCGAGAAGAATTATAATACCGTATGTACAAAACTGACGTCTCATATCATGTTTTCAATTGCTCCACTGATTTCAGATTAACTTTCATACACACATGTTTATATTGTTTCTTGGTTTCCTAGAAAATACTTTTCTGAGACTGAGAACGAGTCTGGAAAAAATAGCTCAAGCCTCAAGAATAGAGTCGTTTGGAGTTCATCAATCATATATTAATAAAATGATCCACGCATTACTGAATCAATTACCAAAGACTCTATCAAATCAGAATGAGTCTCAAGAAGACTTGATCAATCAATCCTATCTCAATAAAATGATTGTCGCATTACTAAATCAATTCAATTACCAGAGTCTGTATTGAAACAGAATGTGTCTCTGCAATTTTGAAAAATTTTAGAGTGATTTGATGAATTTGATAGTGATTTATTGATTAAGGGTAAGTGATAGTGCATAGTGACTCACCATAACTGACGTGACCTGGGAGAACTGCACGGTGTGACAGAGCAGCTCTCCGAAGGGCCAGTACTGGAGCACAAGCGTCGCGACAAAACTGAACGGCACACAGAAGAGTGTCATCAGAATGTCACCGACGGCCAGGTTCACAATGAAGAAGTTGGTGACGGTGTGCATACGCCTTGAGCAACTCACCACATAGCACACGAGGCCGTTTCCGAGCAGAGCCGCAACGAATATCCCGCAGTACATCACGAACACAGTCGACTGGAAGTACATCGATGAGAGGGTCGGCTGCACCGTTGAGTCACACGTTTCATTGTTGAAAACCACTTCCGAATAATTCATTTCGAACGAGTGTTGAACTTTTTCCCACTTTGACTAGATTGAGAAATGATTCTCAAGGAATTCTTCTCAAGATGAAGTAGTGTTGAACTTTTCCCCACTTTGAATAGATTGAGAAGATATTAGAAGGTATTCTACTATAGATGAACAAGTGTTCAACTTTCCCCACTTTGAATAGATTGAGAAGATTTTCACAAGATATTCTTCTCAAGAATGAATTTTCGATTGAATTCACAAATCTTTGGTCACTTTGAAAATCGAGAATCACTTCTGAACAATTCATTTCCAAAGATAATTATGATTTTTCCTTACTTTGATTAGATAAATGAATGGTTAAGTGAGCCTAAATAAATCCTTCAACTCTTGATGGTTTGTGTGAATACTATGGCAAATATCTGATAAGCTCTTCAATTCAGGCTACATTAAAACATAACTGTTTAGCTCTGATAACTGTCTCAGCTTAGTTAAATTGAACTCCCTTTCATCTAGTAATTCATTAAGATACAAAAATTTGTTTCATCATTCTGTTGATAACTGTTAACAGTTTATTATCCTGTTCAACTTCGACCCATGCTTCAGATATTTTACATTAGATAATGTAAAATATCTCATCATCAAAAGTGAGAATTTTTATCTTTTTCTTCTTAAAACTGTTCTGCTTCTTGGATTGATTTGGCTCAATGTGTTGAATCAATCATCATCATCTATAAACTATTTTCATCTTAATAGATCTGTCAATATTGGAAGATCTTTGTTTCTTCTTCTTATTGCAAGTTATTATTTGAGTGATACAGATCATCGATTTTCATTCAATAATTTATCATTGTTTGAACGCGTTATCACAGAAATCTTCCTAAACGAATTTCACATTATGAGATGAAAAAGGCATTCAGCTTCAGCTTCCTGAGTTTTATTCTGGTTTCATTTATAGTTCAACCTTGTTTATCTTCATTTGTAACCATTTTCAGAAAAAACTTCAACTTATGAATTGGTATTGTTGTTCCTATGATTTTTCGAAGCATATCGGAATTATTTATCCTAAATAATTGGAATTTGTATTGTTTACAACTTCAACTTCAGGAAACCATTCAACATGGAAAATGTTTTAAAAAACTTTTGAAATTCTCACATTTCTTCTGATTTATATTTCTTACCGAACATCGTTTTTGGGTGGATATCATTGGAATTATTGGTTTTATATGCATGATAAAATTTCCAAAACTTAGAAAAATCTGAGAAGAACTATTTCTCAGTGGAAGAATAATGCCTAATCAAGTTCCAGTGGATCATAATGCTGAGCATTTTGACGAAATGTCCTTGCCTCTTGTAAATCTGCAACAATAGAAAACAAATAATATTTTATATAAAGTTTCTACAACAATAGGTGCATTCAATGTGGATATTTATATGTTAATTTTTGAATAAACGTCATAACTGTGATCATACTGTACAACAATATATTATTCGGCTCTATTTTGAGATTTCTATTGATTCAGAATATGCTCGTCATTATATGAAGATTCGAAGTCTAACAATGATATAGATTGTTATAAATGAAAATATCATATATCAAAGGTTGATAGAAATATTCTGTCTTCTCAAGAGTACTTCCAATGACTTTTGAAGATGCAAATTTCTTATCAATACTTTTCACATTGACAGGCATCACTTGAAATATGAAATATATCACTCAAAATATCAAACACCAAGTTTAGCACTGCGAGCATGAATCACAAATCACAAGAGATTTGTTATCATTTTATCTAGGAAGCTGAGATTTATCGTTTTTCTAACTTTGACAGGTAGCAATGTTATTTCATAACTATAAATTTGATTTATTCAATTACCAACAAGGAAGTTATCACTGAGGTTGAAACTCATTGCTGTTATATTTCTTGAAGTGTCTTTATCATTCAACATTCTTGAAATTGAATTTTTGATTCAAACATTCCAATTTGCGATGATTGTTGGAAATGATTGTGTGAAGTTATATGACCAGCTCATCTAAATTGAAAAGGGAATTTCTGGACGTGAAGAAAGTGGAAGAGAGGAAAATTGCAGCCTTAGCCTTCGCGCTCGATTTTATTTACAGGCCAGGCTCTGTTCCATTAGCATTCTTAACTTGATGAAGAAGATGTCTATTTCTCCCAAGAGTCGCTGCATCTTCACCCCTCCAAACCCCCCAAGTTAATCAATTGTGGTCGAACCCAACCAGACATCACAGTTCTCCATCAAGCAAACTAGAATCGCCCCAATACCAGTTACTCTGCATTACTCTTGATTACGTTCCAACATATTCACGTGATTATGATGTATCATTCAATCAAGTTCGAACTTTGTCGGTAAGAGACCAGATACTCATTAATACAAAACTTTCTACAGAAAGAGTTAATACCTGAAGTTAAGTTATGAGAATACATTTTCATAACAATTACATAAGAGACCAGATACTCATTATCGATTGAGAGCTGAGTTTACATTATATTTCATCATGAAGTACCTGAATACCCCTCACCAAGTCCAAGCCTCCCACCAACAGTTCAGATTCAGACATCAATAGAGAAATAAAATATGAATTAGTAACAAAGCTGGAAATTAGTTAGTAGATTTCACTCATGCTTACCCTGACACGTAAGTTTTATAGTAATACTAGCTTAACCGATGAACTTCGCACCGCCAAAACGTCAATGTATCTCACGACACACTTGACTTTATTTGGTGAATCATGAAATTCATCTGACAATCAATATTTCCATTTACATCTCAATACGAACTTCCTATGTATTTAAAACCACCGTTTTGATACCAGTAAACAATTTTATCACAGAGAGACGTGCTTATTACAGCTGGTAAGTGTATATACTAAATCATATTATCACAACATGATCTTGAATCATGATGATCTTCCCGTTCTACGTTAGCCGCACGGCCGACAATTTCAAAAACAAAACATAGGTCTGTAAAATGGATTAATAATATATAATATTAGCCCCCCGATTAAACTTTCTGGTCAGAAACCATCCCCAATATTCACACAACATATTCCCAAAGTTTCATGCCAGTCTGTCAATGAGTTTTCGAGACTATAAGAAACAAACAAACTATGAAGAACTGTGATGTCTGGTTGGGTTCGACCACAAACATACATTCATTTTTATATAATGGATTTACTCATTGGTTACCATTAAGTGATATAGTAATCCCACTAATATCAAACTGTTAAAAGTTTTTTTCATGTGATTATAAGTTTTTCTATCTGATTTATCTGATGTGTTAGCAATAAGTGTTACTTGTTGATTTAGTTTCTTATTTCCATTCCTATATTATACTTACAGTAGTGAAATGGAACTGAATTTTCACTCTGTGGTGAACGTTATTTCTCTTTCCATGATATCACCGAATGAAAAAATTCATATCTTACTAATCTATTTTAATCATTCTTTTGATCTCTACCAGTATATCACTAGCTCAACATGTTTGTTCATCTTATTCTAAAATTGAATAATTTCATTTGTGACAATTTAATTAGTTTTTGAGAGAAAACGGTAAGGTGAGTAAAATCTACTCATAGTTATCCTTGAGCGTCTTTGGAAGGTTTGCTTTCTACAAATTGTAGCTGTCAAATTTAACAACTCATATTCATTCGAAATGGCTCATTCCATGAATTTCATTGATGCTCTCGAAGTTTCAAGATCAAATATTCCTAATAAAAAACTACGATGTGTAATGATGGATTCAACATAACTTGAATTCTCACTTAACATGAAATTAAACCAGCAGAAGATTGTACCTGTCTTCAAGCATCATTATTGTTCATGGTGATATGTTAATAGCTTAGTTGTGTTGAGCTGCGCAGAGTTTGCTTGGATTAGATAAGTTGGAAAAGCAGAGCAAGTTGATGGTAGAGTAATGGAGGTAGACGTAGAGACTACCAATATTCAGTAATGACATGATTACGATAGCTAGAATCTTACATCGTTCAACTATCAATGATCTGCTCTCTTACATGATTCAGCTAGAGAAATCTATCTGCATTGAAATAATAATTATGATTCGATTCCTGGTTATTTATATTCTTGTTTAAACTAATTTGAAGAACTCCAAAATCAATTGAAGTTAGTTGAGTACGTATTTTCCAAATGTAGTGTAACGATAAATGAAAATAATAGAGTAATACAAATAGAAGAGAAGCGTTGTTTCAGAATCTAATTCTAGGAATTCATTCCTATTTCCATGTTGCAGATCGAAATAATGTTCCTTTGATACGAAAAATATTTTTTTTGCAAAACTGGTTCAAACTTCAATGCAGTTGACTAATTTAAACATTTACTTCTCTGCAACTTTCAAAGTGGATGGAATATGATGCAATTTTGAAGCTGAAGCTTCTACATGTTACAGTGGTGAAAAATGAAAGATTTCCGTACCTAGACGAAAACCATATAGTCTACTTCGGCTGTCGTGAAGTCGAATGAAGATCTGAGATGGAAGTTGGAAAGAGCTTTCTCTTACAGGCTTCATTAGATTTCTGTGACCACTTCCCAGTGTTGATGGATGTACCGTAAAACAATTTCGCCTACCCTTGGAGCTTGCTTATTGGCGGCTGTCTTCACTGGTAGCTCGTCTTCTAAATGCATTTGAATGGGTCGATTTTATTGGTAGATGCTGTCAAAGGAGTGGTTCTATGAACAATCACATTCCATTAATTCCTCAACACTGCAGAGAGTCTGCTCCTCTCTATTCATTCATATTCTATTCTGGAATCGAAGATCATTCCAATAATCAACGTAGGAATCAAGAGCTTCAAACTAGAAAGTGCAGTTAGATTCAGAGAGTATAGAATGTATCCTATACTATCTTGTCTGGTAAGATTATTGTGTCTTACATGATTTCGTTTTATCATAACAATTTTTACAAAGATTCAGATCCAAGCTCCCAAATTCCAAATTTCATCCTCCTAAATCTATTCGCGTATTTCAAGATTGATTTTGGCTTCAAATATTCCTAATAGACTATTAACATAAGTTTTAATGCAAATCAGTGTTGAATTGAGTGGATATTAATCATGACCTACCCGAATCCAAACTTGCATTACTATCAACTGGATATTTGATTCTAAAATAGTCCCATTGTAATTCAAAGGAGCACAGTCCACTGGTAAAACATAAACTTCATAGTTGGTGATTTAGTTCCATACAGATAATTCAAATGTTGTTGATGCAGTAGTTTGCTTGCTCGCATTCTGATGAGAGAACTACATCGGCATCAAAAAGTTGCACATAACTACTTCAGATATGTACATAATAATTATTTTCGCTCAGGTTTCTACTGAAGCAACTCAATCCAGGAAACCGACAAAGTTCTATTCATTAACTCTTCCAGCTTCCATCATGAGCGTGTCTCTCCAACAATGTCGCTATTTCGATGTTGTGAGACAACAAAACTCAATCAGTTTCTCACTCATCAACGAATAATCCAAATAATATTAGAATGCTCCACTGTGAGCGCTAATTGGGAAGTTTAGCTCTCCACTTTGGAGTAGATATGTGTTTTCCACGCTCACCTTGAATATGAAATTGGATGAATTGATTAATATACAAAACAATACAATGCAGCCAAACTTCAACCACAATATTTTCATAGCTATCATCAATCATGTAGTCTATCATGATAATTATATTGAATATTAGTTTATTGAGTCGAAGAAAGTCTATCAACAACTGAATCATTCAATGACATATTTTTTTATCAGTTTTTTTCCAATCGATGGCATATTTTATTACAACTGCCTTCCATAAACTGTTACCGAGATTATCATGAAGAAGTGATTCTGACTTCTTAGGGTATTGCGGGTGGAAGAAAAGTGGCAAGTCCATCATATTTTTTATTTCACTCTGAATAATAATTGGGTAATTTGGGTCATTGGAGTAGGCGAGAAACGAGCCTTTCCAGAATGTTTGGTGAATTCGTGAACAGAAGAATGTAATAACAGACTATTATTGACTAGCCTTATATTATCAAGCCATTTACATAATAACTATATACATCAATTCCTCCCCCCCCCCCAAAGATTCGGCGTTAATGTATGAGTTATTTTGAAAGACTACAGCTTATTGATCCATCGTATATTATAATGCAGACATAGATGTTCTAGAGATGAACCTACTAATGATAACATTGAATGTGACTTGATAGGTGAAGCAATAATATTTCTTGGGAGTGGAAAATGTACAAATCCTGCCCTAAGTTTTAATTTAATCATATTCTATCATTTTTGTCATAGTCATTCAATTTCAGCTGTTTTACATTCATGAAATCTAGCCGGTAAACAGCTTATTGTAGATCAAATAGACATATGATTCTCATTACATCATACTATACTGTAATAAAATCATATTTTCTTTACAGTCGAGTATGTTTCCTAGTTCCGAATTTGAAACAGCAGAACTGGTACAAAAACCGCCTTTTAGCGCTCCAGGTGGAAGTTTTGTCAACTACAATCAATAAATTCCTGATTCGAAACTTGTAAACTAGGTTATGTTTATAGAATGCATGTAGTAATGTCAGCAAAAGCAGGTAATGTTTTCTGTTTCTCAATTATTATGATTATATAGATTATCATGACAAAAAATAGTGTAAGTTACTTGGACGTGAATGTCTTTTGCAGTGCTTGAATGAAATTCTAGTCTCGGCTAACGCCTCGACTAGAAACATCATTCTCGCCTGCAAAAGGGCCCTTCCCGTCCTTGTGACTTAAGATACTGTTCTAGAAGTTCAACTCTTATTTTCTTCCATTTTACAGAACAATAATCTCGAGGAACTTGAAAATTCACTGCTTTATTAAATCGATATCAAGCAGGCTAAGTCTGTGCGTGGGAGGAATCCACAGAATGAAAATTCATTTCCATGGCTTGTTCAAACCGTTTTCAATAAAGCTTCCAGAAGTACACTCACTTATCCTAATAAAAATTTCTTCAACATTATCACATCACTGGAGACTCAATTACTCCATTTTTGTTCTCGCTCTCCAACATAGATCGTGGTTTTTATCACTTTAATAATTCCATTTGGAGAGATCTGTTATCATTTTCGGAAGAACCCCTTCAATTTTCCTTGATTTAGTTTTCAAATTTCAGCCGTGAAGCTCTGTTATATTCATGTCAATAGGATAAGATTCACAGTGAAATAAGACTTGATTATTACATTATCAGAAGTTTCGTTTCTGAGATGGTTTTATTAAGCCATTATTGATTCAGTTATGAGAGATAATTTCAAATATTGCGTAAGTGTTTTCTCAGTGTTAAAAATGAGCTCTTGCTGTAGTTCTTGAAAAATAAAGTACCCTCAACATCACTTTAAATGGATAAATAGTCCTTCATATTCATAATATAAAAGTTGTGTGTATTTTTGTCGTCGACATTTTCTGAAACAACTTTTTTATTCAAAGTTCGGTGATAATTAGGTGTAATATTTGACTATAATTTGGTTTTGTGTCCTTCCTTCTAAATTCAATATTTCTAGCAAATACAAAATGTTTGGACAAAATATTTATATTTTTGGACAAAATTTGAAATTGAACTTTCAACAGTTAAATCATGACCTATTTCTCCTGACATGTCATTCATTATGAAAATCTGGGAATAGAAAAGTTTTGGGCTATGCCTGTTTTCTTTCCCAATCATACTTATATGATTTGTTGTTATATCCGCAAATAAGTGAATAAATAATTAAATAATGTTTTGATTCTTATCAAAACTGGTTCATTGATTAGCTATGAAACTTTTCTCCTACAATGGAATAATCTGGATTGTTAGAAATGTTATTGGAAATTTATAAAGTGAGTGTTAACAAGAGAGCATCTTGTTAATGATTATTTATCAAATATGAAGATGATTAATTGCATTCAAGTATCGCACTTCAAACTGAATATGAAGAAGTTCAAATCACTGAATCACTTCAACTCACTCTTTATAAGATCTTTGAATTTGGAAACTTCAAAGAAAATGGAATAAGGGAAAATAGGCTGTCAGAAACACATAACCATAACCTGTACTCTACAATACTCTATCATTGGTTATTGTTTCTCAGATCTTTTTCGTTAGAATTTTATTACCAACACGATACATGATATTCTTTATACACAGTGAAATTCGATCTATTGGTTGATTCTTATAGTGATAACTTCATTGTTTAACACTTAGTCAATTAAACATTACTCAACTATGATATTTGAGTATACGTTATCAGCATGTGGGATATGTGTGATGATTTTTTTCTTCAAAAACAATTCACGATAAACAAATTATGAAGAGTGCTTTCAGAAAGCTAGTGGATGTTACTTGATGGAATTAATGACAACATAGAGGAACTATACTGTTTAATTAGTGTAAGAGACGTTAGAGAAACTTCTAATTAAGCAAATTTGATGAGATGGAAGCCATACTCGCTTGACTCAAACCATTGCGTTTCATATCACTCCATAACATATTAGTTGAATTGTTAAAAATACATGTGCTTCCAAAGAGTAATATGAAATCTTTGAACCAATGAGGGGTCGAGTGCAATTATTCTCAAACAACTAAGTGAGAGAAACTGGAAAGACTTCACACCTTCATGACTTGATTACCCGTGCGTGAAAAGGTTGTAGAATAGTATACTCAAGATGTAGAATTTATAAGCAGATACAGTGAGACTTGCTTACTTTGTCTGCTTATCAATTCTACATCTTGAGCTACATTTATGTTCGCTCTCCATGTCACTGAGAATCATTACTCTATCAATTAAGAATGATTATTATCTTTAATATATGTGTGGTTACTCGCTGTGGTTTGTTCATTCTGCTCACAATAGATACATTTTTTCTGGCAGATTCTCTTGTTTAGTGTTAATCTACTACCGCACGATAGTTTGTATAGTTGTATTGTAACCTGAAGCCTGAAGAATACTCACAGAATTTCCATACCTGTGAAAGATTCAAAATACATCTTCTACTTTTTTAGTAGACATACAGTTGCATATTCGTTTAAAAAATATCATAATGAATTCATGGGGATCGATTACAAAATAGAAGTTGTTGAACAAGGGATGAATTGGCTAGAAAGATATAACAGTACACCATAAATCTGTAATCAGAGAATATTGTGAAATCAAACTCTCTGATATTAAGATAACCGTGAGTTGTATGATGATAAGATAGAATTAAAGTTGGTGAAATTTATTTACAGAATAAAGGAAAAGGGTTTGAAGACTATGGAAGAGAAGAGAAACGTGATATTACTGATCAGCCTTGATCCTATGAAAGAGATAACATTGATTATTCCCAATCCCATAAGAGTGGTATCATTGTGAAAATGAGATGTGGGTCCCATCAGAAGCACGTCTTTGTGAATTTGGCATGGAATTACCATTTTCAAATCATGATTTCGAATAATTTTTCAGCTTCACTGCAACATTATCTAAAATGATTCATAATTTCAACAAATTACATGCACTTTTCAAAGCTTCAACCGTGGATCTATTTGTAGGGAAGTAGGGAACGACAGAGCTCATCCCATAAAAACAAAAAATTAGATAACTAGATTCGAGTCTATCTGTATACAATAACTTATCCCTACAAGCTCATGTTTTCTTACATGAGAATAAGTAAATTATAGAATGGACAGCATGATAGAATACTTGAATAGTAAGTAGCATTTCTCCTATTGAAATAATAATATAAAGTGGAGAATTTAAATTGGGGATATTCTTTACATGATTGAATAAAGATATATTAACGTGTTATTTATTGTTATAATGAATAATATCGGGGCACCGAGCTTCGCTCGTTATTTTTATTTATTGATAAACAGAACACAATAATTATTCTCTAAAATGATCGTGTTTATATTTCACAGCTGGCTATACGTCATCTTATGAATTTCGGGGATGCAATATTTTAATTTTTCACATACTCACTCACTCACTCACTTTTTTACTATCCACAGCTGTTTCAGCCAAGGATGAATTATCCTTTTAATGTCGTTCAGCGAGTTTTCCCAAGGATGAAACCTAGTGTAATCGAATCTTTATATCATAAAACTACTATGTTCCAAATTTCGTGAAAATCGTTAGAGCCGTTTCGAGATCCGTTAAACATAATGTGATGAATCTTTCAAATAGATCTCATGAAAAGAGAGAAAAAATTGTGATTACCTTTTAAAATGAAAGAATTTGCTAAAGGAATAGTTAGCGACCGAGCGATAAAGCTTACTTATCAATAACTGTATATTTGATAAGAGTACCGTTCTGTACTGAATATTTTTCTAGGAAAATTATTCAATAAAATTATAATTATTTTGCAAATAAAGCACAAATTATTTATGAATCGCTCACTGATTTTGAGGTTACACTTTGTTTACTATCGATCAGATGTTTTTAAAACAGTTCGAACGCAGCTGACTGATTCAAAGTATTGTCAAATGTCACGCTGGCTTCACGTAAGATATAATACCATCTCTAAAAATCAAAACTATCCATAAAGGATCAAGAATTTCAAATAAAAAATAAAATGTATGTGTTATCGTTGAAATTATTTATTATTTAAGAAATTATATTATATGTCAGGTCTTATTGTAACTAAATAGGTCATAGCATGAAATTATATTATTGATAAAATGGCAGAAATTAATTATAACAGTCTCAAACCTAATAAAAATTGTACAAGAATATTAATTTATTAATGATTTAATTCAACTGATCCACATGGTAATTAAATCTCTTTGGCAAGCCCAAGCCAATCACAGTGCATAGAAATAGCACCAAGAAGGTGATCGTTTGAAAGCAACACATGTTAATCTATTATCAGACACCAACCCTGCCTTATCAGTTACACTAGCACATGTACATTGTATGAGAGGAACTATGTCCAGAAGATTAAGCAGTTTTAAGAATTACATAAATTAAATTATTATTGTAATTAAAGGAATTGTATTCTACTGCTTGCCACTGACGTCATGTTTACGTCACAAGCGTTCTACCAATGGCAAATTTTTATGCAAATTATTACATTGAGATTCTGAGAAGCAAGGTCTAGCCTAGAAGCTTGGAGAAAGGACAGCACTTCCCTTTTGAAATCCTCACCGTGCAGATCTCTTTTATAGTTACCAAAGACCTATTTGTGAAAATTTCTTGTTCGATTTTAAATGTTCTATTTGTGAGCCGATATTTTAGGCCAATTTATTTGTTATTTGTAAATTTCTGTTTTCATCAATCGATAAATTTAAAAGTTTAAAGTAAATTATCCCTTAATTAATTCGGTGAAGGAGATATTTAAATTAAAATTCCCCACGTGCTGAAACCGAAGCCTGGATTGCTGCCGATCAAACGATTTTTGATCTAAAGAAAAAAACCACGACCGCCAAGGAAATTCACGTGAGTTATAAGTTTTAAAAGGGGCCCCAATCTACGCTTCGAAAATATTTCAGTGCAGAAAAACATAAATTTTTTCTTCGTTAAATTATTGGCCACGCCGACAAGCGCTTTTAGTTATTAAGAGCCTAAAATTTATTCATATTTAATTTCTAAGAATTTGTAGTTGATTAACTATCCTCCGCTGCCTGAACCACGACCCCGAGCATTTTTAAAAATATTTTATAATTCATTTTTTCACTATTTTTTCAAAACTGTTCAATTTTATCAATTGTAAACTTCTGTCGAATCACGCATGGTATCATGCAAGCACAAGAAAATTTTTAACTATTCTGTTAATGCTAAATTATTATCAACCTGTAAATCAAATCTGAACCTGCACTGTATGATTACATATTTTATTGTAATATATTTCAGTTTTATTAATTCGCTTTCTGAGTTCGATTATTTCTTAAGCCTGTCAATTATTGTGTCTGATACGTTCTATATCATCAAGAACCGATCGAATACGATCATTGGAATAATTGAATTAAGCTGGATATTGGAACAGGTCTAAGTGGATGTAGCGAGTGGGGTCAGATCGAGATATTTATTCTTTGTCCTTACCTGCTCATACATCAGCTTTTATCTGTTACCTACCTCGACTTTGGAGCAAATGCATCAATTGTACAGCAGAGGCAGCCATAGATCATATAAATTCCTACAATAGAGCTTAAAACCCGACAAGACTCTGTTCTCGAAATATATTCTGAACGATATTTGGTTCAAATACCGTATTTTAATCCTTCAGAACTTATTAGAGACACAGTCCCGTAAATTATCTACATCGGGATTTTTGCTCGACCTGTATGATTTTGTATGCTCATTCTTCACAGGTAATAATTTTAAGGTATCCATATTCAGTGTTTAGCGTCCGCTACACTACTTATAAAAATTTCATCATTATACAATCTGTCATTAGAAGAATCAAGGGTGAGCGAGCGTTTAGGCCTCCCGCGATTCCGACAATTGTATTGAGTCTTGTAGTGAGTCAATCAGTCTGGTGTTCACTCAGCGTACTCACACGCCATTGCAAAATTTATAGCCTCTACACCATTGACTCAGTACAAGATTCACCCTACATGTGTGAAGCCGTTAAAAAATGCACCACATGATTTGCCGGCCCAACGTGAGGCTTTTAGATACAGCACTACATGATTTGGCAAATCTCTCTATGTATGTGAAGCCATCAAATACCGCTCCACATGATTTGCCGGCCCAACGTGAGGCATTTAAATACAGCAGTACATCACCCTACGTGTATTGTCCTATCCTTGGAGGTGAGAGTGACTCCCCCAGGAAGAGCTTCACATGATTTGGCGCCCAACGTGGGGCATTTAGATACAGCACTACATGATTTGGCAAATCTCTCTACGTATGTGAAGCCATCAAATACCGCTCCACATGATTTGCCGGCCCAACGTGAGGCATTTAAATACAGCAGTACATCACCCTACGTGTATTGTCCTATCCTTGGAGGTGAGAGTGACTCCCCCAGGAAGAGCTTCACATGATTTGGCGCCCAACAGTGATAGGCATTGAAGAGGTGGATAATCGGCTATGAGGATTATTTAGTTGCTCAGTATACTATAGCGCTGACAACGGGAAAATTTTTTGAAAAATTCATGGTTGTGAATTTTTTCGAATTTAATATTAACTGTTCACTGTTATATAAAATAACAAGAAGTACCATACCCAATTTTTGAACGGAAAAGAAATTTATCGATTGATGAATTTTTAGAGAAAGAATCGAACTCAGAATTTTATTATTGTGTTATTCGAAAATTGGTCATACTATAAGTCATAGGTATAAGAGATATCATAAGAAAGGTGATATTATTTGAAGAATATTAGGTCTATATTGAAACAATTCGTAAAAATTTACAGAAAAGAGGATTGAAGTTATTTACATTTTTAAAAGTTTTTAAAGCATAAAGAGGGAAGTAAAATTAAATCATGGATATATTGCGGAATAATTCAAACAAAACACTGCCCCTTGTATATAAAATTTTGCAAAGAACACTAGCCTATATATTGAATTGCGGCAAGAAATTATAAAAGTAAGATATTTATAATAATAGTAATAATAAATTATAAGAGGCGTACCTGTATTACCGCATAAGTGTTCACTGTGTATCCTGTGTGTTCTTGTCATTTTTATGTTAACGATATTGCTAACTTGACTCATTTTATCACTGAACACATTGCTAAACCACTTTTTCTGTATTTCACTCACTGCGACACTATAACAATTTCTATTGGATTTCTTATTAATTATTTTGTATATCACATCAACACTTTCACGTTTTTTATTCACCACACACGTTCGTCGCATTATTTTCTCACAAACTATGGCAGGAAACGACCAGGTCAATCCAAGTCTGTCGGACACCGAGGACATCTCACCCGATTGTTCGCCGCCATCCGCATCTGCCACCGCATCTGCCGATTTCCATCCAAACGTACTGGATGATTTATCTTCGACACAGGTGGAGGAGAGCTGCATCCTAGTGGAGGATCCATCGGCAGCCCAAGAGCCAGAGGACGAAACATCGGGAGAGCATACGGACGACGACGCCCCAGAAACAGGAACCCCCATTTCTCGCACCGTTGCTCGGATAAAAAACCAGCAGGTGACCGTTAGATGTATGCCCGCTCCCGCACTGGATATGGACGCCTTCCTGGAAGCAATAACCAGTAAGATAGAGAAAGGAAACAAACAAACAAATGAAGCAATAAAACAAAGTTCTTCAGCAACAAAGGAAGAGTTAAAGAAGGAAATCCAAGAAATAAAGAAGGACAACAAGCAAACAAAGGAAGAATTAAAAAAGGAAGTTCAAGAAGTAAAGAAGGTAAACGAACAGGGTTTGGAGAAATTGAGTCAGCGGATGGATGTAGCATTCCGTGACACCGATAAAACCATCAAAAAATTAGCTGAGTGTCTGGATAAATCAATTTTAGAAACGAATAACCGATTGGATAGGATATCCGAAGATATGCATATGGGAAAAATCAACGTCGAAGTCAGCATTAAGAAACATATACATGTGGAGAAGGATACAATAAAGGTGGTTAAAGTCAAACAAGCAAGCGAACATAACACATGTATGGAAAACCAACCCACCGAGAATGTCAGGATTGAAGTCGCGCCGCACCCTGCAGAACGCCGAGAGGGACCAGCCGACATCACCCGCCAGGCCGAGGACGACATCCATCAGGTAGAGGGACAGCCCGTACCACCGCGCGCTGGACACCAGGAGTCCAAGGACGTTGCCCGCCGCGTAGAAGAGCAGCCCGGACCGCCGACCGCCCACATCACCGTCCATCCACCGAGGACAGCGCCTGCAACATATAAACCCAGCATTCATGAAGATAGTCACCTAAACAATAGAAATGAAACAGAAACCCACAACAAATTGAAATCACAACTGAAAATAAAAACCTCTAAATCAAAACAACACACAAGTAAAATAGCAGCTCCACGGAAAAGAAAAATGGTCTCAAGAAAAATTTATCTACATCGCCGTCATGTTAGGCTAAAATCTTACATCACGATTCCTACCGACATGCAAGGAAAAAGGAAGACGATATCCAGAAGAACCTACAACCACCGCAGTCATGTCCGGTTAAAATCAAACAGACTGTACACCGGGCATGCAAAAAAGAAAAAGATTATCTGAAAGAACCCACAGACACCACTGGCATGTGAGGTTTAAAAAGATCGAACTACATGTCACCGGTCAACAAGGAAGGTCAATATTAGCTGAAGAGATCTACCTACTTCGCAGGCACATCCGTTTTAAGCAAAGTTTAGTAAAAACGGATAGTTGCAAATTGGAATGGGAACTTGAAATAAATCAGAAATCAAATTTAGATGGGGGCTTAAGGAAGAAATAATAATCTTTTAATCAACTGGAAGCTACGTTGTGAATTACACAAATTATCAAACTTCTTCATAGTCACAGCCTACCCATTGAATCACATCTTTGCAGACTAGCATCTTTCTACTGCAGCCTAATCATAATCAACATAACCTAAACTTCGCCGCATCTCATCTAATAAACAACAATCCACTTCAAATGAAGAAATTATTATCAACTTTAATAACAGAAGAAAATAAAACTACAAAACAACTCTAAAAATTTACCAACCTGATCAAGCCATCAGTCTCGTGCTACAGTCATCACCAAAACAATCGTCTAATATCATCTGCACAACTGAAAAATAGAAACAAGAATTATAGTATCTACGGAAAATAATTATAAATTAGAAATAACATGAAATTAGCAGTGAATAGGAGGAAAGAAAATAAACAAAGTTTATTTGAAAAAATGTGTAAATCTAACCTTGAAATACAGAATCACTAGAAAAATCTATTCAGAACCAACGCCTGTTCGATAATTTTCTTCGTCCCACCAACCAATGTGTGCGAAATCCTAGAGTCAATGTATAGAATCAAAGCAATATCGTTATTTAATTATTGTAACCTGTTATTTAATGTGGAATTATAAATAAAAAAAAACGCAACCAAAAATATATATTTATGTTAATTTGCACGAAATGCGCATGTTCTGTGTTATATGAATGTATCTCTAAAAAACTCCAAAGAAAATGAAATTCTTACCTTCAAATGTGAAATTTATTACTGTTGCATCAAAAGATCATGAATTGTAATTCAAATTGATAAATATAATCTTGAAGACTTAATATTTGTAACCAGCATTGATAAAAATCAAGAAAGCCATTTCAAGTGTAACCCTGTTTGTACACAACGTACTAAGCGCAAATAAGGAATTGCTCGAGTCAAACGGTAGACGATTGTCAAGTCACCGAAGTAAAATCACACTCTCACCCAATTTATGTAAAAGCCAGAATAAAGAGTCGAAACCTGTAACAACTATGAAAAATGATGAAAATCTATATTTGTTGCAAATACTGTTCGAATCTTAAGAAGTAATATGTGAAATCTTGTATATTTGTTATAGTTATGGGTCTGCTCATAAGCCACCCGTGAATGGAAGTTGTGGAGTTGTTTTAATGAAGGATCCAAAGAGACCTCATTAATTATTGTATTTCGATTGTATCCAATGGAAGGAACAATCAATTATTTATTTTCTCGTAGCCAAAAGTGCACGATATATTGTTTTTAGTGTTAAGTGTTGAGTTTTTGTAGAAGTAAGGAGATGAAATGGTGTATTCATCACAATATCGGATTTTTCAAATAGTCATTGTTTCGACTCGTCTCCCAATTACCTATTTAAAATATCCTGGGGGCTTTTGTGTGATGAATCTTTCAAATACATCTCATGAAAAGAGAGAAAAAATTGTGATTACCTTTTAAAATGAAAGAATTTGCTAAAGGAATAGTTAGCGACCGAGCGATAAAGCTTACTTATCAATAACTGTATATTTGATAAGAGTACCGTTCTGTACTGAATATTTTTCTAGGAAAATTATTCAATAAAATTATAATTATTTTGCAAATAAAGCACAAATTATTTATGAATCGCTCACTGATTTTGAGGTTACACTTTGTTTACTATCGATCAGATGTTTTTAAAACAGTTCGAACGCAGCTGACTGATTCAAAGTATTGTCAAATGTCACGCTGGCTTCACGTAAGATATAATACCATCTCTAAAAATCAAACTATCCATAAAGGATCAAGAATTTCAAATAAAAAAATAAAATGTATGTGTTATCGTTGAAATTATTTATTATTTAAGAAATTATATTATATGTCAGGTCTTATTGTAACTAAATAGGTCATAGCATGAAATTATATTATTGATAAAATGGCAGAAATTAATTATAACAGTCTCAAACCTAATAAAAATTGTACAAGAATATTAATTTATTAATGATTTAATTCAACTGATCCACATGGTAATTAAATCTCTTTGGCAAGCCCAAGCCAATCACAGTGCATAGAAATAGCACCAAGAAGGTGATCGTTTGAAAGCAACACATGTTAATCTATTATCAGACACCAACCCTGCCTTATCAGTTACACTAGCACATGTACATTGTATGAGAGGAACTATGTCCAGAAGATTAAGCAGTTTTAAGAATTACATAAATTAAATTATTATTGTAATTAAAGGAATTGTATTCTACTGCTTGCCACTGACGTCATGTTTACGTCACAAGCGTTCTACCAATGGCAAATTTTTATGCAAATTATTACATTGAGATTCTGAGAAGCAAGGTCTAGCCTAGAAGCTTGGAGAAAGGACAGCACTTCCCTTTTGAAATCCTCACCGTGCAGATCTCTTTTATAGTTACCAAAGACCTATTTGTGAAAATTTCTTGTTCGATTTTAATGTTCTATTTGTGAGCCGATATTTTAGGCCAATTTATTTGTTATTTGTAAATTTCTGTTTTCATCAATCGATAAATTTAAAAGTTTAAAGTAAATTATCCCATAATTAATTCGGTGAAGGAGATATTTAAATTAAAATTCCCCACGTGCTGAAACCGAAGCCTGGATTGCTGCCGATCAAACGATTTTTGATCTAAAGAAAAAAACCACGACCGCCAAGGAAATTCACGTGAGTTATAAGTTTTAAAAGGGGCCCCAATCTACGCTTCGAAAATATTTCAGTGCAGAAAAACATAAATTTTTTCTTTGTTAAATTATTGGCCACGCCGACAAGCGCTTTTAGTTATTAAGAGCCTAAAATTTATTCATATTTAATTTCTAAGAATTTGTAGTTGATTAACTATCCTCCGCTGCCTGAACCACGACCCCGAGCATTTTTAAAAATATTTTATAATTCATTTTTTCACTATTTTTTCAAAACTGTTCAATTTTATCAATTTTCAATTTATTTAATTTTCAATTCAATTTATTAAAAACACACAAAACAAGACAAAACAAAATTACAAAGATTTACGAAACAAATAAAACACAATAAAATGTTACAAATATAAAAAACCATGGACTTAGTGTTTGGGTGTGTTGGAGAAGAGAAAAAAAGAGAGGAAGATACCTAGCCAACTATGGTTTCCCATGTAATAGGCAGGCAAAGAAGAGAAGAGAAGTAATGAGGAAAAAAAGGAAGGGAGAAATGGGGGGAAGGAAGAAAACAGAGGAATAGGTACTCAAAATAAAGGTAAGCGAGTCCACTGAGAAATGAAAAAACTAATGAAAAAAAAAAAAAATGCTGGAGCAGAAATCTCGAGTCATATATCTTAATGGAAGAAGAAATTACTGTATGTCCAGTTTTTTATATCCAGTTTAATATTTCCGCTGATCTTATTGTCCATGAGAAAGTGATTCGGAATGAGGTTTATTATTTTAGTACCTATGTAAATTAATTGCCTCCTTATACATTCAATATTAGTGTTATAGGTTACATATTTGTTAGCAGTGGCTCTTAGATTATAATAATTAAGAGTAGAGTTTATTGTGAGAGGAAAATCGGATCTATATTTTATTAAGTACTCAATTACGGTTTTTATGTATAATTGACGTATAGTCATGACCTCAAAATCACTAAAAACCATATCCGTTGGATAGAGCCTGGGTTTGTTTAATATAGTTTTAATTATCAGTTAAGAACAAGAATTTAATCAGTTAATTGTAAACTTCTGTCGAATCACGCATGGTATCATGCAAGCACAAGAAAATTTTTAACTATTCTGTTAATGCTAAATTATTATCAACCTGTAAATCAAATTCTGAACCTGCACTGTATGATTACATATTTTATTGTAATATATTTCAGTTTTATTAATTCGCTTTCTGAGTTCGATTATTTCTTAAGCCTGTCAATTATTGTGTCTGATACGTTCTATATCATCAAGAACCGATCGAATACGATCATTGGAATAATTGAATTAAGCTGGATATTGGAACAGGTCTAAGTGGATGTAGCGAGTGGGGTCAGATCGAGATATTTATTCTTTGTCCTTACCTGCTCATACATCAGCTTTTATCTGTTACCTACCTCGACTTTGGAGCGAATGCATCAATTGTACAGCAGAGGCAGCCATAGATCATATAAATTCCTACAATAGAGCTTAAAACCCGACAAGACTCTGTTCTCGAAATATATTCTGAACGATATTTGGTTCAAATACCGTATTTTTAATCCTTCAGAACTTATTAGAGACGCAGTCCCGTAAATTAGCTACATCGGGATTTTGCTCGACCTGTATGATTTTGTATGCTCATTCTTCACAGGTAATAATTTTAAGGTATCCGTATTCAGTGTTTAGCGTCCGCTACACTACTTATAAAAATTTCATCATTATACAATCTGTCATTAGAAGAATCAAGGGTGAGCGAGCGTTTAGGCCTCCCGCGATTCCAACAATTGTATTGAGTCTTGTAGTGAGTCAATCAGTCTGGTGTTCACTCAGCGTACTCACACGCCATTGCAAAATTTATAGCCTCTACACCATTGACTCAGTACAAGATTCACCCTACATGTGTGAAGCCGTTAAAAAACGCACCACATGATTTGCCGGCCCAACGTGAGGCATTTAGATACAGCACTACATGATTTGGCAAATCTCTCTACGTATGTGAAGCCATCAAATACCGCTCCACATGATTTGCCGGCCCAACGTGAGGCATTTAAATACAGCAGTACATCACCCTACGTGTATTGTCCTATCCTTGGAGGTGAGAGTGACTCCCCCAGGAAGAGCTTCACAATAAATAACCAGATATAAAAATAACCAGATATAACAATAACCAGATATATGAATATAGAAATCGCTCAATATAATAGGATTCTATCGCTTCTCATAATGGTAGTTCTGTGAACAGTAGACCTCACGCAGTTTTCTCATCCACAAGTATCTGATGTCACCTGTTCTAGTTGATTCAGTTGAATCTTGTCACTTGTCAGCTGATTGATTATTATGAATAATTCTATAGTCTGATTGATCCTATCTTCAAAGTCGATTATATATATATAGTGATATCAGAGTATGGAGGAATTCCTTTTCTTTTCATATTATCCTTTAAATGCGAAATTTCTAAAAACCTTGTGTATACATCGACGCGCAGTTGAAAGAAGAATATTCCTGCCAAATCTCATCGAATTCTATCAACGCGTTTGGCCGTAATCGCGTTACATACAGACAGACAAAAGCAAATCGAGTTGAAACATAGACCTCACTACGTTCGGTCAATTACGAAAAAGATACGTGTTTTCCAACAGGTAGCTCTTATCTGAAGCTCTGTGCTTTTAAGATGCATCGTTAAGTGATCATTGTAGCAATGGGATACTATGCTGAAGTATACCTGCGATTTCCACTTTTTTCTGATAGTGCTCCATATATGGAGTGTCATGAACAGCGAATGCTCAATATAAAGGAATCTGGAATTTTCCAATTTCCCGGCCGACTTCTTTTCAATTCTAAAGTTGTTTTCTCTGCACGTAAACGGGTTTGTGGTCGTTCATTTCTATATCACGAAGCGCCGCACCTTCAGATTCTAACAGCCTGCTCTAAACTCTATGTGTGAGAAATAAATCCATTTCATATGAATTTATTCCTCACTTCCATAATGCTTTGTCAGAGCATGTGCAATGATAAAGGAGGAACCGTGAAAAATACCTTATTTGTGATAAACCCCATTTTCTCACTCTACCTTTACTTTATAGTGAGATTCACGTTATAAAGTCATTGAAAATGAAAGGTAAGCGCTACTGCCACTTCTCATTTTTCACCGCATTCTATAGAAGATAGCTGTTCTTTAACTTATCCCGGTATATGTGATTTGATACTAACTATTGATTGTTGTTATTAATGATCATCTCTTTCGCAAAAATATTCTATCCATAAAGAAAAAAATAATTTTTATTTAATAATAAAATTTCATGATTGGATGAAATATTCGGGTAGTTCATCATATCTCTACAGAACCTACTAACAATTTGACAACGGTGCAGAGTTGAAAATATATAGAGCTAGCTGTTCTGTTTGAGGAGACATGAACCTGTTCAAGAATAGCAAATCAATGTTGATCAGTTGATGACTTAACAACTCAAGTCCAGAGAGTATTATCATAGAGAAACTATAGCATAAGTAGATATCCCATGGTATAGGGAATTTATGTCGCAACTTTTACTGTTATCTCAAGCCGATTACTGTCGATTATTGTCGATTTTCACTGTTTTGTTGGGGTGATAGTGTATGAACGGCACAATTTGAGAGACTACCAGCGTCATAATGCTTCACAGGAAAGAACTACGTGGATCATCAGCTTGAGATAACAGTAAAAGTTGCGACATAAACGCCCTAAACCATGGGATATCTACTGAATGCAATCGTTTCTCTATGGTATTATGTGATTAAATTCTATACTCTCTCCCTGAATTTCACTATATATTAGAATATTGTTTATTTCCAAATGGATAAATACTTGTTCAAAAATTCAAATTTATTTTATCAAATTGAATTTAACTTGTTATTACATTTATATTTTCAGGAAGAAATACCT
This sequence comes from Nilaparvata lugens, assembly GCF_014356525.2. Taxonomy (NCBI): domain Eukaryota; kingdom Metazoa; phylum Arthropoda; class Insecta; order Hemiptera; family Delphacidae; genus Nilaparvata; species Nilaparvata lugens. The sequence goes on along the minus strand of NC_052505.1, from coordinate 77,395,307 downwards.
TGGTTGGGATTAAGTTCTTCAGTATGTTGCCTATACATTAGTTTTACCAATGAAAACTTACATAGAATACATAGGTATATCAAATAAGCCTAGTACATCTGAGTCTCATATTCCACTTTTTGAGACACTGTAGCAACGCTTGATGATCTTATTATAATTATCTATTTCAAAATCCTATTCCATTCATCGAATCCAAAATTAGTTTAATAAACCATATTGATTTTCTATAATCATATTATCATGATACGATTCATGATGAGAACCTACATATAGAACAATACGATTTTTTCAACTGATGAAAAACTTGTAGTTTGTAAGGCGATTATACTAATTAAATCACGATTAAAGCCGAGGCTATGAAAGACCAGATCACTAATGATCACTAATGACCTTATTGATTGCTGAAAAGCTTTTTGTATAGGAAACTACCCCACTTATCTGAACTGTAGTGCATGTTTTTATTGTGAAATGGAAGCTTCCCAGCAATTAGGGCAAAATCATGGTAAAAGAGGTGTATGTCATCCCAATCAATTGCATTAAAAATGGGATAAATATAGGCTATGAATGATGGCCTCTATTCGATTGCCAAAAACACTTGAGACAATGAAAATAATATTTTTTACAGGCAACTGTCTCCATGGGAGAGTGCCGTCAGTGGGATTGCACAAAAAATAATAATAGATCATTTTAATACTATAAGTAACTAGATAATTCAAATGATTGCAGATGAAATAGTACTATAAGTGATTACATAATTCAAATGATTCTAGATGAATGTAATATGAGTAGAAAGCTTGAGTACCTATTAATTATATTGTAGTCTTGTTCATTTTTCTTTGATAATACGAGTATAATAGTTTCCCCGATTCCTAACCAAACACCTACCAGATACCAAGCCATATTATTTCCCAAGAACGCGTTTGTATTCTTGTATTATTTTCATTTCCGGAGAGTTTTATTGAAGAGCATGAATGTGATGAAATTTGATAACTATTCACTTTACTTCTTGTACTAATACAGAGCAACTAATATTCTAATGATTCAATTTCTTTAATTGATGAAAATAAATGGGTATGAGAGAATCATAAGCTGTGAGTGGGGGCCGGTGGCAATACATTGACCATCACTCAACTAGCAGACAATTGTCAGAAAATATTAGGTTGTTGAACCAATTCCATATTCATGTTTAGCTATTCTACATTAATATAATTTATCCAACACTACCCTATTTGACAAAAATATTGAAAGGATTCTGAAATTCAGTTATAATTACTATTGCTTTATAGTATTGTTGATTGATATGGTATTTCTTGGAACATAAATTTCTCAATCTTTTGATTATTGTTGCATTTTCTCAAAACCTTTTCTTACAGAAAAATTCCTATTGGAAATGAACCCTCATATTTATTTTTTTAAATGTGCAAATCATTATTTCAAGTTTATAAAATAGAATTATATTACCCTTTGAAATAAATAAAATAATAGATTAAGGATACCAATTATAATTAATTATTATTTTCATTATTTCGAGGTTGATGTCTGTCACGATTACAAAAATATGAAGAGAGAATATTTTCTTCTGATTTGCAACTTTCAAGCAGGATTCGCACATTCCAGTATCAGTGAACGGACTGTTAAAATATGATTGTCATGAGTTATAATTGGACTATACCCACTAAGCCCAGCCGAGCGAGCATGAATAGTCCAATTAGAACGTATGGGAATAATAATATCACTGTATGAGACACGTTCACTGACACTGATCGATATGTGAGAGTCCAGCACAGCTCCTTTACATTTAAATTTGAATGAAGCAATTTCAATTTGCTTTACACCATTTTTTTCAATTCCAAGTTACAAATATTTACAAATTTTCCACCATTACTATTGATACGATACGACCATAGAGTATAGAATGCAATTTTGAACAATGAATGTACTTTCAGTTGATTATGTGTAAATTTAAATTCTTTGTACATTCTGGATACGACTGACCTTTCTGCTTGTGTGAGCAAAGAATTCATAAGAGCTAGCAGAGCTCCGTTAGACACAGCAAAACGCGGAAAACTGACAAAATTTCACTCAGCACTGGAAAGTTGGCGCATGCGCACTGCTAAGAGCATGCGTTCCTGCATTACTCACTTCGTTCATCTTTTCCACGATGAGATTCATCATCATTATTGACAAGCCGTATCAATATCAATGCATTACCCCCAAAATCAGAACAAAAACATTCTACCCAAATTAATCGAACTTCTGTATGAGATGAGAATTGATAAGGAAGGTTCTTTTTCTCTTTTTGTTCCAATATAAAAGTTGCATTCTTTCTTCGAGTAGTGTCAGGTTAGATGTTTATATACTCAGGCTACTCTCTGATGTAATAATCCTTTAGTGTATGAAACTAAACACCAAACTATTTATAGCTGACATCCCTACACCAAGTAGTACCGTGAGTTTAAATCCGTATTATCTATGGAATTGCTTTTAATTGCATATGAATTTATTTTCATAGTGGAATAATTGAGCTTCTGTGTTGATTTGCCTTGATTTTTCCCTCAAAATCGTGCTACTTTTTTATTATTCTGTCTTCAGTGACTGGGCTAACAAGAATTTAGAGCAGTGACAGATATTCAATTTGCTGTCCTGCAGAAATCGATTTAATAACTGGATTCATAGTATTTTCACTTCTATTTTCCTAGGAATTTCTACTAGACTGGTAAGAGAAGTCTCTCCTGAACCTTGTAAAAGTGAAACTAATAGGAGTAACTCTTATTCCACAGTTTTTGAAAAACGAAATGCTCTTCAATTTTGCAATATTCCTTCTAACAATACTAATTTATTAATATTATGATTTATTTGAACAGATATGAAATGTACATTATTTGATTGATAGAACATTCATTCATTCATTTATTTATTCTACAATCATAATATAGTCATGACATTGAAGAAAAAACTAGGCTGAGCCTAGTAGTATTTAGAACAATGTTTTCAAGAATGCATTAGTCAATGCATGACTGTTTGTTCAACATAAGTATTTCGGATTAAATTTGATGTGGATAACCAACCCTCCAGTAAATGCCATGGCTCTGCAAGTCGGAGAATGGATTTATTCCAATTTCAAATGAAAAATATTGTTGATGGTCATTGACCGTACTTTTATTTGCCGACGACTTGAATAATATTCCATCAGTGGCCACATCATGATGACGTCTTCATAGTCACAGTTGTAGTTTTGTTGATCAAGCTTCTACTTTCTGCCGCTAGAACGCGCGAGCGCCCATCTTTCCATAAAGAGACTATAGTGACGTCAACGTTATAATGGCAGTGAAGGAAGATAGGAAAACAGCGATTCAAACTCTGCCTTGCCAAAATGCCCTCTATAGAAAATAGCTGATACCTGTATATCTGATGCTAGGTTAAAACCTAAAATTAATTTAATAGGAGGAGGTTTCGTAATCTCTACGGGGCCCCCCCATCGTGCGGGTGTTTGATATTCTTAATTTGTACAGTCGTATCAGCGATTATTAATTCCAAATCTTGTTATAAATTATCCATGAATGATCAATGATAAATTAATTATAATTCATTCGTCGAGAAAAATGTATTCTCTATTGATTCAATAATAGATTTCCAAGATTGAGTTTGAATAATTTTTTGATATTTCTACATTGTTGAAAAGCCATCTGGCAACGTTGGAGAGGTAAAAAAAGGTTAGTCCTATCTGTTTTGTCGGATGATAGACAAGGATAGCAACACCAATACTGCAATAGTATGTATAACTTGGACCTCACTATAGAATGACAGAGTGGACAATGAACAGCCAAATATAAAGGACTGACGAATTATAACATTGAAAATTATTTTTAATTGGCTGTCGAATAACTATAAAGCAAATGCCTGACAGATAGATTATAGATGTCGAGAAGTTGCGAAGTATGGAGATAGAAGTAGCATGAACCTTCAACAAAAACATTGTTTTGTGAAAATACACTTAGAAAGCTTTACCCGTATCCTTACTTCTACGAAATTTTGTTAATAATTTTCGCTACAAAGGAAATCTAAATTTGAGCACCCATTGCACTTCTAATATAAGAATTTGATAAAATTGAACTTGATAATAATTCTGATGTGATGATCATTAAACAGGTTACTTTCCATCAGTATATAATTTGTATCAGTAGGTAATACGAAAGTAGTTATATTCTGTATTTCATACAAATATAGATTTCATTTAAAACGGTATTGCATTGTCTTATTGGATTCTGTTTGATTAATTGACTAATTCCTTACTATGATTTTTTTAAGTTCAAATCTTCAATAAATTACTAGTGTTAGAATACCGGAACTGCTCCCTGTTTCAATTTTTTTAAAAGAGCACATAATTTTCAAGAATGGTGCATGAGTGAATGCATGAATTGCATGAGTGAATCTCAACAATTTATACAGAACAATTCCTCAAGGCATAACTCATCTCGTTATGAAACAGATAGTCATGTCATCTGCTCATCAACACTATTGGGCTTACCTCTTCAGGAAGGGAATTAATATCTCGGAACAAATATCTTCTTCAATTATTAGGAGTAGTTTTCCCATGCAAGGAAAGAATTTTCAAAATAAACTCCCATTCAGATAGAAGTTTTACAATAGCTCTTGAATTGGAACACCGCTTGAAAAATTCACTACAGTTCATTGTAGCTTCAATTAGCATCATTGGAAATTGTTATGTTCTTATTTTGATCTATAGGAATTAATTGATTGGCTTGTGAAGAATTGATTGTTTTGAAAAAATAAAGGCTTCATGAATCCGATACATTAGTTTTATTTTTCAAAAATTTCTCTGCTCAAATTGTCTTCACGGTCTATTAAAAATGGGAACGAACAAGAATGTAATGCTTCACAATTTTAGCCAAAAACCAATTCAACAAAGAGCATTATCGCTGAGAAAATATTCTTCTACTTCCACGGCGATATTATTGAATAAGGCATTAATAATTCTAATGAAATTGTGCTGCTTCCTATAGGTTTTTCAAAACCTTTTCATCATTATATTTCTAACATCAGACTACTTCACATCAAGCATTACTATTATCTTTCAACATTATGCGTACCTACATGATCTCATTCTTCATGAGGAATCTTTTTTGAAATATTATTATATTGATCTTCACACCATAGAGTAGAATAATAGGAATAGAAAGTTTCAACTTTGAATTTATTGTTTTATAAGCTGGAGTAATGTTTTGCTTTTACCTTCTTCCTTGTTTTGAAAAGTGGAAGATGAAGTGAGTCATCACACAGTTCCGGTAGTTCATAGTTTTATAGTTTATGGTTTATCATCAGTCCCACTCTACAATCAATCTATCATAATCTGTGTTAATGGAATGTTAGTTGAGATGGAACAATTTCTGATATTAATGAGAAGAAAATTCTACTCACATACGTAGGATGAAAAACAAATGCTTCTCTTGAAGATTTATAAATAAGTTATCTAACGAGAGAAAAACGGAAGACAAGGTAATACTTGAGTGCGGTATATAATTCCTTCGTATATGCAATTTATAATGGGATACCTTGCCAGATAGCAGTTAGATGAAAGTATAGGCTTACATTATTTTTTTCTATCCAATTAAAAAGTAAGGTAACGTAAATAGAAGAATAAGATTCATCTACTAGCAGACCATTAAAGGATTAAAGATTAGTCTTTCATCTCACTCAATATAGATGCTATGTTGGTATGGTGGAAGTCTATAAAATACTTTAAAGCGTTGATCTTGCGAAGATTTAATGTTACTTCACTTGAGTGATCTCATATAAATCTACAGGTGAAACTTTTACCCAACCGAGTGTTGCGAATACCTTTTTTCTGGTTCTGGATTGCAGTATTTGTAGTCCATATTATAAATTTCAATGTTATGGGAATCTGAAGGGGCAATTGTACCTTATGTTTACAGATTGATTGTTTAAATTTTTATTTTGTGCTAGTTCTAGACAGACCCATTGCACATAAAACATTTGTACAGAGTGACAAAGCTGGCCATGTAAACTCAGGGTGAACTATTATAAGCCCAGCAGCCATTTGTTTCGTTGTTACAAGACTCTGACCAACATCAGAGCCCCAAACATATATATGCACTACACCTACATACATCTACATAACCAGAGAGTCCCCAAGCTGGAGAGTCCGCTGAGAATGCAGCTGATATTCTGTCGGCTGTTGTATTGGAATCTCAAGTTATAATCTTCTCAAAATATTCCATATGACTTTCGCATGATTTTTTCATCTTGTGATTAGTGATTCGAAATTTGTTGACTCTGTATCCATGGATCTGTTGCCTATTCTGAATTTTTGGCGTAGCCCATCGCTTACTTTTCACTTGTCCAAAAGTGTAAAAGCAGCCAATCCACTGATTCTTTCTTCCATGGGAGTCTATTGATAATTAGTATTATGACATTTATTGTGGCTGATTTCTCATGTCCTCAACTTGAGTATCATGAAAATTAAAGTGGGATCATCTAAATGTGAATTTGAATAAATTTGAAGTGAGTTGACTCGTTTCACTTTCATAAGTGACTTCCATGATATAATTTCACTTTTCAATTTTTATCCAAATTGACAACTTTGGAATTCCCTTATGAACTACCAATATCATATTAGGTGCGTCTTGTGTCATGTGAAGGCATCACGAGAGAAAATAGGAGCAGCTGATGGAATATTATGTTCCTGTTTAGTTTCTAGCTGATTTTAAAATATGAAAATACTAGCTTATCCAGCGAACTTCGTACCGCCAAAAAGTCAATGTATCTCATGTCACATTTGACTTTATTTGGTGAATCATGAAATTTATCTGACAATCAATATTTTCATTTACATCTCAATACGTACTTCCTATGTGCTTAAAACTACTGTTTTAATACCAGTAAACAATTTTATCACAGATCTTGAATCATGATAATCTTCCTGTTCTACGTTAGCCGCTCGGCCGACAATTTCGAAAACATAGGTCTGTAAAATTCAATTCAATTTATTTCACCAAAACACAAAAACTTTACAAAGATGTGACAATCAGAAAAAAAACGATAATTATTATTCTAAATATCTATATCATCTATCTGTAAAATACGGCTGGAGGTGAAGAACTACTGGCATAAGTGAAACACTTGTTCGCCAGTAGGAGTAGAGACTTACCGTAACTGTTTCTAAATCTTAAGCTAATAATTTAAAATGGAATATTTTTATTCAAACAATGGTAAGTATATTTGAAATGGATTAATATATAATTATTATTAGCCCCCTATTAAAATTTCTGGTCAGAAACCATCCCCAATATTCACACAACATTCTCAAAGTTTCATGCCGTTCTGTCAAGTAGTTTTCGAGTCATATATATATATATAATATATATATATATATATATATTATATATATATATATTATATATATATATATATATATATCGATTAGGCCCAGTTGCACAGAAGCCTGTTCAATTTTAATCTTGATTGATGAGAACTATGAGAACTAATCAAATTGGTTTTTTTAAAAGGCTTCTCTTATTGGTTCTTGTGGTATTTAGTCCGGATTAGGAGTTAACATAAGTCTGTGCAACTCGGTGGTACAAGTCTGCCTTATCAACTGTAAAATAGCAGCATAGAGACGTATGAATTCCATGCAACGATGAAAACCTCTCAATTATAGAAAACTTCAAATTTAGTCATTAGGCGGATGAATGTAGCACAGTAATAATACTACTCACCTCAATCATAGTACCGTACGAGAAGCATTCTTTTTCATACCTTGTATCCAGTTTTTCTAATAGTAAAGCAGTTTGTGATGTTGGAACGATTTCCTGTGAATAACACCACTTGTCGGTTCACTTTCTATACGTACGCTCAAATCGAGCTTGCGATGCATTTGCATCGCACTGCACTGCATCTAATAATTTGATAGAGAAAGATGGAGACATGCTGGAGAAGAAAGAGAATGAAATGAGGTTAGAAAATAATTTCACTGACTTTTAGCTCGATGTAATTCAGAGGTAATGATGAGACCATTGATAGAGCTGCATATACTTACTGTGTGACAGATGTCAGTTATGAGTGTGGATTATGTACTTCTTATGAGCCAGCAGTAGTTACCTATGAGCGTGATCATCCTTGAGCGAGAGTATAATCATAGAGAAATAGTATAGCTTACTATTCATATTGTATTTTGGTTTAATGTTGGTAGACTGAAAGTATCCCTCCAAGATGTGCAATTATTATAGAAATAGATGTGAGAAACGTAAAGCTAAATAAATGTGAGGACCAACAGTAAATACAGAATAGAGACCAGCTTTGTCTCGTGAGTGGGAGCTACAACATTTATAAAGTTTTATAGGCTATAAAGCCAATGCTGAAGATTCTCACAATGCTATGATTATTATAATAAGCATTAAAAGGTCAAAATATCTCACAAATGATTCAGAGATGTAAGGCTATATTTCCAAAAACACATTTTTCCAAATCGGCAAATTTCCAATGGCTAGAAAGAATAACGAAGGTTTTCCTAGAGCTGTGTCGTACGTAGAATGGATGCAATAATTTTGAAAATTTGACTTTTGGTGAGTTTAAACGACCCTTGAAATCTGGTAGTACATAACGTATTTATTGAAATACCCTATGCGCCCTATTGGTAGCCTATGTGCCTTTGGGTTTGAGGCACTTAAAGATGTGATATATACGAACTAAATTTAGAAGGGTCGTTTCAACTCAACATTGAGTAACATTTTGAGACTATCCCATCCAATTCATACAGATTTATTATAAAGATTCATACAGATTTACACAGATTTCTATAGTAATTCTCCAACCGCCCAGTTGATCTTACGCTAGTTAACCCCACGTTTCGGTCGACATCAATAGTGTCGCCTTAGACCAAGATCAATAGATCAATTATTGTCTCGCCTTTGGTTGACGCTGAGCGTGACGCTCATCTCATGTTCTTACCAATATTTATGTTTTCTCACGAGAATAAAGTTATTTCCAAGGGAATATTATTCAAGTGTGATCAGCTACATTCTACGTTCAAAATTTATTCTAATAATATGGTAGAAAAATATATTGATATTAAGAGGACAGAAAGAGTAGAATCCACAGTGAGAGCGTATGTAAATTTGTATGTAAATAAATAAATAATGTATGTTAGGACAGTAACAGTAGAATCTACAGTGAGAGCGTATGTTCTTACCTTGTATTCCGAATTTGAGGAGAAATGACATGGAATATCAATGTAGTAGCTGTCAAAAACTACAAAAAGTATCGCCAAAGTATCACAAAGAATCGCCAGAAAAAACACGAAAAATTTGGATGAACTCTGAAAAATAACTGTAATGAGTCAGCAAAATGATGTACTTGTGTATAATATACTGACTGAATGACGTAACTTACTAGCTAGAAACTTGCTTTTGAGTATGAATACGTCCTCAGAGCACTCCAAGTGACAACTATATAATATGAATCTTAAGGACTTCTAACTAAAAGTCAAGTTAACTGTAGCAAAAAAAGGTATATGTCAACCAACGGCTGGTTGATCATGGTAAAAGCAATGGTTGATGAAAATCGAAATATCAATAATTAGAATTGTGGTTCTTTCCTATTTCAATAAAGAGTAGAATCGGAATTATTGATGTCTGGCAATTATAATTCTCCATATACAAATATGATTGTATAGCTAGTACCTATCTTAACCAACCAACTAGTATCTGAAAAATTCATAGTCAATGTCATTTTTCTATATGGAATTTAAATATTCAAAAACTCAATGGTTTTTTCAATAAATTATTCTCTCAATTTCTCATATTGTCTAGCTCAAATTAAGTTTATTTGATCTTTGATACCCTTCCATTTAGAAAATTTTTATTCTTTATGAAATGAATAGTCTGCGACCCAACTCTCTTGCATAGAATAACTCACATTCTCTCCATTGTATTTATAATCAGACAGAATCCTGCTTAGTTCCATTTTCGAAGGAAGATATACATTTTGTTCAATATCTTCTGATTGACAGAAGTCGATACAAACCGCTTACAAAATCCTCTATTACACAGCGACACATTGAAATTCCACAAAATATTCCAATAGTATTCAAATGCCATGGAAATTCTTCAAAGATCAATTTCAAGATGAACCATTCAAATTTGAAATAAGTTCTAAGGATTCTAAGATATAAATGAGAATAAATTATTGTAAGAGATCACAGAAAGACTTATCCTTGTTAATTTTGAAAGTTTCCCATTTATAAATATCAAGAATCACTTTAATCGTCTGTAACCAGCAATGAAGTATTAAAATTATATTTTTATCTCACAGCTATACGAATACATTCATAATTTTGCCCACTATGTAAAATAATATGTGATAGCAAGTTTTGTTGCTAAAAATGAAAGTGGTTTTGCTTCTTGAACTGGTTTAAGAAAGTAACTTGACCAATGGTGCAGGGGACTATCCTGATACTACACCAGTTGCTGGCTGTTGTTTCAAGTTGCTTTATCCTCATAGATAGTGTTACAAGTTACTTTCTTAATATCAGATGCCAACCAGCTCTAATCCATGAGTATGAGTCAAACTCAGAAGGACCTTTCATTTTTCACATCACCTGATCTAATTTCACAGTGATGTGGTTAAGTTGCGCGTTGTTGCAATTTCGATCATACAAGAAGAACTTAATTAATCCTATCCACCCTTACATAGCCTAGAAGTCAAAATTAGTGACAATTTACTGTTATTATCCTACCACAGCAGCAATATTCTCGTTGAGAAGTCTTTCTCAGCATATTTTATTCAATGTAATTGGAATGTTAATCAGAGGAATAAGGTTTACATACATTGCATGATATATCTATATCACTAAATGTGAGATGATTCTGTAGTGTATTTTCATCTTGCATCCTAGAAAAAACCTAGTTTTAACTCCCATACTGTACATCAATTTTATTATATATCCCATAAATCAATTGATACGTGATTTGGTATGATAGGCTAACCAAATTTTCTCTTGGAAACTCATATTTTTTAAACAGTGAGTGTAAGGTACACGATTTTCTCTCTTTATTCTTAATTCATTTATACAATAAGTACATTATCTAAAAACAAGATTTATGGACTAAACTGGATTCAATGGAGGATGAATAATGCTAATAACGACTTATTATTACTCTATTGGCAAAAATTCGTTCACCATTCCCCTCCCTAAAATGTTCCACCGAGCAGTGTTATTATCCTTCTTTCACACAATACAATGAGGGAATTACGGATAGCTAGTGTAGCAACCCTCCACCACCCAATGGTGATAAAGTGAGGAGGAAAGTTTAATTTCATCATAATACAGTCACACAAGATAATGAAAGTATTAGATCTTGAAGGCTGAAAATGGGTTATATTTATTGTACTCGAGCCAAACAACTAACCAGATAATAAATATTATGTCTCTTACTCGTGAATCAGGATATTTTCTAAATTTCCTCTCTGGTGAATTATGAATTATCTAGACAATCATTTGAATGTGCCTTGTCCTAAGATCCCATATCATCACCTAGGTTTTGATAAACCGAGCTTAATAATCTTTATTTTAGTTCTCTGCCTCATTTTACATCTTCTGGCATCTCAGTCACTATTCTCAAACATTATTGCATAACGTGATACATTCATGAATCTCCTTTCTCATATGATATAAAATCATGCATAACATGAAGCTTCATGTCAAGGTAGGTGTGAAGTATCTTGAATAATAGCAATGAGCTTTATGAGATCCGCATGATCTGCTATTATTATAGAAAATCATTGTTTGTTCTCCAAGCTTCTAGACACAGTCATAGGAAGCAATGATTACTAGAATTGAATTTTGAACAATCTAATGTTTATTTATTTCGTATGGCTTTTTGTTGGTGGGGTGTCTCGTTCAGAAAGGTATCATAGCCTGAACATATATCATTTCATGGATGCTGTAAACTCCGTCATTTTATAATATTAATTATTTTCTTATCAGATCAACTGTTTATTTTATATTTCCTTCCCAATCAAATCCTTTAGAAATAAAATCATACACTGAAAATTCAATTCAAAAATAGCTTTGAACTTCAAAAATACTATTCTGCAGACTAGTATGGATAAATATTCATAAAGTTCCGCATAATGATGCAATGATAAAATTTATTTGATCTTTCCTTCCCAATCGAACTCTTGAGAAATTAAATCATACACTGGATATTCAATTCAAAAAAACTTTTGAATTTCAAAAATACTATTCTTTAGACTATTATGGATAAAAATTTATAAATTTTCGCATAATGATGCAATGATGCAAACCTTGGTAGATCGGTTATTAGGTCTATCGAAACACCACAACATTGGTCAAGACATCATTGCTAAAATTTCGGAATCGGATATAAAATTTTGCAACGACGGAATAAAATGTTACTCATAATCACCTTCTATATATTTCTTACTCGGATTAATTTGTTATCAAATGCGTAACACACACAACAGTGCTCTGGTGTTTTCATAGTGACCAGTAGACCGTTACATGTGGTTACCACTCAACAGTTAGTTACATTTGCGGTGAAGACAAATAATACGGCTTCTTTCAACATTAATAATCATAATCGAACTCAATACACTTTGTATGGACTTACTTTTACATGAATATATATGATTGTGTGCCTGAGATTTGGATTGTAAGTCAATCCCTCCCAATATTGCATTGCTTTTGAAAGCTGTTACATATTATGTAGAGTACAGTTACCACTATCTAGGTGATTACTTCACTTATTTACATACAGCAAATCATAGATTCACACTCATTATCTCCCATTACAATGTGAGAAATTATTACTTGCTATTTTCTTATTACGAAATGGAAAACATCCCTTTAATACATGTATAAAAACATTTTTTCCCAATTCCAAAATAATAGACTTCTAGTTGGGTTCATTTTCAATTTTTTTGGAATGATAATTATATCAAATTCAGTAACTGACTAATTAGGCTCGGAATTATTCGTCTCATTATATAGTATTATTTTTAAAGTGTATGGGACAGTTATTCTTATTTGAAAATGTTATAAGTGAACGTATTAATAATTAAGGCTAGTTCTCATTTTTATCGGAACGTGTTCCAGTAAATCAAAAACGTATTGTTGAAGAAATTTTTTCTCTGCTGCACTCTGGAGGAAAGGATTAAATGGAGTTGTAACTTCATGGAGAAAAATACTTTACATCCCTTCCACTATTGTTGATAGTTATTTATAACAGTTGACAGGAATTTATAACACTTATATCAATGTTTGCTCCTGTTTCCCCTTGATATGCATACAATTCACAATTTATCACAATCATATGACTCTGGGTACCTGGCTACAATCAAGTTGATAAACTTCATATTATAACGTCTTTTCTTGGCTCAAACTGTCTTGATTGGATTGAAATTGACTCTATTCTTCTTCGTTTACATGCAGTGTAAAAAATTATAATTATAAGAAAAATAATAATTATTATGGAGTAGTTAGAAAAGTAGTAAGTATGAAAAGAGGAGGAGAAGAAGAACAGAGTGGAGTAAGGAGAGGTAGACGCGGATGCAAGGGTAGCTTTCGTCACGATATAGACTTGAATGTTTTCAAGTGTTGGTGAATTTAATAGGGCTTATTTGGTGACCATAATGAATGGGGTGACATAAATATGTTGAATTTGGGAAATCGATGAGATATGAAGGATTCTCTCACTAATTATTGGGAAGATGAAACTAGCATCATTGCAAACTGTTTGCACCAATATAAATGATAGGGAATCATTCATTTCTCCATGAATTGGAATAGAGTACATATTGTAGAGTGAACATTTTCAATGTAAAATGACTAGAAATTACAAAATGAAACATAGCCTACACACACAGCTATGAATCTAGTTTTGGGGTCCGAGTAGATAATTGTGAAAAACCATGTTTTACAAGTTAAAATTGGGTTAAATGGATGAACCTGTATATTTCACAAGTGGATTTGTTGGAGAATGTTACACTGAAGTGTTCACCTTACAAACCATTGGAAAAAAGTTGTATTGGATCAAGCACATTAGTTTTGCTTAAACTTTCATCTGTTTCTCCATCTCATGTTTTTGTTTGCTGATTTAGTGGACCTTTTATTAATCTACCATACAAAAAAAATGTTGAATAACAGAAAAATAAAAGTGCCATAACTGGAACTTAAAGAAATTATGTAAGACAAACTCATTAGGGATTTGAAGAAATTAATTATTCATCAGCGCTCATCAAGCAAAGAATTCAACTTTATTGTGTAATATATTAATAGAATACCGTAAATTGGGTAATATATTGGGGACAAACAACATTTTAAGATCATGTCCTGCATAAAGAAGTAGACTCGTTTAAATGTTAGTAATGAATATGAAAACTATAAGAATTTGGAAAGGAACAGATCGCGAAGGAGTTATATAATAAGGCTTTAGATTCCAAATAATGTAACAGGAATAAATTGACAGAATATAAAATTATTATGACCAAAAAATATGATACGGTATAATAGCTATGGGAAAGTTGAACAAATTATAGTTTTGGCTTGTCTTTGATTTTATCGATCTGACCACTGATAAATTGTGCACTGGAGGCCTTATAATTAATAATTATTGATTAATTAGTGATTGGAGATTAGATATTATTGATTAGTAAAACTTTTTTGGAAGGCTATTGCTGACATGCAAGACACAACCAATCAACCGATAATTTAGCATACTATGAAAGGAATGCTAAACCCCAGCTTCGACCAGCCCCCCCCCCCTCAGACCATCAACAGTTGTAAACCATTTTGAACCATTCTTATTTGAGGAGACCCCACGGAGATTTGAAGAATTTCAAAGACGTATTCTGAGTCCAAAATCCCCCCCTCCACAGTTCGCACCCCTGTAATATACTGTAGTAATGAAGTATGATTATTTAAAGGCATATTTGAATTCAAAAAAGCTTCAATAGGTAATTTAGAATGGTACTTTTTCCTTTCCATGCCAAGCAGATGATTATAGGAAGACAACCCAAATTGAAAACAAAGAACAACAGTTTGAAACTGAAAACAGTTATTCGTGTCTGGAATTGAAAACTCTTCTTCTTCCACAAACACAACTATCACCTGCTACACTTTGTCAATTTGCATGTCGTAATCTCGTCTCGTGTGAAACATTCAGAAATAATGCGAAGTAGCATCGCTGTTTTCTCAATACAGTCAATGATTGGACCGACTTGACATTCTTCATGTTTGTATATCTTGTCCTACAACTTTCACTTGACTTTTTAATGATACTGTATCCTCCACTTCTAATTGGAGGCAGAAATTGGAGAAAAAAATTTACACATTGCTTTTCCTCCAACTTGCCTGGCATGTTTGAAGAGCAAGTTGCACCCAACTTTCTTATATCAATAACCTTACTTGTCAAGGAAAACTGGCTAGCTGGTTCTGCTTCTCAATGAGGAGGAAAGGAATGAGTTAATCCTCACGTAAGAAATCTATGGTCATCTCCAACACTAACTTCACAACATGGAATGGGTTGGCATTACATGGCAGCTCTGGCAAATATGAGAAATTTTTATTTCTTGCTTCAATTTATAGAATGAATACCCTCTCTACAGGAAATGTTTATTATTCTTACGGAATTCCATTTCTATTCTTTTTCAAACATTCGATTATCTTTCATAACTTTTCGACTTTCAATTCTCAAATAAATAACACATCAACTGATACTTCCACAACTACAATATATCATGAAAGTCAAGGCCTATTTGGATATGGAGAGACATAATATGTCTCTCTATAGTTTCAATCGAAATATTATTTCGATTTAATCGAATCATATATAACTATTATTTAATCGAAGGTTCTATTATTTTGGAGAGATTATAACTGAGAAAATTAGCCCAAATTATGAATTCATTCCATCTTGTATTTTAGTTCACAATTATCAACATCGTCAGAACTTTGATGCTCAATGATACTAATGAAAAATTATTTTTATTTCCGGTTCGGACAGTCCCGTTTCAAGTTCAAGAAAGTCCATCCAAAAATGGAAAACTAATATATTTACGAATAAATAAATCCTGTAACAATAAAATTAAACATTCTATTGCAATACGGGAACAATTTTATCAAATTTAAACAATGTGAATGTACTGTATTGTGAATAGAAAAGTAAGTGAACTTTTGAGTATTTTTTAAAAGATAATAATATTATGAGTTAAGATGCAATGTTTATCAGCATGTAGCCATGTATACGAGCTGAAAGGGAATGTAAGATGATAGTAAGTTGAGAAACAATTATTTCCACAAGACAATCTATTTTCAAAGTAATCTAATACAGCCATTTGATTAGAAGCAGAGCCAGACTAGATTACAGAAAAGGGAAGAGATTGCAATCAAGTTGGTGTCCCCTGAATCATAGCCAACTGGTCGACCTTTGTTTGGCTGATGCCAGTGTCGAGAAGAAAGCATTATTTTTACCTTAACCGTTGGTCGAGGAAGCGATGGCGAAATTACTTTCACTTACGTGAGCTCACAAAGATGAGATAACAGCGTCGCGCGTGCCTCCACTAAAATTTACGCCATTTCTTTCCAATTCGTACAAGGTCATGGCAAAATGCTCTTGAGGATCTTGAGGATTATATATTACCGTAATCGATTGGACTAAAAGTCATATTATCCAATAGTCACATGCTCCATAGAAATACACGCATTCATATTTAGTTGATACTATTGATTTTGACGTATTGAGTTTCATGTATAAATATATAATTTATTCAATAATCTAGGTTGATTTATTCAATCATTCAGAATATGACACAACTTTCAGAAGAGAACCACATGCTCAAGCCTAAAAACGTTCAAATTATTGATTCGAAAATGATTCAAACCGTTTTGAAGAATTCTTAAGGAATATGCAATGAATAATTTGACTATTATAATTAGGATGACGTGAGTGTAGTGAAAAAGTGAGCGTAATATTATCTGAATTGTCCAATAGTCGAGACTCATGAGCTTTTGACATACATGACATGTGAAAACATCATCATCAATAGGTTCAGCTAGATTCCACAATTCCAATTTTCTAGAACTAGACGCTTGTTAATTTGAATCGCATTTTATTGAATCTACTTCAAAATAAATGGTTCCTTCTTCAATATGCTTTGTCGTACAGGTTTTGAAACAGGTATTGGATTTAAATTCTAGTACCGTGATCTCTGATATGGCAAACAATGAACACTAATATGAGAAAACAATGAACACTAAACTTCGATATCTTTTCTTCAACTCCAATAACTCTACTCTTTCTCGCTGAAGTCATTGTTATCGCGTGAAGGCATGATAGGACAGTTTTACACATTTACATTGAATTTACTTATTATGTAATGCCAAATAATATATTAAGCTTCAGCAGTTCAGCTCTGAACTTACAACATTATTGAATTATGTAGAAATAACTATTATACATTTCATTAATGACTATGGATCCTCATTTCTGAGGATCTAGTAGGATCTACTAGGATATATTAATGCGCGTAGAATTATACTAAAGAAAATACAACGTAAGTATTTTTAACGGTTATTTCTTAGAAAAGTTGTTGATCAGTATCGCAGAGCTGACTTCGAAATAGATAACGTAATTCGAAGAATCAATAAATTTGAATAAAATATCTTATAAAAAGCTGAACCACCCAAGTACATACATCCCACAATGACATTTGAATGAATGGAAAATATCGCACTCAATATTTCACCATAGACCCTATACATTATTTGATTCCTTCCCAGCAAGGACTTTCGAGTAAAAAAATCTTGAGGCTGCAGTGAAATTTGAAGAATTACTGTATCACACAATATTTGAATCACGTGACGTTTCGTGAGCTTGTTTGGAACAAACTACGGTACTTGGAAAACATGAGAAGATATGGTCTTGACTCGAGGAGGAAAAAATTATGATTAGTAGAAAGTTGAAGCAGATAAAGCTCTACGAATTTTCTGTTTTATAGATAATATTCATTGATAATAAATAATGTTTTTATGATGAAAACATTCAGTTTCTTTCCAATACACTGTAGCTTGAGGAGATCTTGAACTTGCACTTGCAAATACTACTCTTTTCCAGTACGCAATAAGTACGGAATAATTTTCGCACTGCACCGCAGATAGATTAGCTGTTGCTGCCTCTTGGTGAGAATTTAATGCTAATCAGTAATCAGTTGGAACTAGTTGGGAACACAAGTCAGACTCTGACAGAAACCACTCCTACCTCTGCCACTTTTCGGATGACTTTCTCTTGAAAGCTCCCAGTAAGGATGGATGTAGATGTAGGCCAGCTTCTAATGGCAGCATTAGTGTCTATTATCCTCTATAATATTCAGCCAAAAGTCGAAAAGCTCTATGCTAATTCTTTACAGATGTTCAAAGCAGAGCAAGACTGTTTATTTGTGATTATTATGGGATGTATGCATTGAAAGCTGGTATTCGACTGTCAATACATATTGCATAATCTATTTCTTCTTTAGAGATGTGTGTGTGTTTCTCGCAGCAACGTGAATGGGAATAAAAGTATTCATGAACATAGTATAACTATACTATCTTCAAAAATCTGGTGTGGCGCACTCACACAACTTTCCTTGCCGTTATGAAAATTGATCACCTGACGCTAGTGTTCCCGCGCATCTCAAGTCTACTATTCAAAGATTTGAGCCAGCTGGTGACAGGGCAATAACGCTGGAGACACACATGAGGTCTGCTATCTCTTCATAGTGAATGATTTAATAGAATCAACAATAATTTGCAATTGAATAATCACATTTTCTCGAATTTAAAGCTTATTTTCAATTTTAGGTGAAAATGTTACTGAACATTAATTGTAGAGATTTTCATGCTCAATCTACTCCACTTGATTTTTTTGTTTCAATTGTATCTGAAGCCTGATAATTGGGAATCTATCTGCATTGATGGGGCGGAGCTCCTGAAATTTTTACAGATATGGGACTTGTGGCAGTTGATAGAGCTTATCGATGACTATTCTAGGTATGAATTTGATCAAAATCGTTGGAGCCGTTTCCGAGAAAATCACGAAAAACCCTGTTTTTGACAACATTTTCGCCATTTTAGCCGCCATCTTGAATTGCATTCGATCGAAATCGTTCGTGTCGGATCCTTATAGTGAAAGGACTTCAAGTTCCAAATCTCAAGTCATTCCGTTAATTGGGAGATGAGATATCGTGTACACAGACGCACATACACTCATAAATACACACACACATACAGACCAATACCCAAAAAACAGTTTTTTGGACTCAGGGGACCTTGAAACGTATAGAAATTTAGAAATTGGGGTACCTTAATTTTTTTCGGAAAGCAATACTTTCCTTACCTATGGTAATAGGGCAAGGAAAGTAAAAACTGTACTATTCGAAGTAACTGCCAATATCAATATCAAAAGAATGAGTAACTGCCATAAGAATGAGATAGGCCTAAGTTATATTCAGATTTCCATGCCATTATTTTTCTTTCTGAAAAGAAATGGGCCCAAGTGCATGTATGAGACTATGTTTGAATTACTAGTATTTCTATTCTAATCATTTGAATGATAAAACCAACCAACACAATCGAGGAAGTGACACCTCATCTTGAGTCAAGTTCCTATTTTGCAGAAATCAACTGATATCAATCTGCAAAACTAATATCAATGTTATCTGAATGTAAAATCACACATCAGACAAGAACAAGTACAGCAGAGCATACGTATTCTTCATTTTCATAATTGAGTTATTATACGGGTAATTTTAGTGTTACAATACACTAACAATGATAAATAACGAGATCAAATGTTATCAGGTGCGTCAATCTTGTTCCATGAGCCATTGTTGTCATCTCTCTGATTATGCCGCCACTGAACATCATTTTGGGGATTGTAACTCTAATTAGGCTACAAGTAGAAACTGTTTCTTTCCCTCAGGCTTCAATAATATTGCACATGCTTAACGATTATTCAACTTTTTCAATAAGTTATTATTTATTCGTAGCTTTGCTAATCACATCAAGCTTTGAGCCTTGTATGTCATTGATGAATTCTCAACAGCGTTGCTCTCATAACTTCACACCTACTGGGTCCTACCAAAAATTTATATAACGAATACCGTATGTAAAAATAATCTTAAATCCAACAACGATAAGTTATCTTAGGAATAATGGAAGATCTCTCATAACATCATAATTTTTCCCTCATACAAGGATTTTAATTCACCATTTGTATCAGAAATCAATTATTTTTGCTTGTAATAGTATATTTCGCACCTAGGGCCGAAAATGAGACTTTTCTGGCTCGAAATCGGTTTTCAAGTCCGAGGCCGTAGGCCGAGGACTAGAAAAGATTGAGAGCCGGAAAAACATTTTTGCCCATGGTGAGAACGTTATTTTTCGCCACACAGAAAATAAACAATATATATATGAAAATAATTTATTGTCTATTATAAGCACTTCCGAGAGCAAAAGTGGAAGGTCTATGTGGATTTGCTCTAGCAAATCTGAGGTAATCTGAATATCAGGAAATTGTCCAAGTACTTTTATTTTTTATTCTGATTTGTCTAAATAACCTAAAAGATTATGTTCAATTATGTAAGAGGTTGAGTTTAAACTTTTTATTCTTCCAAATGACAATAAGATGATATTATATAAATGTTTTAATTAT
Source organism: Nilaparvata lugens (assembly GCF_014356525.2). NCBI lineage: Eukaryota > Metazoa > Arthropoda > Insecta > Hemiptera > Delphacidae > Nilaparvata > Nilaparvata lugens. The sequence continues at coordinate 77,374,557 of NC_052505.1, read as the reverse complement.
TGAATGATAAACACAAATAATGAAAAGTTTTTGATCAGCTGTTTTAGCACACTTGAAATTTGGCCAATCTGAATGTCAATGGAAGTTTAGGTTAGAAGTTCTATCCTACTCTGAAAATCGAATTATTTGAATAGTTTATAATAATATATATCTTATCTGTATTTTATTCATCCAAATAGAATGATAGTATATTATTGCAGAATACTTTATTGAATTCTAGAAGCATAAAATGATTCCGTTTATCCACTATGTTCCGTGATAAACGCAGTACTAGGAGGTTTGAGGTTAGATTCTATTATACTCTGAAAATTGAATTTGAATAGTTTATAATATCTCATTTGTATTTAATTCATACAAATAAAATATAGTATCTTATTGCAAAATACTTATTCAATTCTAGAAGCATAAACTTATTCCGTTTCATAAACTATTTTGTAAACACGTTCACATCAAATCAGAATCAGCTGACTTCAAGGTTATTTTACAGCCCTAGGGCCGTAAAAATTTTACCGGCCTGGCCAGGAAACAATCACTTTCGGCCTCCATATGACGCACGTAAACCAGATCATTACATCCAAGTGGGGCGAAAAAGATTTTTCGCCCCACTTGGATGTAATGAGCTGGTTTACGTGTGTCATATGTAGGCCGAAAGTGATTGTTTTCTGACCAGGCCGTAAAATTTTTACGGCCCTAGGGCTGTAAAATAACCTTGAAGTCAGCTGATTCTGATTTGATGTGAACGTGTTTACAAAATAGTTTATGAAACGGAATCAGTTTATGCTTCTAGAATTGAATAAAGTTTTTGCAATAAGATACTATCATTTTATTTGGATGAATGAAATACAAATAATGAATATTATAAACTATTCAAATTCAATTTTCAGAGTATAATAGAATCTAACCTCAACCTCCTAGTACAGCGTTTATCATGGAACATGGTGGATAAACGGAATCATTTTATGCTTTTAGAATTCAATAAAGTATTCTGTAATAATATACTATCATTTTATTTGGATGAATAAAATACAGATAGATATATATTATAAACTATTCAATAATTCTATTTTCAGAGTAGGATAGAACTTCTAACCTAAACTTCCATTGACATTCAGATTGGCCAATTTCAAGTGTGCTAAAACAGCTGATCAAAAACTTTCCATTGACATTCAGATTGGCCAAATTTCAAGTGCGCTAAAACAGCTGATCAAAAACTTTTCATTCTTTGTGTTTATCATTCAATAATCAAAACATTTATATAATATCATCTTATTGTCATTTGGAAGAATAAAAGTATAAACTCAACCTCTTACATAATTGAACATAATCTTTTAGGTTATTTAGACAAATCAGAATAAAAAATAAAAATACTTGGACAATTTCTTGATATTCAGATTACCTCAGATTTGCTAGAGCTATGACCTTCCACTTTTGCTTTCGGAAGTGCTTATAATAGACAATTATTCTCATATATATATTGTTTATTTTCCTGTGTGGCGAAAAATAACGTTCTCACCATTGGCAAAAATGTTTTTCCGGCTCTCAATCTTTTCTAGTCCTCGGCCTACGGCCTCGGACTTGAAAACCGATTTCGAGCCAGAAAAGTCCCATTTTCGGCCCTAGGTGCGAAATATACTATTTCATGAAATTCGACGGTTTTGTACTACTTACAGATCAGTAAAAACCAAACTATTGCCAAAAAAGAGAGATCTTCCATAAATAGTAGTACAAACAAGAATTGTCTCTGCCAACTGAATTGATTCGAATGTCTCTGGATTGTAACTGCTTGTATCTGTGGTTGTAGTGAGAGAGAAATAAAATAACGTGTTCCGAATAAATAGTAGGCCTACAATCAAATGCAGGAGGAATTAACCAATTTTCAGTCAGTCAACGAAAGATTATAGAGGGAAAAGTTAGGAACACAATTTTCGACCCCGCAGCTCTTTTAAGGATAGTAAGGGGGTAAACATATCAAAAGTCCTCACTCCTACCCCCAGGATAAGGGGGTGGGGGTGGTAAGTACCATATTTTGTTTTTTTGCACATATCTCGAACAATATGCTTTCGGAAATTTTTGTCGAATACAAAATGGAAGCTTACAAGGTTTCATCTGTAACATTTTTCCATAACTCTTTTAGTTTTCTAGGTATGAGCTCTCGAAGGTGTCAAATTTTTAAGAAAACCCCTTCCGGCTTCGATTTTTTCATCCTTTTGGCCATATAACTTTTTAACGATTGATTGAAAAAATCCGTGTCCATCATGAGCTCATAGAGCATCATATTCTCTCCAATTTCATGTATCATTTCATTATTCTGCGCATCTCCCTACGATTGTTGTGGCCGTTGTAGTGTCGAGTGTGAAATCTTCAGTTTAACAACAATAGATCAATTGACAGGGAAATTTGCACAGGGGGTAGGAGTGAGGACTTTTGACTTTTGATATGTTTACTCACTTGCTATCCGTAAAAGAGCTGCGGGGTCAGAAATTGTGTTCCAAACTTTTCCCTCTATACCTTTTTTTGAGCATTCGTTGCCTGGACTAATGGCCTTATGACTAACTCACAAGTTATACATATGGTAATTATTAGCCTAAAAGAGCAGTATTTCAAGGGCATTACGCATCATCTCAGATTGAACGATGATGAACCAATGTTGTTGGTTTAAACTCGGAATATAACATAATATATTATTATAATAAATGCGTCAATAGACTCTTTCGATCGTAATTTTGCGTTAAACTCAGATGGCCCTAAAACTGAGTGCTATTGATTTCCATAAAACGTAATATTCTGAAAAGTGCGTACATCTTTTCCGTACCGTAATACAAGATAAAAAATTATATGAAAATGAATTAAACATTCAGCATCTTTGAACATAGAGCAGAAATAATATGGAGTGGCGCCATCGGTTACGTGTGAAGACGAGAAAGACTCTTACTTTCTTCTGCTCGTGTTGTAATGTGAAAGTAACGGAGTTGAGCGCCTGACCCCGACTGTTGTTGTTGGAGTCAGGGCCATCATAGTCGTCTCTGCACTGTGCATGCCTAATGCTGCTGCAATGCAGACTGCAGACACGCGACCACTGATAAGTGATGGACCAGTTCTGTGGATGGCACTTGTTGCACGACATCGCCATTCGCCACTCACGTTATCCTCCAATTTACCGTTCTTCACCTGCCGCTGGGCAGGCGTTAGTTAACCTGGCCTTACTCATAATGATCACCTTACCACTTGCACCAAAATCCATGTAACTGTGACAGTTTGCACACTTCAGGGTTGTTGCTCACTAACAAAGAATCACACTAAAGATGTCATACCGTACTTTCAAATTTTAAATTTACTTTTTTCACTGTACTCTCAACAAAGACCTTGAGCAGCTCAACCACATGCTCAGGAATCTCCTGGGAAAATGTACAAAATATGTCGATTTTTAGCATTTTCCATGTGGTTATCTTTTTATTGAACAGTGTATCTACAGTTTTGTAGTTTTTCTTAAATGCAATGTCATCTATATTCAAATGATAAAGTTTAATGCCGAAATTATATCAAATCGGAATTTGAAAATTGAAAATATATGTGTGTTATTTTGTATAGTGAACAATATGTTGTATCGTAACTATAGATAAGCATAAGAAAATCAGAATCAGAATCATAGATTCTTTACAGTGTTATATCTACATGATACTATGAAATACTATCAATAGTGTGCATACTGCATAGCATAATATTTATTTGGTACATTCAATTTGATTTGAATATTGTTTTTAGACAAGAAATCCTCGTATTTGAAAAGAGGGTAATTTTGAATTCATTTGTCTCAGAAACACAGCATGTGACATGAAATGTCATTTACATGACTCACTCACAAGCTGAGTTAGCTGAAAGAAGATGACTTCCATTTTGGAGGTGCGTCCTCTGGCATTAATATGTTATATCAGCATAAAATACTATAAACTAAGTCAACATAAGTGATGTATGTGACATTCATTAATACATTTTGGCATTGCCAATACAGTATTCAGCCATCAGACTTGTAGTCTCCATATTAGACCAGTTGCATAAAGGCCTCTTAAATTTCAACCAAGATTAAACGCCACGAGAACCAATGAGAGGCTTCTTTTCAAAAAAACCTTCTCTTATTGGTTTCCACGGCATTGAATCGGACGAGGACATACGTCCTCCACATGTTCAAAGTTCAAACTTCGCTTTCCAGAGAGACTTAGAGAATAAATCCAAAGATATGAATCAAAACAGTGCAAAAAAGTCCGTTTCGCAACAGGAAACACGCGAAAATGTTTATCAAATTTGGCATCACCTCTTAAGAAACTGCAAATTGGTGCAGATACGAACGATGAACGTACAATTCTTTCCATGTAGCCGGAATGCATCATCGTTGCAGTATGATAATGAGTTTGGAGTAGACATTCTCCATGTGTAAAATATCTCACAATAGCGGAAAACGTTACATTCTGCAACAGTAATTACTTTCATGCTTTCGATTGGCGTATCCTGTCCCATTGTAATGAGCGGATTTCTGTTCAACGAAACTCTGCTTAAAGTCCACTGTGTTTCACGAAGGAAATCAAAATTGGCAAAGTTAACCTTATTCTTTATTTCATTTTTCCGTCACCTTCTTTGTACTGTACTGAGAGAACGGACCTCCTTCTTTTTCTTCATCTTCTTCATTCTATTCCCTTCTCTCGCGCCAAGAGAGAGAAAACTTACTTCTACTTCATGCGTCTGCTTCCACACGTCATATTCTCTGATAACTACTCTGGAATCGTTTTAGAAAAATTTTATATTTTTCCATATAGATTAAGGTATTGATTTTATTATTAACTCTTATCGTTTCTTCTACTTTCATTTTTATCGTATTCTAAATAGAGTCATCCTACTTCTACTCATGATCTTCTTTACTCTTTCTCTCCTTCTCTTCTCCATTTTTGTCGCTTCTCCTTCAAAGAATTTCAACCTCATCATATAATTTCACATTTGTCATTGAATTATTATCATTATTCAAAATTACCCTTCTCATTCTTCTTCCTCCTCTTTTTCTTCTTCTTTTTCTCCTTCGTCTTCTTCTTCTTCTTCTTCTTCTTCTTCTTCTTCTTCTTCTCTTCTTCTTCTTCTTCTTCTTCTTCTTTTCTTCTTCTTCTTTTCTTCTTCTTCTTCTTCTTCTTCTTCTTCTTCTCTTCTTCTTCTTCTCCTTCTGTCCCCTCACCTCATTTTATTCTTGTCATTTTCTTCTGATAATTTCCTCCCTTTTTTATCTTTCTCTCGATTTTAATAATAGTCTTCATTCTTATTTTCTCTTCTTTTTTCTAATCCACGTTTCTCAGTTCTCTCTCCTCTTCTGAAGCTTCTCTCTCCTACTCCCAAATTCTCTCATTTTGACCACTACCTTCTCTTCTCTTTTTTCTCTCTTCGAACATACCTTCTCTTTTCCTCATTCTTCATCATTCATCCTTGTCCCTACCGTCTTATCATCCTTCTTTCCCTTTTACAACTTCTTCTCCAGTTATCATTTTGAGCAGTTTGATAGTGAGTGCGTACTATGAATACTACGCTAACCGCTACGGTTTCTGCTCGACTTATCCACGCGATCTTACCGCCGTGAAATAATTGGCTATCATTTGTAATAATATAGTATGGACACTACACTAGTGTTACACAATAATTCCACACGTAACACTTAATTGCTCTTGTTTCACTTCAATACAGATCTGTGCTTTGTATTTTAATAGTTAAAACTTTTAAAGAATAGATATAAGTTATAATGCCCATGTCCATTTGGAAATTCTCAATCTAGGGGATTCTGTTTTTATGATTGTGCGAGAATGTCATTAATTGCTCATTCATTTTATCACGCAAAAGTAATAAAAGTAGTATAGAGAGAATAATACTGATTGACAACAATAACTGATCAATAAGAACGATCATTATTTCCATGTTCAATTTCTGCAGTTGAAGAAACTATAATTGAAAATATTTTAGCAATTACTTGAGTCTGGATTCTCTTTGATATCTGTTTAATATTTGTAAGTTTTTGTACATGAACTTCTGTGAAATATAATTATTGTAATTTAGAGAAATTATTATAATGACATGAATAGATTCGAGTTTTTAAGGTTTAGTTCATCATATGATGCGAGTGAATGAGAAGCTAAGGAGAATGTAATGGACTCGCATTGGTTCATCATTCAAGATTTATCCATAATAACACCTACAATCGTGAAAATTACCCATTTCCAAGACAATAGAGTTCTACCGTGATGCGCATCTTGTAAACCAAATTGTGTGGTGAATGGTTTGTTTTTATCTATTTATTTAGATCATAGAGTGAAAGTTCTTCAACTTCTCCCTAATATGGATTTTTTGTTTCAGGTAAAAATTCTGATGATTCAATCTTCGTCGATGAGACTCTATAAAAGCAAGTAGAATTTTTCAAGTTTTCTCATAATTGCTGTTTTCGTATTCAAACACGACCAGATTCTGAACGTTTCCCAAATCGTTTCGATAGTACTAGCCTATGTCCTCTCAATCCAATTACGTGCATCTATCCCTTTCTTAAATTGAGAAAAAAACTTGCTACTTGGTTGTTTATTGGATCAAATACTATGTTGGAAGTGTAAAATTGACATTACAAAGCAGAAAATTCATTTATGAAATGAGAATGAGCTACGTTGTCTCATTTAAGTCGTGATTTATGATCCAATGAAATAGGTCTAGTTAAACTGATGAGCCTTGTTCAGCGAATCTAAATTTGGGAGGAAAATAGCTCACCTTTCTCTCCCAATCATTTAAATGTTGTTTTCTTTGTGGAAATGAATAATAAGGAATTAGTTGTACAAATTTCTTATGAAGTGGACTGTAATTTAATCGATTTAATATTCAATATATTCTGGCAGAAAAATACTAATGAATCCATTCATGATGCAATGAAAAACTCTATTATTAAAACTGACCCCGGCTAATGATCTACGCTGTAAGTCAGAGTGATTTTTATCTATAGGTTTGGGTGGTAAAAAGATAAAGGAAAGTATTAAGGAATAGAGGAATGTAAATAAATCACTTGACCTCTCATGATTTATGATGTAGCCAGGCACTGTAGAGAGTTGTTGAATCATGTATGGAATTCTGCTTCTCAATTTTACTAGGTATTAATTCACTACTACTTTCGATATAAAAAATACTCAAATTCTCACATGTACTTTGAAATCAATTATTACACCCTACGATCGGAGACACGGATTTACAATTAATAATTTCCGATAGAAATACAAAATCAAGGAACGAGTCGAACTATCCTGTCAACGAAGGCAGCTATGCAAACCGACTGAACTTGAAAACTACAAAACAAACAATTAAACAATTATGCACTAGAGTGCGCCAGTAGACGGGGAAGATTGAACCTAACTACTCAGTGCCAAACTCCATTAAATTCAAACGGTGTCAACAGGAATGAAGAAGAATAACCAATACAGCAATACAGGCTGTGAAAATCTGACTACCATTCTTGGTACATTTTAAAACTCATAGGTATATTATGAATCTCCAATATACATGTTTCATTTTCTTCGATACACGTTTCAAATTCATTCCATTCAATAATCGTTCATTCCAATAATATCATAACTTGAAGAACTAGAAGTAGAGCGCAAATAGCTGTAATCAGCCTGGTACTGCCTGCAGAATACTTGCAGGGAACAACTAAATAGTCACTGTGTCGTCCTCAACTAACTGCATTTTATCATGAAAGTAGAATAAGACATTCTAACGTGAAAAAATAAATAAAGGCATTTTCCCAAAGTAATAACCAGTTCGTCTACATATTATGCAATAGGGATCAAGTAGGCTAGAAGTAATAGCTTAAATATCTGGGCTATAGGCACGTGTCATGATTTCAAAACTTTGCAGATATTCCAAGTTGGTTATCTATCACGGATAACAAATAACTTCTAGTTTTGCTTTGACTTGTCTAGTAGTCATCATTCTAGCATTGAAGTGAATGGCGTCTTGAGAACAACTGCTCGAAGCGTTCAAAGTTCCAACACGAACTGACAGGACAATCAAAGGTGCAGCAACCTTCACAGTTCTCCTCAAAAAGAATCATAGCATTTCTATTTCTTCATCCTCTTGTTTTCTTATTGGTTTATCAAGAAGGACTGACATGAGCTGCTTTTGAAAGCTTAAACGAAATTGAATGTGGCTTGTTGGAGCTCACATTCAGGTTACCTGTGACCTTTCATGTCAAGGATTGTAGCATCATTTTGTAGTAGGGGATAGGGGTACACATACTTTTCAAAACATTCAATAGTCAAGTAAGATTAATTACTTTATAATGAGAAGGGAATACATCCTCATATTTCAAAGTCTATCTGTTTAGAGTTATAGTGTTGATCAGAACAGCACACCATAATGATAATGAATATACACGGAATTATGTAGTTTTTGTATTGATGTCCCTTTCTCATACCTAGGGATATTCGTGAGGACTTGAATATACTAGAATCATCTCGTGCATCTGGTTTTCACTAGTAGTTCATCACCAACGAAGCATCAATGGGGACAATGGACTGCAATTTCATCTATTAGTAGATGCAATAATGATAGAGGCAAGGGCAAAGAAGCTGAATCTTGATAAAGTATTTCTGTTACTTATTCATCTTAGTCTGTGTATCAGTTATGATATAATAGCAAATTTGAACTGTACTGTGTACACTACCATTAGAACAATGTGAGCTGGAATAGACTCGAACACACTCTACGAAGAACGACTTCTTTGTTTATTTATTAATAATTAATAAATATTAATTATTAAATTATGGAGTTTAATAATTTTGGTGACCCTTCTGCTTTTGTCTTCAATCTGAAAAGCAACTGAATTTTTCCTGGGATGTTTTCAAGAATTTTTGGCAATATCATATCTCATAATCTATGAGACAATATAATGTGAAGTGAATCACAGTTTCACTACAGAATGTAGAAACTGAATGTAGAATCACAGAGAATGTGTTACAGTAAACACTCGAAAAATACGAGTCCACATCTTCAACGTACCTCACTAATTTGTCCCACAATAATTACATTATTAAAAAATAAAATTCATATGGATTTATTCCAAGTTAAACATTCAAAAAAGTAATTATTGTTGAAATTAAGTCTATAAAGCACCCTTTGCATGAGGCATTCTATGAATATTTATCATCGTTCACACAATAATAGATGTTGTTTATTTTTTAAGTGATATTACATATTCGTAGTGGTGTAGAGCTATACCAAACAAAACCTACTGGCTTGTAATTGTGTAATGGCATTATTACAATAATTAATGGGTAAACTGGTCTTTGTTGAACCATCGACGATTCTACCTTATAACCTCACCAGCTTTTCCCGGCGTGCTCTAGGTAATGATATCCATTACTAATATTATTATTGACTAGAGCTCCAGGTAATAATATCCATTATTAATTATTATTGATAGTAGGTAACCTGTCCTCAGTAAGGGTTTAATTAAAATCTAAGCTTAAAACCTAGCTCAAAACCTTAACTACTGACATCTTGAATAACTTGAAATAGGCTATAACCATCCTCGGTAAACTAAGAATCTTTATGCAAAATTCCTAGTTGATTAGTCCAGCAGTTTAGACGTGATGATGATTCGTGAATTTCCAATCCCGTACTTGTATAAGCCAATTCTCTCCTTTATTATAATTACTAGTAGTTTTGCGAACAGTAGACCTCGCTCATGAATACAACTTTGAATTTTCAATCTAATGAGAAGGGCTAGTACAGTAAGTACAGTATATTGTGAAGATTTAGCCATGTCATCAATATTTTCTCCATTGAAAGTGCTAGAGACACTGTTTGCAGGGACACCGGACTTATAAAGGACCTCAAGGAGGTACCTTTATATCGTCTCCATATTTACAATATAAACATATATTACAACTTTTCTAATAATTAATTATAAGAAATCGGTCAACTGAGGGAAAAATCGAATATGCAGTAGGCAATATAAGCTGGGTTTACACCAAAGTTATTAACAAAATGTTATGATGTTAAATATTGTCTACAACTAAAATAGTTGTTGATTTATTATTTGATTAATTTTATGATTATAAAAATGCATACAATACAATAATTATTGCACATGATAAACTGAAAATTAAGTTAAAAAATAACTAAAATAATAACTGATAGTTACGAATAAAAGAAGTTGGAGATTAAAGAAATGTTTTTGATGTTAAATATTGTCTACAACTAAAATAGTTTATTATTAGTTGATTAATTTTATGATTATAAAAATTGTCCAAGTAGCAAACATTCATCAATCAACATTGAGGACTATCAAGTTAGTTGAAAGATAGAAGGAACAATAGCATATAAACCGCATTTTTCAATGGAATTTAATCTGGAAAACTTCTCATATATTGAATAAACCATCTAAATCTCTCCTTTTCACATATTTCCTAAATCCGTTTAAAACTATAATATGGTAGCTCTGATAATCAGGGCCAAAGAGAGGCGTGGCGGGCCCCTACATATTTATACAATATTATTGATATAGTACTTCATCACTAAAACTTTTATCAATGATAATGCAATGCATGGTACCAAATATTATTGCACAAGGAGCCTGAAACTCTCTCCATATTGAATAACAGCGAATCGGTAATGTAAATCCCACACGATGAGATAAGCCTTCCTTCCGAGATCCAAAAGGTCAATCGAAGAAAGTCAAGGGTGATGTGGGTCAAGGCCATTTGGATTCTCATCGAAAAACTATCAAAAACTGGTCATTTTTTAAAACGCAGCCCAAACATTGTAAATCCAGCTATCTGTTGGATGATAAACATACAATTAATAATCACAGAAGCACGGTGATAGACCGTGTATCGAATACTGGTTTCTGGTTTGTGTTGGTGTCATCGTACTGGATAAAGACACTCTACTGAAAGTGAAGTGATGAAGGCCATTTCTTCGAGCTTTCTCTCAACGACTAGCTCACAGCTTGCTTATTATTATGCGAGAACTAGCCGCCTACAAAAGATACCTCTACTATAAAAACTTGTTCACGGATCTTTTCTCACCCTCTCTCATACTCTCTCATTCATTCATTTATCCTCTCTTCCACTCTATCTCGCTCGCACTCATTCTTTGAAATACGATATCTCATCTTCCACTCAATTTCCTCGAGTGATCAGTATCCCAAGTTCAATAACTATTCCTAAAGTGTGTTAATACGTTCATTCAACTAGCCCAATTTGATTTTAATTAGTTTTCCAATATAGGTTTTAATTTGATATAATTGACTTCTAGTGGAGAGGTTTATAGTAAGTTTCTAGCTCTGGTGAATTATCAATGTTGAATTAGTGAGTATGAAACTTGACCGTGGGAAATGTTGATGGTGATTATGATAATCGATGATGATGATTATGATTATTATGTGAGAATTGTAAACGAAATTATCGAACTTTCATTTTGGTGTCCTGTATCGGTGGTCTATCGGTGGACCCGAAAAATTGGAAATTATTCTGTGAAAGTCTAATAGTTTTCTTCCTATAGTATCTAATGTATCACATTAGTTAGGTTAAGTTCTAACATATATTTTTCTAATATGAGCGTCGCAAAATCAGAAAAATACCTATGTATTAAATTATACAGTTGTCTTTTCTTCGTTATGGATACTTGATAATGACATCATATAGCCGAAATATCTTATGAAACATTTTAAAAAGGGTACTTAGATAAATATATTTTTTTTAAATTAGACAATTCTGAGTTAATAAAAACTCAAATTATTCTCAAAACCGAGAACTGGCCAGTATAACAACAATGGCGGTTGCGTTAGGGACAGCGTCAGTCTAGCATTATTTCCATTGTGTCACGTGTAACTGCTCAGCTATTACCCACGTCATTTCAGCAATATTCTTTTTAAAACCTCCCAATAATGGGAATTCCAGGGAAACTTAACTGATAGAGATGTCCCTGGAGCAGAGAGTATACAATGTAGCCATTACATTCTATACTTTCTGCTCTGGATTAGCTCAGGTTTGTATGTAAATATTGGGAACCATGCATCCGTTCTGATAGGTACGGGAAATGTATAATAATGTGAAAGGTAGCCTTCTTATAAATTACAGTATTTGTAATCAATCAAAGTTTCATTCCTTTTCGCTGAATTACAGAAATAGTAATGTTAGGTGGAGCAGAGAATGTCGATAGCAGGATATTATTCAACATAAATAGATTGATGCAGATATGAATAATTTCATCGATCATTACATTCTCCTTTTTCATGAAACGAATGAGAGAAATAATATTATCAGCACAATTGCACAACAGCTGTACAGCTGTATTCAAGCTTCAACATGTTGAGTGGGTCATAGTTTTCGAGAGTGATCGCCTTTTCCGGGAAGAATGCAATAATATTGCAGTAACCTACAATAGCAATCTAATTTATCCCTTTCTGATAGCAATTTCATATTTTACTGTTGTTCTCACAATGCACTATGAATGATGCAAGCTTCATTTTTCTGGAGCAATTATTAAAAATACAGAGGCAATTTGTCAATTTATTAGAGAAATCGCATTCTAATGTAAAACAGGAAACGTTTTATTGAACTTATATAGACTCAATCATTATCATTCCATTTTTATAATAGGGCATACTTCTCAAAAGTTCCATGAACCCAATTCTAGTTTGTTTTTCTTTTCAGTCTATATAAGAGTTGTGATTATGATTCGAATGGTATGAGATATGTATAGCGAATATTATAGTTTGAATAATTCGATGACATTTAGCCTATGATGAAAATATTTCTAAATTTTGCAAAGTATTTTGATCTTCCTTCAAATTATGAACGAATAATCAATTACACTAAGCAGTTTTACGTTTTTGAAATCAGTGTCCAATAGTTAAATTCTTGACAGTGGTTTTGATCCATTTCAGAATATCAGTCCATTCATCTATTAGCATCATCATCCTCATTATTATCATCATCTTCATTCCATTCACCAACACATTATCGTGAGGCCGGCTTACAAGAAAAGAGGGTCCTCTTAATCTATAATTCTGAAATGATTAAAGTGGGATCCACGTTATACACACAGCATTAATTGAATAGCATCAATTTTTTTCATTGGAAAAATTCTGACAGTTTAAAGTAAATCTCATTGTAAGCTGACCATCGAAATCTCAATATACAAGAATCCTGAAACATTGGTCATTCTTTCTAAACATCAACTTGACAATGATTCCACGGTGAATAGAGAATATGATAGTATATTTTTGGGGAACTACATCGACCTATTATAACTCCCAATCTTCTATCGTAGTACTTTATATTTTTGATTCTTAGGCGAGCAATTTCTGTATTTTTATATTTATATTTATATCTGGTTATGTTCAACGGATCTCGAAAACGGCTCTAACGATTTTCACGAAATTTGGAACATAGTAGGTTTATGATACAATAATTTGATTGCAAAAGGGTCTCATCCTTGGGAAAACTCGCTGAACGACATTCAAAGGATAATTCATCCTTGGCTGAAACAGCTGTGGATAGTAAAAAAGTGAGTGAGCGTGTGAGTATGTGAAAAATCAAACTATCGCATCCCCGAAGTTCATAAGATGACATATAGCCAGCTGTGAAATATAAACACGATCATTTTAGAGAATTGTGTTCTGTTTATCAATAAATAAAAATAACGAGCGAAGCTCGGTGCTCCGATATTTTATATGAATCGGTACCATAACCTCATTCAGATTGGATCAACCATATAAACTCGGGAGAGAAATATAGTTATGGATTGACTCTCTTGATTCTCTCTCAATCATTGCTTTGAGCATGTGTGAATGAAATAAATAATTTAAGGTTCAGCTTTATCGATGTTTTTTGGATTCATTCAACATGTCAATGGAACGGAATTCGGTTTCAGAAACGGAAATGTATCGTCTCAATTTTTGTTGCAGGTGCTCCAACTGGTGATCTGTTCGACATGCGTGGCACTGATCAGCGCCATGGCAGCGACAGAGAGCTCCACGCCCGTCGAAGCAGAACTGTCTGAGCTGACGACAGAGTCGCAGACCCTCAGCCCCGACACAGCTGATACGGTGCGCTCGAAAAGAGGCGACGGAAACGACAAGAGAGAAGCAAAAGTAGGGGAGAAAGAGCCGAGAAGTTTGTTTTCGTTTGAATTCGTCGACGAAGAGGATGAGGAGACGCAGAGGAAGAGGCGATCGGGATCGCCAGGATCCGATTTCCTGAATTTGTTCGCGTCGAAACTGAAGCCGAAAGGAGGACTGCTATCTGTGTCCAGTCCGGACAGAGCGTATCCAGGACCCATCTCGCCAGAGTGGCAGGAGCCGCTACATGTAAGTTCTATGATAAAATATTACAATTATTCGTAACTATAGAATCTATCACAAGTACAGAGTGAAACAAAATAACAGGAGTTTTTGAAATATTGAAAAAACGAAGAGTGATAGAATTACTCGTTTCAAAACTTCCCGTTAATCTGTGTCACCCGGTAGATTAAAAATACATATTATAGCTACTCCAAAAATATTTCAAGATCAAACTCTGCTCACACTTCAATCAACAACAAGAACATTATTTTTTGAAAAAACAAGCCTTATGAAGTCGTGCTTGAATTCAGTAATCAGCAAGTATCAAGTAGTATATTCTATGAATAAGGACTATTTTTTTAACAAGGTCAGTGGCATACAAGCTTTTTCTTCTGAATCTCGACATTTAGCTTAACAGAAGAAGAATAGAGAATCTGTTTCTTCCTAAAAATCTTAATCAGTATCACTCTTTTGGGTTGAACTCTGAGTAGCATGAGGTGGTCCAAATTGGTCTGTGTGAGAACGCCTTCCAATACGATGCTCCTTTTAGGTAGAGACTTTGCGATAGGTAGTTGGACATTGGACATCGTATGTGCGTTTTCTAATAACGTGTCACCTCAGCAATGAACTTGATATCTTCATCAATTATAACAACAACTTAGATTGACGATAAGTTGATAGATTCATTGTTGTGCATCACATCACAGTCATTGAATCATTAATCTAGCTTCTGTACCTTTCATTAACAGTAGTATCTATCTAGAATCATCATGGAAATAATTCCCCATAGAGTTGTGCTACAATAATTCGTCATTCTGTCACAATTGCTGTACTTTCATTTCTGCAATAGTAGTCACTGCTTTGTGCACTAGCATTCACTTATCGCCAAAAACAGTAGTTCATTAGTTCTTTTCTTGATTGCTATTCTTTCCAATGGATCAGGATTAAGTATTGGACTGGTTTTCAGAACGCATGAGTTTGAATACGTGTAGAAACAATCACCATAACGTACAATGGAGGCAGCTTTCTCATTTCTAAAGGTGCGTACAGATATACGCGCCGCGAACATGAGCAATTCACTTTTAATCAGCTGATTATATCTGTATTTTTACAGAAACGGTAAGATACAGATATAAAAAGCTTGGCATCAGCTGATTAAGTGAATTGCTCATGTTCGCGGCGCGTAAATCTGTACGCACCTTAAGAGTAACGTTCAAAATATTACCCATGGTACTAGTCCAGTGGGGAAGCCATACATGTATGGGTTGTACACGAAGGAGAGTCCAACAAATTAAAATTGATTTTTAAGTAGGCATTGAAATATTCTATACAGAATACTGTCGGATACATCAATCTTATGTATCTATCGAATCTAATATGTAATCTATCGGATACATCCATTTTTTCTATAATAGGCTAGCAGAGTGAGAAAAATTATTCTCAAGAGCTTTTCCGCTACAATCCCAGTCTTTTTCGTGCTTTTTCCTGGACTTTCCATAGAATCTTTCCATCTCTTTGCAACTTCCATCAGCTTTTCAATAACAACCTCAAGTTTTTTCCAACTTCTTGTTAGCTCTACAATGGATGATTAAAGGGTATCCTGCGATACTGGTTTTCCTATTCATTGCTGGGTCAACTCCATTGAGTTTCTCACTGCAGACTATTATTACAGTGCTATTGGGCACAATTTCGTTTTGCACTTGAAAAGCCAGTTCAACAACGGAGAAATCAGAAAAACATCACTGGCTTGAGATCATCGCCCCGAGAAAAGTGAGACTTGTTGTATGTTTCACTTGCATGTTAAAAGTTAGTTTGGTCAATGAATGCGTCAGTTATGTTATCCACAACGATTTTCTCGTTTTCTACAGTGTCATGTTGAAGAATCTTCAATGAAACTTACTCAATTTATATACGAATTTTCATTTTTAAACTACATTTTTTTACTAACCTTGAACCACATTTTTCTGTGTTTTATCTATCATTCTCATTCTGTGTTGGGTGACATGTTACATGTGAGTGAAACATGAGACTAATCAAATAGAAACGTAATTTCTTTATAACACTAGCCTTGAACATCACACATATTTGTTGAATGTAGGCTAGAACATCGTGCATTCGATTCATTTCTAAAGATCTTGAGACGCTTAACCAAGATTAAGATGAGAAAAAGTTGCGCATTTTTCGACAAACTCTTGGTTAATTTTTGTTTGAAAAAGTCAGGTATCGTGAAATATTGTCTTCAATAATTTCATTTAAAATTCTCTGAGTAAAATAGTTTGTTACGATATGCATCCTTTTTCGTGTCCATAAATTGTGTGTCGATAAATGGCAATTGCTGATTATAAGCAATGTTGTCTGCTCTGCTGATGACTTTGTATTTAACAAAATGAATTATTCTATATTTTATAGGTTTCAATAATTCTGAAGTTCACAAAAATTGGAATTCATCTAAAGAAGATCATAACTCACTTTCCCTGCAGTTAGCCTACTATTTATCTATATGGAAAACGTCTGTATATATTGTTTTAACTGTCGTTATATAGTAACCAATTTTCCCGTGGTTGATCCATTGATCAACTCGCTCCAGACTTGGCAAATTCTGACATCTATTTAGTGTCGCCTAGTTCAAAGTAGGTGATATTAATCATTCCACAGATATACACATTAAAGATTATATCAGCGGCGATTAAATCGGCACTCATTCATGAACTGGCATGTTCACGCTCCGGCTGAGCATGTCGAATAGTCACGTGACTTGTGTCATGTGACGCGGATGTCAACTCACGTGAAAATATCACGTCCTCAAACTGAATAGCACACGCATTCCGACCATCTCCTTATCATAACGGAAGTGAAGTTTCTTTGCTACCGGTCTCTGCTAGAGACAATTCCGATACTTCCACCAACGATTTTTAATCAAGATTGTTCGTAATACTATACGTAAACAAGTTTACCCATTTGATTGACAGTCTATGATTGATTCGAATCCAAACTACTCTAGGAACCCATTTTCAATTTTATATTGTAGAATATTTTTACAATATAGAATATATTGCAGTTTAGTAAATAAAAGATATAGTTACTATATTCTAGTTCCTTCAGTTGTCAGGGGTCAGGTGTTATAATGTAAAAAATAAGCATTTTTCAGTGAATTCCAATTATTCAACTTGTTATTGGCCCAAAAATATTCAATCTCTGCTATTATTATGATTGTTAAACTTGGAAAATTCCAATTCATTTCAAAATACACATATTTTAATCGGTAAAAAATGAGCATTTTTCAGTGAATTCAAATTATTCAACTCTTTATTGGCCAAAAAATATTCAGTCTCTGCTATTAAACTTGTTAAACTTGGAAAACTCCAATTCGTTTCAAAATACATATATCTTAATCGGCAGAAGGTTCATGAAACTGCAAGTTGTCCCAACCGTACCTTGTTCCCTTCATGAAAATTGAGATTTGCTCATGGAAAAGGCTACGTTTTGTGAGATTTCTTTCAGCAAAATGTTGGAATGCATCAGTGGGCATTTTCAGACTTGAAGACTGATGGCTAATTATATTGAAGACTGTTAATATATTAATGTATCTACTGTAATGTAATGTAATGTAATGTAATTACTGTTAATATATGAATTATATTGAAGACTTGATGGCTAATAAATAATTAAGTGGAGCATTCACTGTTTTTTTTTTTCAAATAGAAAAGATATGGTTTGAGATAAATTGTATATTATAATCCTAGTAAAGGTAGAGTATCCAGGTAATAACGCATTACTGCACATTATTATCTTCATATAGCATTTACTCCGGGTTCTCTTAACCATTAGGAGGATTATCAATACTATGGAAGAGAATACTGACTAGAGGTTATGAGGTGCGAATTACAGTTGAGTATATCGTTCTTTAGACCGTATAATAGTTTTTCTTCGAATTATACTTCATACTAGCTAGTAGATTGCATCTACTTTCACAATATTATTCTAATCTACTACCTTGCATCTCAAAACAATAACTTCCTGGACAAGAACTACATCTCTATCACCTCCATGCATTGAAAAATGTGAAATGTTTTAACCAATTCTACTCAGGTGTCATTCAAGCTCTTAATAACACATGTCCTTATTATTCAGTCATTTCTTTCTACATATCAATCCAGTTATTCGTTCTCTTTATTTCCTTACTGACCTGAAACAGGACTTTTACAATTGATTGAGGTTTCCATCAGAAATATTAGGGTTAACAAGAGCACTGGAATTCGTGTTTGGCATTTGGCAATGCAACTGGTTTCCCCACACATGATCGTAAAAGTTGATTCACTCCATCTCCTTCAGTTATGTAATCAGTAATGACCGTCATCACCCTACTGCCATCACTAGTCGTCTGCGTTCAACTCTAATTTCTACTTACTCATTACATGCGATTTGTGATTAGGGGGCTACATTCACTCTTCGAATGGAATCATTCGCGATGAGTAGGGAAATGAGCACTATCATGATAACTTCCTACTTTCGAATTCGAGTTCTGGATAAATATAATTTGAAGGTATCAATGATGGATTAATTGTTTTAAACTTACCAGCAAACTAGTGCAATATTTCAGAACAATTCAATAAATATCACAAGTTTATTCACTGAGGAAAAAGCTCTCGAACATGGTAGGCCTATGGCAGTCTAAAATTTACATCATAGGTACCGAAAAGGTCGGCCTCGCTCCATTGGGTGAGATTTTTGTAGATTAGGGCTAAGTAGAAGAAAGAAAGAGTTCTTCAATCAACTTTATTTCAAAGCCCAAAAAGATGGAGATAAGGGAACTATCTATATCAAGATAAGGGATGAAAGAGTTGGTGTGATGACGTTTTGATGGATTAGGGGGAGGGGTGTTATTGCAACGTACCAAAACTGACCAAAAGGAGTATGGATCATCACTGAATTGCTATAGTGAGGTCCACGTTATAATGGCAGTGTGTGATTTGCAATGGTGTTGCTATCTTTGTCTATCGTTCAACAAAGCAGATGGCACTATCTCTTTCACGCATTGCGATGTTGCCACATCGTTCATCAACAATCTAGAAATTCAACTAATTGACAAAATATTTAATCTCAACCATGAAAATTTATTATCACATCTTTAAAAAATATATTTTCTTGACAAATAAAATATGGTTAACTATTTTCAACAATAATGAACAGTTAAATTCATCAGATAAACCAGTATCAGCTGTTTGGGTGGCAAGGCTGAGATCTTTTCTCCTATCTTCCTACACTGCCATTATAACATGGGTGCCCATCCCCTCAATGATCCATGTCGCAAAATTCCCCCCCAAAATTCTCAAAATTTGGTATCCATTTAGGTACTTGAAAACTGTATATTGAAAATACCCCCCATTTTCCCTAGTTATTTCCAAAAATCCCCCCAAAATTCAGCCTTATGTCGCAACTTGCGACATCATAACATGTTGTGGGCACCCCTGCATTATAACGTGGACCTCACTATAGATACATCTTTATTCACTAGATAGATGGGTACGAATTTGAAGAATAATAATGACCTATTGAAAACCTGAATGAGTTAAGGAATTCTCGTTGAGTGAGTGATGTAGAATCTGGATCAACTGTCTCAGCCATTTAATGAGAAAGAGATTGACGACACAAGACAGCTTCTGAGAAACTCCATGCCAGACTACATGACATGATGGCATGGCTATTAAACCGCAATAGAACAGCAACAGCCACTATCAGAACATAACAGTCAAGTAGGGTTATATAAGGAACTTGCAGAATTCTTGAATCATTGTGGCGTTGAAATGCATCGGATTATTTAACGTTGGCTCGTTCCCATTCGATGGGATTGCAATGAATTCATTCACCTGTTAACGTTAAGTGATTCACTAATGAGCTACTATACTACTATATAAAATAGTGAGTAGACCTATATAGTACTTGTTAGGTTTGAATGAGATCTACTGTACTTTCATCTTCTACTAATTGTAAGTTAGGGGGACTGGAGCTACTTGTCTTTCTTACAACAGCATATTTGTCTACTACAGCCTTTTTCAACAACTGCCAGTGCAATTAATGAGTTATGATAGGCTAGAAGATACTTGCTGGAATGATAAGAAGTTATTACTTTTCAGGTTGAGATTACTTTCAACGTTTTTGACAATACGGAAAGCTGATAAATATAGGTAATAATCTGGGAATGTTTTGTTTGAAATAAGATCTTTCTTGAGAGGTATGGTACTTGAGAACAATTAAATTGAAGCTGGCAAAAACTTTATCGTTGTTTCGTCACTAGTCGATTTCACTATCTAGAAAGTAGTGTTAACTAAGAATGATAAGTGAAACCCAGTCTTGGCATTAGCGAATCAGCTTCATAATCAAAGACTTGACAATATGATTTCCATCAATATTTTATACAATAAAATGGTATTGATGACTCACCAATTCATTAGTCAATGAGTTGTGAATTAGAATCATCGATCGATTACATATATAGGCCTATGTCTGAACTCACTGGATCCTCATTGAAGTCACATTATTGTTAGATTAAATGTATACTAGTTCCAGGATCTAGGATACTATGGTACCGGTAACATAGACTTGACAGGTGGGGCAAGTTACTCTCTTTTCAACAAACCCCCCCCCCCTCAGTATCTCAGACGAACAAAAGTTACTGTAATTATTTTCCATAATTTTATCGTTTGAGCGGAGAAAAATTAATAGTTATCTTTTCTAGGTGCGTCTAATGTTTGGTTCCATTGAATGGCATTGTGATTCGATTATTTGTGACTTCATACCACAAATGGAAAAATGCATTTTAGGAACTGGATAAATTCTTTGATTTCGTATCAAATACCACAGTGAATTCCCCTTCCCCCACTCACAACACAGAATTTCTATGACGTTGGCGCCACTACAGTGAGTAGTGGGGATGTAACATACCTGTAAGTTACAACTGGATTGTATGTTGAAGATAAATTAGAGTCTCTTCTGAAATAATCATTTGAAACGTACTATATCATAACACGGGGTAGGATAGGCAACCACAAAACATTGAAAAATTTTCCCATAGTGTAACGTGACGGCTGAGCCTATGCGATGACAAGAGTAGCACAGACCATCAGGTGGAGACCATTCATATTATTTTGGCTTTTGGAAAACATTTTTAAAACTACTTAATACAATATTGTATTATGTTGATTTTCAAACTTTCATTTTCACGCAATGTACATGTGATTGATTGAAGATTATTTCATTTTCTTTTTCAGTACGGTGAAAAATCGTTCAACCTGTGGGGTTTCAAGAAGGCGATATTTGGAGCAATAGTGCAGGCGGTGAAGGCCATCACAGGTGGTGTGTTGGCCCTCAAAGGTCAACTGCTCAAGGTCAAAGGTCACATCGTGGAAGCGAAGGGCAAGGTGCTGCAAACCAAGGGCGAGGCGATCTCTCAGTTCGGAAAGCATGTGGCCACTAAGGCATTGCTCAATCCCGCACCGCACTACGGACCTTCCAGTGCTGGCTCTGGGCCCGGCATTAGCGCACCAGGTAACATCTTCAATTTTCACTTTTCAAATTCTTTACTTTCCAATATAAAGAACTGGTTAAACTTTTACATAATCATTAATATATAGCCTACCTACGCAATTCTGAAGCTCGATTTTTAGATTAGTTTCACATGGCAAATGAAAACAGTTCTATAGCTAGGAAATTCAAGCTAAAACGTCATCGAGATAAAAGTTGATTGAATTTTCTTCTTTAGAAGTCTGGGAACATGAGTGATGACTTCTTGCAGAGGACGTGGATTCAATCTTGTCCATCTTTCCAAGTCGATATGACAAAAACATTAGATCATTTATTTTTCAAAACCTTATTCATTTTTATTGAAGGATTTATCCATTTTGTTTGCTATGTATGCAAATAGAATGAACTACCTCATCAAATCAAAGTTTAAGATAATCAATATACTTGTTATAATACCTACACATTCTTATTGTTTAGAGTTTATTCATCTTGAGTTCACTATACTATCACTACTTCTACTTTTAAGATGGATATACTACTCAGTAAGTTTGAAACAAGAGATTCAAGAAAAATATTGTTGTAATAGTTTCTGAGAGAATCTCTTGTATATTGAAATATATGCAAAGCAGTCGGAAAAAATACCAAAAAAAACAATCAATTTTGAAATACTGTTTTGTAAATTCAATTTGAGAAAAGATTCAGAGAGTTCAGATATTTTGCATTCTCGCCAAAATGTCCTACATTGTTGATTGGTTCTACTCCAACACTTGCATTGAGATCACACATGATAAAAATTGAATTAATAATATTGAATTTTGAGGTGGAACAAATAAGTACCTAGAACAACTCTAGGTAAGGAAATAAGTATATTGTTGACTGAATAATTAAATATTTCAGGAACTACTTTTCAGAGATTTCATGGAAAT
Source organism: Nilaparvata lugens (assembly GCF_014356525.2). NCBI lineage: Eukaryota > Metazoa > Arthropoda > Insecta > Hemiptera > Delphacidae > Nilaparvata > Nilaparvata lugens. Next base: position 77,351,763 of record NC_052505.1, on the reverse strand, counting down.
AATGTATTTTTACATGTATGTTAATCTATTCACATTCCTGTCATCTTCATCTCAACTTGAGGAAAGTGAAACCGCCCAAAAGTTGAATAATAATATTGCATCGGTCGAATTACATTTTATTCCCGTAACCGCTTTCTATTTCCAACGCCAAAAAACTGGTTATGGAAATTTGGGACTGACGTCTTTAAATGCTACTGTTAACTGAGATCCGATAAACAAGATGAATGTGTAGCTATTATGGCGATTATTTATGGATTTCTAAAGAAAACATCTAATCAACTTCTAGCTTGATGACTTTTTAGCTTGAAGTTTCAGGAATGTGAAGATCAATTTCCCAATAACGTTGACAGGATGACGTTTTTGTAAGATTATGAAGGTATACAGCATAAGTTGAATTTGCGAAATTTAACTACTTAACTACTAGTTGACTAGGTCATTTTCTTCATTAGAATCCTATCTTAAGATTTCTTGTTCATCTTTTTTAATATTGGAAAGAGAAATTGCTTGTTCTTGTTCATCAAAGACGTCTTTTGGTCTATTTAGCCTAGGCCTATATTCTTCCTATTCATACTTATCAATCTGAAAATTCATTTACATGTTACATTGAATTAATTTGATCCTTGTTATGATTTCATCATCATGAGGAAAATTAAATGAGGCTATCCTTTAATATAATCTTTAAAAATTGAAGTTTCATATTTCTTTTAAGTTGTTGAAAATCTATTAGATCATTTTTATGGGTCAGGTACTGATCCTTCTCAATCTTTACAACGTTATTTGGAAAAAATTCTCCATTTATAAGTGTGAACTTGTATACTGAATTGATTAGCTTAATAGAAAAGAAGCAACAGGTATTCATGCCTCAAACTCTTTTCAAGATTTCAAAAACAATCCAAATTTTTTCAGCTCAGCTCTATATTATGGTTTCAGTCAAAAGAGCCTTATCTACAACTTTAAGATCAAACTGTGTCAAACATAATGTTATACTTGATGGAAAGTCCTATGACGGAAGTATTATTGCGCTTTCATAAAGTAGAAGTGATGACTTTCTCGATGCATTAAGGATTCAATTGAAGTTTTTACACTGTATGCAGCGCATAATGAAGCTCTAGAAAACGACAACGATATGACATTTATATAGTAAGCCTATACACGAACGGTAAACTACATAGATGGTGAATACTAGATCACTGAGTTTTTTTTAACAAAACTAGTTTCCTTCATGGAATCTTGAATGACCTGCATGGAATGAATTGAAAGTGAAACAAAAAATTAAAAGTTTTCTATAAATGAGTAAGCTTTTGTAACATAAGATCAGGCCTATTTTCCATTTCGATTTCATATTTGATTTAATGTTTTTAATTTATTGCTGTCTCACATCCATGCATAAGTTTCTATGATATCAATCAAAACAACAAAAACAATATCTACTAATGTCACAGGTCTATTTCAAGAGAAGGTTTTACTGATCTACATTAGTGTTTCAAACTAAATTAATGGTGCACCTCATAACTCATGAACTGAATCAATTCAGGTCTCAAATAAGATTCAGAACAGTCGATCAAATCACCAATTTGACCGATCATCATCGAACTAGACCTACATTATTCCCATCCCAGTATTCACTTTCATATCCACATTTCGTAGGTCATAGCAGTACCTTCTAAAACTATCACAGAAAATAGAACCTACAGTTGAATGTTGAAAATTCATCAAGGGTTGAACCAAGCCAATCACTGTCAATTCCACTGATGAGTTTTATTCTAAGAGAACATAACTTGAGTTTCCATGGTTTTAATATCATCTTTATTGTTGGTTTGGCCGAGTTTAAAGTATAAATTGAGTCCAAGTTTTCCATCTGTGCCTTAGACCAGTTATAGAACTGGTCTAAGATCTGTACTGAGTATTTTTCAGAATTGTTTAGAAGATTATGGCTCCCAGCTGGAAATTTGGATATATGTGTTCAATATAGTTTAAGAGCTATCAAATTATCAGAATAATATCATTCTCCATTTTAAATATCAATTCAGAGTGCTCATTGCTTCTAGTCTACTATTTATTGTTTCGTGCCACTGGTTCGAATTTCAGTGCTGTTTAAATTGATGTTTTCTGTGCTTATTAATTTCATGTTACAACTGTTGTCCTGATCGAATAACACTGATGCTTTGTTACCGCAGTCCATTCGGTAAAAACGGTGAGTTACCCAAGCACTAGGGAAACAAGCTGCCTGAAAAGGATCAAAATCCCCGAGTGGGACGGCGGCACAGGAATGCGCAAAATCAAAGTGGTCAAAATCAACAAGTGCGCCATTCGAAACGACAAATGGCCACCTGGTGACACCGCTCATATCAGTTTTCCTCCAGGTAAATTGCGACAGGACACCTTCGACTCCTGACTTGCATCCTTCACTAGAACTTCAACACACTCTAACGTTATAAAGCTCCCACACCCGGTTGTACGTACTCATTAATCAGAGTTTTTCGTCCCCACTTACAAATCATAATTGTTTGATTGGGGATGAAATTATGGTCCATGAGTATATACAACCGGTTGGAACTGAAGAGGTTGTAATAAAATACTGGAGATGCTTACCGAGTTATAATGGAGCAGCCAAACAATTGAAGATCCGCTATTATAGGGGGCAATATATTCCACGAGCAAACGAATATTCAACATCGATTCACAATTAAATTAATATTAATATCAACACAGTTACATACATGACAATAGTCAAAAAAGGTGGAAATTTCACAGTAAATACCTACTTGGTATTAATCGAATTTGAATGTACATTCAAAACTAAATCAAAATCTTTATGAATTCCAAAAAAACACCTTTTCTATATGAGCTTATATTGATGACTAAAATGAATGAGTATAGTACTTGTTCCAATTCCAACAAGATTTTCTAATTCTGTACTACTCCAGGCTCCAATATACTTGAAATTTGAGTACGGTACCTACAAGATATAGTAATAAATTTTATAGAAAATCATAGTTTCTTGATTTTTTTAGCATCTTCCAAAGCCTTATAATTTTTTACTTGAAATTTTTCTGATTTTTAGGATCATATTGTCACTACTTGTTGAGCAGGAATAGTTTAATTTAATCTACTCAAAAAGTATTGTGGTCAGCACACATATATCTCTGCAATGACGGCTCTTCAATGCTTACTGCTCTAGCAATAATGAGTGTTTTTGTTATCAGCTTTTTACTACAACCTCTTTGACGGGAAGTTTTCTGGACTTTGACTGTAGACCTTCTTCACACTGATCAAAATCACGGTGGACTTGGACATGACTTTTGGCATCGACAAACTGGACTTGTGGCGACTAAATGGTGAAAGTAATTACCTACACTAATACTACTGGCTTGATTGGAGAAAACTTAATTGCATACAGATAATTATGGTACATCGAAACCTCCTTGAATGATTATGAGATGATAACCCCTGTTTAGTAATAGCGGAGAAAATTTTATAGACTGCTTATTCTATGGTAATAGCTATAGGCTCTTTGATTATGAATATTAAACATTCATAACCTGATATGATTTTTATCAGCACTTGAATTCGCTATATATGAAGTTGAACAGGACTTGAACTTGATATAATTTTCATTATAACTTGAACTCGTTATGATAAGGACTGCTTTATCGGTTGGTTATCTCCTCAAGATTTTAATCAAATCTATGGAATTGATATTAGCTTCTTCATAAACAATTGCTCAAATTAAAAATGTATAATTATTTAACTGATAATTATTTATTGAATAATCATATAATTCCAAATCACAATTCATAATTCAATAGCTCAAAATAATTCAAATTGGAATCATAATTCCAATTCCAGAGCTATTCTCTGAGATAAACTTCAATTAATATAATTTTATCATTGACTACCGTACTTTTGTGATGGTTTAATGATTAAAGTCATCAAGTATATTTTTTGGAACTTTACCAACTTTGAATTGAATAAGTTACGGTGAGCAGAAAGGAATTGTTTATGGGTAATTAGTAATATTCATGACTATAATAAAAGTAAATGTATACCTAAAAACTAAACTAGATGACCTCCCCTCCAATCAAGTACTGATGCACTATCTCCTAATATTGAAATAGTATTTTCCACTAAACTCTATTCACATTTTAAAATTAATTTTCAAATTGGAGTAAATCAATTAACACATCAAAGTAGAACATACTCAACACATAACACCTACTGTCATCGCATGATTTGTTACAAATCCTTGACGATTTTAACAATACTTCATCATATTTATAACAATGCACTAATAAATAATAACAATCATAAATCTATGTTATATGTAGGTCACACTAAGTGATAAATAATTGAGAATACTAATAAATTCTGATGTAGGCTATAATTAACATAGCACTTTTAGGATCTTGAATGTTTTATAATAACAAATAGTTATTAAACTATAATGCGTATACGGTATTGGTACCTATAATTCATTAACTAATCTTACTCAATGCGTGGAAATGGATTTGTTAATAATTTGACATTCACAGATGTTCGTACTAATTTATGGCACCTTTCATTATTCATGACTATAAGATGATTGTCACATAGTACCACAACCATACCACAACTCATTAATAATAATTATTGCATCTGACAACTTATTTCTGATAGTATGCCATTTAACGACTTTCAGACTACTGACATACTATTGCAGAGACTTCATTTATTTCATATTACATACCATGAACTGATTCCAACCCTCACTACATCCTATAATATATAAATGTAAAAATGTTGTAAAAACAATTGAGTTAGGTACTACCAACACTAATAATGTACCACTTTTTGGTCGTGGCTAGGTATTCACGTTAACTCACCTATTGAATGGCGGGCATCATTAACTATTATTGTATTTTTTATAGTTTACTGTCTATATAAACTCAAACTGTGACCAGCAGTGACCAGTGACTTGAGACTCGACTCTGACCTGTGACTGATACTGACTTGTTCGCAATTTACCTCTCTCTTTTCAATCACAAAACTCTCTTTTCAAACTTATAAATCTTAAATCTTTTCAAACTTATACATCTCTCTTTTCAAACTTATAAATTCATTTGGATTAAATGTTGGATACAAGCTCTATAGTTGAGTGATACTGTATTATTTTCTCCACAGTTTTAAACTTGAAGATTTTAGTCACATTGATTTGACAATTGATTTGTTGTTGAATTGGAAAGTAATTTGAGATGAAAATTTCACACCTTAACAAAAAAATCAACTTATATAAAAGAAAGCACAATATTATTGTAAATCGTGCGGATTTTCCAAAATGAAGTTAGTTAACTTTTCAGTAGTCTATCTACCTCTCATGATTTTTCGACAATTTTACCAACTATATCATTTTCAGCGCATGTGCGTTATCTATAGCAGTATTAAATTTGAAAACATTTCATCGTACAATAATAATATGTCATGCCCACATCCAACAAAGTCCTGCTTTTATCATTCTGAATTAATGTGGTAGAAACCGGTAGTTTGTAGAGGAAATTTTGAACTACAATCTCTACAAGAACCACCCCTACTTGTAAAAAATCAGCAATTATTGAGAATTTTGACCTACAATGGATAAAGTGATCAATTTTTGGAAGTTCAGACAATGAAAAACATGTAGGCCTACGCTAAGTCGGAAAGGTATAATCATCTTGAACGTAGTGACTGCACTGAACGAAACGTAATTATTACACATAATTCAGAAAACTTGCGTTTCTACGTGCTTCATATGATTAGTGATGCAACCGGAAGCTTAGAAGGAAAACCATTGACCACATCTTCCCGTATTCAGGAAGTATCGGAAGAGAAACTATAACTGGTTTATCAAAGTTGCATTCGTCGCAAGGTCATAAGTTCATCGGACTTTCTCTTTCTCTCACTCATCAAATTAGTTATTCTACACTTTTTTGCCAGTTCCTGAATAAAGATGGTTGTCAAGTTTGTCTAAATCGCGACTTTCAATGGATAACCATCCAATAAACTTCCTGATTCGATTCAACATTTTTCAACTGGAGGGTCCTGGTGGATAATTGTATTTCACAAATTATTTGTAAAATGTTGTATATCGGTTGATCCATTAGCCTACTATCCCAAACCTACAGGATCAATAGGTGGAAATTTTGTGTTTACATGTTTTGATTTTATTTTGACTGTAATATTATAGGTGGGCCTTCTGGATATGCTGGTCCCTCACCAATCTCTGCTTCTGCACCTGTATACGGACCACCAATTCATTCTGCCGGTATGTATCCCCATCTAGATATAGCTTCAATATTTCATGTTTTTTTAGTATAATTGATTACTAAAACATTCAAAAATTGAATAAAAATTACTATTATTAATATTTTTAATGTCTATAATGTTAATAGGGTATCTTAGTGAGGCTACGATCTGCAAACTTATTTTACTTTATTGATTCTTTCCCAGAATTTCTCAGACTACTGCTTGGAAGAAGGAGAATTTATATTAAAAACAAGATACACATGAATTAGACTAGATTGGAACATTTATTGCAGTCTTTGTCTTTTTTCGTTGGGGCTACTCTTGAATAGAAATAAAAATAAAAATCTAAGTATCCATTTTCTAAATTGGTTACTCACAACATGTTTCGGAGATTTAAAAAAGGGTAGCCTAACTTAGATTTTTTTCTATTGCAGTCTTTTTATTGGTAGAAGTCTGGCATCAACACTTACTTGCTGATAATAATTTTTAATTATAATAATTTGGCCAAAAATGAACAAGGTTTTGATGTTTTCTTCAAGTATTGTTAACGCCATCAGAGTTAACATTTGATTTGATTAGAATGTACTTGACTTGTTACTTCATGACTAATGAATCGGACTTGAAAATTAATTATTGAACTGTTGATGGTAAGTTCATGACTAATAATTGGATTTGAAAATGAATTGAACTATTGATGGTAAGTAGAAGAATTTTGTATAACCAATGTGTTTAAATACCATCAGGTCTAAAGTGATACAAAAAGGATAAAGTTATCGAGCCGAACTTGTGTTGGTACAATGTTGCTGATTATTATAGGTCCGCCGCCAATAATCGGAGGACCCCCGCGTCCAGGGCTGCCTTCCCCCCTGCCACCAAAAGTGATTCCCGCCGGTCTGGGGCCAAGACCACTTCCACCCTTGCCCCCCCTTAAAGGTTCGACATTTCTGCACGAATGCCAACGAGAAAACCCCTAACAAATTAATACTGCTCGATGTAGATTTTCTCATGTTATCCTACTATTTTAAAGACTCAATTTGTCTAACCAATTTGTAGTTTTTTTTCTAATATTTATTAGTTTGTACTATAGGAAATCCCCCTCTGAAAAGTTCGATATTTCTACAGGAATGCAAAGCAGAAATCCCTAACAAATCAATACTGCTACATGTAGTCTAATATTTTTCTTACCATATTTTATTACTTTTTCCTCAATTTGTCTAACCAATATTTTGTAATATTTATTTGTCTAATATATTTTGGTTTGTAGGTCTAACAAATCCTTCAGATGGGAGATACCGTACTTTTCGTATATAGACTATTTTCCAGTTTTATTATCCTCTTGTATTATGATTCGTCTAATAACCTTCAAGTATATGGGTCCATGATCATGGAATAATAATAACATCTACAGGTCTGCATTGATGAAATTATAGAAGAAATACTGTTCGTTTTTATTGAAGCATATGTGAATATGAGAATTTGTATATTTTTTAGTGTTATTTAATATTTTTTAATCAATACGGTATCTCATGTAATATAACTTAGTTGTGTATTCAGTTTCTTGCATCAAATATGATATAGTAGTAGGCCTATTTAAGAGTAGCATGACAGTGTGCTAACAATATATTATTGCTGATGAATGATTGTAGTCTGTTATTTTCTAGTATGGTTTCTCAATTCCGAATTAAAATTCGTATTCTATATTATTTTTCTATAATCTTGCTTGTAGCACCATGGCATTCCATTACAGGTCTGTAATATTAGGAGTTTGTGTTATGAAGATATCAAATGGATTGAACACTCACACTTAATTAAATATCAGATTTTACTTTAGTGGAGCATTATGTTTTATACGAATAAAATTTTGATTACATTCTAGCACCGAATTGACTAATGATCAATCAAAACATAACAAATGTAGTGTTAAAAACTACTACTCAAAAATGGGTAGAAAAACTATTGGATCCTGATTTACTGAAATTATATAGAAGGCCAAGCGTCATTTGATGGTAATTTATTATCAGTTTTCGATGGATAAGTTTCTTATTCATGTGATGTGCTACACAATCGATGATGAATCATGTTTATTTCATGGAACGTTTCAACTCTTCATTCATCAATTCACAATAGTTAGAGACAAAAATTAGAGTTGAACACAGCCTCCTCTGATAAATTGAAGGTGTCTGCTGTTAAAGTTAACTTTGTAGTTGAATATTTCGATGGTGAGTTAAATCAAAGCCTCCTCTAATAAATTAGAAGTGTCTGTTGTTGAAGTTAACTCTGTAGTTAGAGACTTCAGATGGTTAGATGGTGAGTCACATGATATTATTATCATTTTATTCTTATCACCATAGTTGATTATTACACAATTAACATATTGTTCCTACAAACCCATCTTGACTCCAAAAATCAATCAACTCAATGCATAGCTTTAATTCATAAAACTTTCATTGATGACTAATTTCACATTGAATGTCGTTAATTTGACAGGAATTCCATCAGTTTACGGTCCACCTTCGCATTCAGCCGGGCTAGGCGCACTGCCCCCAAGCGGAGGCGGCGGTTCCTATGGCCCCCCACCTCCAGGTCACTTCGGAGGCGCCCCAGCCGCCCCCAGTCCGTTCCTCAGTTCCTATGACAGGCCACAAGGCCCCCCGGCTCAGGGCTACGGCGCTCCGCCTCCACCAGGAAACGAGTATCTGCCAGCCGCTGGCTACGGAAAGCCCTTGCAAGAGTATGGGCAGCCGTACAAGAGGGATTCCAACGCTTGTGAGTATACCTTTTTGAAAGTATCATGAGGAAGCACATGATTCCCAACTACAAATACGAGGCAATAATATAGAAGACACTGTCTTCAAACTACCATGCAAATTTAGATGATTCTCATCTGCAAATACTAGGTGATGATACTGGAAGACTCTGTCTTGAATATAACATGCAACGTTATTCTCATCTGCAAATAATACTAGAAGACTTTGTCAAAGTAAATATGATCAAAAATTCAGACTTCGAAATAACAATATTATATTGACTGAGATTTTTAGAAAAACAAGAATCTCCGGCACAGACTAAAGCTGCGTTTACACCAAAGTTATTAACAAAATGTTTAATTTTCGTCCACATCAAGTGAAATCATAACCCTATTTTGGACTTTTAAAATGTTATCTAAATTTGGGAGAGAAATAGTACAAGGAGTATCCTTAGTTTTTCTCTCCCAATCAGTGCTTCTTTGTGAAAAATATAAATAAAATATAGGTTCTATTAGATTGAACATAACTTATCATACACATGATGTGCATATGTGTTTGTCAAGCTCCGTTTAACCTAATAGAATCTATAAGGACGGAAAAATAAACATTTTGTTAATAACTTTGGTGTAAACGCAGCTTAAGGATACATGATATTTAATCATTTATGTATTCCTTTATTGATACTATTAAAAATCATGAAGGCCCTATCTATGACTGGGAGAGAGCAACATGCTTAGCCCAAAACTGATGATAAAATCTACATTTGAATTCGTTTAATGATTAAAGCAATAATGGCTTGAAAAAAGTAAATGCTTGTCATTAAGAAGATACCAACCAAAGACACCAAGAAAAGAAGATATTTTGCTGATATTTATTAAAGCTACTGCATTCATTTAAACAACTCTATTGTTTATTCTGAAGTTTTGTGTGGTTGGTTGAATAATTTCTAGTCTGGGATAGATGGAAAACAATCTGATGATTATTGAATATATTGAAATAGCACTTTTTTGTATCTAGTTTTCAAAGCTCTGTGGCTTTCAATCGCAATAATTTAATGTAAAGCATGATAAAATATCAAACTAAAGCCACCTTTCAAAAGTTATCGAACGAATAATAGTGACTACATTATCGATTCTAATGATTTTAAGGAATTCTTGAATATTATTCATTGTAGTAACATATGTTTCTGATTACCATCACTACCATGAAGAGAATGAATAGAAAAGGAAAATTCTAATACAACTATTCCACACTAGTTTGTGATGTTAATCTATATGGTAACGTTTTAATCTATTGATATTAGAAGTTCCATCCAAGAATCACATCAATTCAGAATGACAGCCAAGCAGTGTGACATGGAATCCATGATACCACAGGTGAAATCGTCAGATATAAAAGTTTTATTGTGGAATAACGTAATTGGATTTTATCAAGCATGTATTCTCATGAATCTATATAGTATATATTATAAAAAAAATGTTTTCTCTGTATAGTTTTTAATAATTGTACTGTGATCTATACATTGAATTCAACCAAATGTGTAACAATATTGTAAGAAAATTATTAATTAAAATCACTTAATGGGATTCTAAAAAAATGAATAATATTCATATATAAATATTGAGTTATATAAAATATGGTGGAGGTTGATAGTTGTTCTAACATGCATAATTTGAAATGAAAAGTGATATTAATAATTTTATGTTGCCTTTTTGAAACTAACATGATAATATTTATACAAGTAGCCTAATGGAAAAATGCGGTAATAGTTGTCACATGCTACTGAATTAACATCCTCATAGTAGTGCATATTTTAGAAATCACTAATCATAAATCATCATGCGATAAAATAGTCATCACATTTTACCATCATACAAATAACACCATGCAGTAGATTTTTGAATAGCCGTAGTTTCTCAAGTAGTTAGCTAACACTTGAAAGTAGATTAACAGGAAAATGCATTGGCTATAGATTCAGGTGGAATATGTAGACTACTTGTAAAACTAGATAAGTTACAACTGAATCGTTTTTGGAAATTAACTACAAGAACTGACGCCTGGTTTCTAAAAATTTGAGAGTCCTGTTTCATAGAATAACTACTAGAGACGGATCTCAGAGTAACACCGCTGAGTTAAAATCAAACATACATTTTTTCTATAAAAAGATCCATTCTCCTCATTTGAAATACTTGGACTCTACATAAAATTAGCGAATGGATCCAATCAGAAGTGATCTATAAGCACAGCTAACAATTTACATTGAGAACTTCACTGAGAACAGTGCAAATCCATTATTCTATTTCTAAATATGGGCAAAACCCCATATGCACCATGTACTTTCAACACTGAACCAGGATTACTTGTTGATATTATCGCATTTATTACATGCACTTTTGTGTTTCATTCCGGGATAAACGAACAGCTGACATTTCTCCGTCAAAACCGAGATGGTGCATATGGGCCTTAAAAAGTCATTTGGAGCTCCTTATACAAGTTGCTGTAAGATTCACAAGATTTCCATAGTTTTTAATTTGAAAACTCATCTCCATTATCGTTCAGATTTTACAAATTCAATACAACTGAATAATCAAAATCCTTAACACACAAAAACTTCCGTTAATAATAGAAGATCATAATATTCTATATAAATTTGAGTTATATAAAATATGGTGGAGGTTGATAGTTGTTCTAACATGCATAATTTGAAATGAAAAGTGATATTAATAATTTTATGTTGCCTTTTTGAAACTAACATGATAATATTTATACAAGTAGCCTAATGGAAAAATGCGGTAATAGTTGTCACATGCTACTGAATTAACATCCTCATAGTAGTGCATATTTTAGAAATCACTAATCATAAATCATCATGCGATAAAAATAGTCATCACATTTTACCATCATACAAATAACACCATGCAGTAGATTTTTGAATAGCAGTAGTTTCCCAAGTAGTTAGCTAACACTTGAAAGTAGATTAACAGGAAAATGCATTGGCTATAGATTCAGGTGGAATATGTAGACTACTTGTAAAACTAGATAAGTTACAACTGAATCGTTTTTGGAAATTAACTACAAGAACTGACGCCTGGTTTCTAAAAATTTGAGAGTCCTGTTTCACAGAATAACTACTAGAGAAGGATCTCAGAATAACACAGCTGAGTTAAAATCAAACATACATTTTTTCCATAAAAAGATCCATTCTCCTCAACTTGAAATACTTGGACTCTACATAAAATTAGCGAATGGGTCCAATCAGAAGTGATCTATAAGCACAGCTAACAATTTACATTGAGAACTTCACTGAGAACAGTGCAAATCCATTATTCTATTTCTAAATATGGGCAAAACCCCATATGCACCATGTACTTTCAACACTGAACCAGGATTACTTGTTGATATTATCGCATTTATTACATGCACTTTTGTGTTTCATTCCGGGATAAACGAACAGCTGACATTTCTCCGTCAAAACCGAGATGGTGCATATGGGCCTTAAAAAGTCATTTGGAGCTCCTTATACAAGTTGCTGTAAGATTCACAAGATTTCCATAGTTTTTAATTTGAAAACTCATCTCCATTATCATTCAGATTTTTACAAATTCAATCACAACTGAATAATCAAAATCCTTAACACACAAAAACTTCCGTTAATAATAGAAGATCGTAATACCGAATAATCGTAATATAGTCCACACTACTAAACCACGTTAAATTTCCAGTGAACCCCAATCTGACTCGGGGTATTTCCCTCATTGATATGCAATCATCATAATAATTTGGAAGTAGAAAATCATTCGATAGCTTCATCATAACAACTCAAACTTCCTAATAAAGCGGAAGTCGAACTAATGTCACCAGTTAACCGAAACATTGAGTGTTTTAATGATGAAGTTGCAAATGTAAGTGAGTTGATTTGTTTGCGCTTGCGCTGCAGTGCCCGACGGTGTACAGGCAGGTCTCCTCGTTCTGAGGCCGTTCAAATCAAAATCAGCACTGTACTCACCAGATCACTCAAATCGCAGATCATCGGAATTTGAGGAGTATTATTGAAATACTTGACTCCAGCTCAAGGTATGCAAATTGTTTGGATCCTCTCAAAAATAAAACTAAGATTTCATCACTCTTGAGATGTAAGTTTTCTGAAACAAGCCAATAATCATGGGCTTGCTGTGTAATTTTGTAAATAAATTTGCATGTGTTCTAAAATGGAGTAGAAAAGCTATACAGAACTATAAAAGCTCAACTGCACTGAAAACATTTCCAAACAACGGGAGTTTCTATTTTGTTTTTATAAAGTTTCTAGACTGGGAACATTCAAATATTCTTTGGTAATATTTATAGATTCAATTCTTTATTCGTAAAATAGCATCATAGTACCCTTTCTAAAAAGTTTTTAATACAAAATAACAGTTAAAAACATGAATGTTTTTTTATATTAGAAACTTTTTGAAAAGGGTACTATGATGTTATTTTGAGAATAAAAAATTAAGGAGCACTGATTGTATACATTTTAAGAAAAATGGATTTTTGTCCATTTGGACATTTAAATCTATAGAGAGATTCATGCTATTGAGTCAGTGAAGATGATAGGAATGCATTTGTGCCACTTTTCCTTTTCCATCGCCTTCCACTGATAGCAGTGATTCAGGTTATCCCGGAAGATCTGATATCAGATCATCAGATCCAATCTTTTTAATAATGATCACAACAAATATATTTCATGCGTCAAGGAATAAAATATATTATAAGGAATAAATAATATATGTTTTCTTGATTTAGGTAATTATAAATGTTTATAATTTATTGAGATAAAATATTCTGTATTTCATCATAGTTTTCACAAAATTTGGCAACGGTGCGGGGTTGAAAAAGGATAGATCTACCTGCTTTGTCTAATAACAAATAAGGATAGCAAATAGTAATGTTAATCAGATGCTGACTCTATAACCTGAATCTCACTATAGTTTCATAATCCATCAATGCATATAGCCAACAGATTTGGAATATTCATGTAACATATGTCTGTATACTGTATGTACATTATGTGAATCATTTTCATTCATTACTTCAATTACAAAGTAGAATAGCAGAAGTAATATTTGAGCAGTATGACTTTTCCATTATGTTGAAATGTGTAATATTTTACTGCAAATTTCGATAGCTCATTTTTTCATCAAGCGTTGATGGATTATTGTTACCGGAAAAGTCGTGGGTTCGTATCTACGCAAGCTTATGGTTGATTGTTCATATTATCACCCTCGCACAAGTAAAAAGCTTATGTTGGCAGTCATAAAAACTATCATTTTATGGCTTAAAATATTTCTATTGGCATTTCAAGTTCAGGTTTAGTACTATTTTTGCTGAGGTTTCAAGAGATTGTTTCTGTTGATTGACAAATTCTAGACAAAAATTCTTTACTCTGGCAAAGTTTAGTTCCATTATATCAGGAGAAATGTAGATTGTAAATATTTTTATTTGATATTTACTTTTTTTCACAAGTAAAGCAATGAATGGGAGAGAAAAACTAAGGATACTCCTTGTGCTATTTCTCTCCCAAATTTAGATAATATTTTAAAAGTCCGAAATGAGGTATTGATTTCACTTCTCTGAAATTTAGTCCTTTTTCACTCATAAACAACAGAAACTTAGAATTTTGAGTTTTGACAGTTGAGAACTGTATGATAATTAATTCCTATATAGTGCTAAGAAAGCATTCTCATACTGTATCGCTCTTTGTATGTCTACCACGGAGTAAAGAACACTTATGTTATATTTCACTTATATATTCTGTGATTCTAATCAAAACATGCTTATAGAGTGCTTAACCCTCTACAGTAGAGAGTAATAATTGATTATATAGTTCTTTGTCAGATTTTTGTGAATCAGTTCGACTGATTACTGGATATAGACAATGAAATATGTTTTTCTATCCTACTCTCTAGATAGCTTTTGAACGAAAGCCCATCAGTATTAATGAGCACCTTGCTACAGAAATTCTCTCGTTTCATCCTCTTGAGAAGAACTATTAATTAGAGATGAATAGATATGACATGTGATTTTGTATAGGCCTATACAGTTGGCTTGAATTTATATTTTTGTATATTTTTGTGAATTAAGTTTTATACATTTGGTGTAAATTGGAATTCTGTATACTATTGGTTCTTACTCATTTGTTTTATTCAAGGTGGGCTACAAACTAATTTTTCAAATAATGAAGATGAGAATATTTGTGAATGAATTTGATTGATATTTAAACGAATGTTTTCAAATTCATTAATATGGATAACTGCTGTTCCAGTTAAAAGACGCAGACAGGATTCGAGGACAAAGAAAGAAGCAAGTGGAGACAGGATGAAGAAGGAGATAAGCTTAGACGAGACGAGGAAGGGAACACAGGAGGGAGAAAACACAACAGTACAGACCACTTCACAGAAGGCATAATCAAGGACTCGTCGATTTTCCGAACCAAGATTTTCTTGAAAACCTACCACGGTGACACCGTCGTTTCAAAGCTCAATTTCAATCAAATTATAGAACATACAGCTGAACACTATGAGTACCGTACTGTGTAAATAGGAATGAGACTCATCTTGCCAAATGATCAAATGCCATTACGGAACTGTATAGTTTGAAGCATACCTCGTTAAAAACGTGTTTAACTAGTAATTATAACAATGAGCGAGAATCAACTATTAATGTTTAAGTTTTTCCTTACAAAACTGCTCAATCTTATCAGATTTCAAAATAACAAAAAATATTAGGCTACAAATGTTGATACCATTTCATTAATAAAAAATATGAGTATATTCAATCAAATACCTAGGAAATGAGTATTTCAAATGTTATTTCCTATTACAAATTAATGATCTGCAGTATTTCGAAAAAATACTTATTTAAAACACAGATTGAATTGAAATTCTTTCAGTTCTATCAATTGTAATACATTTTAAGATATTGATTATTCAACACTATCAGAAACAAAATTATTATTTCATTAGCTGAGAACGTTACCATGATCTAGGAAGGTTGTTATTTGGTACTTCTTGAATATTTTCCAGAAAAACAGCAGAATTTATTATGTACTATTTCATTCATATGAAGCATCCTTCTAATAAAAATAATAGAGGAAATTCTGAAATTAAACCTCATCATAGAAAATGTGATTTTCAAAATATAGACATGTTTTTTGTTACTCTACAACTGAGAAATCCACAGTTAACATTTGAAATTACTGCTTGATAAAGTATTATTTCAATGATTTTCAAAGATTTCTCATGCTGAGGATTCAATATACTATCATGTGTGATTAATTATCGAGAAACATTGAAAATAATATATTTTTGTAAATAAATGTAACGATATCAAAGATTTCTTGTAATGTTTAGGTTAAATCTAGCTTTACTTATTTATAATAAACATTAGACGATTTTTGTATTTTATTGTGAGTGCAGTCAACTTATGAAAGGAGTGCTGAATGTACATTGTTTTGCGATAAACATGTAAATATGGTGTGTATATTGTGTTATTGATTTCTCAAGTTTCCATCCATTATTTATTACCTGAACTATCTCAATATCACAATTACTTCAATAAGGCTTTAGCGTACGTTCTTCACAAAACACTACATTTGAAAAAATATGTGGTAAAATGATATTATATTTTATCAAGAATAGCTCATAAGGGAGAAGAAGTGGCAATCATCATTAAGAGATCATGACGATTTTATTAAGTTACAAATTTTCTAATGCAATCTTCATAACAATCACAATAATAAATAATATCACAGAATAAAGTTCGAATTGAACCAAGTGACGTATATCACATTTAAAATATAGAAACAATAAACATTTTAAAATTACATCGATATGCGTGACTAAGTACTCAACCCTTGGAGCAATGATAACTTACAATTAAAATATTTTTCGATCGACGTAGCCTGGTAGAAGTTGAATAATACTTTTTTAAGAAATCATACTCACGTACTTGATAATACTGTAATTATTACGAAAATTACCCACGAGAGGATGGAGACGAATGGGATGAATATTTGGTCGGTCTTCCAAATTGGAAAAATTATTTGTTGGAGGGTAGATCGTTAAATGATACTTTTTTAAGAAATCATACTCACGTATTTGATAATACTGTAATTATTACGAAAATTACCCACGAGAGGATGGAGACGAATGGGATGAATATTTGGTCGGTCTTCCAAATTGGAAAAATTATTTGTTGGAGATTCTCTTGGAGAGATTTGCTCCATTCTGAAAGCAGCTGGATGCATTCATTCTGCAAATGGAAGATAAGAAAAACATTACAAACTGTATCAGGTTTGTCTTGAATGCATTCAAGAAATACAATCTTCGTCAATTGTTCAATTTAATACACATCTGACAATCAGAAAGAGGATAAGTAACAAATAAGTTACCCAAGGTAAGGTATCAAAACATCAATATATAAAATTCACCCGCATTTTTCAGCCCGGAATAAGCAAAAACCGTATTATGTTTCAGCTTGTGTTAGTATGCCTAACTTAGCCTGTTTTTTTTCTTTTCCGATAATTGTATTGTTCGTGCTAACCTAATAAATAATAAACACAAACTATGTTCTTATCAATTGAGGTGTAGGAATAAAGCAACAGAAATTGTTGAAAAAATCATGCTAACAAAAAATCAGTCACAAATCATACTTTTATGTCACTATATAACTGTATTGAATAATAGAGTATTATTCTTCATAATATAATTTGCCATCAGTTGGTATGAGTAGGACGTTCAATTTAATATTATTCTCATTTCATTTTTTTAAAACACCAAATAATATAAATTGCTGATAACTCTATTTTAAGACTCCATACTCGAAACTAAGTATACAAACCAGCGTTGAAAAGCATTACTTATTTTCTATTTCTACTTCGATTTATAATAAACAAAATCTACAGTCTTATTCACTCAGGTTGGCTTGTTCTTGTAGCCCGTGGTTTACTGATAAATAAAATCCTATCAAATCAGGTTGAGCTTTGGAAGAGAATTTGTGAACGATTCTGAAGAACATTCTCAACCAAGCACGCTTTGATTAAAACGCATTCAATACCAGGAACCATTCAGGACGAATCTAATAAGAGAATTCCATGAAACAATGCAACCAAACCTTATTTAGTTATATGAGTTATTTATAATCATCTACTAATATGGATTTAAATGTTTTAGCCGCACTAAAGTTCAGAATCGACAGAATATGTTTTTGCGCTCCCTAAATTTTTGATAAACCTCGGGATGAGAGCAGCATATTTGTTCCATTGCTCTAGACGAGATTTATATCTTTGCTGAATTATCTACGAGTTAACAAGTAATGATAATCATAAAAACTTGACTCAAATCATCCATCTTTATTTATTCAATAAACTACGACGAAGATTGAATAAACTAAAATTATTTTGCCAAATTATAACTTGATTTAACCAAATTATCAATGTTGAAACTAGTTCTAATTAGTAACTCAAATGAATGAATGAATTATGGTGTTTGGAGATTATTCAAAGTTCTTAAGAAATTAAATTTTACCGTCAAATTCAGCTGAAGACACTTCATTGCTACGTGGCTTCATCGCTTTCTGATACCACCGCTAGTAGATGACAGTCTTCGAGAGCTGTGTACTCAACATTGTACGTCGTATTGTGACTTCTGTAAAGATAGTATACAACAAACAATTTTCTATTAGATTTTTACAATCATAAGCCTGGTTGCACAAAAGCCGGTTAAATTTTAATCGTGATTAATTTTACGAGAACCAATCAGTGAAAGGCGTTTTTGAAAAGACGGTTTCTTTGATCTTTTCTCGTGGAATTGATCACGGTTAAAATTTAACCGGCTTTGGTGCAACCGGCACAAAATATATTACAAGATCGTAATTGTTCCGAAACAATAGGCCTTCGTGACGAGGATTGAACTGAATAGTAGATAGCTGTGCATCAATATTTTTGTAGCAGAGGTTACAGCAATATTCCCATAGATATCATGAAATTATATCCAGCAGGTAGTAAACTAAAAACAGTATTAAAAAAATGTTCAATATAATAAATTACTAAAAAAAGTTTTACTTTGCTATTTAACATGTCTTGGAATAGTAACAATCTGATATCAACGTGTTTCATAGTATATTTAACTTTTCAGGTGTAGACGGTCCTAAAAAAATAGAAACATCAAACACAATATTTAGAGTATTTTATTATTGACCTAGCAGATGATCAGTTCAAGTTAAAATTCAAGTTAATTAGTTCAGTAGTTCTGACGTGATGATGCGACATTCGTGAATTTTCTATCCCCTAAATGTATAAGACGATTCTTTCCTTATAGATTTCCATAAAATCTACCAATAATCAACATACTATCATTTGAATAGATAATTTATAATAGAAAAAAAATTTATTTTAATTATAAAAACCTTTTTAGATTGGGAAGTTAGTTGGGAAATCATGTTGAGCAAATAATTCAATAACTATCAAAATGCACCGCAGCTTCAAGACTAATAATGAAAAAAATTAATAGCACCAAGCAAATATTGTTTACGAACCTTGGTCCAGGAGTTATCCATTTTATAGATTCGGTGGGTTTCGATTTAAAATAGCGGATCGCAAAGAATAGCGAAGCTATTACCAACACACTTAGGACGCCGAAAATTACTGCTACAACTGAAAAAGTGAAACATAACACGTTAAAAAGAGGAAATGTTCTTTTTATTTTTCTTAAATCAATTATCAAGCATAGACAAATTATGGAAACGGTGTTGAAAAATTAATATTCCCCTCCACCTTGTCAGAAGAGAATAAACCTACAAATGATATTCAATCACTCGTCTATCATTATTTGTTTTTATCATGTTTTTCTCCACAAAGCACTATTTTTTAATACCAACTGTAAGTTAATTTTAAATTCTATCTTCAAATTGATTTTGAACTCATGTTGGATGTTGTTGCACCACCGATGTTTAAAGGTGCGTACACATTTACGCGCCGCGAACATAAGCAATTCACTTTTAATCAGCTGATGCCAAGCTTTTTATATCTGTATCTTACCGTTTCTGTAAAAATACATATAGTCAGCTGATTAAAAATGAATTGCTCATGTTCGCGGCCCGTATATCTGTACGCACCTTAATGGGTGCGAGACAATGTCAAAACCAATTCTATAATGAAAATCTTCCCGTTCCCGTTATTTTATCAATCTCGCACTTAGCCTGCGATGGTGTTAAGAAGTTATCTTAATTAAATTGGGAATTAAAAAATCTCCAACAGTAGAACATGGAATAGATTTTAAATTAATAGATTCTTCTTAGACAATTTGCAGATTAGTGAATTACCACATTTTAAACAGAAGTAAATAGTAGTGAAAACTAGTTTCTCACCTTCACCATGAATAAGCTTGTGAAATATCACATTTCGAGAAGCAATGTGAAAACCAATTTCTCCAGATACCATGACCATTACCATGAATATTGGATTGAATATAATATATTACCACGAATATAGCATTGGTTTCTATATATTTTTCTGAATCAAAGTTTAAAATGTTAGCCTAGTTATGATACAATAATGTTGATTCCAGATTAATAAGAAAAATATAAGATGAAGTAAATCATCTAAAACATGAAAACAATTAAATAAAGATAATATTTTGGTTCAATCACCGGGAATCATTTTTCAACTCATAATCTCATCATCTCCTAATAAATAATTTCATTTTTATTCAGAATTTGGTATATTATTCACGTAAAATAATTAATAAAGAGATCATTCTATTAACCATTTTGTATTCACAACTTATGTGTGAATTGATGTAATAATTAAATTTAATAACCACCCTCAAACTAATACGTTTCATTTTAAATAATGAAAGTTATGATTTTCAAAGAAAAAAACTCATAAAATTACTGATAATGGAATATTATTAGTTTTCATAAATACTGAAATTAAGTCGTTATTTGAATGAAATTATAATGGAATATCATAAAATTACATCATTTTCGCTTTTGGAAGATAGTGCAGTTGGAATTGCGTTGAATTCGCAGTATTACGTTGATACTGTAGTTAAATTTATCGACAATAAACTAATCTGAACTTTCTTTGTCTCAGTATTAATGTGGTTAAAAATCATTCAAAAACTTTAGACAGGGCAAGGTTTGAAGAATGAGAAAGATCAATCGTCTTTGGAATGGTGCATCTTAAAAGTTTTGAGACTGGAAGTGAAATAGTATTAAGTGATATATATGATTCTGAATAGTTTCTGATAAATTGGCAGCAGGTTCAGAACCAACACGTCTTCATATAATCTACAAATCAAACGCTGTGAAATTATTCAATTGAACCACAATATAATGTTACAAAGTAGTAGAGAACCAAAAAGTATTGAAAGATCTACATAATTTTATTTTGATACGTCAATGGTATCAAATTACGCTGAAAAGACAAACATTACATAGATCATACTTCATCAATATTCACAATAACGTTTGAAATTCAACAACTGATGCTCTATTCGATCACATTTCGTAACATACTAACAGGAGCTATAGTAAATAGACGTAATGAAACAATTGCACTCATTTCTAGTTCCTGTACTAGTTGTACTCGGATGTAAGTTAAAACTATTACCTATCTAATTTGACTAACACAAGAGTGAATCAGTTAATTATACTAAGCGCAGTGGTTACAAATTTTCAATCAATAATTCAGCCAAAAATGATTTTGAAAAAACAAGACTGTAACCCCTAACTAAAACTAATTAATGAAAAACACTTGCTGTGATACACATGCTTTAATAGATGTGATAAAACAAAATACAATGTTAGCTTATACAATAGCTTCAAAGAATACAACATTTTCAAACCATATTGAAACAATGTGTAAATCGTCCAATACAATGCGACTCAGCAGAAATAATTCAAATGGTAAAAATTAATGGTAATGCTTGAAATTAATTTGAACGAGGATGATACGAATAGCATAAGAATAATTTTTTTTAATCACGATTAAACTTTTTTAGGTAGTACCAGACATTTATTGTTTGATGACAAGAACAATATTAACGTAGTATTTAGGTACTTATCATTGATTTCACTTGCAATGAGTTTCAAAAAACAACAATTTATGGATAACCTTTCAAGATAACGTTTTCAAGGTTGTTAACGATAAAGATCAATAATTCAGCTAACTGGATTACTTTATAGGCAAAGATGAGCTGAATTTAAATATCTCATTCAGAATATCTATAAAAATATGCATTCGTCTAAGGTATATGTCTCATTTGGATGACCTACTGTCATAATATTGAATATTATCAACTACAGTACTTGAAGATAGCAAAAAAATATTTTTATGAAAAAGATATCTCCTACTCTCAGAGCTGTATTTTCTATAGATTGACAATTTTTTGAAGTTAGTTAATAACTTTTTCAAGACTACAATATTATTTCAGTTCTTGACTAGAATACTGTATAATCTCTGATAATTTATGATACAGCATAATTGGCGCAGCCAATTCATAGCAGTGTTAAAAGTCACAATATTTCTGCTAGATTGAAGTATACGGATATCATTATGGTATCATTCGAAGCAACAACTGTCTGATAAAATATTTTTCATACATTAAGAAAATGAGTTATGAGTAAGAGATTATTATTGAACACTGATAACCCAGGCTTGCCTAGTAGTAAGGCAAGATAAATATTAACAATGATGGTAAGATGTCAAAACTATTTTCTTTAGATAGATACATTTTATTTAAAATGTTTTTGCATCTCAAAAGAATGCGCCGATTGCCCAATTACACATTCAGTTTTCAAAGCCTACTCTTAATAAATTCAATGATAGTGCTTTTCCAAGAAACTCTATCAACATCAAAACTATTGGGTTCACTATAACCATTGATTGATTGATTGAGAAGATAAAATATTATGGTTAGTAGTTGTGATAAATAATAAAATCAACTGGTAAATAAATACATGTTTATTTGTTTATAATTGAGAAACAATCATTCAAGCAGGAGAGGAGAGATTCGGGGAAACAATTCCGGATGAAATAGCTTAGAAAGTTAAAGTTCATAGAGTATAATATACAGAAGAGTTAATAGTGTATATACAGTATTAATAAGAGTGAACAGAAAGTTATGTACAAAAATTAATGAAATAGAGAAGAAAAGAAAAATAAGGCAGCACAGTAAAAGCTTCTACAATGAATAATAAATTCTACCACAATTTTAAAAGAACAGAAGTGTTAAATAATGTGTGAGAATTAACAAATTTGAAACAAATAAGTAACGAAAGAGATAAATAAAGACAACACCCAGAAGAATTAGAATTGAGATGTAAGGCTGGAGATTATAGACATCGATGTCGAAAAATATGATTTAGAGCTCAATTATTTACATCAATACCTATGAAAGAAGAGAATAATAATGTTAGTAATAGAAACATACAAATAAAAATGGGGTTTAACAGCATCGTTATTTTTAGCAATCACTAAAAATTTCTTCAATCATATGGAAGAGGAGAAGAAGTATGTCAGTAATAGGCACCTTCCAAAGTTATTAGACTTCTGTCTACTAACGTCGTTGGGCACCTTCAATTAGAAATTGAGTTAAGAAACATTCTTTTCTTATCAATGACTGGAAATAATTGTGTCAAATTCAATCAATAGAATTGCTAGCAATGATACCCGTTAATCCTTGAAATTCATCATACTTAAGATAGGCGGTGAATGAATGTACCGTTTAATCAACACGTCAGAATTATTCAAAAGTCTAATGACATTAATCATTGTGAAAATCATGTTGTGAATTAATCAACAACATTTAATAAGTTGGTGTATCCTACTCTACATACTATAATATATTATATTTTTTTGAGGTAATAAATTTATTTAAATCAAAGTACACCGTATGAATGGCGAAATATGAAAAAATATATTCATATTATCAAATTTCTGGCTAGAATATCAAATGAGAATTTTCTTTAAAAAAGAAATTGGGCTCTAAAATATCAAATCGAAACGCCATAACTTTTCCAAATAGATTTGAATTTTTGGCATTTTCAGAGTTTTTCAAAGAATAGTTTGGCCGAAGATTAAAATGTTATACTTGAGAGTGAGAAAAAATTACCGAATATTTTTAAACAGCACCAGAATTTCTTCCCTTTGATGCTCTCGAAAGTTACAGCCAAATATGTTGAAATTAAATTCCACTGGCGATAAAATAGATCCAGATGCCTAGTAATTCTTGCATTTTAAAAACTCTTACACTTAACAACAATGATAGGCTATTTTTTTAAACAAAGTCTACATTGCCGATTAGTGAGTAATACTAATTACCTATATAAACCCATTAAAAACCCCAAAAAATAATACAAGATGTATTTCCACTAATTGTAACTATCCATTACGTCCATACACTTACATTATTGATATGATATTTATGTCAATGATAGAGAAATATATAATACTCTGTATTCACTAAAATAAAATGTATAATGATTATGTTAATAACAAACCGTTAGAACGTCTCTAATAAAATTATCGCTAATAAAGTAATTTACAGGTTATAAAACATTTATAAATTAATGTTTTAAGCTGAAGTACGAGATAAAATAGGCCTATACAGGCACTGTACAAAAAAGAAAATATGCTATTGCAAACTACAAACAATAATTGCAAATATACAATTTCAAATTACAAACCACATACTAGCAAAGAAAAAAATGTAAATATATACAACATACAATATTGCAAACTACTAACCATACTCTAGCAAAAAAACAACAATAATTTCGAATATTCAATTGCAATCTACAAGCCATACACTCAGCCAAACAAACATGAAAATATAAATACTTGGTGCGATGAGCGGTCGGTTGGCGGGACTGATGATATGGTCAGGCTGAACAGCAAGCAGGTCTGCCACCCTTCGGAAGTCACCACTGTGTCTGTAGGCGCTAATGTCGGCATCCACCAGGTTGGCAAACAGCGCAAACAGATCCACATTCTTGAACGGCTTCACCACGTGTCTGCTCTTGAACGAAGGACCTTTTGCCATGAAGATCGGATGCATACAGTCGTCTTCCGGCACATATCCGTGCAGGCCAAATATTGAGTCCGGTGTTACTAAAATTAAATAAGGGATAGGTGATGAATTTATGGGGTAGATACTTATAGAATGATATGCAGAAAATAAAATGATACATTTAAGACGAAAAAATGTTTCATTTGTCAACTCCACTTTTAATTTAATAACAGGACTAGCTGTTTCGCGTAGAAAACAACACATCTTCACACTGATGCATCTGCTCACGAAACTGCATTCCTTTTATTAAATGTATGAATAAAGTGGAGTTGGCAAATGGAACAGTGTTCATTCAATTAAGTTCAATTATGGAGAAGTTCATAACATCAATATAATTGTATAATATTCAAAAAAATTTATATAAGATAATACAGTCTCCCGAATAAACTACAGGTTTAGTAACCCACCTTTAACCCAGCTTTAGTAACATATTTCTATTCATCTAAAAATCTATGGTAATTGAACATAATATCTAGAGAATTTTATTATTAAAGTGAACATTAATGGGATTTTTCATGCAGCATTGAAAATGATTTCAGTAGAATGGCAACCTCCATTGAGTGTACACTGATTAAGTCGATTTTTCAAGTATTCCTCCACTGTCTGCAGCAAAGTAATAGAAATAATACCTTGAGTTATCGCAAATATTGTTTTTGGTGTGAGCCAAGGTCCAAAGTCATTCAACAGGGCACATTGATTTGAAATAGCCTACCCCCTCGAAAAAATTCAAGGAGCTAAAATCTGGAAAGCTAACTTGTGAGATCAACTTCGAGAGAGATGGGAAAGATGTAACATATTTATTGAGCCTTATGCACTCCTTGTTTTGCCAAAACCACACATAACATCCTTTGCGTCTATTACATCAAGGCATAATAAAGAAGACGTAACAGTTGTGTAAGAAATTCCCAGAACAGCAACATTTTGCGTTCAATTGTTTAGAAGACTGTAATAAGGCAAGAAATCATTTTTATTCTGTTATCATGGAAGCCCAAATGCAGTTATTGAGGTCTGTGGATGATGTTTGTTGGTTTATAGCAAGCAATTTTGACAAGGCAAAAGGAAGTTATCTAAATTCTTTAGTAGAGGGTTCTATATCCATTAACTATATATGTAAGAATATTGTAAGAATAAATATCTATATTGTAAGAATAATCTATATTGTAGATTCATATATATTGTAGAACAATCTATATTGTAAGAATAAATAAATAAATAAATAAATATCTATACAAGACTACAAATCATAAGAAATTGCTCATACCCTATATTGTAGAACAATCTATATTGTAAGAATAAATAAATAAATATCTATACAAGACTACAAATCATAAGAAATTGCTCATACCCTTTAGCTGTAAAATATGAGCTATAGGGATTTTGATACTAAGAGAATGCACGATAGGTAGTTAAGTGTCCAACTTACGAGTTCTGTTGGCGTTCTTTGCGTACCATTCAATACTTTTGTAGGCATCATTGAATGCATAGCCATCATCAGCGATTAGAATGTAAGGTGGCGCTCTAAAAGAGTTCTTGTATCGCCAATCATCTGGGATGTCATCTCTTTTGTAAAACTTGAAATGTGAATCCTTTTCAGATGCAGCCTTCTTCAGTTTTTCTGCTACTTCTTCCTCAAATCCTTGAAATTAACGGCGAAATACGTTACAACTCAATAGAACCAATAACTATAAGTAGATAAGATCATTAGATTATATAAGACAGATAATCATTAGATTTCTGTGGATATTCAAGTGGATAATTTTTATAAAAAATCTTTCAAAAGAAACTATTCAATAGAGAGTTGTGAAGGAGCCAGGATTATCAGTTTTCCGTAATGAAAATCTTCATTGACGTAAATAAATTAGAGATACATCACAAAAACCAATACGGTAACCAATTATTTTCCCTATGAGCTACCCTGAGCGGAAACACTTCAATAAATAATGCATCAATAATAACCACTCATTCATGCACACTTTCACATGCACAAACTTCAACTTTATCTCTAGGAGAACTTCACATCTTAAACCTCATCTCTAGAAGTAATTGCTGCTTTCATATATATTTCTACTTTCCTTGCCCTATTACCATAGGTAAGGAAAGTATTGCTTTCCGAAAAAAATTAAGGTACCCCAATTTCTAAATTTCTATACGTTTCAAGGCCCCCTGAGTCCAAAAAAGTGGTTTTTGGGTATTGGTCTGTATGTGTGTGGTGTGTGTGTGTGGTGTGTGTGTGTGTGTGTGTGTGTGTGTGTGTGTGTGTGTGTGTGTGTGTGTATATGAGCGTATGTGCGTCTGTGTACACGATATATCATCTCCCAATTAACGGAATGACTTGAAATTTGGAACTAAAGGTCCTTTTACTATAATGATCCGACACGAACAATTTCGATCAAATGCAATTCAAAATGGCGGCTAAAATAGCGAAAATTTTGTCAAAAACAGGGTTTTTCGTGTGAGCCAAGGTCCAAAGTCATTCAACAGGGCACATTGATTTGAAATAGCCTACCCCCTCGAAAAAATTCAAGGAGCTAAAATCTGGAAAGCTAACTTGTGAGATCAACTTCGAGAGAGATGGGAAAGATGTAACATATTTATTGAGCCTTATGCACTCCTTGTTTTGCCAAAACCACACATAACATCCTTTGCGTCTATTACATCAAGGCATAATAAAGAAGACGTAACAGTTGTGTAAGAAATTCCCAGAACAGCAACATTTTGCGTTCAATTGTTTAGAAGACTGTAATAAGGCAAGAAATCATTTTTATTCTGTTATCATGGAAGCCCAAATGCAGTTATTGAGGTCTGTGGATGATGTTTGTTGGTTTATAGCAAGCAATTTTGACAAGGCAAAAGGAAGTTATCTAAATTCTTTAGTAGAGGGTTCTAAATCCATTAACTATATATGTAAGAATATTGTAAAGAATAAATATCTATATTGTAAGAATAATCTATATTGTAGATTCATATATATTGTAGAACAATCTATATTGTAAGAATAAATAAATAAATAAATAAATATCTATACAAGACTACAAATCATAAGAAATTGCTCATACCCTATATTGTAGAACAATCTATATTGTAAGAATAAATAAATAAATATCTATACAAGACTACAAATCATAAGAAATTGCTCATACCCTTTAGCTGTAAAATATGAGCTATAGGGATTTTGATACTAAGAGAATGCACGATAGGTAGTTAAGTGTCCAACTTACGAGTTCTGTTGGCGTTCTTTGCGTACCATTCAATACTTTTGTAGGCATCATTGAATGCATAGCCATGATCAGCGATTAGAATGTAAGGTGGCGCTCTAAAAGAGTTCTTGTATCGCCAATCATCTGGGATGTCATCTCTTTTGTAAAACTTGAAATGTGAATCCTTTTCAGATGCAGCCTTCTTCAGTTTTTCTGCTACTTCTTCCTCAAATCCTTGAAATTAACGGCGAAATACGTTACAACTCAATAGAACCAATAACTATAAGTAGATAAGATCATTAGATTATATATAAGACAGATAATCATTAGATTTCTGTGGATATTCAAGTGGATAATTTTTATAAAAAATCTTTCAAAAGAAACTATTCAATAGAGAGTTGTAAAGAAGCCTGGATTATCAGTTTTCCTTAATGAAAATCTTCATTGACGTAAATAAATTAGAGATACATCACAAAAACCAATACGGTAACCAATTATTTTCCCTATGAGCTACCCAGAGCGGAAACACTTCAATAAATAATGCATCAATAATAACCACTCATTCATGCACACTTTCACATGCATAAACTTCAACTTTATCTCTAGGAGAACTTCACCTCTTAAACCTCATCTCTAGAAGTAATTGCTGCTTTCATATATATTTTTTTAAGATACAAAATCACTTCTTTACATATACCCTACCGAACGGGAATGATGAATTTGGTTTTACAATTATATTAATGTAACGTTATATTAATGTTTGGTAGCATTGTATTAATGTAACGCTTGTGAAAGTTCATGATATTATAACATTTCCCTCATGTCTGCATTCTAATGTATGTAAATGTTGGTCAACTTCTAACTTTTGCATATTAAGTTGTAGTTCATTAGTTTAAATTGTATATTGGTTTTATCGGTATTCATAATTAATTTATTCTCACAAAACCAACATCTTAGGTGTTTGAAAGCTGCTGTTTTAAAATTGAAGAAAGTGAATTGCGAAATTATAGAATTAAATGAATTTTACCTTTGTTAGCAGTAACTCCGAGAATTGGCGAAACAGTGTCAAAATGATAGGTATTGTTTGTCAAGAATTTTGTCAAATCGATCAGTTTTGATGAGCTTATTGGAGTCATTCCATGATCACTCATAATAATCAAATTGTAGTTATTAACTTTATTGTTTTTCAGACTTGACTCCAGGTATCCGATTGTTTCATCAACCCTCCGCAACGAGTTATCAACTTCAACTGAATCCGGTCCAAATTTATGGCCGGTTGAGTCTGGTTCTTCAATGTACAGAAAAACTAAATTGGCTGGTGTCGAGCTATTCGTTATCCATTCTATCACTATATCTATCCTCTTATTGAAATCACAGGCCAAATCAAAAGATTTTTGATGCGTCGGTAAAAGTCCTTGGTACCTGTAATCACCACCTGGCCACATCATCACTCCACTGTATTTGTTCTTACCAGACTTTTCGTTGACTATCTGCAAATCGAAAATTATTTAATTAAAATTGTTTAATATTTGAATGTGTGACAAAATTGAATAAGGATACCGATTAGATAATTAATCTGCTACTTCTAGTAATCATTTGTCTATGATTGAAGGACAATATTTTTGAAAGAGCGTTAGAGAGTTCTCACTTTTGGCTAACTGAAGGCCAAAGTCGTTGTCCATCTGTTTATATGTTCTAACCTACAATAACTTTAGAAATAATTGAGCTTCAAATTTTGAACACTTATTCTTCGAACCTTTTTACATGTCAAGTTCGTTGGACAACAAAATTGACTCACTCATTCGTCCTTTCTCATGATCCTGTCAAGGAAAGGTTATAAAAGGAAAAGTTGGACAGACAATTTTTGACCCCACAGTTCTGTTTAGGGTAGTAAGGAGGTAAACATATCAAAAGTCCCCACCAAAGTGGAAGTGGATGGTTACCATTTTTTGGTTTCTCGCATTTAACTCGAAAACTATGTATTTTGAGGAGTTGACTGTCATAAAACAAATTAAAGCTTACATAATTTCCTACAATATTCATTTCACAACTTTTTTTCTATCTCCTCTAGTTTTCGAGATAACTGCTCTTGAAGGTGTGACATTTTTGAAAAAACACGTTTTCCTCCAATTTTTGTATATTTTTGCTTTTATAACTTTTTAAAAATCGTTGGGAAAAGTCCATGCTTATCATGAGCTTATAGGGCATTGAATTCTCTTCAATTTGATATATAATTTAACACTTTTACGAATTTTCCAACAACTGTTGCAGCAGCTGTAGTATTAAGTGTGAAATCTCCAGTCTTGCAAAAATAGGTCAATTGGCAAAGAAATATGGAGAGGATG
The DNA here is from genome assembly GCF_014356525.2 of Nilaparvata lugens. Classification (NCBI taxonomy): domain Eukaryota; kingdom Metazoa; phylum Arthropoda; class Insecta; order Hemiptera; family Delphacidae; genus Nilaparvata; species Nilaparvata lugens. The sequence goes on along the minus strand of NC_052505.1, from coordinate 77,321,107 downwards.
TTTTGAACACAATTTTTGACAAATTAATAAAGCTTGATAAATTCTCTTCATTTTTTGTTCAGTGGAGTTTTGTAATATTTCCAACAGTTCCCGAGATGAATACCTGTTATTTAAACAATTACACACCTTCAAAAGCAAATATCTCGGGAACTGTTGGGAATATCACAAAACTCCACTAAACAAAAAATTAAGCGAATCAAGCTTCATTTTTGAATAGTTAGTTATGTCAGTTGAACGCATTGTTCCCAAAATATGAGTGTGGAAGCAAAAAGCTATAAAAAATGCAACTTTCAAACCACTCTCATCCCTTTAGCACATGAGTTAGGAATGGGGACTTTTCATATGTTCACCTTCTAACTAGTCTTAACAAAGCTGCTAAGTCAAAAATTGTGTACAAAACATCCCCTCCATATTTCTTTGCCAATTGACATATTTTTGCAAGACTGAAGATTTCATACTTAATACTACAGCTGCTGCAACAGTTGTAGAGAAATTCGTAAAAGTGTGAAATTATACATCAAATTGGAGAGAATTCAATGCCCTATAAGCTCATGATAAGCATGGATTTCCCCATTGATTTTTAAAAAGTTATAAAAGCAAAAATACCGTATACAAAAATTGGAGGCAAAGGAGTGTTTTTCAAAAATGTCACACCTTCAAGAGCAGATATAAAAAAAGTTGTGAGATTAATATTGTAGGAAATTATGTAAACTTCAATTTGTTTTATGACAGTCAAGTCCTCAAAATAAATAGTTTTTTAGTTATATGCGAGAAACAAAAAATGTTACCTTTTAGCCACCCCACCCTATTAGAACAGGCGGTAGGGGTGAGGACTTTTGATATGTTTACCTCCATACTACCCTAAACAGAACTGCCGGGTCAAAATTTGTCTCCCCAACTTTTCCCTCTATAGTAGGCCTATATACCATCTTTTGAGCATTCATTGCCTGGACTAATAGCAATGGCGAGTAAATGGATAATGTCCACGCCACGTTACTTCCGTACTATAATTTACGTCACATCAGTTTGATTAAGTTGGGCCTAAGGATTGGTCCCTATATAAACGACTAAGAAAACGTATTGATAAGGTTTTAGATTTCTAATGTCAACTCTCAGGATTGAAATGGTTTACAATGAGTGAGAATTTATCATTTAAGAGGGAATTGTATTTGCAAAAGTGATTGACACAAAAAGCAACTACCACATTAAGCTTAACAAGTTTTTTACTTATCTGCGATACTATGAGCTCAACTCTTCCATAGAAGAAAATAAGAACGTGTCAAGCCAAGAAAGAAGTTCTTAAATCAAATTCCATAAGATTTTAGCTCTATATAAAATGAGTTAACTACAGATTAACGAATCAACGGTACAAGCCTGTTTTTATAGTAAAGTTCCTACTATAAAAATTAAATGATGAAATTATTCCTTTATTTTTTCTTATTTAAAAGTGGAGCTGTAGGTCCACTCATTTCTTATTATCATTTGTCTCAAAAAGTTACCCACGTACAAGTTTAGAGCTCATATGGACATCTGCAAAATAATATTTAATAATAAAAATGCTTACCCAAAAAGGCACGGTTGAATTACCCTTTGTAAAGAGTTCCTCAGAATAGCCCACCGTCTTATTTAAAATTGGATCAAATACAAGATTGTCAAGAACATTATGATCTTCTGCATACTGACCGGTTGCCATGGAAAAATGGTTTGGAAACGTTTTGGTTGGGAAAATGTTAATCATGTACGGCGCACTTACACCTTCATCTCTCAACTTCACAATATTAGGTGTCATATTTCTCTCTAGATACTTGTAATAAAACCCATCCAAAGATATAACAATTGTTACAGGCTGAAGATGAGTAACAGCCGCTAAAGAAACATTTACAAAAATTAACATCAAGATACTAAAAAAACAATAATTATGCATTGTAAAGTTGGACTTTATAATTCTAATATGAATGTAAAACTCGATTGGATATTTTATTTAAACGAATATCTTGATAATAAACAAAGGAGTACTCTCCAACCAATTCTAACCTGCAAACAGAACAGACACAACACAACACAACAACACAAGGGAAGACTCAAACTCAACTCAAGAGGCAAGAGATGAAACAGATGATTATGATGAATTTCATTCAAGGTCTGTTTGATATCAATCATCGATATTCAAGCATCGCTATTCGACATTCTAGACATTGATGTTAGCCTACCGATAGGTATTTATTGTCGATGTTTTATTACTGATGTATCGATTGTCATTATTCCTTTAATTATAATAGTTTATTTCCTATCGATACTTCGATATTTTTTCAATTTTTGACGCTCTTTTTCTATTCTATACCTATAATAGTTCTACAAACTATATTTCATAATAAATAGATTGGAGTTTCTCAACTACAGTATTTTTTGTCATTATTGTTTTGGTTTCGATATTATCGAAATTTGATATCGATAATGTAAATTTTTAAATTACAAAATTAATTTTATCTGGCATTTGGCAATATTCATTTTGTCAATTTATTGTCAAGAACCAAGTAAATGAAAACTATTAGAGTAATAATAAAATTAAATTAAACATTAAACGCGTTATAAATAGCCTAAGCACCCACCCCATGGGGCGTTATAATTTAAGCTGCTAAACAATATCCACCGTAAAACGGACTGCAGGGGGGGAAGCTTCCTCTAGACTAGGCCTACCGAGCGCGGGTCAGAGAAGACTTAGGAGCAAGATGAGCATAATTAATTAAAAAGATATATAAAATTGAAAAACAAAAACCTGATAGGTAGCTTTCCAGTAAAATAACATAATAAAATACATTATAATAGGTAGTAGCATGCAAATATTTTTATTTTGAGTAAATTTACTATCTACCAAATACAACAAATTGCAACAACAGATCAACACGGGTACATATCAGCTTATTATAATATACGGATGAGTGTCCCACGAAAAGTGTATAGGCCTATGTAGGTCTAACAGCCAAAGACCATAGATTCTATAAAACATTTTCAACAAAAAAAGGTCTATTGGGGTCCACGTTATAATGAGAGTTGAGAAAGATAGAAGAACAACGTTGCCGATCCTCTGTCCTGTCAATGCCTTCTATAGAAAATAGCTGATACAGGTTTATTAATGTAGTATTAACGGTTCATTATCGTTTAAAAAAATCAAATTATATTTTACTGAGCAATAAATTATATTTTTTAATAATTTCATAATGAATTTTTATAATTATAATTCATAATTCAATAATTAATTAAATATTTTGTTAATTATCAATTCTACATTGTTAAAAGACGATCTGGCAACAGAGTAAAACGAGAAAGAGATAGCGCTATCCGCTTTCTTGAATGATTTAGACAAGGATATCAATACCATTATTGCTAATCAAACACTGCTATTATAACGTGGACCTCGTCACTATAGTGGGATTTTCTTACTGTATATAGATTTTTCGATGTTTTTGAAAAACGTCAATAAGTAGACAACTATATCCGTCAAAATTCAATTCTAATAGGATGTGGTAAAAAAGAGGAAGGAATTTCTAATAAGATTCATATTTTGTTCGTTTGTTTTACGTTTTTGAAACTCTTTATGAGTGCTCAAAGTTGAAAAAAACCAAAAGAGTTCAAAGCCAAATTTCAAACAGAACGCTCATAAAAAGATCTAAAACGTCAAAGAAATAAATTATATAGCCTACGGTAAATCTCTTTCCAGCCATATCCTTAGAATTGGATTTTGAATGATAGTTTTCTAAATAGTTATTCAAAAATATCGAAAAATCTATATATCTCGAAAACTAAGATCGATATAAGAAAATTTTACTAAACATTTTTTGTTACAAATTTCATGTAAATAATATGCGGTCATCGGCTGTTATACCTTCCATGGGACACTTGTATGTATAATAGTAGTCTCTACTCTTTTATTTAATGACCATCCTGTAAGTAAGCCTTGTGTGAATCGTCAGGTGGTACAGCCGTTGATTTTAAGCATTGAATAACGGCTTGAATAGGGTAATTGTCACGCTCCCGTGTGACACGGTGACGATTCACGCATCTGTAAGCGCAAGAATAGAAGATGAACTTGATGAAAAATGGGTTGCCCACCAATTTTATCAACAAAAAAGTTAGCAGCTTACCAATTGCTCTATGAAGCATAGTTGAAAGGATTTTATTGAATTTGTTTTCATGGTGGGCTACCTTCGTCGATATACTTATTACATCAGGCAGTTCGTTGAGTGTAACTTATTTTTAAAGTTTGATGGGCATGACATCCCCAGAGATGGTTTGTAAAAATCCATGCTTGAATAAGATTGAGGCTGTGCAACAGGCTAATAAAAACTTTTTCTGATAATATTTTTAAAGTTTCTTGATTTATATAGGCTTTATCAAGTTATCAAAATAAAAAAGTTTTCTCAGGAGAACAATTTTTGCTGATTGTTACGTTTTGAGATACGAGCGCCAAAGTTCAAATTTTTGGGACTGATCATTTCAAATTCAGTAAAAGATAAATATTTATGGAATTTTGAGGAATTTTTCTTGCTATCAATTATTGTTTGAATAAAAACCAATTCCTGAACATATCGATTTTTGATAAAGTTGAGTTATTCCTTTTCAAAAAACGACGAAAATAACTTAAACTTGTGTTGAGTTATTAAAAGTTATAGAAAATCCTCTCATTATTAATTTCAGGATTTCTTATCCAATCAAAAACACTATGTATAATTATTTTTCCTCAAAAATTCATAAATTTTTCTCTTACCGAATTTGAAATGCTATGTCCCAAAAATTAAAACTTTGTGCGCCAATATCTCAAAAAGTGATAATCGGAAAAAAATCCCTGTGACAACTTTTTTCATTTTGATAACTTGACAGTATCCAAATCGAAAAACTTTGAAAAATTCACCTACAAAAACGTTTTGTTAACCTGTTGCAAAGCCTCGATAAATTTTTATCGACAGCATTATAATTTACAGCTGCCTAAAAAGCAGTCGTTAGGTCATGTCAGAGGCCCTGAAATTGCTCACTTGCGACCTAAAAACTCTGACACCAGACCTGAGCCAGCCAAGTCACTCGATACTATACTACCATACACAAATTTATTGAGACAACTAATACACCACTAATTAGTTTCAAAAAACTGGATTCACAGTTGCTTTTATGAAAATAGAAACAATATATTAAAATCAGGATAATTGAAGGCTACTTGAGGATATTCCATTCAACTTGGGATTATAGTGAATGATTGAGAAAACATTCAGTTTGATATATTTAAGTTCTTTATTAGAAATACAATACTCTTAACATAATATTCTTATTCTAGCTCAATTTTTATATTATTAACAGTAATTTCCTTAATATTATATAGACTAGATTTCGGCATACGATTCCTGAATTCATCAAATAATTTGGAAAATAATAGTAATATTCGAAAATATTTACAAACTTTAATTTGCAACATTACTTCACATCAAGAATAATTCTTATTATGAAGTATATTTCAGATCAATTTTTGGTGGGTCTGTCTAGTGTCTCTTAATAACTTTATTCATACTATGTAGGTACGGTACAGTACCGTACATAATGCCTTTATACCTGCATCAGATGTAGCCTATTTCGCTTCTAATGCTTCCAAAATCTACTGAGACTAATTAGGCATTGTCGAATAATTCACAATAATAGAGTATCATAATACATAGCTTAATAGAATATGAGATGAATTGTTAAAAAATAAGACTTATCATAAGTTTAAAAATGATGAATGAATGGCGTTGAATCCAATCAATGTAAAGCATCCATTGTCTCCATCGAAAAAATAAAATGGAAAGATAAATATGGTGGTTTAGGTAATGGAGTTGCATAGTTAGCTTATGAAAAGTATTATACTTATATCAAGCTTTCATCGCGTAGTAATTAATATACATTGATTTTGTTATTAACAAAGTAAAAAAATTGCAAAATAATAACACTAATATAATATTAACTTATTCCTAAGATTTGGTATTACAAGCTAGAATAATGAAGTCATAAAGGCCTAATTAAGTTATATTTAAAAAATAACATTCATTTTTAATCAGGAATGTTTTTGTTTGTTTTTTTTAAATCCCCACTTGAAGAATTGTTTAAAAGGAATTAACTTAATAGAAATAATTTTTACAAAGTATGTGTAGGCGGTAGCACTTCAAAGTTCTTCGCTACCAAGTTCTTTTTCTAGAGACGAAAAATGCAATTAAAATAATCATAGAAAAAAATGAAATGAAGAGAAGATGATTGTGATTTTATTTTTAGGGAAGCTGAGAACTATTGATTATAGATCTCGATAATATGTGTTATTCTTCACAAATTTTATAAAAAATAGTGTAGGTCTATATTATATAATTGTATACGGTATTATATTTTTCTTATTTTTCTCTGGAGAGCATATACGAGATTCATGAACTTCATAAATCTCAGAGTAGATCTACATACAAGGAATTATTATTACAGTAGTGTTTTGAAAACGAATAAAAGAAGAAAGTTTAGTGTAGGCCACCCAATGTCGACATTTGAATGAACACAAGTAATAATTATGATAAATTCTGTAGGTAGTAAATCAGTGGGGAATAGTTTGATTCAACAGCTTATATCAAAGTACCGTATCAAACTCTATTCAAATTTTCAACCATATTTAGTGTTAGTATTTATTATAATAGATGTAGTATTGTATTATTTTATTATGGTGTACCGGTATGTAGGTTTATTCAAAAACAGTACGTTTTTATACAAAACCATCCATATAATATAATGACATTGTACTGGAATGATACACCTCAAGATCTCGTTCAAAAAAGGTTGATTCTAAATAAATGATCAAGTATGCTTTGATACAAGATTAAATTGGAAAGTTCATTTGTATGGTAATTTATAGCGCCATCATAATCTAAATCAAGTCTTATAAATGAAATGGACAAGCTAACTGTATACAAAATTGATATTTTAGTTTCGGATGTATTAATTGAAGTCTGTTTTGTTCTATAAACTGATGAGTTATTAAGTTGCTCACTATATGTTTTCCAAGATCCCATCACAACTAGATCGCAATAACTAACATCAAGCACAATGAAATCAATATTGCAAGACATCAACGCATAAAAATAATCAATAAATCAAACTTTTGAAAGCACGCAGACAATGATTGCTCACAGAGTTTATATCTCACAATTTGATAATAAATTGGTGTACATTTAAGTGTCAAAAATGACTTCACTACACACACATTTCAGATGACATCGAACCGGTCCCTAGACGGTCAATATTATTGTACACATTACCCAAGAATAGTGTATAGATATATCTATAGTGTATATCTATATATATCCTTGATCAGTACCTACTTATAACGTAAGACCTTCTTATAGCATCGTGCTTAGTTCATTCTAGTTGTTTGGCCTAATGTTATAAGTAGGAACTGGTTTTGTTCAATAATATTGACTGTCTAGGGACCACTTAACTATGAAGAACAATCAAGCAGGAACACAATGTTTTATCCTGGAGAAATTATATTCTAAGATTTGTTGATATAATAATTGTTATGTGTTGTGAGATAAGGTTACACGTATCATATCACCCGGATCTTAAGGTCTCTTCACACTTAGCTACGCTACGCTGAAATACGTCCTATCTCCCAATGTGAAATCCAAGCTACAAATCTGACCTGTTAACATCTTCTATCGTCCTATTACACAATATTAAATCCAATCTACGAATGTGAACGGCACAGATTCGTCACTTGGATTTAAAATTGGGAGATGGGACGTGCTTGATCGTAGCGTGTAGCTAAAAGTGTGAAGAGACCCTCATCAAGCAAGAAGAGCAAGCAAGCTTATGGGTTGAGATCAGACGTTGATTTTCCGCCTGGGATCAGGGCGACCGGTAGTGGGGCGGGGGTTGGGGTGACCGCCCAGCGGCAGCGCGGAGACGGCACGAGGTGTCTCGGGCTCGGCGGACCTCAGCTGGAGGTCACTCGAGTTGTACTCGAGCACACACGAGCAGCACGAGGGGAACATGAATGCATCTGGTTCGGGCTCACCCAACGAGTTGATGGCGATCAGCTTCCTGTAGATGAACTTCTGCTTGCAGGTCGCCTTCGATGGCCGCGGAAAGAATTCGCTGAACAGGCACGCTTTGTTCTCTTTCCTGTTAAATTCAAAGTTATGCATTTGTGATAAAAGTAATTACATACAAATTAATATTATCAATTACAATATGGCACTACCGGCAAAGAACAATTTGTAAATTGCAATTGAAATTGAATTTATTCTTCTTCGTTTACACGCAGAGTACATAAAAATATATTATAAATAAAGTGAAAGAGGCTCCTCACATGGGCTAATGCCTGTAGTTGGGGTTGGGGAGCGAAATACTGAATTTCAAATATTGAATTCCTATTGAGGTGATTTTGCATCATATCTACAATATAATTGAGAAGTGCAGTGTGTGTGTGTGTGTGTGTGTGTGGTGTGTGTGGTGTGTGGTGTGTGTGTGTGTGTGTGTGTGTGTGTGTGTGTGTGTGTGTGTGAGCATCAGAGAGAGTAACAGTTTTGGGTACTGAGCCTGTATCCCTGTATCTTTTTCTCCAAATCTCTCAATTCCCAAATATTGAATTCCTAATGAGGTGATTTTCCATTATATCTATGAAATAATTGTTTAGACTGTGAATTGGAGTATAACTGGAAATTAAGATTGTGTGACATAACCTGCTAGATTGCACGTTTGTATGAATTAGAATTGAAACCGTTTTAGGCTTTAGCCTGTGGTACTTTTCTTGAAATTGTATGGTTTTGAATAAAAAATAAAATGAAATTAATAAGAAAGTTTTAAAATAGGGAGGGAAATATTTTTGGGGTTTTGTCTACCTTTTGCTCTCCCAATAATTGTTTGTCATGATTTGTGCTTGTATTAATGCTTGTTAGATGTGCTTGTTCGTGTATGATTTATAAATTTATAATTCATGTTATTCAAGATGAAACTATGATTTTTTCCTTCAAACAGTATCTTATTTGAATCTTAATTCCTAATTGGAAGTTGTAGCTATTTCTTATTCCTATTCCTAGGTGGCTATATTTTTCAAATATCCATCCATTTTAATAATAGGAATATTTGACGGCTTCCAACAGAAATGAGATTGTTACAAAGATAATCAGATTGATAAGAAGTTGTTGATAAGGTGCAATAGCAATACTCACGAGCATTGTTCAACTCTGATGCCTTGTCTGTAGGTTTCATTCACATTAACAATGTACTTCCATATATCATCCTTATTCAGGGCCAGTTTTGGGAAGATTACTTGTTCCTGTAAATAAATTAAAGTTAAAATTTAAAATAATCATTTATCAAATAATTTTTATTACCTATTGGAGTTATGTTTGGTATATTCCGATAAATCAGTGGAGTAAACCGGAATATATTATGAGTTGTGGTGCATCTGGTCATTGTTTTCTGTTTATCAACTTGAGAGTAGAACACAATATTCGTTCTATAGAATTATAAAGCTGCGTTTACACCAAAGTTATTAACAAAATGTTAATAACTTAATACTTATGAATTCTATTAGATTGAACATAACTTATCATACACATGATGAACATATGTGTTCAAGTTCCGATTAATCTAATAGAATCTATAAGGATTTATGCTGCGTTTACACCAAAGTTATTAACAAAATGCTAATAACTTAATCCTTATAAATTCTATTAGATTGAACGGTACTTGACAAGCACATAAGTCCATTATGTGTATGATAAGTTATGTTCAATCCAATAGAATCTATAAAAATTAAGTTATTAACATTTTGTTAATAGCTTTGTTGTAAACTCAGCTTATCTCAAATAAAATTGGGAAGAAAATCTAATCCTCCTTACATTATTCCATTATAGGCTTCATTCAATATTTTTTTAACCGAACAGACATTGAAACTAAACCGTTATATACTGTAGCCAATCATGAAGCTGCTAAAGTTGATGCTCTCTAGCTCTCCACACTTTTGCGATATGGAATACTATTCTATTCCGGGAATAGAATAATAGAATTGGCAATACAAGATCTTATTGAGAATTATTGCTTGAGCTTTGAATATATATCTTTGAATTTGGTTGATTCAAAACATGTGATCAGTTGATTATGAATTAGGATTATGCTGTAAGGGTAGAGATTATTGATGTAATTCTTTGGAATGTATCTTCTATGCCACGCTTTTATAACAATACGGATGATGCCTGGGCCATCTTATGCATTGTTTCGATCCAACTACGGCCCAGAAAACTGCATGCCACACATATTCCTCATGTCTGTTCTACCATCACCCCTTCACCCACAGAAAAATCGGGTATGAGTCGGACCAGAACGTTGAATAGCAGGTGTGACAGGTAGTCTTCTTTAATAGTGACAGTTGAGTTATAAATCGATAATTTTTATCTTATTCTCTAAATGATATGGAATAAATGTTTCCTTCCTGAAGCACATGTCAAAACAAAGTGTTTTTCAAGCTAAAGATGTATTTTTATCTTGAAAAACTATCTAAACATCCTGCAATGTATTGTTCTCAATGTAACCACATGGGAAATGTTGGTCATTTACTGCAGGATGTGGGTTTATTACTAAAGATACACATTTATGAAAATATCAAAGGATGAGTTTTCCTCGAAAAATATTATTTAGATAACAAGAAGAAGTAGAAAATTCATATAGACAAATAATTTATGGAAAAGATTTTTCCAAATCTAGTTATTACCGTGAATGTTTACCAGATTGACAAAAGTAGTTAAAGTCAGTAAAAGTACTCTATTTATACTGGAATATATTACATCTATGTATTCTAATTGCGTTTATAGCTCTCTACTTATATTGGGATTTATAATTTATATTACCTAACGACTGCGGCAGTGCTTAAGGTGCTTTGTGCTATCAACCTTTGCGACGATAGACTGATTCTGGAACAGTCATGAAATCGAATTCGCCAAGATATAAAATATATATGTTTTTTGAATCATGGCATCATATCTGCACAATTATTGAGCTCAATTTTCATTAGACTTTTCATATGAAATATATAAACCTTGAACCAAGAGGTTGCGTACATTATTTTAAATCAATTTTTTAAATTTACATTATGGTAAATGCAGGCGTATTCAACTGATATAAATAATGTCCTGAAGCTCAGTCGAATGCTTTTCCATAATACGTTTGATATACGAATTTTGATTCACAGAATAAAATAATAATTCACATTATCTACATAAAACTTACCCGAGAAACGCAAAGACTCATCTGACGAAGATTATCATCGATTCTGTTGAACAGTTCGTTTGTTACCTGAAAATTTATAGAGAACTGTAAGTTATAGAATTCTATGATAAAAAATGTAAACATGATATTAAAGGTTATCATAATCATGAATCTCTAAACAAAAGAAATGCAAAATGACCATTTAGCAATAATTAGTCAACTGCTGGTACCGCATATAAAAATGTTTAGTCATTTTTATAATCAACAACCGTATAAAAACGTGTTCTTTCACAAAAACTGAATTGAATCAATTTTAAACATATCTGTAACATATCATATTTAAATTAATTCTCACAAATATCAGCTTCCAAGTTAATGACTATTATTTCATTTCATTGGCAATTACAGATCATAATAATTATAATAGCCTAATTATTATTATAATATGATTGGGAGAAGACAACAGGCATAGCCCAAAACTGTCTTCTCCCAAATTTTTACAAATAAAAGTTTCAAAAAAGAATAAGGTTAAGATTTCACTTTTACTTTGAAAAGTCAAATTTCCACTTCAAAACTAATGACTAAACTAGAAATTTTGAATTTTGATACTTGAAAACTGATTAAAAACAAAAATATTTCACTCAAATCTCTATAAATTGGAAATTTTTGAGTAATTTTGCAAAATTTTGAGCCAGAAAAGAAACACAACTTCAATATTATGTCGGTTTTAACATCAGAATTATTGTGTATCCACACTTTGTTAACACCTATTGTTTTGAAAAGAGCCTCTAATATTCCTGAATAGGGTTTCAATTTCAACATTATAAAGCTTAGTATTGTTTAAAAACCATATATTTGGGAAGTTTATTTCTAAATATCAATAAACATAAATTTGAACCAGTTTAGCATAAAATGATTAGCTCTTGACCTGATTATTTAACTACAAATGGATAGTCTACCAAAGAAGTAAATAAAAACTTACCACATCATCTCCAAAAAACGTTTGAAATTGAGTTCTTCTCTTCTGTACCACATCTGCTATGATTGAACTGGAACAAAAAAAAAATACATTACACTTCATAATAAATGAATAGGGTATTCAAAATAGTACCGATAATCAAGAAATACATTACTATTCCCCATTCCATCAGTTGTAATCGAAGATATTGTTGATTTTTTCAATCTTCTGTTTAGGATTATATTATTATTGACTGAACAGTGTTCAACATACCATGAATAAACGCGTACATGTTTGCAAGAAAAGACGTTCACTTATTCAAGAAATTCGACGGACAATTTACTCTCGCCGTTTAATAATCTTTATAATTTGATAATTGAACTTAGTTTGAACAAGTATGAAATCGAATGGAACTGATTGAAAATATACATTCCCATAATTCAATACTACAAAATTCTTGCAAAATATGTTGGTAGTAATCTATTATACTTATAAAATAATTAAATCTTCATATTGTCTAATTCGTCTCTAGAATGAAATATTTATCCTTGATACTTGAATCAATAAAACATTTAAATCAGGCTACATTATTTGTATTTGGGGGCAACTAATATTATTTTCACTACAATTCGTTGTAGTGGTAAGTATATCTACAACTTTAGTATTAATTAACCAATACAGAAGAAATTAGTGGTATAAATTGCCTCTGAGACAGGATAAATACAGGAATTTTAACCATGAAATAAATAAAACAAATGAAAACTGATTAATGAAATTTGTCACCTCAATCTAAGTCTAATGTCTAATTGGTCTATCAACTATAGAGTGTTCTTGGTGTACCTACTCAGGATATTCATCAATTTGTTCACAGAAAGTTGATCCCGATGTGGGATCAACACATTTCGGTGTCGTGTTATTGGGTAAGGAGAAAATGGCTTGGTTGTCCTTGTTAGTAGATCCTCTGTTCTTCACCTTGCCATTGAGCATGTGAAGCTGGTCGGGGAACACTATTTCATCCGACATAGCTGGAAAGGAACAATAAAAAATCTTAATTAAAAATATAAGGCAGATGTTGAAATGGGATACGAATATATATGAGAATGAAATAGTAGGATAACAATAATATACAGTAATATATTTTCAATAACAAATTTAATCCCCAAGAAATATGGAGCATTTTATGTTTGACTTGGACTAACAATTCCCAACCGGTGCTTGTGTCGCATCCCACTCTGGGTCGTGGACCTATAAAGACCACTAAAGTGGGTCGCAGACCTAGCTATCAAGGTGGGGCGCAGAGTGACACTTGGAAATTCAGTGATTCCTCAGTACAAAATTCTTCCATTATTTTATTCTTGATTTGATATTTTAGTGGGATTTCACGAAAAATATTACATTTGATACGAAGCTTCAGATTGAAGTGTGAAACGAGTAAGCAACGAGCTTTTCCATGTATTTCTTGGTTTATGTGTTACATATTGCTATGTTTCATTTAATATAATTATCCACACATGTAAAAAATATATAGTGTACAATAATTATAGGGAGTGGATCTCAGTTTCACCGAGTCTACATGCCGAAACAGAAAAATAAGATCTTATAAAAGAATTATTCAGGAATACTATATAAAAAATCAGTTTTCATTTGAGTTAGAGGGGTTGGGTAGTATGGGCCGACAAACATGAAAAGTTGTTTCCAGTGAATGGGGGAAAAATTAAAGTACATAAATATTTGCTGATTATATGCCCTTCATCAAATCAGTACTCTTGTAGAATGAGATGGTCTATCATTTGGAACTTTGGATCATGCGATTTCTTCATGAGTCATTAACATAACTGAGCTAAGTATTGGCTTGGTGGCCAATTATATTTGTTGTTGGAAGCAGCTATTTACTCTTTGAAGATGATAGTAAACTATTTCGGATCAAGCAGTTTTACAACTTGGAGAATTAAACAATAACTTATCTCAGATTAGGTCTATACTTCTTCCAATAAACTCTATTCGATAAAGAATGTACTCTATCACAGATATCGTAGCCTAACACATTTATTAAATTGTCGATCAATTGATTTAGTAGTATAACCACAATCTAATTGCTCCAATTTAGCCTATTCGAGTAAGCTGAATTAGCACAATGAATCAATATAAGGTTCAATTGCCCTTGTTCAGTGAATAACTTTGAATCATAAAATGAAGAGTAGCCTTCATGTTTTTAGCTTCTTGAACTGATGCTTTAATTGCTGTGGAATCAACACATTCCATTACGGTTACCCATTCGTTATAGGTACGAGTTCAAGTGGCAAACAAATATTTTTCATGAAGAATGTTGTAATCAAATTTGATTGTTACTGGAAACCAATAAATAAAATATTATGATCAATTAATATAAACAAAATGAAACTGACCAGTTCTGTTACTGCGCACTCCATGAGTGGATCCAGAATTTGATTGAGATCCTGCGAGCATAGGATTGATGGAGTCGAAAGCCCATTCACTTCCACTAGGTGATCTAGACAAAAATCATTCAAATATAAGCTGAAATGAACAAATTTTAGGCTACAATTGAAACCCTGTTTTATTAGCCCAAGGTAATTTTCACTTGATATGAAAAAATTTCTATGGGTGAGCTCTGTTTTTTGTTGTGATCAATCTGTGTCTATTCTATACACTAAATTAATACCGAACTAACAATCCATGAAGTGGAGTTGACAAATAAAAATAGTTTTATTTTAATTATGGAGAAGTTTCACAACATCAATACATATTCAACAAATTTAATAAATGGAATATGCTACATTGAGCTGTCTTTTTCCAATGTGTACAAAAACGAATAAGTAGTAAGTTATTCATTGAGATTTGAAACTCTATTTTGATAAGAAAAAGAGACAAATTGTACAATTCAATCAAAATTTACAGTTTGAATAAATGTATTGAATTTACTTCATTTCCTAAAATAAGGTATTTTAAGATTTATCTTGATATTGTTAAGCTGTAAACTAATGATACAGTAATTTTCGCCTTGTACATTGTTATAGAGATAACGACAAGCTATTACTATTGTAAAATGATGACTTCACAAAGATGAGCCTATACATAGACATCCTTTTCTATGTTAGTTTGTCCACTTTATTTGGATGAATGAACTATAACTTTTTTATTCTTATTTTTCTTTATGACTTCCACCAATCATACATACCACATTGAAATATCAA
The DNA here is from genome assembly GCF_014356525.2 of Nilaparvata lugens. Taxonomy (NCBI): domain Eukaryota; kingdom Metazoa; phylum Arthropoda; class Insecta; order Hemiptera; family Delphacidae; genus Nilaparvata; species Nilaparvata lugens. The sequence goes on along the minus strand of NC_052505.1, from coordinate 77,305,672 downwards.
TCATCACATTCATAATTCTGCTATAGGTACTACGGTACTACTTGCATCAGAAAATCTCACATCAACTAATTAATATAATTTACGGTTTTTCTACTTCTACTAGGATAAAATTTACATTTTTCTTTCTTTATTGAGTCTATGAGATACCCTTTTAGAATACCCAAGTCAAGATTACTACTTCTACAATTATATCATAACAAAAAGTTTGTATAATTGTTTGTATAATAGTTTAGTCAAGATTACTACTTCTACAATTATATCATAACAAAAAGTTTGTATAATTGTTTGTATAATAGTTTTTATAATAGTTTGTATAAAAGTTTGTATAGTTTAATAATTGTTTAATGGAACACATATAAAAGTTGATATTTTATAAATGGTGGAATATTTATAAATGGAAATATATTTTATATTTCCTGGTGTGTCTATAAGGTCCAGCGCACACAGAGTGATTTGTTTTGTTTACCTTGGTAATGTATTTAGGTGGGGAGGCGCTAACAATGTAACTAGTTCTTGACCAGTCTCAAGCCATCCTGAAACCAGTTGCATACAACCGTAGGACAGCGGTTGCAGTTGCGTTGCAGACTTCAGTTGCACAAGATGAAATAGAGCAAATAGATGCAATTGATTTACAACAAGCCCTTTACAATTACACCCGTGAGCGGACTGAAGTTTTGTTCAATTGAAAATTGGTTTCAGAGGCAACTGGTATGCAACTGTAGTTGCAAAACAGCCGCACCATGTGCGGTGGGTCTGACGCAATTAATCATATCAACATTGAACATACTTTTAAAGATACATGTGATTGTGAGAAAAAATATTGTTTGAATAATGGTAATGATTCCTAGCTAATTGAACACAAAAATCATGTTAGACTCTGCCACCTTCATGCAATATTGACCCCTAATCGATTGAGTTCTGACCTGACTAGCTTGTCAGTGGTGGGCGGGTCCAATCTTTCCTCAACACTGTCGCTAGGAAAGCCCAAGCCAATCGAAAGGGAGGACGTTGGAAATCTTATACTTCTTGCATTTATAAATGGTAAAGTGAAATTTTGTTCGAACCTCATCTGTTGCCTGGACTGTTGTTCACGTCCCGTTGAGGCGCTTAGCCTACCTGACGGGGGCGATTGCTGGAATTGGGGTAGGCTCACCGCGTAGGATATCTGAAATTGTCAAAACAATAGTAGATTAGTTACCCAACAAATGCATGTTTGCGAGATCATAGTATGCAATAATTAACTACATAATAACTATATTTATTGTTGTGGAGAGATTACAGAAAAACTGATCATTGCAAGAAACTCAGGGTTGAGAGGTAGAGAGGAGTGTTTCAAGTCTCAAATCCACCTTTATTCCCATGTTTGTAGATGGTTCGCTTTGAGAGAGAACCTTCTCTCTTTGAGAGAACAAACTTCTTCTCTTCCACTTTCAGAGAACAAGGCCTGATAAAGAATATTTGAATTTAATTTCAAAAACCAAACTGGAGATTATCTAAGTTTTGAGATTTTAGGCTTCCTATGATTTTTATGATAAAATGATAAAAAGGTAGAGGAACATCTAGTCTCTCTGAAGTCGTGATTGAGATAAAGAATCAACTCATAGGTAACTGATTTCCACAGTCATTTATTTGCATACAGCATCCACTTCAATTTTATTATTTTCCTAGACGGGTAAAACTATGTACGATCTAAAAATACGAATATTCAAATGAATGCTTTTGCATCTAACTCATTTATAGGTATACGAACAATATCATTTCCTCATTACGTTACCAACACCTGCATTTTCATGGGTTGAAAACATGCTAGAGATATATTTAACAAACGTCTGGTGTTTTCCTCATTCTTGAAGGTCCTCAAATGAGCCATTTCCTCCTTTTTTATTTTCTTCTTCAGTAATTGAGAAAGTGATTTGTTCAGAAAAGAGTTGCATTAATAAAGATCAATAATGAAAAGATTAAAACCATATTCTTCAAGAATGAGGAAAAGAAACTTGTGAAAGAAGCTTATTTGAGGTGTTTTCTCAGGTTGGCAACTGCAGGAGATGAAATTAGATTACCTTGTTTGGGAGTGGCATGACTGAAACTGGATCATCAAAAAAACTGGTCGATGCCTACAGACTATGTAGAATTTTATACAGTATCTACTACCGCTCTTCATGAAACAAGACTAGAATATAAATTTTCTGCATAAACGAGAAAATATCAAGCATGCTCAAAACTAGATCTGAAATTCTTCAGTTGAATAATGAAAAAAACTTGGCCAAGAAAATGATCATGAATGAAATTGTCTCCTTTCTTATCCCTTTCCCTTCAATATTCATTCAATTCCTGGATATGTACTTGTTCTCGTATGTAGCCTACTTGTTTTCGTGATTCATAAATAATGTAGGTACTTTTTCTATAAGGTAAAGCATATATTTCACGCCAGAAACAGGAGACTGCGAACATTGCATAGCACAATCGGCAACAGATATATGTTGCACCTCAATGCAGAGACAAGAATACAGGTACGTGTTTCAATAGTTTGCTACAGTCTGAAAAGTTCAGCTCATGAAATAAGAAGAGTTACATAGCGTTACAAACGATGTTGTCAAATGAGAATTCTTCTCAGGTATTTTCCGAGAGCACCTATTCATAGTTTCTCACCAAATTTCATTGTGTAGTGTTTTTAATCATGAACATGATCATATTTTCCTTTCAATAATATCATAAATGTATTCTTATGTATTTATATCTAGAGCTGGAGTAGGCTAAGTAAAGTAAATTCGTATGGCTTTTGTTGGTGGGGAGTCCCTTGCGGGAAGGTCCCACCGCCTGAATATATAATTTAAGCCGTCAATGGGCCTTACGACTGTCATATTTCAGCCGGGATCGACAATTTAACAAGCCCATCCGATAACACGGGAGTGATCTGGCTAAAAAACTGGTAATGAGAGGGGTTTGAACGCGGGATCTCTATGCTGCTACGCAAGCACTCTATCCACTAGACCACGGATCACTCCAGGCTAAGCAAGTAACGTAGGCTACAGTAATTATTTTTCTAATTTTTATCATAATTCTTGAAGAATAACATATCTCATACTATCAAACCCAAATATCCTTCAACTTCAACTGGAAAGAGAGTAACAAAGAATTCGGTTGTATCGTGATGGTATTCTCAATGATGAAGGAAGTTAGTTATTTGAAGTAGCCTATATTTTGATGAAATTTTAACGTGGAATTCGGTAATATAAAAATGTTATATCTAATAATAACGTAATATCGACACGCATTCCAATATTTTATATTTCGTGAAAAATTACGAGTTCATTCCTTTTTCTCAGTCAGTATCACAAACATTAAATTTTCAAATCTATAACTAGGTATGTAACGTATCTGATCAGCTCAGAGTGGATGACACCAATGCCTGACTAATTTCATTTCATTTGAAACAGATAGACTATCAGCATTTTAGTACCGTAATTGGACTAAGGTTCGAATTGAACGGAAAGACTGCAGTATTAAGCTCCTTGTATTCTGGCAGAAAATATTGCTGAACCATGAGGAAAACTGTTCATTATTAACAGGAAGATGATAATTTCTTTAGTTCCATCAAGAATAGACATAGGCTACTCTTGTGGATTACATCACAGCTCTGCCAACTACTGCCAAGGACAATAAATTTTACTGCAATTCTAGCTCAACTCTAATGTTAGGACTTGTGACATGTTTTCAAACTTTGGGAACCAACTTCAAAAACGAATAATTCATCATCTGCGATGGTTAAGTTGTTCAACTAAATTACAAGAGTTTATTACTCTTTCAACAGAAGTGGTTCATTATTTATGAAAATTAATGTACTGGTGCATCGTATTTGTAAAGAGAGGAATCTACAGATCAGCCTGGGAAATGAAGTAGATTAAGAGTTATCACTGGAAAATAATATATCGATATCTACACCCTCTTTCATTAGGACACGGGTTATTGCCCTAAGGCCCATATGCAGATAGGTAACTCAGTTTAAACGGAGAAATGTTAGCTGTACGTTCAAATCCCGTATGAAACATAATAAATGTTACCATATCTATAAGTAAATGTAGTGTTAGCATATGGGACCTAAAAGTGAGTAGACCAATCTCCGTCCTCTGTTGCTTATAAACTTTGTGGTTCTCTTCATTTTTCTCATATTTGAATACTCTAATACTTTACACGTGCGTGCAATTTTTTAGCCTACTATGATGTTTTTGGAAGAAAGTAAGTTCATTTTTACTATCGTATTTCATAAAACTTTAAAGTGAAAAACACTCACATTCTTTGATGTGGCACATGAAATTTATGAATGAATGTAGGTACATGAATTGCTCTTGAATTATTCTACTTTATTTCATATGCGGCTCATGATTGTTTTGTGAAGCATTGTTTCAGTAGTATATAGGTTAATAGTTTGGATTTATTTGAACTTATAAATAAGTTTAATTAAAGATTTATTTAAAGAATTTTATTTTGTTTTGTTAAATAATTCGAATTTATTTCGTACACAGGAAAACTCTACAATGTCTTCCTGATAACTTCAATCGAAAATCTCTCAGTGAAGAAATAAATCCAAACTATTAACCTATATACAACTAAAACAATGCTTCACAAGACAATCATGACAGGTAGAATAATTCGAGTGCAATTCATGTACATTCATTCATGAATTTCATATCGCAGATGACAAAAGATCGTCATCAGAAATGACAATAATTATTATTTGAATTGCAGCAGATTCAGAAAGTGTATTTTATTATTATACATGCTGCAGTATAAATAAAACATAAAGTTCAACTTTTCTACAGCTCCGTTTGACATTTGAGCGTCGTAAAGTTTTGAATTTTTAATCGATATTGATTCCAGAACTTGTTTGAGACAAATTTCGCGTGAGCGCCGCACAACTCGATACAGTTTTGATCAAGCAGCTTGATACAATAATTGCTACCTAATTTGGAAACTTGTATACTCGTACGGTACTTGATAATTTATGAACACAAAACCAGAAACATAAAGAAGTTGGCATACTGAAGATCATCTGTCATGTTATACAGAACTTTCAGTATAATTGGATATTCTTGGAATCTATGGCCATCTATATTGAAATATGCACCCAAAAAGGTAGACCAGGACTACTATATAAGTGTAAGAAATCCAGAAAGATCTTATAAGTTGCCCTATATGTTTGTAGAGGAATACTCCAATATACAACTAACATCCAAGGATTCAAGTATGTACAAATTCGTGGTATTTTACGTCGACTTAGGTTTAGGCGAATAAAATTGCAAGCTGCCCAATAATTTTGCTAAAGAAAACTTTTGTATTTTCTAAACCTTGTAATAACAGCACAATTTTTTGTGTTTTCATTTTTATAAGGAGAGTCCGATCTCACTAGGCGTCAAACCTGCAAAACTGTAAAACAGCCACACTTTTCATTGCAGAAATAGCCTATCTACATAGGCCGCACAAAAATATTTTAACAAACTAATTGTTTTATTGAGCTCTGGATCATTAATTACACCAAAAACTATAGTTTTCCATCAATTGTCAACATATATTTTTCCATAATTCCATAAACACCAATAATTTATCTATGAATAATATCTTTGAATAACAGTAACAGAAATAGATAATATACGAAAGACTCAAGCCACATTGGTCATGCTCCCAAGCACGTAGCCGGAGATAAAGATAAAATCTTGATATTTCCTTCATTGTTGCATGATTTACATAGCATTAAATTCTATAACAAATCATTTACATAGTCCATGCGTTCTTGAAAGAGCTTCATAACTATGACGTCGCTAAGGGGGAATCACAGACTCGAAACACACACGTCACGACCTTGATTGTGATGTAATTAGTGCAGTGAACTTGAAAAAACTGAACAAATTACCAACCATGTAATATCGTAATAACAAAATAGCCATCACACCATGCGGTATGAATGGTATGAGAAAATTTTTATTATTATCAATTGTGACTCATACTTTTTTTCAATGCTTTTGGGAGAATCCTGTTAAGAACTCTATCGCTGAAAACTGCTCTACATAGCTTGTACGGAGTCTCCTTCAAACTTTTCTCATGAGAGAAGCGTACCCGGAAAGTGAATTGTATTGGAATGGAAGGGTGACCGCTTGCTCCCAGCCCAGCTTAATTATCACTATACAATCTAATGCATAGGCTACACTACAATTATTATTCATTTTGACTGGAAAACGACTTTCCATTGATCAGAAACTCAAGTCAATAATAACATATTGATTGACGTTTAATCATTGAAGATTTAAGGCTATCTATCGCACAAATCCATCTGAATCTGACTCACTATCATCATTTTAAAGAAGAATGGATCCGTGAACTCTTAAAAATGTAAATTCCGGTATATTTAATGTAGGCGATTGAGAAATAAGTTTGGAGTGGGCTAATTATCCAATCTCCAGGTACAAAAAGGGTCATTATGTGGAATTAATTGAGTCAATTAATTGAGTCCCTCTAATAATTACTTATAATTGGAAAATTGGGGATTGTATACATTACAAACGGAACTGGTTGAGTGAAAGGAAATGAGAGATAATGTACAAGTTATGGTGGATGGGGAGGAGATGTAACAGGTAGCGAAATATGAATACCTAAGTAAAAATTAAAAAAATCTTTATTAGGCGGAGTTAAAGAATGTTATTATAAATATTGTTATTAGGCTTAGTAGTCTACAGTGTTTTCAGAGGATGGGAAAATAGATAAGGAGGTGCTCAACAGCATGAGAAAGGGAGCTGCCGCCTATTATGCAACAAAATATTGTATATTTAAAAAAGATAACTTGATAAAAAGTTTAATAATCAAATATATCGGACAGTGTTATTGAACCTATCTTGCTGTATGGAAGTGAAAGCTGGCCAATGAAATCATCCCATGAAAACAAGGATAGTGGAAATGAAGTGCCATAGAAAAATGGTTGGAAAGACAAGAAGGGATAAAGTAAAGAATACTAGGAGGGCAGAAGTGAGTATGAGAAATGTCAGTGAAAGGATAGAAATGAGGCAGTTGGGCTGGTATGGACATGTACAGCAAATGGGGGATGATTGCAAAACAAAACAGTATGTTAATGTGAGAGAGCAAGGAAGGAGAGCAGTGGGACGTCCAAGGTATTCATATGAGGACCGGATTGAGGAGATAGGACGGAGTAGAGGGAAGACTGTTCCAGAGATGAAGAGAATGGCGATGAATAGGGATTGTTCTCCAATCAGGAATACAGGAATACTTTCAATCATGGAAGAAATGGGCTGAGGCTACCCCAACGCACTCTGGGGAGAGACAAAGAATAAGAAGAAGAACAAACGGTACTTGTAAGTGAATTGGCTCGCAATTGTCTATAATATTCCAATTCACTTGTTGAAAGTATTGAGGCTTAAATGAGCATACACATTATTGATTACATGTTTTGTATACAACTCTATTGAAAAGGTTTCATTGAATACGCTAGGTCAATTGTCATATATTTCCACATTATTCCAAATTCGATCATCGGAGAACCAATAGATTTATTTCTATTCATGACAGCAATGTCAATGAACTTTCTAGACTAGATATTTGTATTCACAACACAACCGTTCATTCTTCACCAACTACAATAATAATTATTATTCTTTCTATTCCCGTTAAATGCATATGTTTAGATCACCTATTTGATATGTTTACTCCAGTAAACAATCTATAATATCATTATAATACGCACTCATTTTTGATTGATTTGATTTCAAGATATACATTTTTTGAACAATAGCCCTCTAGTGACAGGGTTGCTTTGATTTGAGAAAGGAAGGATGATCGTATTGGCAATGTGGCAAAAGCAGCTGAACACAACAATCCACACGTCCCTCTTATGAAATAGGCCTTGGTCTATATGATATTTTTTCAATTTTTATCTTCCACTTCGACTGTTAGAGTCAATTTTTATCTTCCACTTAGAGCTTCTAAATATTGAGTCAATTTCAATGGTCATTGACTGGTAATTCTATTTTGCTCACTGGAAGATATTTTATCATCACAGGCAATATGAAAAAACACGTATATCTTGGGTCTATTTCTTACTTAGGAAATCATAATAGATAATAGTTCAAAAAAATACGACTGTAGAAGAGCTGCATGAACTTATACAGTAAAAACAAGGAATTGATAAATCGATGTTACCTACTTTATCAATTTTATTCCTGATCTTGGGCCATTTTGCTCTCTAATACGAGCTCCCATAGGTACATTTGGTATTACATTTTTCCCAAATTATTACAATAAGTGCTCTACAATGTAGTTTTCCAGTTTTTTTAAGTTGTTATTGATGTTTAATTCAAGTGAAAGTACATTGCCTTATTTTGATGCAAATGTCATGAGTACTGGGAACCGAGAAGGCTCTTTCAGTAATCAGTATACCGGTATTACAGCATCTCTTTTGAACAGTGGCTGAAGAGCTACACAGCCGCTCTCCATCCATATGCCGGCTAATTTTAGAATAGAAGTTTGACTTTCTAGTCATCTTTCAATTCAAGGTCTTCAACTCTACTCAGCTTTATTATCACAGAAATTTTTAAGTGAATACAACTATAAACACGACTTCCATAGATTCCATAACTGTTGTGAATGACAGAAATATGCATTTATGGTACGGTAACAATATTATCACCATGATTGAGTTGAGTTGGACAAAACCTAGTATATGGTAACCATATGCACTCCTATGATACATAGTTGTGAAAACATTGTATAATTCGAAAGTATCAATCTCTTAAATAGAAAAATGGTGTTCTAGAATTCTTGCGTTAACCACGGAAGCACACGAGGCTACGGAGGCAATTAGAGACCGAGATAAAATACCTAAATGCTTGTTTGCTTTGGATATGTTATGAGCTCAAAATCGTTTTATGACCTCAACTCTTCAGTTAACCCTAAAGAGACACAGTGGGGTGTTACACACCCCAGGGATTTTTTTTCTGTTCTGCAGTTGACAATATCAAACAGATGAGAAATTTTGCCCAGTCTAAATTAGGTTTGAAGCATTGTCAACTGCTCTCCACCACTTCCAGTCAGTAATAGCATTCTACAAGGTTACCAGCTCATCTTGTTCTTCGTTTGGGGTGTCTAACACCCCAGAGTGTCTTTTACGTAGGACTTTTATCAAATACTTTTTCACAAAGAATTGCTTGTATTGACCACTACGAATGTGGTATGGGATGATGGATCAGATTGGAATAAATGCTATGATTCTCTACAACTTGAGGTTCAAAACAATAAAATGAAGAGACGTGAGTTTTTGATGAAGTTGTCATTGGCAATGATGAAGTCATTCCTTCAAACCAGATTAGGAGCTCCAACACTTAGGCGGAACATTGGTACTTCTAAAATTAGTATAAATATTGATAAGCAGTGCTTTACTTTCGATATCTGTATGCACTTGGAACGAAAATGATTAAGAAATGATGAAGTATGGGCTAAGTACTTTTCTTCTCCTTATTTTTCAAAGAAAAATGCAAAATTAAATTGGGGTGTTCAACAACCCAGTGTGTCTACTGTGTTAGCATAAAGTAAGTGTGTCTCTGTAGGGTTAATAATTACAATATCTAATTGCAACAGATGAAGATGACGTTTCAAAGTGAAGCCTCATATCTCACCTCTCCATTCCAGAGAGTAAAATACAACTTCGCATAATTGATGGAGAAACATTTCTATATTCTAAAACCTATATTTCAAACGCTTAATCATTATTTCAAACTCAGATCATTGAATAAGTAGTACTAGAAAATACAGAAATAATTGGTCAGTTAAGTGTGCAACAAAAGTGTTAAAAGAACACCTTCCTCTATATCTGACATACTCCTTTATAAACCAGAACCTGATAAAGAAGTATTGGCAGACTGAGGAAAATGTGAGCGCCGAACAGGCTTGTATAGCCTAATTTATAATATTGCAGTTATTTTGTTGTTCAGTAAAGTGAATGCGACTGCCGAGAGAAAATGATGGATTCAATTGAATTGTTCAAGCCGCAATGAAATTCCTAAGCTACAAATATTCTCAACAATGGGATAAGTAAGCAAAAACACTACAGTTGAGCCTTCCAGCAAATATGAATTATCTCTCTCTATTCTATTGAATATCTTCTATTAGACCTAGCGTATTGATGAAATACACTCCGAATATGTAACCACATTACATTCTGTATAGCAAAAAAGTTGTTTTCATTTTGCAAAAGCTAATAAGTTGATTGGATTCCGGAATTCCCTTCAATTTTGTTATCTTGTGATCTGGTATTCTTGAACTCCCGATTCTCTTTAAAATTCTCAGCATATCAATTCCTCAACTTTTTGGCAGTTGCAACTCCCATCACAAGAAACATGCAATTTAAAATAGCTCTGAGACTCTTTGCAGATTGACTTATTATTCTCTCCTTGATAGGTGAACTGTAATTATAGTAGTGAGCTGACTGAAACTGGTTTTGAAAAGTCCATCACTTTTTATTCGCAGACTTCTGACAGGTCTCCCCTTTTAACCTTGTTTCTTTAAAAACAAACGACAGAAGGAAAATTTATCATCAAATTGATTTTTTTCTAATGCATAATCATACTGTAGCTGAGTCCCAAGTTTATGCGCAACTAAGTTCATCAACATTGTTAGACTACAAATTATTGTTTCTAGTACATAAGAAAATGTGATTGTAGTATTATCACCTAGCTTCTCCAAGACTAGTCCTCAATGAATCGTAGTTCTAATTTCATGTTTCCTCTTTTGACTTCAAGGTTTTATTAACAGATTGATTGATTGAAAGATCCTCATGGGTTCCTTATTTAGAGCTTTAGATATATCATGATGAATATTTCAAAGTTTTTTGGAACCCACCTATTAAATTATGTTCACCAAGTTCCTCATAATATGACGATACTATTTAGTATATACAGAAAGGAGGTCGAATTCACCAAATTAATTATAATTAATTAAATTATAATTTAATAAAAAATAAAATTAATTATTCAAAGACGAAGCCTTATATTCACCTGACTGGCTGAATGTGAGTGAAACGTAGGCAACCAGATTGATTGATGTGAAAATTTTAATTGTATTCTATACTTGTACAGGAAGCAGGAGGCATAATAAAGGATTGTATAGCATGTACATTAATTTGTGCATTTCTACAGATTTAGATTGCACATCATTTAATTGGAGCATGGTTATTCAAACATGCAGATATGGTATGATGACGCTTTTTCCCTGTTCCCAAAATAATTATGTCGAAGGAAGATAAAATGAACGCCAAGAGAAGAAAAAGTCGAACTGGAATAGATGTGGTGGATATCGACGCATTAATGATACGAGTGCGGAGATGGAAAAGTATAGCCATATATTGAACAATTAGGTTTTCTCTGATATAGCTTTGGTAACAGATGCTGGGAGAAAGAAGTTACAGGGTGCTCTGTGACTCGCACTGGATTTAATGCGAAAAAATAATCTTCCGAAGTAGAATGTAAAGAAGAAATTCCAAAATGCTGGGAGAAAGAAGTTACAGGGTGCTCTGTGACCCGCACTGGATTTAATGCGAAAAAATAATCTTCCGAAGTAGAATGTAAAGAAGAAATTCCAAAATAGGCAAAGGATAAATCTATTGGAAATAGAATGAAGATAATCATCACATTTCGCTCTGATTTCTGTTCTGATCGTAGCCTATCTGTTCATTTCTCTCGGTGAAAAATCTCTCAAATTTGATAAATGAAAAACACCTGTTACTCCCGCTTGGCAAATATCCTCTTGTCAATCAGCAACACGAACATCCCTATAACATTTCGTAGGATAATTTATCCACGGTTCAGGAACCACCCATACCCGAAATTGATGGAACATTCATTTCCAGTCATTAAGCCACGGTAAAATGCATAGTCTCGTTTGGGAATCCAAAGCAAAAAGCCTTAGCAAAAGTAAAACGAGTCATCAATCTACAAAGGTACCGGTATTTATTAATTTGAACATAAAAAGTTAACTATTATAGTTACTATTTTTTTTTAAATTTGATTAGTATAGTTGGCTTTACTAGACATTTGTGTATACCGTACACTACATCCATAGCTCCTTATATTTTGAGATGTTATTACTGTGACTAATTTATTTCCGTCTCTGTAGTCCGTAGTGCAACTGCACGCCTTACACCCAATACCTAGTGGCCAGTGTTATTTCTATACTAAGGCTATAATGTTAGATTGTTATCTATTCAACAATAATGTTTCTCTCGCCAATATATCTATTTCGGTAATGGTGGAGTGGGAAATTAGCCGTCGACTACATTATCACAATACGAATTCTACTAATTGGAAAAAGGTGTTCACTTAATGACTTGTTATAATACAGTGGCAATAATATTTACATAGGCTATTTGAGGGTGAAAGCTATTCAATACTTATTATAATGTATACTGTAAAAATATAAATAGATAGTAGGCTATAGTTATAAGGTATGGTTCACTATTAATGAACACCAGCGGGCCTACACTGATGATCTAGCGTGGAATGTGGTAGCTAATATTTGATTTGTTTCACTATTATAATTAAGATACAGTTAGTCGCTAATATGTTTAGAACTCACAATCACTACATAATGAAGAAACGCCTTGTTCCAATCTTATTCTAGGATTAGCATCAGACTGGTGTATGTGATAGAAGTTAATTAATTAATTTCTCAGAGGTTCGAGGAATGGTTTACCTAAATTTAGTTTGCTAATCACAGTCATACCACATCAATAACTTATAGATATTTGGCGGGTGCAATAACACGATGATAAATCGTGGGAGGTTTTGTCCTGGAGCATGCCAAGGAAGAATGTGGAGAAGGGCATTTTACTACAACACTCTGGAATCAACAATAAATCGTTAATTTAGCACTCTATTATCGTTAATTCTTTTCAATGAATTGAATAGTACCTTTTTCCAAAGATACTTTTGATAATAGAATGAACTATCAAGTAACCATATTGAAATGAATTCATCCACTATATTATTAATTCATATGATATCATAAAACATAATTATGTCTTGTAGGTTACAACAAACCTTTTTACACGAAGTCTATAGTTGAATGAATATTTATTTATATCATGGACTTGTCAAAACGTGTTTTGGTACGAGAGATATGTTTTATGATATGAAGCGCGAAATATCTATAAGTTATTACAGTGGTATAGTAAATGTATGACTATGATTTGAATACAACAATTATTACTGAGGTTAATCATTCCTCAAACTTCTGAGAAGAATGTATTCGGCCTGAACAAGTTGAATATCAATAAGTAGTGAGGTGACCCACAGTCAATAACTTTGAAGGTTTTGCAGTTTGGCTTCTTCCACTTTATTGTAGCACGTACCGGTAATGCGCTTTTTTCTTGCTGAAATCAATTTAAGCAATTTCAGTTTATACATTGAAAAGTGGGTGAGCCGGTATAATTCAAATTGTTGATACTATAAAATTGGTTAAGAATGGAAAAGCTCATTCTCGAGATGAGATTAATAGACTCAACAGAATAATTCGTAATGATTACCCATCACCCAAAAACTCGAGTTCTAAGAAGAGTTTTATAAAAATAGTTCTTGTCTCATTTTAGATTGATACAATGATATGAATGCTACTACACTATCCAGTCCTCACTGACAGTGTTCATTTTTAGAAGTGCATTGTCATGAGCATAATGAAGGTTTCATTTACCGTTAGGCCGTCTATTATTGTCTTACAGGTGATAGCATTTACTCTTTGCTTTTAGATGTCATAGTTTACTAGCAGGAACTGAGATATTTTTCCATTCTCAAGAGATCAAGAGATTCTTTCCCCTACTGTATAGTAATTATACGAATATGAGCTTTACAAATAATAATATACTTCTTGATACAATACTCGTATATAAACGCCATGCAAGATACGATCACATTTCCATCTGAATATTATAAGAAGACTAGATATTGTCAAACCAAAGATTTATTGAAAATCGAGATACTGGTATCGATTCTTACACCACTATTTATTATATCAATCTCTGGTAAACACATTCTCTTTGATATACAGTAGGCTTATAGTTATAATATGTAGATTTTTCTTATCTTGATGCAGAAGCAGTAATATAGACATAAAGAGCTAAATTCCAGTGAATTTAATACAATTGTACAATTCATTTGCGCGCGAAGGAAGGAAACTAAATGAAGCTCAACTTCTTGGAAAAATGTTGGCAGGAGAAAGTGAACTGGAGATGATGAAAATCACCTGGATGTCCTTGGTTAGACTGCTATTAACAATGCACATAAACATTGAAATGTGTCAGGTAGAGGCAAAATAGACTAGTTTGAGATTTCTTGGATAAATGCCAATACAGAACAATATTTTTCTCTATTTCTTGAATGATGATCAATATTGACAGAACAGCCAAAAGTATAATTTGGTAATGATAAAGATCTAAAGATGGTATAACATTGCATTTCGTTTTACGAAAGCATACACACGAATCATTCATCTGTATAATTCTGATAATTGGAATAGTTTCAAAATTATGCAAATATATAATGGGGCATTGATAAAATAGATAACCTTATAAAAGAACGTCCAATACTTCATACGGTATAGCCTACTTTTATTATTCGTAATGAACAAATTGAAAGTGCCAAAATATTGAGAGTTGCCTAACTTTACTGAACTCAAGAAGGGAGTATTTTACTAAACCCAACAAAAATTACGGAAACATTGCGCACTTCCGGAGTGACCATAGAAAAACAGATAAGGATTAAATAAACATAAATATTAATTAGCATTCTTATCTGAAAATAGTTTGCCAGTAATATGGTGCTGACACTTCATAATGTATAAGCTACCTTGTTGAGAATGCTCATTATTAAACATGTGTGTCAAAATAACTGTTGGGTCAATTATTCAATTTCACTATCATTATCCTACAAAAAATATGCGGTAAACCTTTCACTTGAATACGTTGAGCTATTACCACTCGAATGTTTTCTTTTTCCACAGATTACGTTATTGTATAAACACATCCTATCAACCAATCAACCTATTAAAGATAATAAACTCATATTATAAGATGTCCTTATAATTGCCAGAGTCTTTTGGCAAGGGATATTGCACTACAAAAAGATGAGTACCGTAGCTTACGGTAGAATTTACACTATGATCAGAGAGATATTGAGGAATTTCTCCATTTCAAGGTGACAATTATATTTAGCTCAAATAAATTATGTGGAACTGACAATATCGTTTTTATTTCATCTTTCGGTAGCGTGGAAAGGTGTCCAATACACCCTTCAATAATAGTGAATAAACTATCTTAATCTTGTCACAATCCTAATTGAACAGTCACATTCATCACATCCCTAAAGTCAATGTGAGCCAGCTATATGTTTAGATTTCAATATCATATCCAACCTTCAATAGGATATTTCCGTTTATCCAATCCATTATCGATATGGAGTGATTGCTTGCGTAGCAGCATAAAGATCCCGGGTTCAAACCCCCTCTCATTAACAAAAGTTTTTCAACCAGATCACTCCCGTGTTATCGGGTGGGCACGTTAATTGTCGGTCCCGGCTGAAGTATGTCAGTCGTAAGGCCCATTGACGGCTATATATTCAGGCGGTGGGACCTTCCCGCAAGGGACGCCCCACCAACAAAAGCCATACGAATTTACTTTTATTATCGATGTGAGTCCAATTAATTGGATATACGAGTAAATAAGGAAACTTTAAACTTTTACTAGTGACCAATGAAACCACTGAACCAATGTTTCTATACGTGACCTTACTCATCCAAGTGTAACAAAATAATTTATCGCTAAACTATTCCGTTCAATTCCAGCAAGGAGAATCAGAAACAAAACAATATAACTCTAGTTTCTAAAAATACATGATCGGTACTTGGTCTCAATATTGAAAATTCAAATGTATCAAGAAGCTCAATCAAATACACATATCAATATAAATGTTTTGAAGTTTCGTATTTCAGTTATAGCCTAGCCTAAATCACAGGAACTAAGATCCAGTATGCTGGAGCCAGAATTGAGTCGAGGGGGAGAGACAAATTGGTTCAGGGGTTCACCTCTCAGAATCTTCTACGTTAGGTTCAACCTTTCAAAAGAGTAACTATCATTCTATCCAATATAAATTGGACAACCAACAGTGGCTACAGCTAATCTTAGCTTCTACTTTTTTTATAATCCTATAACTTCCCCCCCCCACCCAACCGTCAGTTTAGTCATCACTGACGATTCCCTTCAATTCTCAAAATTTATTTTAGAGAGTTTATTTATAGTTTATCTAGAAATGAATAATTTTCAACAATTATTTAACCATTTGACAACATGGGGTCATTTACATGAGGGGATCCCCTTCACTACCGTACTTGAATAGCATGTAACCCCAGTGTCGTGTCCCGTTATTATATCCCGTTATAAGGGACTACTCACATACATAGTAAAAAACATATTCAATGGATCATCGCATTATAATTCATGCAAGTTTTCTTCCTGATCACAACTTCATATTCCTGACTTATTTTATATTATTTATATTACCTACTAACTCCTATGTTCAGCTAGTCTATAGGTTAGAGGGTACGTGATTCTATTTTGTCTCGTTGTCATGCATTAATACATTTACAATAGCTAGCCCATATACGGTTCACGGTATCCTCTGAATCTTTTTATTCCGCACAAAAACAAACCAATATTTAGGCTTATTAATTCATATACCTAATTGTCAACTAGAATTAATTTGATACAAATTTCTACAATCACTGATCACATTACCTAATGACTGTAAGACTTTAAAGCCCACATTGAAACACTTGTCTAATCTCCAATGTTTAATGCATATAATTTGAAAATACATTACGGTACTATTGGTGAACTTCTATATTAACCGTAGCCTAATTATAAACTTATTATTGCTACTTAACGTCCTGAATGTTCCAAATAATGATTATTCATATTCAAAGAGGTTAACTATGGTTAATCTAGCACAACATAATTTGTAAGGTGTCATTCCTATAAAGGCATACATAAACGAAGGAACATTTTATAGGCTACATTAGAAAAAGTTTTATGTTTAGAGATGAATAGAAGAATAAAATATTATAATTTTAGTTTGATTTCAACTCACCAATAAGAAGCTTGTAGCAATGAAGTAGCTTTTGAAAAGCTGAACTGTTATCACTTCCATGTTATCTAGTTGAAAATCACAACTTCTCACTGTAATCACTCCGTAAACACAACAGAGCACGCACAAGTGACAACCTGTTTCAAAGACGGACTTTCGTAAACTGAATCTGAAACAATGAGTGAAACTAGCACAGCGCTCAACTCAACGTGATCGAACGCTGAAGAGTGCAGACTAGAGTGCACTCCTGCAGACATGCAGACTGGTTTTCAATCCTGGTTCCTGAAGCCTCAATCATCATATCAGCGCCATCTGCTGTCGATTCACACAACTAATCTACCATAGTTTTTGAAATACAGCAAATATTGAACACAATCAATATTATCAATTCAATTCTCCACAGCTTCTTTAGTTGATATTACGGTTCTTCATCTTTATGTGATTAATTATGATGAACAGAACTGACAGAACTAGTCTGTAAAGAACCAAAGATGAGTTATCAGATCTGCCTTATTTTTATAGCATTGTGCAGCACTTTAGGCCTACTTGGTATTTTATTCTTTCACAAACAAAACAATAAAATCCCTTTAATAGTGATATATTTGTATAGATTAAGAATTTGGAAAGAAATGTGACTCCGACTATTATCAAGCTCAGGGACGAAGGCGTAATAAGTTCTCCATACACGATCAACATTTTTCCGACAAAAACTTTCACGAATCATTTTTCCCTACCGTAAAGCAGTACCGTATATTTCATTGCCGTATGTTTTATTCAGTTCTTGGCAAAACAGTGAATTTTATTCGAAAGAGCATTTCACAAGAAGTCAATCAGCAGTCCCAAACTGGGTAGGTAAAAAAAATTTTCAATTAGTTAGCAAAAATAGAAAATAATATTATTGATAATTATGTCTTGTCAAGTCAAGTAAGTTATATTTATAGAAATCGAATAAAAGTACCGAACGAGATAGACAGTATTGAGACACATACCACTAGAACAGAAGAAGGAAACCAATCATGTTCTCTCCTCCGTGCCACTATTGACAGAACATGACACAGCCTGTTTCAGAACTGTGGAATTGATAATAAGAAATGCCATTATTTTTTCCGGTTTAGGTAATAAGTGATAATATTATAGGTAAGGATAATCCATTAAATGTGTTTCTTGTGTATCTGGAAATGGCATTAATATATCGAAAACTGTAATAAAATAAAATATAAAGTTTTTAAAAAATGATTTCCAGATAAATAAAAGTACCCCTCAACAAAAATTAAATTGGCTATTTTATTTTGACCAAATTCAAGTTATTATACATGGAATTGTACAATTTTTCAAAATCTATAAGTATTACTTTTAATCCCAAAAGTATATTTCAAAAGACTATACAAATAATGGGCTCTTGAACTTCTTCACTGGAAAATACCAAAGTTTCAAGTCACCAACAGGTTATTCTGTGAGTAAAAAGTTACATGACTAAAGTCGTTTTAACATAATTTTACGCACATGTAAAAGTAACAAACCAGAATTATCCTTAAATTTAAATTTCCCACCTCTGACGTTATTGGATAGCCAACCTTACAATAGTTAATATCGGTTAGCAGCAACACCAATATTTCATAATGCACTTTATTCATTTTCATATTATATCAAAATAGATTCAAAATTTGAAATATATATCACAGGAAGATTATCACTTTGTGATTTTGACGTACAACATGGTGAAGAATTGGCTAACCATGTAGAGTATTTGCGTAGTCTGCAACAGTGGATATTATCATTCGATCAGCTGAGTTTGTTCTTTCTAGGAAAATGGTGTGATGACATTTTAGGAATTGGGCAGTCAGTTATCAGTTCATGTATTCCTTGTTAGTTTAATTATTTATTACTTATTTGTAAAAATGGATGGTAATAAAGATGAAGCAGAACGATGCATTGAAATCGCAGAACGATCTCTCAGCGAAGGCAAAAAGGAGAAGGCGGAAAAATTTCTTCTCAAAGCAGAAAAACTATATTCCACCCAAAAAGCAAGAAGTGAGTATTTTCATTCAATATTCAATTGAATTTTAATTCACCCCTTTATTTGCAAATACTCTTAAAATTTGCATTTATTATTCGTTAATCATAAGCATGTTATAGAATTACATTATTGTACATGCATAGAAAATATTTTTTGGGATGTAGGTAGCTCATGATAATCTTATAGAATAATGGGGTAATTAGAATTTTCTAATCTGAATTAGAAATTTAAATTATAATTTTATAAAAACAGAATCTATCCGTTTTTATGTTATTTTTCTCTCAGAATTAAATCTATTAGTTTTAACAATTATTGATTACAAACCAATTTAATAAATTTGAGGTTAGGTACATTTCATAATTTAAGATTCATGGTAGGTTCATTCCCAGTTTTGTTTATTGTAGCCTACTGCATTTTCATTTTCTCAAAGTAAACTCTTATAATTTATCTATTGAATAGAATGAATAATGTTACTATCAATTCAACGTACCATATATTATTTTTTTCAATATAATAAAATAACTCATATGAAGGTCCTTCAAATGGTTTTAACTCAATATAGACTACATAAAAATTTGAGTACAGTTGTATATAATTTCATTTATTTTAATCACTATAAAGCAAAATATTAAGTAAAATTACTAAACAACATTTTTTTTTCATTCTTTAGCACTACTGGAACAAATTCAACGCTTGAACAGTGCTTCCAAACCTTCTAAGTCAGAAGAATCAGTTCCGAGGAAACGCAAACAGTCAGGTATGTGGTTATTGTATTTCTACTATCATAAAATTGCAGTCTATCATATTAATTCACTGTACTTTTTGATATAAAATAAAAATGGTAAGTTATATGAGAAGAGTTGCAATATTACAATTACTATAATGATTCTATGCAGTAACTTATAAATGCGACTTGGAAATATTATATCTCTTTCCGCATCATTGCTTTTTCTTGTATAATTTTGGTTTATATTTGACACATTTACATTATCTAATATTTTTATTATGAATTTCTTATTACTTTTTCAGTGCCCAGAAAAGAAGATACTACTAACGAATCTGATTATACCAAGGAACAAATAGAAGCTGTCAAAAGGTTGGTAAATTTGTGTAGGCTTATCATTAGTACTTACTTACTTACTCCTTGACGCTACAGCTCATTCAGAGCCCTGACCTCCTTCAAAAAGCCTCTCCATTCATCTCTATTGGCAGCCTTACGTCTCCATCCCCTGACACCCTGCTTCCTAATGTCATCCTCCACATCCTCCAGCCAACGCTTTCTCGGACGTCCTCTCAGCCTTCTCCCTCCTGGGTTGTTTCTGAAGACCTTTTCTACAATCCTTGAGTCAACCACTTTTTACAGACCTTTTTTACAATCAGTTGTGTCAACAATTTGACATTTCTGGTACAGATCACGCAGCTCTTGATTTGATCGTATTCGCCACTCACCATTAACTTATACAGGGCCAAATATCTTTCTCAAAACCTTTCGCTCCCAAATATTTAATAGATCCTCATCCTTCTTTGTCAAAACCTATGTCTCTGCTCCATACAAAACAATTAGCTTTATGACTGTTTCATATATATTTTCACTTTCCTGGACAGGGTTTTGGATCTCAAATATTGGGTCAGAGCATAATAGCATCTGTTTGTAGCAGCTAGTTTTGCTTTTATGTCAGTCTCAACATTATTGTCGTCTGTTAAGATAGAACCAAGATATTTGAAATTGCTCAATCTTTCAAAACGTTAATTGTCAACCTCAAAAAATCCGTCACTAGTGTCCTGGACCCTGCTGCTTTTCAAATATTTGGTTTTGCCTTCATTTATTGAGAGTCCGAGATGTGCCGATCCTCCGTTGAGTTGCCTGAATGCTTCCTCCAATGTGTGTCTTTTCCTTGCAATCAGGACCACGTCATCTGCGTATGCCATATATTGAAGCATTCTGTTCATTATTGAACCTCCTGGGTTTACATTTATTTCTCTAATGACTTTTTCAAGACTTTGATTGAACAACATAGCAGATAATACGTGTCCCTGTCTAAGGCAAGAATTTTAGAATTTAGTAGAATTTACTAATCTTAGAGAAATAAGCAATCGATATAATCACCTGAGCGTGGAAATAATACTTGTAATTTAAACTTATTAGGTAAATAGAGTATTAAAAGAAAATCCTATCACATTTTTAATTATTGAAAATTGCTATAATTCTTGTATATTAATAACAATTAATGTGTGGTTTTTGGGGCCATCGGCTAATGAATTCAATAACTACTTGACAGTTTGGGATAAAACTTTTGGAGTATGTCCTGTTAATATTGGTAAATGTTTTTTAAGTAAAAGATTTAGGGTTAGTCTTAGTTCTAATTTCTAAAGGATTGAAATTCGCTTCAACAATGTCTAAGTATTCTGAATAGAGTCGGCCATGCTTCTAGCCAAAAAATCGCCAATTATTATTTTTCTTTGAGAGGTTCACCTTAAACTGTCAATATTCGCGAAAAATTGTCTCTCTTGAGAAGCCAAGAATGACACCACTTACTTCTTGGTTTGAATTGTCTCTTTCTCCCTACTTTTGCCAAACAAATTAAATAAAGGGACCACAACAGTATCTTTTCCATGTTGATCACAACTGGAAGAAAGGAAAGAGGAAAGACCAACAAATTGCGAAGGAAGTCGGGGCAAAAAATCGTTGCATGTGGACGGAACCTCGATTTCCAATTTATTGCAACGATTATTGGTGCAATCAGATTGCTTCGATCATATAGTTGCGTGTGGACCAGGCTTAAAAATGGTGATATAACTCCCACTACTACTATTCAAAAGTTATCTTATCTACAATTCTTTTACTGATAATTTTTATGATTGTATAGATGAGTTGTTACAAGCTATGTAAACCATAAATTTGAATTTGAAATCCTACTTTTTCAGTTAAGTACTACGTGAATTCAAGTATAATTTTGTTGGTTTTGTCGGAGATTGTTTCAATTATTCCTCATTTCATCTAATAAGATGAAATGCCAGGTTTATAATTAGTTCTGCCTTTGCCTTTCCGAGAAGTGTGTCTTACACAAAATTGTTTCAAGAATCTTTATTCATAATCCAGTAACCAGTTGACATATTTCTTCCAGGATAAAGAGATGCAAAGATTATTACGAAGTTCTTGGAATTGACAAGGAGGCCACAGACAGTGATATCAAGAAAGCATATAAGAAGCTGGCTTTACAACTACACCCTGACAAGAATAAGGCGCCCGGTGCTGCTGAAGCATTCAAAGCCATCGGAAATGCGGTGGCTGTTCTGACCGACGCTGAGAAACGCAAGCAGTATGACATGTACGGCTCTGATGAGAGCAGGGTCAGTCACAGGCACACACAAGGCAATGCATACCATGAGTACAACTATTCTAGAGGATTCGAATGTAAGTATACCATCATCAATACTTTTAGACATTATTCCGCAAATCTTTCGATGAATCATTGGCTTGAATAACTAATGGATAACTGTATTCCATAACTAGCAGGTAACCCGTGCTCTGCAAAGGTCCAATTAAAAACTTGACCTACTGAAATCTTGAAGAATTGAAAATAGGCCTATAGCCATCCTCGGTAAATTAAAAATAGAATGTCAAGTTAATGAGTTGAGTATTTCAGACGTGATGATGCGTCATTCGTGAATTTCCTGTCCTATACGTGTATAAGCCAGTTCTTTCCTTTATTACACTATGTATAATCTAGCATACGCCTCGAACACGGGACGGGGATGAGCATAGGATGCCGGAGCAGGTCCTTTTTTTATTATAAAATCGTCCCGTACTCATCCCGTGTCGGTGTGTTCAAGGACTGCGTAACAATCTCTTACTTCCCAATTTATCAAAATTTGGGAATGGAATAGATTTGGGCCAAGCCTGTTGTTCCTTCCTAATCATATTTATATGATTTTTTATTCTGTCCACGAATGAATAAATAAATAAATATGAATATGAATATTTCCTATTACAGAAAAAACTTTTTATGGTTAATTTTCATTAAAATCGCCTCTTGTGTTTTTGAAATCCAAATCAAAATAAAATATAATAATTTATAGCATTTTTATACTTGACATTCATACAATTCTTTTTCTTACGGTACCACAAATCATCATCGTTCCACGTTAAAATATTGAGAATATTCTTTGAACGAGGCAGGATCTGGAAAACTTGAAATAATTGCATAAACTTGGCGGAAGTCATAAGTCATTTGCCTTGGTCTCTATTTTTAGCAATACAAAATATTATGATTTTCACTTTATTTCAATAAAAGTGAACTAGTCTATTTCATTTCAATCTCTGTGTTGATAGAAAATGACATTGGGTAATAAGGCAAGGCAGAAAATCCAAAAGGATCTCTCTGCCGATAAAAGCCATAAGAATAAATAAAAATAAAAATCTCCATTCTATTTTCATTCTTTATTCTATTCCATTTCAATCTACATTCTATCTCATTTCAATCTCTATTCTATAAGTTCGTCTTAGTCTATTACATTGCACATTGAACATTGAAGCTGTATATTTTCCCATCTCCATCCTCACAGTTTAAAATTATCTTCACTTTATATTTGAGAAACGTTGGATAATTTCCAATCCATAGTGACATTCAATTGATTTTTTCAGCTGATGTAACTGCTGAAGAGCTGTTCAATATGTTTTTTGGTGGAGGTTTCTCGAGTGCCAACAACGTGTACGTCAGACAGAATAACCAGTGGAGGCGACAACACGAGAACAACTCCCATACACAAAGAGACGTAAGAACAACTGGTTTTGATCATTCAACTTTTATTACTTTCCTTGCCCTATTACAATAGGTAAGGAAAGTATTGCTTTCCGAAAAAATTAAGGTACCCCAATTTCTATACGTTACAAGGTCCTCTGAGTCCAAAAAAGTGGTTTTGGGTATTGGTCTTCATGTGTGTGTATGAGTGTATGTGTGTCTGTGTACACGATATCTCATCTCCCAATTATTAACGGAATGACTTGAAATTTGGAACTTAAGGTCCTTACAATATAAGGATCCGACACGAATAGGCTAATATTGATCAAATGCAATTTATGTTGTAAATTTTCATATTTTAATTGTCTTTTATAGTGGTTATCTGAGATTAACGTAATCCCGGTATATATGATATAATATTAATTATTGTTGATCCTTGTCGGTAATAATTATATTACTTTCGTCAAGAAAATATATATTTTCATGATTGATTAATAGATTGTAATAATGAATAAGATTGACAAATTAATTACAGACAATATTACTTAGCAAATCAATGTTAATCAGATGCTGATTTTTCCACTATAGATCATTTAAATTTTAAAAATTAAGTGTAGAATTATTGTATTGTGTGAAGGAGGAAAAATGTATTTCCACCTGTTGTCTCCATTAATAAATAAATAAATATATATTAAAATTTATAATCATATAAATTTGAAAATGTAAGTTTTCTCATGTATTACTACAATTCAATTCCATCTCATGAAATTTTTCCAGATTATAATTTCAAACTGCGATCTAAATTGTTTTGATCAATAAACATGAATGCTAGTTCAACCTTTGTTCTATTACAGGAAATTCCCAGTGATGAGAACGACAGTTAATTTGCGAATACCTTACTATGTGAAAGACAATTTCAATACAGAATACCAAGGAAGTTTGAGACGACTTGAAACATCTGTAGAAGAAGAGTATCTGACCAATCTACGAAGTACGTGCTACAGGGAGAAGAGCTACAGTAAGTTTCATTCAAACCAAATATTTTTCCAAATATTGAGATTATACTGTAGTTTTCAAACATCTTATTTAGTTGTGCTGTCTTACTTAAGCGGCTTGTAGACGGGGAATTGTAGAGCTGGCACATTACATGTGGCTCGTACCGTACACATCTCTCCAACATGCCGCTTACATTCCCTGTCTAAATGGGTAGGTACTTGCTACTACATCGGCATGTGATTACCGGCGACATGTACAAACGAATCTGCTTGTTTTTACGAGCTCTAAGTACATTCCCTGTCAATAAGTACATTGATGGCATGTGACGTAATGGCACGTACGTGTCGCATGTAACGTGCCAGCTCTAAATCTCCTGTCTAAAATCCGCTATCTGAGAAAAATTGAACAGATGTTCACATTATAAATACATAATTCGAATAATAATACATTATTTAGAATCTGGATCATTTATCGGTAGTATATTAATCATCATCATTCATCTTTATGTGGCACTACAACCCGATAGTCTAGTTTTGGTCTGCTCTACAATCAGTCTCCACCTCTCTCTATCCAGTGCAGTCGTCTTTCATCGTCGTATTCCCAGCTCTCTCAAGTCCTTCTCCAGTTCATCCAGCCATCTGAGTTTTGGGCGTCCCACTTTCCTTTTTCCTTGTACTGTGCAGTACATTCTTTGGTGCCCTTACCGGATCCATTCTCTGGACATGTCCTGCCCATCTTATTTTATTTCCTTTAATGACACCAATAATGTCAGGTTCCCTGAAAATGGCATAGAGTTCCTGATTGTATCTCCTTCTATAACCTTCTATAAGTATATTATTACAGATTTTTTATCGGCAGTGATCTGTAGTCAACCACACAAAAATAATCTAACATAGATGCATCGTTGCCAAATAAGAGTTAAATCAACCTTGTCCATAGATGATTATAGATGAGAATTGAATGATATTTTTATAATACAACTAACGAATTGGCAACGTCTATTGGTGCGGGTGGTGAGGAGGAACTCACCTGTTCCAATTTCCATCGGACTATTTTTGTGCGTTTGACTATAATCAGGAAGTATATAGGAAGTACCGCTATAATATAATGTTACTGCTAGAAATGTGAAGTGAAAAATAAAAATAAAAAATGATATACTGTAAAATCACTTCATTTGTATGAGCTACTTTATTAAAATTAATAAAAAACATGTAGTATCCTTTTGTAGTTGAAACGTTTTAAATAGAAAGGGTACTACATGTTTTATATTGTTTTTATTAATGATATACTGTATTTATGAAAATAAAAACTTAAAATCAAGTGAGAGAAACTTAGATGAATTATCATAGTTTTATGATAATTTACGTTATGAAGATCTACGTTAAAATTACATGCTTATACGTAGAATTGCATGCATTAAATAATATTTACATTTTGCTTGTTCGATATTGATAATTAATTAGTGTGCTGTTATCCCGAATTCTCGCTTCCTTATTTCGTAAATCATAGAATCATAGTAACTACTTGATTTACTTGAAAACTATATTAATTGTCATTTTAATATTTGTTTTTCTA
The DNA here is from genome assembly GCF_014356525.2 of Nilaparvata lugens. NCBI lineage: Eukaryota > Metazoa > Arthropoda > Insecta > Hemiptera > Delphacidae > Nilaparvata > Nilaparvata lugens. The sequence goes on along the minus strand of NC_052505.1, from coordinate 77,279,159 downwards.
ATCCTGATAATTTGAAACTTCTGTTTAATTTTCAGAAGAGACTATGCTTTGGAAAGCTCGTAACTTTGGGGATCGAGATTTATTCAATAAAGCGCAAAATATGAAAACACCATCATGTGAAATGCTACAGGATTTAAGTAATCGTAATCATTAGTTTATATTGTTAAAGGTATTATTAAATGTTATAAATTGCATTTGTTCAACTTTCCTCATCAATTCTGATTCACGTATTTAACAAAACACACCAGATTTTTTTTTAAAATAGATTTGATTTAATTTGCATTATGTACCATATCATCATTAAGTTACTCAATTTTTTAGGATATAGTATTTTTCAGTACCGTATATCAATCAATACCGAGACAGCACTGTCTTTTTGGTTGTATTAAGAACTATTAAGGTATTTTTATTATTAGTCGATTTTCTTTCAAGAAAGAATACAATATATTCTAAAACATAATATTATATAATCACATATTGATATATTGCTGTATGAAAGCTAAAGATTTTTCACTAAACAATGAGTGGACAAGATTATATTTTTCGATGTTGAATATTCGAAATATTCCGATGCTTTAAAAGTAATTCAATGATTCAATCATTAATAAAGAATTGACTTTATGTTGTTCGCAATTTTGTTTGAAAATTAGTCTCAGGAACTTTGAAAACTATTTTGGCATTAATGTTTTTAGGTAGTTCTTGCAGGAACAATGGCCGTTTCTCATTTTTATTCCATTCCGTCATTCTCACTTTCCGACATTAATTTATTGTCACGACACCCAGTATGTCGTCCGATTGGCTAATTCTCACCAACATCTGATTCTTAGTAAATCTGAGGACATTCTGTCTCATACTGCCTTGCTTACGATGGAAGTAGTAATTTCCTTTCAAACTAATCCAATCAAAATGAATAATTCATAAAAAGTTGCGTGAGATATGAATGAAAACTTCACCACCAACCACAATACTGCCTCAAAACCTCATTTATGAATATTGATATTCCATTTTAGGACTTGAGACAAGCATCGCATTATGATATTTCAGGTAGAGGTTTTCGCAACTCAACATCTATTTTTCTTGTGTATTTATAATAAATTATTCCACAACCCAGATTATTTTATCCATTCAGTTTTTTTTTTTTAGTTATGTTTGGGATATAGGCCTATGCTTTTTCTCTTTTAAATGAATACAACTTCAAATTGTATAGATATAAAATATAAATTAATTTGATCGTTGAAATATTTCTATAATTTAGAAGCTTTTTAACTAACTACCGTATACTACTTGTCTGCTGTACCAAATTATTTTATGACTGAAAGTGTAATTCCGAAACCGTTTGATATTATGAGATTTTTCTGTAAAGAATCTTAGGTTAGTACTCTACTAATAGAATCTTTGAAATAGTGTGATAATTTTATACCTAAATGTGAATGATAATTTTTAGAAATAATCCCAGATCATGATATCTAATAGGCCTTATTTTCCATATTTTTTTTATAAATTTAAACTTTTTAAATTCAGTATTATCGACTAACAACTCAAAAAGAGACGGCTAAGATTGCATTGTTTGGAATCAATTTTAATTAATTAGGCATTAAGAAAAGTTTACTTCACGTCTCGCATTTGACAGAACGTCCGATTTTTATACAATACATGATGCGTTCAACTTCAATTGATCAATATTCATAGCAATAAATATACCTTTTAGTAAAACATCGTTTAATATGTAAGAAAAATGATACAAACTATTCCCAACTTCATTACTTATTCAAGAAAGCAAGTAATGGTTAAAATGTCCGATTTTTCTGAGTCTATAAATTTATTTAGAGAAATTACATTTTTTTCAAGTTGCAATACATACCGTACGTTTACAAAATTTACCCATATTTATTCTTAAAACAATGCGTAATACAAAGTAAGGCATAAGACAAGCGTTCATGAATTTCGCGAGAGCATTCTGTAAAAAATTGATAAAACGTAATATTTAAAGGCCCTCTAGTAAAATGAGCCCTACCAGTTCATTTTTACCAAGAATCCAAATGTTCAAGCTCTCAGCATTTTCCTATCCAGCCTGCTAACAATATTGGAATAACAAAATAGTGAATGATTAGTACAGTACATTATTAAATTATCAAAATAGCTTTCATTATTCTGAATTGTAAAACTAAGTTAAATTCTTATTTTTAAATGAATGTAATTCAATGAACCTTTAAACTATTACGGATACCTTTCAGTTTTTTAGTTGAATTGATTTTATTCCTACGATATATCAATCATCACTTTAACTAGTAGTTGATGTTAGATCTATTATTTTTCTCATGACATTATTATCTCAAGTTATCATGGTACTCAAAGGAATTTTTGGTTGTGGTTTTTGGTTGATTACGCGATTTTCTTTTAGTTAAAAATTAAATAATAATGGTATCAACGTCTCCCGTTCATAAAATTATTTCCAATAAACAATTCGTACATGATTTTGCTGGAGTGTGATGTAGTTTGTTTAGAATTTGTTGGCTATTGTTATAGGTAGTCGCTGTACCATTCGATTTAATTTGATCATAATTAAATTGTCATTGTAAATTTATCATGTACTTCTTGTTATATCTGTGATTGTACAGTAAGTAAAATTCACTGATTGTAATACTACTAAATCAACAAAATCACCAAGGATTTAAAGCCTAGTGTTTTTTAATACTTCACTATCAACCGATCAATTTGAACAAATTTCATTATTAAAAGGTTGATACCAAGGACTCGCAATACTCAAGAAGTGCAGTTAATTTAGTTGTAAGATACTGTTAGTTTGAAACTGTATTGTTACATTAATTTATTCCAAGTTGTTGAATAAATAATTTATTTGTTTTGATGTTATTGTATTTTGAAAGAAGGGTTCACCATCTCATCTTAGGTTTAGTCAATTTTTTATTTGAAAAGTATAAAAACAAATATGAAAAAGCTTCACGAGAAAACAAGTATTCAAAATGAAGGATTGATAGTAAAAACAAGCAATCTCAACTCTAGTGAAGTGGAGGAGAATAAAATATTTGAAATGATCTACAGTATAATAAAAAATCCATATTCATTTGGTGGTGGCCCATTCAGATAAGTAGTTATCAATTTCTGATCGACTAATGCCGGAAAAGTCGTGGGTACGAACCCATCAAGCGCACGGAATGTAGATAATTCCATCATCTAGAGTTGAGATTGCTACATTTTATGTCATTCCTTCATTTTGAACTCCTATTTTTTCTTTCTCATTGCCCACGCACAGGTACAGTAGACTCTTTGCATCATTTGGCAAACATAAAAAGGATCAACAATAGCGGAAATTGATGCATTCATACCGTTCTTAATGCAGGGTTGAGCAATGAGATAGGGATATTTCAAAATGACAGTTACACACTCAGTTTTAAAGGAAAAAATATTTTTAGAGTGTACCTTACATGTTGTCATTTACAAAATTCAATATGAAAAAAATGAAAACATTCATTACGTAAAAATAACATCTATAATGACTATGGTATTAGAATACAGTAGGTAGAAGGTACGAGTATCCTCTCGACATTGAAGGCTACAATTCTGGCTCGACATAACAATACAAGCTATAAGAATAGAGAAACAATGTTTTTTCTAGCTTGAGAGAAATTCACGATATTAAGTTACCACTAGAAAGGCAAAGGAGAACTCATTGAATTAAATACAAGTATCATCAATATTATTTATTTTTCGTATAAAATATCCATCAATGCTCAATTGACACAAGCCTATTAAATACATTATCATTACAATAAAAATTGCCTCTTTTGTACAAAGCTATTTTACAATGGAATGTACATGCTAAATTCCTGACTGTTTCACAAATTCGGGCAAACGAAATGCTAAGGAAGGAATGGAATACAAAAATAACCTGATCATTGCAACTAATCGATTGATTTCTAAGAGAAGAAGCTCCTCCGATTGAAGCAACTTTTTTAAAGCCATTTCAGTATCTATTTTTCAAACAACAAAAAACACTTCAAATAAAATTACTAGTATTTATACTCATCTAGCTGAGCAAGAATCAAATTGAAAAATAATTCGAAATAAATAAAATTATTTCTAACAAATAAATAGAATAATTAAAGCTTCAACCCATGCAACTAGAAAACGCACAATTGAAAATACCCAATGACACTGAAATTTCATTCCTTTAGAAGCTTGGGTAACGGAACTATAAAAAACATGAAGCAATACTTCTTTGCTTTCTCGGATAAATGCTGTATATCAAAAAGATTGAATTTTAAACGTGTTTACAAATCTGAATCGTCTGTAAAATGAGCTTGGCTCTATTATAGGTTGATAGGTTTCTTCCCTGACGAGTTATTGTGCTTGTAGAAGAGGAAGGGCGTTGTGCTTCTGATTTCTTTTTCTAGGTCGTTGGAGTAGATGTCATTGGCTAGCTCATCGAGGCCGATTTCAGCCTCGCTTTTGGCGATTTTCACTGCAGCATCCACTTCCGCTTTCACTTCTCCATCAATTTTCTGAAAAGAATACAAACCAATACAGAAATTAATACACTATTGCAAGAACATACAACATGAGAACAAACAGGCAAATTGAGATCTATCACACTTGGAGGAAAACAACTTTCTCACCTATGCTAGTAACCTGGACTACTTTCTGTTGCAGTATTATTAGATGGCCTTACGAGCGACTTACGTGAGACATGATATAGAAAATGCTTCTCTTATCTCCACTTCCTCAGATAATGAAATCCATAGTGTGGTCGTCAAAATAGGAAGCATTACTGTAACCAATATTTATAAGCCGCCGGCTGTGGCATGGCCAAGCACAGTAATCCAAACACAACCTAACCCTGCTGTATACTTGGGTGACTTCAACAGCCATCATGAACAGTGGAAATACAGACACTGTGATGCAAATGGGGAAGCTGTAGTGAGATGGGCCGAGGATGAAAACTTAAACCTTGTTTATGACGCCAAGGACAGATTCACATTCAGCTCGGCTGCTTGGAGACAGGGATACAACCCAGATTTATGTTTTGCATCAACTGATGAGAGAGGCAAACCTCTACCAGTCAGCCGCAGAGTTCTTTGTGACTTCCCCACAGTCACACAGGCCAGTTATAATAAGGTTGGGCATCCAAATCCCATTAGTAACCTCCATACCTCGTCCTCGGTGGAACTTCAGAAAAGCTAATTGGGAACTCTTCTCAAATGAGTTGGACAAATGCCTGGGATGGATCCCACCTACCAGCAAAAACTGTAGCAGGTTTATTGGAGCAGTGATTAGCACTGCTAAGAAATGCATTCCCAGGGGGTATCGCAGGGAATATGTTCCAGGCTGGTCTCAAGATAGTGAGGAACTCTACCATTGCTTTAATGAGACTGGTGATCAGGAGGTGGCAGACCAACTTCTCCAAAGCCTTGACTCTGCAAGAAAACAAAAATGGATGGAAACAGTAGAAAGTCTCAACTTCCAGACCTCAAGCCGCCAAGCCTGGACTTTGCTGAGGAAATTGGGCAGTACCATTGGATGACCTTATAATGGGATTATCAGGGTTATAATGGGATTTGTGAAGGGAACAATTCGAACCAGAGCATAAGTAGATGAAGATTGGAGTATTTATTCCAAGAAAGGCCAACTTTACCTATTTGCTAGATCTATTGATTTAAAATGTATGATCCATAAATATTTGCATTTTATTTCCAAAGTGGTTTAAAAAATATACCATTCTTATTAAATAAAAATGGAATAAAAGTGATGAAAAATTGTTTTGAAGACAATTTTATGGACTTAGAACCATAGAGAAAAGATAGCGTAGGAAGATATCCCATATTATAGGTAGTTTATGTTCCAATTTTCAAGCCGATTACTGTCGACTATTGTCTATTATTACTGTTTTGGACGAGTGAGAGTGTAGGAACTGCACAGTATGAGAGCCTACCAGCGTCATATAGCTCTACGAAAAAACGGCGTGGACTATTGGCTTGAGTTAACTGTGAAACATGAACGCACCATACAATGAGATATCTTGTTATGCTAACTTTTCTCTATGATGAAACATTACAACACAAAAAATATTGAAATTTCTTGAGAAATGCGTATTTTAAACTTTCAATAGTAGAAGAAGGATATTGTATACATGAGTTTTAATTTTGAAGGAAACCTGTTAAAAAAGAAAGAAACGTTCTATCATCTACAATAATCTGAGTCATTAAACATAATATCACAATAGTATGAGGTTTAATCATAAGTATCACCTTCAATGCATCAGCAGAAACAAGTCCAGCATTGATGATTTTCTCCTTGAAAGAAGTGATAGGATCTCTGGTCTGTCGAACCTCCTGGATTTCTTCTCGGGTTCTGTAGGAAGTGCCGGGATCAGACATGGAATGCCCCGAGTACCTATAGGTCGCAGCCTCCATCACCAGAGGCCCTTTTCCAGATGTGCAGTAATCGATTGCGAACCGTGTTGCTTCTCTAACAGCCAATATGTCCATTCCATCAACCTGTAAACAAAAGTTTACAGTACAAAGTATAGATTTTATTTGATGTAATAAGAGAATCACTTTGTGAACTATTTCAGAAAATATTATGTCTGAAGCAAGTGGTAGAGTGTATGAGACAGCAAGAGGTATGAGACCATTTAATTAATGCAAATCAAATAATGTTGTCGAATATTTATTTATTTATTTCTTTACAACAATATGGGAGCATACGGGAAAACCCAAAAATTGCTCCCCAATCAAAAAAATTACAATAAGCACTTTACAAAAAAAACTTAAAAATCGAGAGAAAGACATAAGGAGAAAACTATTTCATATTTGTGAATATTCTGAAAACTTAATATACTAAATACTAGATACTATACTATTATTATATTGTACTAGAAACCATTTACAATATGAGAAAATAATGAGAGGGGAATCAAGAAAATACAAATAACATTCCAATAATGAGATAAATGATAACAGAGCTAAGAATGAAAGGAAGTCATCTACTAAATATGGTACTCTATGTAAGTTGATGAGGTCTATCATGGGAAAAATAGGTGTCACATTGGGTGGAGCCGCTTACATGCCTTCTTGAACTGACTGGGATTCATATGAAAAAGGTCTAGGTGAAAACTATGGTAATTATAAAGATTCATCATGCGGTTGGTTATTGATTCTATAGATGGGAATTTGCGGATCTCTTTGTCTTGTGAAAGACAGCGTAGCACATTTACCAAATATTAACTCTGAGCTGATTTCTCAAGCACCAATCAAAAAAACTATCTACATCACTTTGAAGCAGCTGACAATCAGTTTCAGACCTAATCACCCTGAAGATCTTCACATCATCTGCATACAGCAGACAAGACGAATGATTTATGACAGCCGGCAAATCGTTTATGAATATTATGAAGAGCAAAGGCCCCAAATTTGAACCCCTGTGGAACGCCTGATGGGCTACTGAAAGATCTGGAATGAAGACCACCAACAGAAACAAATTGATTCCGATCAGACAGATAGGAAAGAATAAATCTAGCACTTGACAGTGAAAACCCAAAGGATGACAATTTCCGGAACAAAATTGTATGGTTTAAAGTATCAAAAGCTTTTGATAAATCTGTATACACAGTGTCAACACGAGTACCTGCATCAAGACAAGCTGATACCTCACTCCGGAAATGCAATAAATTAGTCACTGTAGACCTGCCTGGCAAAAATCCATGCTGGCAATCAGCAATCCACGGTTCTATATGATTGAATATTTTTTTATAAATACATTTTTCGAAAATCTTTGCAAAACAATTAATAATGGATATTGGACGGTAGTTTTCAACAGATTGTCTGCTCCCAGCTTTAAAAATGGGAATTACTTTGGCTTGCTTCCACATATCAGGAACGTGGATGTTTTCAGTGCTAGATTGAAAATGAACTCAAGCGGTTCAATAAACAAATCGGAGCAGCCCCTGATGACATACGGTGGAACCAAGTCTGGACCAACAGATCCATTACCTTTCAAGCTCCGTATAGAATTAACTATATCAGCCCTTGAGATAGAATTCAAGTGGAAAGGGGAGTGACCAATTGTGTCATCAAAAACTCCAGCATGATTGTCGCTTCTGTTGAAAACAGATGAGAAATAATCTGCAAACGCCTCTGGAATCTCAGTACCTGCGACAAAAGTATTATTCCATCTCATAAAATTCTCTGACCGCTTACCCTTTCGATTATTATTTATATATGACCAGAAGTTCCTCATGTCACCACCAATACTTGTCTGAACTGAATTTATATAAGCCTGATAAGCTTGAGAAATTTTAAGTTTCAAAGCAGATCTCAATCTTCTAAATTCCTCGTCGTGATAAGCAGAGACTCTCCTCTTTCGGGCACATTTCTCCTTCCGTTTGATGTCTTGAATTATATCCCTAGTATACCACCGAGGGTACCTGCCAATCCGATCACCAGCGGCTCTTCTAGGAACACACAGGTCAAAACATGAGTAAACTATGTTATAGAAAACTTCAGTTGCCTCATTGACTTCTGAACATGAATAGACAGCGGTCCAATCAGCGTCTCTCAGAGATTCATACAAGCGAAGAAAATCAGCTCTCTTGAAAACATATTGAAATTTGTCATTTGATTCATCTCCGTGATCTGTCCTCATGTGAAGCAATGGAAAAGAAATGGAAAGCGTAGGATGATGGTTATCCTCGGGAACCAAACAGTCATCGCATCTTGAAACATTAACATGGAACGAGCTAAAAACTAAATCCAAAGTCCGATTATTACAATTGACAATTCCATTATAAGACTCTAAGCCCATCACCCCCATGAAAAGTCCCAATGCAGCTGCCAGACGAGACCCTCTACTGAAGTCAAAGTTAGAGCCACCTATTTCGGGAATATTCCAATCACCAATGACTATTACATTGCTATTTGAAATTTCATTGAATGATTCGGTCAATTCAAAATATCTAAGATAAGTTTCATAGGAAGTCGATGGTTTAAAATAAACAGCGTTGATGTAGTACGGATCTTTATTATTTAATAAAATCTTAATCCAGATAGATTCAAAAACCGGTGATGAAAATTCTGATAATAATACGGCCTTAAGAGAACTGCGAACAGCAACAAGAGCTCCACCACCCCTCAACTCCTGATCACCAGACCTATCCCTGCGGAAGACAGTGTACCGCTCATCGAACAATTCCTCATTATGAATTCCATCGTACAACCATGTTTCAGTGAGGACAATTGCATCAGCATCACACTCTAAAACCTTCCGGAAAAAGCTTGGAACTTTGGAACGCAGACCTCTAACGTTTTGGTATAAGATATTGAAATCCAGTATTATGAGCAAAAAAAAAACTGAACAAAATGAAATAAAATAAAAAAGAAATATATATATATATGGGAGAAGAATGAAATATGATAGGTGATTACAGTGAAATTTTAAACTGAGGATGATAAAAATTATGTGATGAAGTATTAAGTATTATCTTATTAGTATTTGTTTTAAAGTATAACACTAGCCTGTCCATGGACATTATAATAACATTAGATGAGATTTATCTAACCAACTCCTGATTCAAAGAAGAAGAAAAAAAACAATAATAGTAACTCCAACTATACATGCGATTTGAAACCATGTAAGAATAAAAATTGTGAAAACAGCAGCAATCGATTTAATTTAGAATGAAAATTTGTAATTGTGAGAGTACGGAAGCTTAGATTGTTTATCATTTAATGCCCTATATATATTGCTATTGAACTGCCATTATATTGAACTTTATTATGAGCCTAACTGTATTGCTAACGAAAAGTAAAAGTGACCTATCTTATCTGAATAGGACCGATAAAATGAAATCGAATTCATCAATAAGTGAAAAACAACTTGATAGCAGGAGCATTGATTATAGTATGATTCAGAACGAAAATTATTATCAGAGAACAATCATGAATAAAATTAAATACTTTGCACCTTGTATCTTCATACATTGCATCAGCCAGAAAAAGAATAAACAATCACTACATTAAGAATAACAGCGAATACTGGATGAAAACCGAATAAAAAGTTCGTATATTCACAAGTAACAAACTGGCCGTTTACCTGAAACTGTAAAATAATAATATATCCGTGACTCCAATACAAATGGATTGAAAATTAAAGCTTATTTGAGGAGAGATAATTTAAAGCTTGGGGAAGTTTAAATCATTGTCATTTCTTATCACTGTCGGTGACCTATCATTTTCACTTTTACGGATACGAACACATCCAGTCCGATCAACCCATGCATCTTTGATTACTCCTTTCTTCTTAAGATCACGAGCCATCCCAGAAGTTTTCTCCTCTTAGCAGTGAGACTGCGATTGATGTAGATTGGACCTTGACCTTCAAGACCGTGGACCTGTTGCCTTCTGAGGACGCCTATCTTTCTTCTCAGCTCCATGAACTGATCAGCATCGAGACGTCTCACAAATCTGACGACGATGGCCGCAGGGGGGCCCGGCCGCATACCGCCGCCAGCTGCATCCGCCGCGTGACGTCCTCCCGTACGAATCGGCAATCAATGGCAGGCGTCCACCATACTCGGCGTCACGTTCAAGCCCACCGCTCGTCCCACCCCAGCAATCGTCTCAATCACATCTTCGTCCGCCTTCCCGGGAACACCGTGGATCTCAAGCGTATTCCTTCTGGTATACTGCTCTTGGTCATCGAGACGATCCTCAGTAGACTGCAGTCGCTCACGAACTTCTTTGATTTCAATCCGGAGTGAATCTATGAGCTGCTGCTGCCGATCAATTATCTCGCTCTGCTTACTAATCACACTACTAAGTTCACTCTGCCCATCCTGACCGGTTTTAATTATACTTTTTAACTCCTCTATACTGGCGGAGAACTGCGAGTGACTATTCCTAATTAATTGCTCCAAAGACTCCATTGAGACAGTAGGATCGGTCATATTCGAAGAGTTTGACTCGGGGGTCACGTTAGTTTTAACTTGTGTGCTATCTAACGAGTGTTGTCTCGATGCACGCTGTTGTTTAAGACAACCAGGACAGCACCACGATGAGTTTTTCAAAAATGATAAATCACTTGATTTTATATTAAGACAAGCTATATGAAAATAAAAATTACACTCCTTACAGAAGAGTTTATCAGCTACGTCAGATCGATTAACCGGTTGTTTGCACTTTCCACAGGCACTCATACTATTACGAATTTGGAACAGTTTTATAAGCACAGCTCAAAGTAATAACTTCAAACTGTCATGAATAACTCAATTAATACACAACAACTAACACAACTCAAAGTAATAATTTCAAACTGACATAAAAGCTCACGAATTAACTCAATAGGTTAGAATGCTCAAATCAATAGAATAGTCCATAGACGGATCAGTTTGCTACAGTCTAATCATCGGCGATAAGAGAGCACAAAATCAATACACCTTTCCGTTCGAGCTCCGAACAGATACAACATATTAAAGAATATGTTGCCCTAGTATTGCATGTAGGATCAATTATTGTATGTACTGTGATCAATGTACAGTGTTCTACATGTTCTACGGTACTGTGCAATGTATTACATGTACAGTATCATAGCCACCTCTAATACACATCTGTATTAGAGGTGGCTATGACAGTATTCTGCATGAACTGTTGGTGAGTGCATTCAAACAAGTTTTAGACATTCAAATTTTACAAGTATCCAAGTTCAAGGTCTCTAGAAATTGGTAATTGGCTCGATTACCAATCGATTGTCCTGGCTCGATTTTTAGTCATTCTGTGAATAAGATATTTAAACAAGTTATCACAGAAATCACACCTGATAATTTCAGTAAGCGAATTTCAATAATTAATTTACTTAGGGCCGTTTGCACAGTGACATTTTAAACTGGATCAAATCCGTATCAAGTTTCGTTTGTAATAATGTGGTTCATTTTGAGTTTAAGCCATCAACTGATTGAAATCAGTTTAAGCTTTGACTGTTCAAACGGCCCTAAGTGTAGGTGAATAGACCTAGATTTTATGTCTTATATAAGACTTATAATGATTTTAATTAGTTGATTATAAAACAACCGTAAATTTCAATATTTTCTATTTTAATTGAACGCTTCAGGCTCACTGTTCCTTGAAGCTAGATTCGCAACAACAGCGACAGTGAAAATATAAATTTTATAAGTTTTAATAATAGGATTATTCATACTCACTCGGCCGGGATGAGTAGGAATAGTCCAATTAGAAGTTGTGGGAAACATATTTTCACTGTTCGCTGTCACTGAGTGCGAATTCAGCTTTATACTTCAAGCCGTACCCTAAAGCAGCCTGCACACAGCGACAATAGTAGCTTTAACCAACGGCGGCGGAAACACGCAATTAGAAAAGTCCACAACTCAAATGTATGAATTTCCAATTCTGCGTTCCCACCGACGCTAGTGAAAACTAAAATTCATTTATTTCACATTGAATAATATAAAATTATATGAATGATTGAGAAACAGTCGACAGACTCAGCCCAAAACTGTCTCTTTCCCAAATTGTTATGTAACTTAAATTTAATATTATGGTGAAGCACTGGGAGACTGACCCAAATGCCTGGAATGTAGTCGCCACGCGTGTAGAAATTGGGCGAAGCAGACGATCGCTCAGCACTGGTACCCATGCCATAGCCGTTGTTCTCGCAGACAAAGACGACCGGCAGGTTCCACAGTTTGGCCATGTTGTACACCTCGAACACCTGACCTTGGTTCGACGCTCCGTCGCCGTACAGTGCAAAGCATACCCCGCCGTTGCTCGTGTACTTGTTTGCGAACGCCACTCCTACGCCCAGTGGCACCTACAATACAACATTCACATTGCAATCATTTTGAATGACATAATAATCTTAATAATAATAATAATAATAAAACAAACTCGATAATGTTTACAATATGTTGTTTGTGGTTGAGTTTGGATGTTTGGAATAATTGTAATTCCAAGACGTTTCCAGGTTGAAAATATTGCTGCTCACTCGCTATTGAATGCCAGACTCAAACATTCTGATATACGACAACAACAATGCAAATGCTAGAGTGGGAAAAGATTCATTGACAACTGCCTTGAAATAGATAAGGATACCAAATCTCAAACTAAGCAATTCTGGCTTTCAACTTGAAATGCACTGCAGAACATTTATGACTGAAATTTATACAATTTTCACAAGTTAGTATTGTGATCGAATTTGAAATTCAACAGTCAGACAGATACAAATCAAATAAAAATTTTATTCACAATCCAAACAATTGAGGGTACTGCGAAACCTGTAGGTTTTTCGGCGTATGTCCAGAAACAAAAATGTTAAAGTTGAATAAATTTGGAGCTAGATGCAAATAAAAATGCTAATATATTTGAAGAAATGTTTATAGTATGAGATACATTACATGAAGTCAGACATTCTTCAATAACCAATCTAAAAAAAACAGGCCTAATAAGAAGTTAAATAGTCCATTAAATTAAATTCTAGTTGAATAATAAATAAATGGATCCACATGAAGCGTTTTTTTTGTGCTGGCGGCGGACGATTCAGAGGGACGATTCCTGATAATCAGCCAATCGGAGAGCTACCTGCCCTGCCGACTCGTTCACCGCCAGCGCAAAACGCCTGAAAAAAACGCTTCATTTGTTTACCTAGGAAGTCTATCAATGTGTTAACACTCCCATAAAAAGTAATGACAATATTTTTCTGTGTAGACGACGAGGGCTCGACTGACCTGAGCACCGACGATTCCGTTGCCGCCGTAGAAGTTCCTGGCGTACATGTGCATGGAGCCACCCTTGCCGCGACAACAGCCCGACTTGCGGCCAGTGAGTTCGGCCAGCACGCCCAGTGGGGACACGCCCATCAGGTATGTCCAGCCGTGCACGCGGTACGCCGAAATCGCAGAGTCCTGCGGCCGCATCATCGACTTCATGCCCACTGCTATCGCTTCCTGTTCATCACAATTCCATAATAAATACATTGAGAAAAACAAAGGGTATGATCACATTGTTCATTATAATTCCCATCACTACTTCAATCAATTCATTGTGGAATCCGAATGATAAACCTGTCAAAAAATTGAAGCTTTGATATGATTACATTGAATGCGTATATGTGCAAGTGCACGCTTCGTCATGCATCTTGTTCATCACAATTCCCACCACTATACAATAATTAATACATTGGGAAATCCAAATGATAATACTTTTGAAAAAATTAAAGCAGAGGGTATGATCTCGAGAGACTCGGATAACATATAGTCAAAAATAAAGATAAATTATGTAGGATTGATAAAACATTTTACAACTTGAGACCAGACAGTTCGCTGAGGTATGTTCCGTATTTTGTTCAAGATTCTAAGTTGAGCATAATAAGAAGACAGTTGATGTATATGAGCTCTAGATTTATTAATATAATTTCATTTGATATTTATCAAAGAGTAGATTTGAAGGGAATAGAGGCTTGGTTTAAGGAAAAGCATTTCTTTTCCCTGGGACCTAAATAGTGGTAATAATAGATATTTTATTAAAGCAATCTCTATTTTATTTTTTGTAATTCCTAAGACTAATTTTTCTCTCTCTCTCTCTCTCTCTCAAAATTTGTTATCACGCTTTTCTTTTTTGCAGTGAAGTATTTTTTTCTTGTCATCAACTCGATTTTGTATAGTATCTTGTATTTTGTTTTTAGTTTTTATTTTAAATCGGACTTTTTGCGACTGCCACCAGTGGTCAAAGATTTTTCTTTTGCTGGTGGTACCTGAAACAATTTTTAGTTTTTAGTTCTCGGTAGTTAATTTTATTTTATTCTCTTGTAATAAGTGTTGATTTATTAACCTTGATTTGTTGCATTTTAAAATTCTGGCAATAAAGAATTGAATTGATCACATTGAATGTGTATTATGTGCAAGTGCACGCTTGGTCATGCAAGAGCAAGCACGCAGATGAGAAACAAAATCTGGAAAGATTTTCTTAAAGCAAATTCCATAAGATTTAAGTTCTATATAAATTGAGTTAACTACAGATTAAAGAATTAAAAGTATAAGCATGTTTTTCAAAAGAAATTGAAGAAAAAATTAAATTTAACTCAAGTGTGTGATCACATAGAATGCGTATTTGTGCAAGTGCACGTTTGGTCATGCATGAGAAACTCACACCGAACGTGTGCACTTGCTGGTTGCGTTCAGTGTGAGCAGCAGACAAGTCACTACGAGTGTCGTTGGCTCTTACATGATTTTGGTTTTCGGCTAATGCATGATCTGACGTACACTTGCATATATTGGCTACGCATCCAATGTGATCATAACTACACAAAAATAAGCAACAAAAACAAATGTCGTGATGCTATTTTATTTCATTGTCGAATAAATAAATAAATGAATAGATGAATAAAAGAATGAATTAATAAATAACCTTACACTCTTATTATATGGAGCCACCGAATGGCATCAATTGGAAAGAGTGATTAGCTAATTAAAAACAGTAGCTCTTCAGACGCTGGAGAAAAAAACTAGTTAATCAAGATCAATCTAATTAGTGCCAAGATCACTGCCACTACTGTGACGTGATATAATAGTGATTTCACCCAATTTTATACATTATATACGCGTGACCACTGATTATAGTACAAGGCTTTTGTCTTTTTAAATAATTTTTAAAGAATAATGACATTGAAATTCTCTCAATTGATAATAAAAAGACTTGCTACTACACTTTGGAGATGAATGATGTAATGAGGCTGATAGTAGATAAGAACTGAAAGAGACAATGGAGTCTTGATACAACAACCTGAATATAGGCCTAATACTAATTCCTTGTTACGTATGGTACGAATGTGTACATAATATTTACTGTAAAACCACAGTCAAAGTAGTTCAGCAATTGAAAATGCCCCGATTCAACTATTTTGTTTGCCCCTTGATACACGTTGAATGAGGTTTTGACTGCATCATCAATTCATCAACTTACTTGTCCGGAGTAGAGATGGCAGAATCCTCTGATAATCTTCTCTTTGTACAAATTGCCAGCTGCAGTCTCAATACGTCGGATCATCTGTGTTTGAGTGTACATTTCGATTGCTTCATCAGTCGTGATCGTTGACTTCTGAGATGGACCATTGTCAAGCAAGTGCAGCTTGAATGGCTGAAACCAACATAAAAATCGACATTAATACAATATCACAATATGAAATTGAACAGTCAAATTGATACTGACACACATAGAACATGTCATCATTGTTTAATTTTAAAAGCTGAAGGTATTATTATCGATCAATTGTAATTTTATTAATCAAGCGTATTTTCATTACGGTTTATGGATGACTTTGAAAATTAGTGTAGCGGAAGATGAACAGAATAATGATGATTTTCGAGAAGTATTGAGTTGTTGAGTAATGATACCGGTATTTTAAAAGTATTGTGTTGTTTGATATAAAAAATTGGAACCGCAAAGTTGCACTGCTAAACTACACATTCAATCCTATATTATTATCAATCCCAAGATGCGGATTTTACAATTTACACTTCTTTGTCGTTTACTAGGCATAACACTTCTAGATACATAATTGCTATAATATGTAGATTATTGTCATTGATCAGTAAAAGAAATCAATTACCTTTGACTCAAAAGTCGCTTCGGTAGCATAATCATTCTTGATCAAAGATCTCAAGCAAGACCATACACTTTTCTGAAAAAAGAATAAATGTATTATTAAACTATGAAAAGAACGCAGAAGCAATGGCAAGAAATCGCATAGTAAACACAAAACAGAAATAGAACAATGCACTTCAAGTCGCTTTCTCACCTATTCCAGACAATGCATCCTACAGACATTGGAGGGGTATAATCACACATTGCAGACGGGCGAAAGACATATTCAACTTCAGTTCGTTTTGGGAGGAAGTTTAAATAAATATTCAAATCCTGGCATTACTCCTGTACGCCAAAAGATTCATCAGGCATCCTTCACCATGAGAGAGCTGATGCATGCTTATAGAACATGAAGTATTTCAAATTAATATCGACATACCCAGTTGTAAAGTTTTTTAAGTGAAAGTTGTTTCATTGCATCGGCAATTAAGATGTTCAATGAATTGCCCTCTTCTCATCAGGCCGATCGGTTCAGTATTTTTATGGATGAAATAACAAGGTGGCTTATTGAAAAGGGCTACAACAATGTGAGTGAGCTTCTAAATGACAACTCAAGTAAACTTGATGGTTTCTTGATCCATTCCGAGCTGCT
This sequence comes from Nilaparvata lugens, assembly GCF_014356525.2. NCBI lineage: Eukaryota > Metazoa > Arthropoda > Insecta > Hemiptera > Delphacidae > Nilaparvata > Nilaparvata lugens. The sequence continues at coordinate 77,261,906 of NC_052505.1, read as the reverse complement.
TTGTATTAACACACTTTTTTATGTATTTGAACACGACATGCAGTCAATTATTGAGTAAATAATTAAAAACTTTTACTTACTGACTGAAGTACTTTCGATCGTCTAGCGATCATTTTCAACAGTCTGTTCAACAGACATGCAGACAACAGACTTATAACAGACTGTTGAAAATGATCACTAGACGATCGAAAGTACTTCAGTCAGTAAGTAAAAGTTTTTAATTATTTAGCTGAAGTAAAAGCTAAAGAAGTTTAAATGACAACTGAAGTAAACTTGATGGTTTCTTGATCCATTCCGAGCTGCTTTGTATTAACACACTTTTTTATGTATTTGAACATGACATGCAGTCAATTATTGAGTAAATAATTAAAAACTTTTACTTACTGACTGAAGTACTCAACAGTATTTTCAACAGTCTGTTGAAAATGATCGCTAGACGATCGAAAGTACTTCAGTCAGTAAGTAAAAGTTTTCAATTATTTACTTAATAATTGACTGCATGTCGTGTTCAAATACATAAAAAGTGTGTTAAGTAAACTATCCTTCACTCCTACTCATGCCAATCAAATTGCAAGATTTTATTGTATTGTTGATAATTGGTAAAGCAAAAGCATGATTATTATTTAGTGTTCATGTGTTATGACAGGATTCATCAAAAGAGGCTTCCTATACTAGGTTGAACAGTACTTATAATAGCTATCCATCAGCAGAATGGATAGCTCGGACATCGCTAAGCACATTGAAACAGAAACTAAATGATAGGCAATTCTACTCATTTGCTGAGCAACAAGATGAGCCCATCTTCTCAGGCGGTATTACCTCCGCGACTGGCCAAATTGGATACCAACCTACTAGAGTTCGTGACAATGTCTATCTGGAATCTCCAGTCTCTGACAACATCAAGTATCAGAATGTATTTATACCGTGATGAGGATAAAGGGCTCATACTTAATCTTTCCATGGGCCTTGTAACTTTTATTACCGGTACAGTTTCTGATTATTGGTAAAAACATGGTTTCACTTCAGAGCCAATTGTATGATTTGAAAAGACGGTACGATATCATCACAATATGGGGCGACACAAGAGGCGTTTTATCAGACAAGTCTGCACAGCATTGGAGATCATCTGGTTATGTAGTGTTGTGCTGACTTGTCTGAAACAACGTCTTGAGAGTTCCTGCTTTACCAAGTAGGAATGTTTGTCTGACGTTATCAAAATTCATCCGCAACAAAAGAAAATAATTATCCTGTAGACCCTTATGCCTATATCATTCTTTAAATATAGTCGATTATTCATAATATTTTAATTAAATCAATAAGTTATATACTTGACAAAGTTTGTCAACGATTTAATTTGATTACCTATTGGATCCGTGTTAATACTAGGATTAGAATATAAATCTCAAAAATAAATTCTCACCTGCGCTGCACCTTGACTTAGTACCAATTTGTTACACCTGCTGAACATCTTTGAAAATTATTTCAACCCCTGAGATATTTGAAATGACTGCAAATATCAAATGGAGGGCAAATAGAGGTTAGATTCCAATGTTCATTTTTTGGGGGCCAACCAACAGACCCAATTTATCTTTCACCCAAACAACCATTTTACCCAATATTTTGGAATCGTGAAAAATACGTGAAACCATTTCACCCAACCAACACTTCATCCAACAATACACAGTGGATGAATGTGTGGATGTCTTGAGGGAAGAAAATTTCATATCATCGAATAATTAATTCAAAATAAAAATTTCCTTCAAATCAACTGAAATTAATCGATTTCTTCCAGGGGGTGCTCCTGAAAGCAGTGCTTTTCTTTGACGTCTCCTCCTTGCACTATTGTACTTTCTATGTTTATTATTGATTGTGACGATTCAATGTTGTGAAGCTTGTTGTCTTTTATATGCAACTACTTGGATAAATGAAAGTTGATTTGATCCAATACAATAGCCTTTATATCCAAATGGCACCGCGGAATTGGAAATATCTGGATATATTCAAGTGGTGGATTCCAGTCTGTTACTCCATGAACGAAGCCGCTAGAATGCAGCACAGTATAGTGAGGTCCACGTTATAATGACAGTAGATGAAGATAGAAGAATAGCGATGCCAATTCTCTGCATTAATTGATCATATTTCTACACTGTCAAAAACATAATTGGCATCGTTGTGGACCTATAAAAGGATAGTACCACTGGCTATGTCGAATGATAGACAAGGATAGCAAAACCGAAGTTGACAAATACTGTTATTGTAACATGGACCTCACTATAGTTCGATGAAGTGGTCGTATTAAGTGGGTTGTTGCACAGAGAAGAGATTCTCTGTGGTTGTTGTTTGTATAATATACATTCATACAAGTAGTTCTGTGAACAGTAGACCTCACGCTCAATTAGTTACATTGCCTTGTTGTTATGTTTTCTCAAAAATTAATAAATAATTCATCAATTTGAAATGTCTAGAAAAAATCCTAGAGCTTTCTGTCCTATCGTACCGTGACGTGTCGTCCCTGTTAGTGTCGTACCGTGAGTGTGAGCGCTGTTATCAGGTCTGGCTGCAACTGTATACAACATTGATGGAAAGATACATTTTCAAGATGTTTGATGTTTTTGAATGGGTAGTATTATAGTCCACTAGACAGCTGATTTATGATGAATTATTCTATAGTCTGATTTTTACTCTAATATTGGCATATGAAGGAGGCTCCTTTTTCCTTTTATATTATCCTTGAAATGCAAAATTTCCAAAACCTTGTATATACGTTGATGTGCAATTTAAAAAGGAACATACCTGTCAAATTTCATGAAATTCTATTACCACGTTTCGCCGTAAATGCGCAACATATAAACATTTAAACATGAAGACAAATGCCAAACCGTCGACTTGAATCTTAGACCTCACTTCGCTCCATCACGGAATAAGCATACCAGTGCTTCTTTCCTCTGTGGCTCCGTCAATTATAAAGGTTCGTACCCACTAGAACGTACCAGACACGGACCGTGTCAGACCATGCCAGGCACGTAAATAACAACTATGCCCACTACAACGGATCAACAGCGTTCTATGCCAGTACATTACGCGTATGATACGCGTATGATGCCCGGTCAGAAGTTGTTGGGAACGCGTCAGTTAGCAAGAGAATGTAGCGGTGAACTGGTTACCAACGCGGTGCATGCGCGGTTACAACGGGGTTTGCAGGCGTCACGTGCATTGCAAGGAGCGTTCCGTCACAGACAAAATATACTGGCCGACAAATGTTGACCTGGACGTGCATGGCACGCTCCGTGCTTGGCCGGTGACGGAACGGTCTAATGGGTGTATTACATATCAAATGATGCAAAGAATATTTTTTTGCATGTGTCGGTACGGGCACGGTCATGGTATCATACCATGAAAAAGAAAAAATCATACCAAGAAAAAAATATTCTTTGCATCATTTGATATGTAATACACCCATTAGACCGTTCCGTCACCGGCCAAGCACGGACCTTGCCATGCACGTCCAGGTCAACATTTGTCGGCCAGTATATTTTGTCTGTGACGGAACGCTCCTTGCATGGCACGTGACGCCTGCAAACCCCGTTGTAACCGCGTATGCACCGCGTTGGTAACCAGTTCACCGCTACATTCTCTTGCTAACTGATGCGTTCCCAACAACTTCTGACCGGGCATCATACGCGTATCATACGCGTACCATACGCGTACCATACGCGTAATGTACTGGCATAGAACGCTGTTGATCCGTTGTAGTGGGCATAGTTGTTATTTTACGTGCCTGGCATGGTCTGACACGGTCAGTGTCTGGTACGTTCTAGTGGGTTCGAACCTTAAAGGCTATTGGATGAAGTGGTTTCACGTCTTTTTCACGACTCCGAAATATTGGGTGAAATTGTAGATTGGGTGAAAAATAAGAGTTATTTGGTAGCTTGGACAAGTTCTATAACTCGGGCCCACGAAGGTTGGTAGCCACCCGCATAACCCAGAGCACAGATGAAAGAAACACTTGTTGAAAACACTTTATGCTTCTTCCGTGCCCAGAGGGAAGCCACAAACTCGACGACAAACTGGGTCGATACACATTTTACACCAACGACAAACTGGGCTAACGACAAATGCGGTCAGCGACAGAGTGGGTAACATTACTCAGCAGACCGCATTTGTCGTATCAAAAGGCGACAAATGCGGTTGTTTTTCATTCCTGCACTAGTCCTCCCGACAATAAAATCCCGATTGATAAAATGATCAACTTTGTCATCGCCCCAGTTGGGAACCATACCCACCCCAGATGGTGAGCACTTTTTCATATCAGGATATGAAAAATCATCATCATTCAACAAATACTAATCTATAATTATTATTCAACGAAAATCCTAAATAAATGCTGCGAATCACCCCGAAGACCTCTGCTACTGCAGACATTGACAACAGGGTTTACAGCTAGATGGAATAGTATTCGTTGACCGATGACGTCAAATCTAGACGTAGCATAAACTACCCTGATATGAAAAAGTGCTCACCAATCCAGATGGATACCAACTGACCCAACTCCTATTTGTCCCAATCTATCAGCTGATGAAATTTTGTCACCCAGTATTTTTTTAGATCGGCGCCATCTTGAATCGAGAGTTTGAGTACTTTCAGTTCTAGAAGGCTTTGGTTTTGGTCTTACTTATTTTAGGTTATGTTGATGTGATTTCAACGGTCAACCATTACTTGATTCATTCATTGGTACCATAATCATTGATCTTTCTCATGTAATAATGCATCATAACATTTGATGTACTATTAAATCATTATTCAAGAGTATACAATTTCTTGGTTTATAAACAATATGGGAGACCGCCCTTCATCATCGTTTTCTGGTAATATAAAGTACATTTTAATCATTCATAGTTCTTGATTTAGTTGTGTTTTTTGGCTCTATTCTTTCAAATTATAACATATTATTGCCAGTTACATATGACTGGAAAAGAGCAGCAGGCTCAGTCCAAAACTGCTCTTTTCCAAAAAGATTGGTTAAATTTCATAACAGATTATTTTCTGTAATAGACTCCCTGAAATACTGGCGTAGAAGTTTTATTTAATGAAATTGTCATTGGTCTTACATAACAAGTATGAACTGTATGTTCCTGGTTTCTGATGAATATTTGCATTACATAATATCAGGTTGTACATCACAATCACACCCCGTGGTATTTCAAGAGTACCGGTAGTAGTCCTAAAGGTGAGCAAGAGGACAACGAGCTCGTTTACTTCTTGAACCCACGGTAGTAGAATTGGATCCAGAGGGTCTGTGGGGTATCTGGAGATTCCTGTAGAGCAGGGGAGTTGATCCAAAGGCTCTACTGGATTTTCAAGCCCTTCTTGTGTGGTGGAAATGTTGGAATGGTTCCCATTCATTCAATTGAAGGTTGTGGCTATTGATTGATAGATCTACTGTCTTTTATATAGGGGAGAGTGGGGGAATAAGAGACAATGGTAATAAGATACTTTTGATTTAATTTTATGTATGTGTTTAAAATTATGAATAAATTCACATAGTTACCTTGAACCTTTCTAAATATCATATAAAACTTTCAAATGATTCAAAAACGTTTTTATATGAAAATCTATACTTCAAGTAGACCCTTGCAAAAACTTTACCTACCCAAAGTCATGTGTTTGAGGAAATTTTTATTTTTCTGAACTTTACTACTAAAGCTGCGTTTACACCAAAGTTATTAACAAGATGTTTATTTTTCCGTCCTTATAGATTCTATTAGATTGAACGGAACTTGACAAACACATATGTTCATCATGTGTATGATGAGTTATGTTCAATCTAATAGAATCTATAGGGATTAAGTTATTAAAGGCGTAGGTAGTGGTCATTTAAAATTAATGTTTAGTCTCACAAACGGTGAAGTAGCTCAAAGGAATGATTCCATTGTGTTTCAAAAACTTAGGTTTGACTTCAAAAAACCCTAACTTTACTAATCTCGAATATCTGTAACTGAGAAATGAAGATTCGTTTTTTTCAAATCAAATCAAATTCTTTTATTGCTGTAACATTTTTTCAAAATGCATAACAAAGTCAAACCATATATAAAACAGTCATAAGATCACAGATTATCGTGTAAAGATTCATGCTTCAAGTCCAAAAAACAAAATACAACTGTTATTAAAAACGAAAATACAACAAGCAGAAAATAAAACTAAAGTCTTGTGGAGAACGATAAATGAAAAAAGGAAAAAAATCGAAAATGTTAGAAATGAGAACCTCTACTTAACTGTGCAAGATCAAAAAAATCAAAGATACCTATCAAACTGGCAACATTTTAAACGCAGGCTTCACGCAGCCAATAACAAAATTGAGTGGACATGATAATACTCCCGAAAATTTGGAATTGACAGAGAATACTCAAACATTCAACCACTTTTATGCTGTTACTGACACAGGATTATCAAAGATTCTTAGAAAACCAATACTATACAACATTTCAGGCCACGACGAAATTACAGGGAAAATCTTAAGGTACTGTAAGGATAAAATTAGAGACCCACTGTTGGACATAGTGAACACATCATTTGAACAAGCAGTCTTTCCACAAAGTAAAGATAGCCAAGATCCACACCAAATTTGAAACAGATGACCATACTGATCCAAAAAAACTACAGACCCATAGCAAATCTTCTCATTGTATCCAAGATTATAGAGCGGGAGGCATACAGTCAATTGATTGCATATCTGGAGACGAATGGGTTGTTGTCTACGAGCCAGCATGGATTCCGAAAAAATCACAGTACAGCTACAGCAATTCCCAAACTCTTTGATGAGGTGTCTAAAAAATGCAAGGATAAAAAATTTGCCTCAGGACTACTTATCAATCTCCGGAAAGCATTTGATTTACTTGATTGAAACATACTCAAAACAAAACGAAGAAAAATGAGAATTTAAGGCAGAGCACTTGAGTGGATTGAAGTCTACCTCCAACATAGAAAACAATATGTCGAGCTGGGTTTCCAAAGCAAAATCAAATAATCACTTTCAAGTCAACAGCACGCTCCGTCAAAATGGGAGTACCACAAGGGTCAATCCTGAGACCGCTGCACTTTCTTATATACATAAATGATTTTCCGGATAAATTACAAGAAAACAAGAAGTACATCTTATTTGCAGACGACACAACTATACTACTTCCCACAAACAAAGGAAAAAGGAAAAACAATATAGTCGATTCAACTCTTACTGAAGCTACCTTGATATGCAATAGAATGAAACTGACCATAAATAATGAGAAGACAGTACACATAAACTTTACCCCAATAAACCAAACCCAGGATGAAGCACAGAATAGTAATATACAAACAATGGAAAGTAATATGTTCCGTGGTGTAATTATCGACAGTTATTTGCCCTGGAGGCAACACATGGAGTATTTATGTAAAAAACTCTTCTCTGCAACATACGTCATCCGCAGAATCAGAAACATTGCTAATGAGAAGACAGGATTGATCGCATATCACTCATTACTTATGTCACACCTAAGATATGGCATCGTCGCCTGGGGATCATCAGCACGGGGAAATCTTGAGAGAGTATTAAAGATACAAAAGAGGGAAGTGCGAATCTTACTAAGAGCAAACTACATAGAACACTGTAAACCTCTCTTCAAGTGGACAAGTTAGTATCCTCATAGTAATCTCGATATACATCCTGGAATTCATCATCCTGGTAGTAAACCGAAGTCCGGCTTCAAGACGAGATAAGCACAGTTACAGAACACGCAACATTGATGACATAAACCTCCCTCAGCATAGACTTGAAAAGTATAGTGACTCTCCAGCCTATTCGGGGGCATACCTTTTTAACCTGCTCCCCAGCAACATAGAATTCATAGTGAACAGCAACACCTTTATAGCCTAACTAAAACAATACCTGATGAACAGGCCATATTAAAGCATCACAGAATTCATTGATGACCACACTTTCTCACACCTTAAATAAAGGTGAACACCGACACCCCACGATGGGACGAAGAGGACGGTCAAGCAGACTGCGGAGAAGTCAAAAGAAGTAACAAGTAACAATGTGATTTGTGTGCTGCCAGGATGATATTATATTTCGTGGAGCTCTAATGCCTCCCCTACTGGAGTTAATTGTTTCTCATTCTTTTGAAAGTATGTCGGCAACTGTGTTTTTTACTTTTCCAGGTCTGAATGTCATGTGATATTTTTACCCGCTAGTTTTCACCGCATTATTTTCTTATTTTGAATTTCACCAGCTGCTTTTACCATCAAACATGAAGGCAACTGATTTCTGCTCAGTTATAAGGGTGAAGTGTACCAAAAAGATTATGCCTCCATTTTCGTAAGGACTCGAAAATGAAATAGGCATCTTTTTCAATGACCACATTGACCTTTCCTACTCTAGATTGGCTAAGCTGCACACTTGCTACCCAATGTGCACATTGAAACTTTCAATAGAGTTCCACTGCAGGTGCGAGAGCTGGATGAAAAAGTGCTCAAGAAAGTGGTTTGAGAGAGACTGATTAACCTCCCTATCTATTCTTTGAATGAGGATGAGATTTTCAGTCTCTTTGATCTGTCATCTTTAGATGAGTGTGAATATTTGAATTTTTTTGTTTTCATCCAACGACAGTGTCTATCCGGTATATACACTGGTCATAGACGGAAGAAAAATTGAATTGAATGATTAGTGAAGCTGTTCTGATTGATTTAGACGTCCAGAAAAGAAGGCAACAGAACGATTATTCTGTGAAAGTGTAGCTGCAATAATTGTGAATTCTGAGGCATCTGTTTTAACAGTGAATGGTTTGCTGTAGTCTATTGATGTATTTGATGCATTTTCTATTTCTTGTTTTAAGTTATAGGAAGCCTTTATTGATTCATCAGAAAGTGGATAAGTAGGTTCGATAAAAGCTAAGAGTTAGTACTTTATCTGAGTATTTTGAATAGTGAGCAAACAATCCTCAACACCTTTGAAGCGAGGCTGTGTCATCAGGTGGTAGTAGTGATTGCAAAGGTTTTAGACGTTCAGGGTCTGTTAGATTACCGTGGATATGGTGTATCCCACTAACTTGATCTCTGTTAATGAATATCTGCTCTTTTCATCATTCATAGTAATAGAGTACTTTGGATCCAGAAATATTTTCAAATTATTATCATGTTGTTCTTGACTATTCAAACCCACAGTAACATCATCTAAATAACAGAATGTATCTTCCAGCTTTTATTATGCTGTTAAGTATCCGTGAAAAAGGAGCCACTCGATTGGTAACACAAAAGTTCTTCTTGTGAACTGATAAATTGGGCCTGATACTTCAAACTCTATCTAAGGCTCTATCTTTCTTCGGTATAGGGATCTGGTGATATGCACTTCTCAGGCCAATAGAACTGAAGACTTTGTATGATGCTACATTGTTGATAATTCGGGGGAAGGGGTATGCATCCAGATGCGTGTATCTATTAATTGTTCCAGAGTAGTTAACTATCATCCTTTTCTTGTGATTGGCGGTTTGAGTTACAATTACTTGTGCTCTCCAAGGAGATTTACTCGGCTCGATAATTCCTTCTTCGAATGATGGTTTAGTTTCGGAATTTTGTGTTAATGTTGCACCAATTGCAAAATCTGATGCATCTGTCTCAATTATGAATGGTACATTTTCATCAACAAAGAGCAGTACCGCGGAAGCAATTTCATTTTTCAACAATTCCAAAGTTTCCATCTGATCTTGAGATAGAGGGAATTTCTGTATGTGGACAAGGGGGTGAATCTTTTGAGAAAAGTTTTTAATCCATCGGGAGTAATGAGCCAGTAATCCCATGAGTCGTTTCATTTCTTTAGCATTTCTTGGGGTGGAAAGTTCATGAGTGGTGCAAGGCGTTCTGGGTCAGGTTTAATTTCTCCATGTTTTATCTCATACCCAAGGAACTTCAATGATTTTTTTGAAAATTTACATTTTTCTTCATTTATAATCAAGCCATACAATTCAATTACTTGTTGAAATTTCTTAAGATTTCTGTCATGTTCTTCTTGATCTGAACCGCAAATGACAACATCATCCAAATAGGCAAAGCAGTCGTTCAAATTCTCTCTTTCTATAAGTCCGTTTATTGTACGTTGGAAGGCAGCTACTCCATTGGTTACTCCGAATGGTATTCGTTTGAACTGATAAAGTTTTCGGCCTACTTCAAAGGCAGTGTAATGTCGTTCATTCTCAAGAATCGGTATTTGATGGTAAGCTGACTTGAAATCTACAGTACTAAAAAAGTTGTACTTGGCAATTGTGTTTACAAGATCTTCAATCAATGGGAGAGGGTATGCGTCTAAAATTTGTGAATTTACCTTTTTTGTCGTCTGAGTGGTGTCGTCGAGACATCATGTTTATTGGTTTTACATCTCCAGTCAAATGTGTAGAATGTTGAGCTGGTTAAACCATAGCAGCAGTCAATCCACAAACCGTTAGGGTATTCTTTATTGCACCGAACTTGATACTGTGACTTGAGTGTAATGAAAGAATTATGACCAATAATTACATCAGCACCACAAAGTTCATACATGATTTGGAGGTCAACATAAGAATATCATTCAATTCAATATGTTCTCAACATTTTCTTCACATTGTAAAGATGTAGACGCCATCATAACCACTCCATCAAAGTACGGTAGACTTTCAGATTAAAATCTCTAGCTAAAAAAGCGTTTATAAAAATTAATAAATAACATTTTATCGCCAAGGAACAAGGAAGTCATAAGCAATGTCAATACATATCACAGAGTTATCATAAAACATACAATAAAACAAAAAACATGCAGTACATTAATACCTGAATACGATCCAAATGTGTTTGAAGTTCAATTGTTGGTAAATTCACCCAAGTGATATATTAAACAATCGAGATAAACCAAGTTTCAAGTATTTATGTTATACAGGTTTTGACATACTTTGCTTGTTCAGTGAATATGAACTCTGCTTCTGCCTTATTCACAGTGGATCCTCTTTTCTTTGCAGTAACATAGTCCTCTTTTCTCGAATAGTTTTTATATATTAAAAAATTTCTGTCGCTCATTTGTTGTTGAAGTTTCTCAAACATTCCTATTATTTATTTTCTAGCTCAATTTTCAAAATTGAAAAAATCAGATCACTATGAAAGTATCGAAGAAGCGGCAGCCAGGGCTGAGGAGGAACACTTTGGATTAGTGATACCGGCAACAGAAGATATGCCAAATCCTTCTACAAATTCTGATCAACCAGTTGCCGGTGCATCTGCTACTAACAAGCCTACTTCAAAAGCCATCTCCGCTAACTGTGTGTTGGTCAGTCCAAAGCAGGTAAATCTTCAACTAACTTGAATTATTTTTACTAGAATAATTATTTTTTGATAAGAATCATGTGTTCAATGATTGGAGACTTGTTTGATGAAACATGTGAAATTAAGAATCAAGAATGTAGTTTTAGCTTCTTTCTGAAAGGAGAGTTGGGTTTACAGTAAAATGAAAAAAAACACGTTCTATAGTGAGGTCCACGTTATAATGGCAGTGAAGAAAGATAGGAGAAAAACGTTGCCAAGTCTCTCCATTTTGCCACTGACTGTACACAGCTGTTGCTCAATTCATCCCATTAAATTTAATCTAATAATAATTATCATTTCCTTGATGAAATAATCAATTTAATGTCAAATTGATCAAGAAAATATATTTGATTCAAAAATTTGTTTTCATGACTGAGATCAAATTTTTATTTCTATACAAACCTGAAATGGCGGCTAATTTAAAAAGCTGTGATACAACAATCTGAATTTCAAAACAACAGAAATTGAGTTATTTGGTAGGGGAAAACAACTATGAATACAAGAAATGAACAGAATAACTAGAACTTTAATGAGTCTCTAACATATTTACATTTGAACAAAACAAGATTAATTTGATTATAAAACAATATTTGATATGAATTAATGGGGAAAACACTCGCTTGCTGCTAATGAGGATTCAATGTTTGTGGTTATGGAAAATTTAAGAACAATGATTCAGTAGTCACCTACCTTTTTGAAATAGCTTCCCACTTTGGCATCCACTGGTATTTCGCGACTTTAGTATTTAAAAAAAAAAAACAAATATTAACTGAACCAATGAATAGGCTCAGAACCCGTTTCCCCCAACAATACAATTATTTTTATACTGCCCGAGCTGTGACAGAATAATTGAACTATTAAACGAACCGAAATCTAGCCTTTTTTACTGGATCAGCCGGACTTAACTCTCAGTCCTATCGAACGAGCTCACACACACTCTGACCAAAAGTGAAATTTTGGGTATTAAATATAACTCAGTCAATGCCAAATATGAAAGCCATTTCAAGTACATATTTTTATCTGTCGCACAAGCGGCACGTTTGTTATTAAAAACAAAAGAGAAGCAACATTAATTTTGACAACAAATGAAATAAACAATCTTTCTGTCGATGACAAAAATTGTTCAAGGACAAAACACTGTTCATTAAACTTTTACAATTGAAAACTCTAAAATCCTGATCAATATGAGATAAATATATGATACATATATATGTCCCATATGACCAGGTGACAGTATTCTATTCAAATTTCCTTTAAAAATAATAGAAAAATAGAAATCCTATTTAAAAATAAGTAATTTCAATGGATTAATTCTGAAATAGCTTTTCAATATTATTTATACCGGTACGAGTAGGTCTAACCTGTACGGGTAGGCTAACTTAAGCATGGATGAAGTCTAGGAAGGTCAGTTATCAACTTTTAAAATGTCATTTCAAGTATTTTAATTTGTGTTTTTTATAAGGTAATGTTTAAAAATTATTTCATTGTTTCAAAAATACATTTTAAATCAATTATACGACTTGTGTACTCAAGTATTTTGATAGAATGAAGAAAAAAATGGCGGCTGAGAATATGGTTTGTTCAGTTTTGTACAGTCACTGTCAAAAGTAAATATAAAATTTTCTGGCAAATAGACAACATTGCAAAGAGAGAGAGATAGTGTTATCTGTTTTGTTGTATGATAGCAACAGTATTGTCAATCGTACACTGCCAATATAATGTGGACCTCACTATAGTATATAGCCTGTACCTTTACTACCTATTTATAATTTTCTCTCGTGCTTACCTTATTTATCATGCCTAAATTTTACCGATAATGATCGCTGAGAATGTTACATTATTGCTAACACATGATTTCAAATAAATAATTACAAATGTGTTTGTGTACTAGCAAACATCGCTGGTTTGGAATGACAAACACTTTCTAATAGCCTGTACCTTTACTACCTATTTATAATTTTCTCTCGTGCTTACGTTATTTATCATGCCTAAATTTTACCGATAATAATCGCTGAGAATGTTACATTATTGCTAACACATGATTTCAAGTGAATTACAAATGTGTTTGTGTACTAGCAAACATCGCTAGTTTGGAATGACAAACACTTTCCATAATGTTTTTCTTTAAAATAATTCCGCCTTCAAACCCTTCAGCGGCATTGAAGGCTCAACTTTTTCAGTGATGGCTTTCAATGAATATGCATAGAATAGCCTACAAAATCTATAGTACATAAGGCTTCATTTCTGGCCTGTTTCTTCACAAAAATATAAAAATTCTATTAGAGGTTAGCAAATTTTTGTTCAGAATACTCACTGTCAGTACACTTATTGTAATTCTAGAGGGTCAAAAAATGTTGTAGCACTTATAAAATCAAATTTCAAGTATTTTTTTTTTTTTGTTTCAGAAAGGCAATCCTCTATTGAAAAGCATCACAAACGTTCCTTGGCAGTTTGAAGAAAGCCTCGTTCCCGATTATGTGATGGGCCGTACCACTTGTGCTCTGTTCCTGTCGCTCAGATACCACACACTCAAACCAGACTACATAGCCGAGAGGTTGAAGCTGCTTGGCAAAATGTATGATCTCAGAGTGCTGCTCGTTCAGGTGAGAAAGTTGTTAATCAGAATGTCGAACAATTGGCTAAACTGTGTTGTATCGAAATGTAGAACTAAAGATTGTGGGAAAATATTTCAAACACTGCCATAGATTGAACAGAGAAGTTTAATACAAATATATATTAACAGATAAAACTTGGAAATGATTAGCAAAAACTTTTGGCTGAAGTGGGTTCGACAATAGAACACGTCAGATACGTTCCTAGCATTAATGAGTCATTCATTGTGATCAAAAGTATAGTTTTCTTCCAAATTTGGAGAATTAGTTCAAAACTGAAGAATGTACAGAACCCAAAACATTACTTGCTTTCAGTATTTTACTGCGTTGTGCTTGGTGTAGAGATCTCTCTTCTCATCAATGACAACCTTCAAATTTTTATTTTTCTCCCAAGCTAGTTAATCCTTGCTGTGGTACTTTTTGGTTATTAGGTTCTACTTTCTTAATTTGTGAGTCACGTTTTAAAAAATGATTATGATATCACTGAAGATATGGTTCACCCCTAATCCTTTTGAGAATGTTGACTACATGATGATTTATTGATACACAATTTGTTAATATAGAACCCTAACACACACACGTAGGCCTAACTATATTTGTAAATAAAATCGATTAATTGTACACAATCAATTGAAATGATTAGGGGAGGACCATCAAGACCCAAAACTTCTCTCCTGAATTATCATGTACTATCATATTTTATCAACAGTTGAATTGTGTTGATAAATATGCTAATTGTATACATTCGTTCATGACAAAATAAGATAGAAAACCTTTTACCTGTCAGATACCACCACATTGATTTATTTAATACTCTTTATTTAATGTCAGTCTATTCTGAGTCTATTAGTTCAAGAGCATTCTTCATCAATACTTAAAAACATTGTATCCTACAAGCTAAAGCCTAGTTGAAAATCGAATTTATGATAATGTTTTGTGTGTCCAGGTTGACCAGAAAGATCCACATCACTCGCTGAAGCATCTGACGAGAATCTGTCTGCTGGCTGACCTGACACTGATGCTGGCCTGGAGTGCCGAGGAGGCCGGCCGCATCATTGAAACCTACAAGATATTCGAGCATAAGCCGGCCGATGCCTTGATGGCCCGGAAAGAGAGCGGACCCCGACAAAAGGTGATTGCAAGCGTGTCATTCAAATATCTTCAAGGACAGCAACATTTATTGCTGTCCTTCAACCTTATTTATTCTTCTTTTTATTTTATATTTTTTCACGTATATACCTAAAGAAAGCAGACATTAAATTATCATTCATTCCTGAAGAAATTCAATGAGGAAGAGCAACAGCGTAGAGCAAGCGTACAGCGGAAGAGCGTACAGCAAGTCGAGAAAGTAGAGGAGCACTAGATAATACTAGATATACCTTGAGAAAGCAGACATTAAATTACCATTCATGCCTGAAGAAATTCAATGAGGAAGAGCAACAGCGTAGAGCAAGCGTACAGCGGAAGAGCGTACAGCAAGTAGAGAAAGTAGAGGAGCACTAGATAACACTAGATATACCTTGAGAAAGCATATGTTTAATTACTATAAGCCTGAAGAAATTCAACCAGAAAGAGAATAGCAATTAGAGGAAGGAGAGGAGATTAAAGGGAAATATCAGAAGGGATATTTGAAAATTATATACGAGCAAGATAATAACAAAGTAGCTTTACCAAAACGTTGATGTCAGAAAATCATATGAAAGTTTTTTGGCTCTCAGATCGAATTGATTGATTTTTTTTTTTGTGATGGGAGTCTGATAATAATATAAAAAGTACTCTACTTTCTCTCTCTTCCTTATAAATAATATGGATGAAATACCGTTGAAAATGTTGATGTTAAATGTTAAAATACAATTCAGTAGCACGAATAACGTGATTCTATTTGAATAGTCTATGTCAACAGTAGACTTTTGTTATTTCAATATTGTAATGTTTTTGGCTAGTTTCAATAGAAATCTGTTTCTTCTCTACGGTGTTTCTAATTAATTTCATCCTTCAATCATCAAGAAGAGAAAATTCTTCATTGCCTAACCAATTTGGTTGGCAATAGCCGGCTATATTTTAACAGTAGCCTAATTAATTTCACGAGAACCAACTAGAAAAGGCCTTTTTGATAAGAAGGCTTCTCTGATTGGTTCTTATGGAATTAATCATGATTAAAACTTATCCGGCTTTTGTGCAACAGGCAATTGGAGTGTTATTTATTGGTTGATGGTAAAATAACACATATACACCATGTCCTACGAAGAGGTTTACACGTTTAATTTTATATTACATTCATGCATCGACCTTTTTTTAGTTTACACACAGTTTACAGAGTAGGTTCTTGAAGTATTCTGGGGAAATTTCAGATCCCTAACCTTCGTAAAAACAGAATGGCGGCATATTGAATATTTTAATGGATTGGTAAAGTTTTAAATATGCAGCCATTTTGTTTCTACGTTTCTCCATGTAAATTTTATACAATTTACAAACTAGGTTCTACGTTTCTTCAAGTAAAACAGAATGGCGGCATATTGAATATTTTAATGGATTGGTAAAGTTTTAAATATGCAGCCATTTTGTTTCTACGTTTCTTCATGTAAATTTTATACAATTTACAAACTAGGTTCTAAAAATATTCTTGGAAAATATCAACTTCCTAACCTTCGTAGAAAAAAAATGGCGGCATATTGAATATTTTGATAGATTGGTAAAATTTTAAATATGCCACCATTTTGTTTTCTCAAAGGTTAGGGAGCTGAAATTTTCCCAGAATATTTTTAGAACCTACTTTGTAAACTGTATGCAATCAGAAAAAATTCGATGCATGAAAGGGCACGTAATATAAAATTAATGGTCGGGACACACATAACCGCACCGAGCCCGCGCCGCTGCACGGCCGAGTGACGGACATACTACGGCGAGTGAGAAAACAAATGCTTTCAAACGTGTAGGGACACATACTACCGCACCGCGTCAGCACCGTCACCGTGTTTGATGCCCGAGCCGTGCCCGCGCCGTCACCGTCTAGTTCAGTTTACGTTTTGACGGAGACGGTGCGGCCTCGTTCAACATGGAGAATGAAAAACTGGTGAGGAAATACGGAATTTTCCAGTTTTGTACGATCAAAGTGATGAGAAATATGGTTGAACGAAAAAATGAGTTTAACCAAAAGTAAAAGTAGAACCAAATAACTTAAGCCGAATAGACATAATAAAATAAACAACAAAAAGTATAGAAAAAGGAACCCATTAGTGTGTCTTAAATTTTAAACTAATTACGTTTAGATATACATGAGGCAGAAGATAACAATTTTTTTGCTGGTATATATTTACGATACATGACTGATTGTGGTATTGTTAAGCACCGAAATATATACCAGCACTATGATTCTCATCTTCTGTGTCTACAGGTAATTAGTTTAAAATTGAAAAATATTAATTTAAATCGGATGTAACAAGCTTTAATAGTGTTATATTATTAACAATAGTTTAACACATTCAGAAATCAGAACACAGTAGCACTGCTGCCGCTCGCATGTCGCACAGATGTGTGTTCTCCTATCACCATCACCGTGTCACGGACGTAGCTCGGCCGTACCTCGGCACGGGCTCGGTGCGGTTATATGTGTCCCGAGCTTTAACGTGTAAACCTCTTCGTGGGACACGGTGTATATTATGGCATCTATAGAAAAGCATTCTTTGTGCAATAGAATTTTCATTAAAATGAAAGATGAGTGCACAACTCCGACGTCTCAATGTTTCATTAAAACTAGTGAACATTAAAATGCTTCTTATATGAATTGGACGTTAAATTTTCTAATTCCTTAAATCCATGTGTTCCTTGAATACTGTAATCATTTTTCTGACATAAATTCTCCCTATTTTGCAGCTGGTGAAGGCTCTGACTACAGTGCACTCTGTGAATAAAACTGATGCCAGTACGCTATTCACCACTTTCAAGTCGCTCAAAAGAATCATCAGATCTTCTGAGGCGGCGCTGTCCCTGTGCCCTGGATTCGGCTCCTTGAAGGCTTCAAGGCTTCATAAAGTTATTCATCAACCGTTTTTGAAGGCCAAACGAGCTGAAAAACCAAAGACTATTCTTGAGAACTTTGTTAATCGATCCGCAACAAGTTGATAAATATTGAGTGAAACAGACTGAACTTTTTTAAATTTTCATCAAATTCATTAGAATAAAAGTACATCAAATTGATAAAATATTCATTGTATCTACACTATCTGTCATCTAGAAAAATCAAGCAAGCTACTCTATAAGCGTCTGAGCGATTTAATTTTCTTCTATATTATTTCAGTTGATTGCTTTTATGCTGATTGGATGGACTTGGTTCATTTGAAAAAATCAAAATCATATTGAAATTATATTCTGTGAAAATTGCTCCAGTTCAACAAAGTTTTGAGAAAATAATAATTATTTAATTCCAAGTTTCATTGAAAACTTTTATAATCTAATTTCTTATTTGAATTTTTATTACAAAAAAGTACAACATTCAACTTGATCTTTGAAGTTTGGCGGTAACAACTTGTCGATGTGTCATTAATTTGGTCATGCAGCGGATCTCAATTCATCATATTCTGATTTTACTTATCATAGATCACAGTCTGAGGAAATAGCTCAAAATACATTAGCAACCATAATGTATAAGCAACCTTAATTGTACTACTGTGGAATACTATCTTGATTTGTATGTCAGAACACATATATCCAATTGCACAATATATCCATATTACAGCCGAATAATTTAAAAATATGATGATAAAAGGGAGTGAAATTTGAGTGAAAAGTGAGATTAAAATCAGAATTTTAAAATATGATGATAAAAGGGAGTGAAATTTTTTTATACAGATAGGATTCACATTATAAAATCAACTCAAATTGCTGTTTGAAATTGTATCACCCTAGTGTATGGACATTGTCAATAAAAGTAGCAGCTGTGTTTGATTTTGGATTGATTAACAATGGTAACTGTTGAGTTGGAGGGTCGTCCAAGATTACTCAATAGTTTAAAATCGCTACTGAAAAAGGTGTACCTAATTTGGTTATATTATTCACGTCTCACGTGTAATTAAGTTATCTTTCAACTACTGTGTAGTAAAACTGATTTTATAAATGTTGTTATACCTCTTGTAGCTTAAGAGACAAAACAAAGCTTTAACAATACAACATTTAGAAAAAATGAAATGTATAGAAAAGCATTAATATCAATAATAAATAATAAAACTCTGTGATTTCTTAATCGTGTTTTTGTATTAGCCTCTGGAATCAAACGTCTGTTTTAATGGTTCATTATTTTTTGACGAAACCTGCTAGTTGACATTAATTACTATGCTCTTGTTTAATTTTACCGTAAAGTTTAAGAAAGCATAACTAGTGCATCACATGGCTAATTTGTGATTTGAAGATAAATATAATCTTTATACTAACTCGAGGGACAGCTTTTGGTCACAGTATTGCTTCATCCTGTTCATGGACTTGTAAGCCTCCTTGAACCAGACTTCCTCTCCAAACAAACTCTATCCCGCATGATGTGGCTTCTTTTCATTGATGACTTATTTCTCATGGATATGAAAAATTAAATACTTAATATGGGCTCATGGATATGATAACCCTCTCTCGCTTTCTTAATCAACTCAACTCCAATTACTCTGTCATAAGTATGTTACTAGCACTCCAAGTATCTTATCTTTGCTGCTCTCAAATACGTTCCCACTGAAGATTATTTCAATCTTGGAGCAAAGTAAGCCTACTACCACTTTTGACGCTACCAGGACAAATAGCTAACGTATTTCCATTGTTATTATCATTATGGATGAACATGGATTCAAGCTTTTTCTAGATTCTAGAGTGTTTGATAAAAAGCATCAAGTCACAGAATGAGATAAGTCATGAATCGTAGATCATGCGGATTGAAGACCGGGGAGGCTTCAGCAAGTTTTTAGATTCTAGAGTGGTGGGTGAAAAATCACAGAATAGATAACTAGACCCAAAAAATGGACTGTGGACCCAGAAATTCAAGCTCTTTTGCTGTATTCAGAAAGTTATAGTTTTTAAAATAGTTAAGCTATATAGAATGAGTGTAGGTGGAAAAAGGTTTGCTAAAAGATGCAAGTATACAAACTCTTGTATTACTAATTTTTACTTTCCTTGCCCTATTACCATAGGTAAGGAAAGTATTGCTTTCCGAAAAAAATTAAGGTACCCCAATTTGTAAATTTCTATACGTTTCGAGGTCCCCTGAGTCCAAAAAAGTGTTTTTTTGTTTCATTGGTCTGTATGTGTGTGTGTGTGTGTGTTAGAGTGTATGTGCGTCTGTGTACACGATATCTCATCTCCCAATTAACGGAATGACTTGAAATTTGGAACTTAAGGTCCTTCTCCTATAAAGATCCGACACGAACAATTTCAATCCAAGATGGCGGCTAAAATGGAAAAAATGTTGTCAAAAAAAGGGTTTTTCGCGATTTTCTCGAAAACGGCTCCAACGATTTTGATCAAATTTATACCTAAAATAGTCATTGATAAGCTCTATCAACTGCCACAAGTCCCACATATGTAAAAATTTCAGGAGCTCCGCCCCATCAATGCAAAGTGTGATTTTGGATTCCCAATTATCAGGCTTCAGATACAATTTAAACGAAAAAAATCAAGTGGAAAAGATTAAGCATAAAAATCTCTACAATTAATGTTCAGTGACATTTTTACCTTAAATTGGGAAATAAGCTCGAAATTTGAGAAAATGTGTTTATTCCATAATGCAAACTGTTGGCAACTGTTGATTCTATTGAATCATTCACTATGAAGAGATAGCAGACATCGTGTGTCTCCAGTGTTATTGTCCTGTCACCAGCTGGCAGATCTTTGAATAGTAGACTTGAGATGCGCGTGTACACTAGCGTCAGGTGATCAATTTTCATAACGGCAAGGAAAGTTGTGTGAGTGCGCCACACCAGATTTTTAATTTTTTGCGTAAGGGTATGACCACATTGGATGCTTATGTGTAGCCTAAGTGCATGCGTGACCATGCATTACCAAGCGCCCATATGAGAAACAAAATCTGGAAAGAGCAAAATGGTAACTGTGGCGTGCGTGGCGAGCATGACAGTGCTCTCCAGTAGAGCTGCCACCACCAGGTTTTTAGGGTCCTGGGCCCTGCTACTTTTATAGGATAATATTATTAAATAAATACGCAAATTCACCAAAGTAATCTCACTCTATTGAAAAAATCCCATAACAAACATCTATACTCTCTCTCTCTAAACATAATCACTCCTCAATCACATTACTAAAAACTACATCTCACTATCTCAAGCACAACCTTCCTCTAGCGCGTCTCGGAACGTTCTCCCTCTAGTTTCGCCTCTACGCGGTCATCACTCTCTCAGCTCACCAGTTCAAAAGTCCAATTTGGTGGCCTGAGTGATGACTCCGCTATTCTAATAATTAATATCCTATGAGAGCGGGGTGTTTGAATTGTTACATCACCCCTCCGCATGAAAAAGATGTGGCATATACAATTACTGGCACATCTTTAAACTAAGTTGAAATCAAATAAAATTTAAATCTTGACAATATCGTTAAATATAGTTAATACATTTTCATATTCATTACATTTTAAAAATTTATATAATAAAATTCAAGGAGAGAGAGTATCATACTTATACATTTGAATGATGAATCTAGTCTAATTTTACAAACAATAAATTATTGGCACAGAGCAAAGCAGAGTCCTTCTTAACACATTAGGCTACCATAAAGTTCTCCCACATAAAGTTTTAAATTTCTAATCATTATAGTCCCCACCACACATTGGTCACTTTTGAACACCCAGCGATTTTGAAACTGTTGAGTTGACTCTTAGGCAGTGTCGTTGCCGAATGTTGTCTCCTGCATTATCTTCTCGAGGTGACCGCCTCCTTCAACTCGGATGGTGGTGTGCCTGTGGCTCTGTTGCTCTGGCCTCTCTGTCCGTTCGCAAAAGGCACTCCTGCGAGACAACACAAAAACTACGACCAGTATCAAGCTTATACTTATTATACATATTATTAAATACAGCAATAAATTGTCAATTTTCTATTACACTAAACATAAATTATTCTCATGTTTCAATATATTAGATTTTCCTAAGTCAATGCTGATGACTTTATTGAATAAAGTAGGCTTCTTCATACTTATAATATCTTACTTTCAAAACTTTTTTCATCTCCTAAATTAATTTTAATATATAATAATAGCATAAGGTATAAATATACTACAAGTTTTCATAGTTCCTTTGGTGTGAATTAAAGCAAGACATGAAAATTCTTCAATAATAGAATATTATGCATTTCGTTTTCATTCACAAAATTAGTGAATCAAAGTTTCATTGGTTTTCCCATGGACATGTTTAGTTTTTTATTATTAGTTTCAATCACACAAATCATTCTTCCACAATCATCAACATTCACTGGCCATCACTTTCACACTCCATACTTACTCAACATACTAATCATTCACACCTTGTTTTAGTTCTTTATTTTTGTTCCTGTCTCAAGTAAACTTGCTTTAATTCTTTCTCACCAACATTTAAAGTTATCATCTTGAAGTAATACAAAATAAATATCCATAATAAAAATAAACTTCGACATATATAAACTTCCTACTGAATATTATAATTGAATAAATAAATGAATAATCTATCGTATGGGGTCATTCTTTTACATTAATATACAATATATATTTATATCTCAATAATCATGGACATAATCAATACACTACATAATCGTTATATCTTCTTGGTTTTTTCCTTTTTCTCTTGTGTTTCGAGTTTGCATCGTTATCTGATTCATTTTCATCATATGCTTCCTCTTCTCTTACTTCGTCATTGTTATCGTCGTCGTCTTCATCTTGCTCTTCTTCGTTTTCCTCATTGACTTCTATTTGTTCTCCATCTTCCTCTTCTTCTTCTGGATCGTTTCCTTCTCGAACTTCATTTCCAGCTTGCTCATAGTACAACGCTGGTTTTATTCTGTTTACATGTACAACTACGTTCTTTCCTCTTACTCTCAATACTACATTCAGTTTCGATTTAATTTCTACAATTCGATACGGTCCTCTCCATAGCTTTGACAATTTCTTCACTCTCTTTCTTTTAATTTGTGGTACATAAAGATAAACTTTTTGTCCTACACGATATTCACTTGTTTTAGACTTTTTGTCGTACTGCTTCTTCTGCGTTTTCCTTGCCTTCTCTTGGCACTCAACTGACATTTCTTTTATAGTTTGTAGTCTACTTCTAAGATCTTCTATATAATTCGAATAAATCTCTGTATCTTCAGTTAATGTGAGATCAGCTTCAAGCGGTGTTCTCATTTTCTTTCCGAATACCATCTCATAAGGTGTGTATCCAATTGATTCGTGCTCTTGCGAATTGTATGCCATATTCACCATGGGAAGCAACTCATCCCAGTCATCTTGATTTTTGTTGACATAATGACTCAACATTTTTGGTATAGTTCTGTGAACTCTTTCCGTTCTACCATTACTCATTGGGTGATAAGCTGTTGTTTGTAGTTTTCTTATTCCTAGAAGTTTGCACATCGATTTCATCAGATCAGACGTGAAATTAGTTCCTTGATCAGTAATTAATTCCATTGGTACGCCGATTCTTGTTATCACTCTCTGTATTAGTGCTTGTGCAATAGTCTCAGCAGTTTGATCCGGTAGGGCGATAAAATCCCCATATCTAGTAAAATGATCAATTACTGTTAGGATGTATCTGTTTCTTGACTTTGATAACGGAAGTGGACCTAGAATATCACATGACAGTCTGTATCCAAACTCGGTCACTTCTTTAAATTCTCCTAAGGGTGCTTTCGATTTTCCGTAATCTGTTCTTTTACTACATTCTTCACACGCTCTTATAAAATTAGTTACATCATTCTTCATTTTAGGCCAATAAAACTTTTCTTGAATTCTTACAATTGTTTTCTTAATGCCCCCATGACCGGCATAAGGAAGATCATGGTGGAGACTAATAACTTTCTCTCGAAGGCTTCTTGGTATAACAATCAACTTCTTATCATGTTTCTTGAAGTGAATGATCCCTTCTGGACTCAATTTGAAACTAGGATACTCTCGAAGGCGCTGACACTCTTCGTCTGCTCTCTGCTTCTCTCTTATGATTTCCAAGTCTAACAGTGGAAGATTCTCAACTGTATTCTTGTATATAACTCTGCTTAAGCAGTCTGCATTTGAGTGTTTAACACCAGGCTTGTGAATTACTTTATAATCGTACTCAGCTAACTTCAAAGCCCATCTGGTTAGTCTACTTGATGGATCTTTCAGTGATAAAAGCCACTTGATAGCACTATGATCAGTATATAAAGTGAATGATCGACCATAGAGGTAACATCTAAAATATTTAACAGCCCACACAACTGCTAATAGCTCTCGCTCTGTTACACTGTAATTTTGTTCAGCTGAATTGAGTTGTCTAGATGCATATGCAATAACATGTTCAACTCCATTGATTTCCTGAGCTAAAATTGATCCAATTGCGAAATTACTGGCATCTGTGCTAAGAATAAATGCTTTTGAGAAATCTGGATAAATAAGTAGCGGTTCTGTGATTAGTTTTTCTTTCAACTTTTGAAAAGCGGTTTCACATTCTTCATTCCAGTCAAAATGTTGATTCTTTTTAGTTAATTTTGTAAGCGGTTTGGCGATTTCGGCGAATTTTGGAACATGTCTTCTGTAATAACTGCATAAACCTACAAAACCACGGATTTCTTTTTCATTTTTAGGTCGAGGAAACTCTTTGATTGCTTCAATTTTCTTAGGACATGGCTTGATTCCATCCCTGTTGACTATGTGACCTAGAAAACTTATTTCTGGCTTAGCAATTTGACATTTTTTCAATTGAACACTCAAATTGACTTCTCTAAATCTATCCAATACTTCGGCAATATCTTCAGTGTGCTGATCTATTGTAGGGCTGAATATTAAAATATCGTCCATGTACGGTAAGCATGCTTTTCCTTTCAATCCTAACAAGGTAGAGTCTACAAGTCTTTGAAACACTGCTGGTGAATTGATAAGTCCCATTGGCATTCTTGTATATTCATAATGTCCATCAGGAGTACTGAAAGCAGTTTTTTCTTGACTCTCAGGGTGCATTTTGATTTGGAAGAATCCAGAATTCATATCAAGTGCTGTGAAATATTTGCTACCTCCTAATGAATCTAATGTCTCGTGGATATCAGGTAAAGGCCATACTTCTGGAACTGTAATTTTGTTAATTTCTCTAAAATCAATACACATTCTGTATGTAATAACACCATCAGGACCTGGTTTTTTCGGAACAATAACAACTGGTGCTGACCAAGGTGATGAACTGGTCACAATGATTCCTTTGTCTAGCTGTTCCTGAATAAGTTTCTTCAAAACATCTCTCTGTGAATGTGGTACCCTGTACGGTCTTTTATTAATAGGGGGGTGATCACCAGTATTAATTTTGTGTTCTACTGTTGATGTGCAGCCTAAATTCTCAATTCCTTCAAGACTAAAAATGTCAATATATTGCAAAGTATATTTCTCATCTTAATTCTCTCTTCATTATCCAAATGACTCAACTTTCCTTCTAATTTAGCTGCAAACTCCTCTGTTCTGTTTCTAGTTAGCTTCACTTCTTTATAGTTAGCATCGTGTTCATCATTGCTTGATTGAGACTCTTCAACATTACAAATTAATGTGTTCTTATATAATGTTAAATCTTCATTGGTTACATTTGTTACTTTAGTCCAACACATACCATTCATTACTTTAGAAAGACTTCGGGCTATTAAAATTCCATGAACTTTGACTGTTACAGGCTCTGTTATTATTACTTTGTTTTCTAATTCATTTTTCAATTCTTTATTGGTTTTTCCCAATTTGATTTGTACTATTCTCTCCGACCTAGCAGGTATTGTGAGATTGGTTCTACAATACGCATTAACATTAACTGTTGATTCTGAGGGTAATTTTGAAGTTATCGGTTTTGATTGGATATAATTTTCTTCTATCTTTGAATTTGTAAAATCTGTTTGAGTACTTCCTTCACTTTTCATACTTATAGTTTTTGATTGAGTATTTTCTTCTTCAACCTTCATATAGCCACTCTTTTTGTAATCTTCATTGGAACTGTTTCTTTCATAAAGTCGCGCAACTTGCCTTCCCTCCATAAATAATATACTACGATCAAGGTCTATGACTGACTTTTTAATTTTGAGAACATCATATCCCAGTATTGCAATATAGGTGTCTGGTAAGTCAACTACTATTAAGTCGCATTTTACCTCCATCCCATTCAGTTTTATAACTTGCACTCGCA
Source organism: Nilaparvata lugens (assembly GCF_014356525.2). NCBI lineage: Eukaryota > Metazoa > Arthropoda > Insecta > Hemiptera > Delphacidae > Nilaparvata > Nilaparvata lugens. The sequence goes on along the minus strand of NC_052505.1, from coordinate 77,235,584 downwards.
TAAGGGCTCCAGCGATGCCTCTAATTAGGATGTTGCTTGGAGTGATTGTGCCAGTTACGATTTGTCTTGTGATAAGGGATACTTGTGCTCCCGTATCAACTACAATCTTTCCTTCCACTCCTCCAATACTACCATCCACAACTAGTTCTTCGGCACTATTTTGGCATAATGTAGTTACAATTTTGGGCTTACTTCGTCTCGCCTGTCCAGACCTATTACAAAACTGATCTGAATTTACTAATGTTTGGGGTTCCCAACGGCGGTCTTGAGCTCCCCGTTGTCGTTTAACAACTTCTCTTGATCTTTTCGGTTGTCATTTATCTTTTTCCCACTTCCCCAACAATTATGTGCAAGATGTCCTCGCTTGTTGCAATTGTTACAAATTTTATCTGCGGAATATTGTTTCATTCTACATTCAGTTTCTAGATGACCCTTTTTCTTACAAAAGTTACAAACTCTAATGCCCACTTGTTGAGTGTCAGTGTGTACAACTCTCTTCCTACAATGTCTAGCGATGTGTCCAATCTTCCCACAGTTATAACAATTTTTTTGAGTTATTGTGCTATATACTTTTCTAGATGGCTCCTGTTCATTTTGGAAGGGTTTTCTATCCAGGTTGGAAATCGCTATGGCTGTTGTTACTGCTTCTTTAAAGGATGTTGGGAATTTGATTCGAGTTTGTTTCCCTATTTCGCCAAGTAATCCTCTTAGGAATGACTCCATGGCTCTCCTATCAGCTTCTTCCCTTAGTATTTTATTAGCTTCATCACTTGCTGTTACTCTAATCGTCTTCCTACTAATGTTCATGACTCGGTCTGCATATTTTTCAATTGACTCTCCTTTATTTTGTTGGATTGATGCCAATTGCTCATAGTAATAGCGACTTGGTAGGCTATCACCAAAACGCTCAACCAAAGCTGCTCTAATTTCAGCTGCAGATTTTGCATTCCTACACCTATCATCTGACTTGAAAAACAATAATGCACTTCCGGTAAGTTTTAATCTGATAATTTGTGTCTTTTGAAATTCTGACCAGCCACACAAGTGAGAGATTCCATCAACAGTGTCAAGAAAAGAATGGATTTGATCTGACTGCTCTCCATCGAATGTTGGAATACTGCTAACTAGATCGAAATTTGGTTTGACATTTTGCTCAGGGGGTGTAACAAGTTCTACATCTACTAAATTTGTATCTGTTCTATTTAGGTCTCTGTTAACAGTTTCGTTTAGTGTGATACTAAGTTGATTTAATCTAGCTGATAGCGCTTCAAAAGCAGCTTGAACTTCTACTTCCTGCCCTTCAAAATTAACTCTCTCAGCCATTTTAATTTTTATAATTAACCTTTCATTTGCATAAATAAATAACTCTCATAAAACAATAAATTTAATCTATCAGCTTTGTGTGACCTAGATAATTTCCTGAAATCTTTTCATCTTAAATTATTTTATAATAAACAATATTGATATCTGACCTGATCGATTCAGCATAAATGAACATTAATAATTTGATATGAGCTCTAAATAAACGAATGTAGACCTATCATAAAATGAATTCATCGGGAAGTCTATCTCCAACATAAACGCCACATAAATATTCGATAAATATATAAATAATAACAATAATATTTTCAATATAGAAAGAGCTGTATAAATTGCTCACCAAATTTAATTGATGTCTTCATCTCCATTGTAGAATGCCGCAAACGTTGCCCCAGTAGTAGATCCATGTTATTACAGTTGTCATCCGCCGAACAGCTGGTAGAATGACAGCGACAGTCTCTATGGAGTCGTGTAGCCTGAAGAGCGATGAACCTGGTGACGTATTCGCCAACACCCAAAAGTTGGAGGAAGCCCACGTCACACCTCTGCCAATCCCCACCTCAACGTTTCGCTGGTTCGCTGCCCGCGTTCTGCTGACTCAAGACACTTCCGCTTTCCAGAGTTCAACAATCGCGCTCGGTTTCATATTTCATCCGAATAATTTTCGAACTCACTGTTCAACAGTCTTTAAAATTGAATTTAATAATTTTTTTAGCTGCATCATTTTTGAGACGTCAACGTTATTTAGAAAATATTACTGCACGGATTTGATATATTGAACTATGAATTGAAGAAATTTCACCTTTTGTCCGAATTCATGTAGAAATAAATTTATACTGATCATTATTTGGTAGTTAATAAAGTTCTCTTCATCTTCACAAACTAACGAAATACATAATACACATAATCAAGAGTTCAACACAATCACGTACACACATTCAAAAACGAATTAAAATTTAGTAATGCTTAACAATAAACTTTGAAACTATCACGGCACCAATATTATCTTTCGGAGACAAGTTTTACTGTTCTTTCACGGTTGAAATACTTTTAAAAAGTTTTCAGAGTTCGGATCCCACCGCCAAGTCACCACTTGTGGCGTGCGTGGCGAGCATGACAGTGCTCTCCAGTAGAGCTGCCACCACCAGGTTTTTAGGGTCCTGGGCCCTGCTACTTTTATAGGATAATATTATTAAATAAATACGCAAATTCACCAAAGTAATCTCACTCTATTGAAAAAATCCCATAACAAACATCTATACTCTCTCTCTCTAAACATAATCACTCCTCAATCACATTACTAAAAACTACATCTCACTATCTCAAGCACAACCTTCCTCTAGCGCGTCTCGGAACGTTCTCCCTCTAGTTTCGCCTCTACGCGGTCATCACTCTCTCAGCTCACCAGTTCAAAAGTCCAATTTGGTGGCCTGAGTGATGACTCCGCTATTCTAATAATTAATATCCTATGAGACGCGATAAGGCGCCATCATCACCCCTCATACTTCATACTTCTGTCCTTCGTCATTGACCAGCTTCCTGGATGGACGGCGTCATTTTATATTCAGACCTAATTTGGTCGTCGTTGATTGTAAAAATTTTTACAAAACTTGTCAAACATTAACGTTTTTTAAAATTAAAAATAGATCGAGATGGTCGATTGGATTCTAAGTCACTTGAATCAAATTAAAGACTTGTCGGCCTCAAAGTATTCAGCCACAGAGTAGAATGGCATCCCACGCAGCCAGGCTCTGATCCTTCCACCAAAACTTCTGTCATCCAGATCCCTCACCATGTCCGGCAGCGCATTGAAGATCTTCTGTGCCAGTACAGGGAAACAGTCTCTTTTCTTGTTCAATCTGCAGAAGGGTACATCAATTTTTGCTTTCCCTCTGGTATTATACAAATGCTTATCGGCTCTTCTTGTCATTGAGTGATAATGACTTTTTATGTGTAGCAAGGAGAGCAGAATATACTGGTTGAACACCGTATAGATACCCAGTCTGATGAAGATCGGCCGACAGTGATCAAGGTATCCGGCTGAGTCCAAAATTCTTAATGCCTTTTTCTGTTGAAGAAGCACATCATTACATCCGGGCGCATGTCCCCACATCTGCAGTCCGTAGATAATATGGCTGTGGAACAAGGCAAAGTAGACTTCAACAAGATGCTTCCTTGAAATAAGAGGCTTTAGACGTCTGAGTAGAAATATCACCCTGGATAGCTTCAGACAGAGTTTGTTGGTATGGCTACCCCAGGTGAGTCTTGAATCCAGCGTAAATCCTAGTAGCTTGACCTCAGTTCGATTGATGAGCTGGTTTGTACTGAGGCTACAGGTAGTCTCTTGTGTCTTGTCTTCATTTAGACTCAGCTTATTATTGTTGAACCACTGTTTTGCTTGTCCAAAAATATCTGCAGCCGCCTTCTGCGCCAACACTGGTGTTCTCCCTCTGGCAAAGATTGTGGTGTCGTCAGCAAAAAGTAGGATGCCTCCCTGCAAACCAAGGTCATTGATCATAATCAGAAAAAGGAGGGGTCCAATCACTGATCCTTGTGGCACCCCATGATTAACCTGTAGAGGACCTGAGTTAACTCCCTCCAGCGAAAGGATCTGCCTTCTGTCTGTTAGGTAGGATTCCAGGGTGGCAAGGACCCGACCTACAACTCCATACGCTTCAAGTTTCTCCAGCAGAATATCATGCGGGACACACTCAAATGCCTTACTCAGGTCTGCCAGAGCCAACGCCACTGAGTCCCCCTCTTCAAAAGAATCTAGGATGTCACACACCAGCTTGGAAACAGCTGTGACTGTTGATTTACCGCGCCTGAAACCGTGCTGCACACTTGAAAATAGGTTATTGCTCTCAAAGTGGTCCATTAGTTGAATCTTCATAAAGGCTTCAAAGATCTTGGCCAGTGCGGGAATAATAGAAATTGGCCTGTAGCTTTTCAGGGCTGTAGGGTCACCCTTCTTGAAGATAGGCACTGTTCTAGCCAGTTTTAGGGCTGTGGGGATATATCCTTTGCTAAGGCATGCATTCAACACTACACTAAGAGGATGGGCAATGACATCAATAATAGATTTCAACAGGTCAACTGACATACCGTAGATATCTTGAGTCTTTTTATTTCTGAAGTGACTCACCATTTGAATAATGTCTTCTGGTGTTACTGGGTCCCAGTTCTCCATTTCTACAGTACCATCTCTGGGTTGCTGAAAGAGTCTGCTAGCAGCCACCTGTGTTCTGTCTGTTTCTGGTAGGGCACTGACAATTTTTTCCACCTCCTGTATCAGGAAATTATTGAATTCATCAGGGCTTGCTTTGACTCTTGGCTTCAAACTTTGCTTACTTGGTCCTGAAATACTTTTTACTAGGTCCCAAGCAGCCTTACATTTGTTATTGGCCTGATTGATTGAGCTAATGTTAGCCTCCCGTTTTGCAAGGTCCACCTCCTGCCTGTAAATCCTCTTTGCCTTAATGTATTGATTATGGATGTTCTTCCTCTCTTCCTCATCGAGACAAGATTTCCTTCTGCAATCCAGAGCCAAGACAAAACTCTGTAGCTGAAGTAACCCAGGCGTATACCAGGCATTACTTTTTTGCCTACTTGAATTTATTCTCTGGGCCAGATGGCTCTTTTTTATTCTTGTCATTTTTGCAGGAAAGATTCTGTCAAACACGTTAGAGAATTCTTTAAAAAAGGAGTTGAAGAGCTCTTCTGGGTCATCCATTGGGTCAGACAGAATTTCGGTCCAGTCTAAGTTGGCCAAGGCTGCTTTAAGTTGTGGAATCCTCTCAGGGTCAATTTTTCTAGAAGATTTAAAGTAATTGGAGTGCCAAGGTACAGAATCTGAAGTTTCACTCACCGACTTCAGCCACAAGTTCATTATGACAGCGTCATGATCAGCAATCATAGGATCCTGGATGTCCACCTCATAGTTCCAGGAGTCAAGAGAGGTTGCAATGGTATCCAAGCAGTTGTCACCTCTAGTTGGAGCATGACTCGTGATGTACAATCCATGACTCTGCAGCAGAAACCTGAATGTGTGATATATGCTGTTTTCTTCATTCAAGTGGATATTTACGTCTCCGCCAAGAACTATAGGCATGTTCAACTTGTTCAGGCTTGTCAAACAATTGTCCATGGCAGTGAAAAAATGCTCAACATTACCATTTGGGGAACGATAAACTGCGATGACAATTACATTGTATTTTTCGAGTTTTACTCCAGATAGTTCAATGTCAAGTTCCCTACAAAACATACTCAAGTCAACAGGACTAGACAATAAATCCTCTCTTAGATAGACTGCAGTTCCTCCATTCTTGTGATTTGAGCGAAAGTATCCTGCTCCAAATTTCAAATGTTCAATAGTATTGTAGAATTCAATCTCCTGGCCAAGAAGATGATGCTCACTTATACACAAAACATCTGGATATGACTTTCCAACAAAGAGAGAAACCAAATTAATTTTTGATCTTAAGCATTGCACATTTACAAATATCATTTTAAAATTGGATAGGGAATAATTATCCTCACTCTGAGCGTCCAGGTGAACTAATTCACCTCTATTTGCTTCGGGCGAATGGAGTTTAAATCACCTGCTTCAGGTTGTTTGACCTACACTTTAGATTTATATAATTATATTAATTGAATTCATGGAAATTGAAGTACCTTTTTCAGTCAGTTTATGATTAGTTGATGAAATTGATTATCAATAGAGAAAATTATTATAATTTTATCAATACAGAATTAGTTAAATGAATTGTCGATGTACTGAGTTCTTGGTCAATAATAATTTAATATTGGTATTTATCCAATCATTATTTTTCCAGAAGTTATTTCATTTGAATTAGAAAATATTTATAAGCTCCTATCAATATGTCATTAGTAACAATGAATTGTTCAAAACATGAATTTAATCAAATAAAAAATGGCCCATACTTCTGTATTCATGTTCGCATGTTTTCCACTTGTGATGGATAGCCAAATATTGTATGGCGAGCTGCACGGCGAACTGATGGACAAACACATTATTAGTTCAGTTTTTGCGTACCTATAAAATTGTAGGATGGGGAGGAACAAACTACGTTCACCTCAACCCCCTTATAAAAGTGCAAAAACTAATAATCAAAATCATCAAGCAGAAGCCACTTTCTTCGTTATCCGTCAGACCAGCTCTACAATGAGTTTGTTGTGATGGACGCAAGACAACTCTACTCCCTAGAAATTATTTGCAGACTACACAAAAACCCAGAAAGCTTTCAAAACAGAAACCACTGTCATAACACAAGGAATAGAAGCCTTCTCATCACGAACGTGGCTAGGAAGGTAACATACCAACAACACTACTTCAACCACCTAGCACCAAAATACCACAATTTACTTCCTGTGCACATCAAGATAATAGAAAACTCAAGAAAATTTAAATGCGCCATTAAAAACTGGATCAAACAACTGGAAGGCATAATATAGGAAACATAAATTTCGAACAATATTTGTAAGCTCACTTTCTCAGGGGTTATTTGCACCCCCACTCTAAACTTAATGTATTACTATTACACCTGCTCTAGAACATGGGTTTTCCATAGTTGAGTAGATTAATTTCCGAAAAAATGAAATTTATTTATATTTGTAAAAAAATTTCATAAATTGTATTTGAATATTGTGTAAATTTTATTGATTAGATTGCTTATTTGTTTTATTCTTAATGGGAATAAATGTATTATTATTATTATTATTATTTTTATTATTATTATTCATTGTATATTTTTCCCCCCGACTCAGATGTCCGATTGCTGTCTCATTCACCCAATTATCAAATGAAAAGCCTGTTTGACTTATAGTAAAGATAATAATTATTATTTAATATTATGTAATTTTTTACAACATACAGTTTTTATTCATCAGAAGCCAATACCAATATCAGTCCAATAAAAAAATCCTTTCTGTCATGTTCCCCGTAGCGAAGCACGGGTAACTGCTAGTTACCTATATATTGCGTAGGGACGTCCATATTGTATGTATTGGATCCAAAACTTATACGTTTACTTACCATCAGAGCCAATGCTTTTCATTTTATTTAATTTACTTTCAAAAGATAGTCAAAAATACTGCACATTATCATGAATTATTGGATGTATCTATCAGCAGTGATCACTTGGATGAATAATAAAAATGAAATAGAAGAGCGTAATTTGATTTTGGCGCTGCTCCTGTTCTGATATACAGTAGGCTGATCGTAATAACAGTTATCGATCTAGTTGGCCTTGGCTTTATGTTTATGTTTTTTATAGGTTATAGGTGATTGAGGTTATAGTTAAAAGGTTTTAATTTATTTCTCGTAAAAATTGGATAGACGATCTACAATAGTTCAGTTTAAATATAGAAAAATAGCAAATATTGAATTTTTAGTGTATGGTAAGTACCTATAACCTTAATGGAAACATGATTAAAACTTGTATAACAATAGCAGGAGAATCACACGTGCTTTTTGAAAGTTCAAGTGGTATAGTTTAGGTTTACAATTTATGAAAGTCCTAATGATTTCATGATCACATTTTCAATTTATTATCAATTAACTATACATGAGATCTTTCCTAGTCTTTTTTGGTCTTGAAAATTCAGTTTTCGATATTGTAGCATCTTTCACTTGCGTTCAGCCTTTCACATTCCCTTTGCATTTGTAAAAAACCCTAATTATCACAATCTACCTGTGAGAACTTGTTGCTAGAGTGCTTTCAAGGCTATAGCTGCATTATAATAGCTATTGTTACATTCTCAGCTTTGAATTGCTTCTGTTCTCCTCAATTGCCAAGAGTCAGCGCTGTAAATAGAAATGGCCAGAGTACAGGAAACAGCTCCCGCCTTCGATGGTACTGCCGTCATCAACCAGGAATTTAAAGAAATCAAAATGTCTGACTACAAGGGCAAATACATTGTCTTGTTTTTCTATCCGCTTGATTTCACATTCGTGTGCCCAACTGAGATCATTGCCTTCTCCGACCGCGTTCAAGAGTTTGAGAAGATTAATTGCCAGGTGATTGCTGCCTCTTGCGACAGCCACTTTACTCATCTGGCCTGGATCAACACGCCGCGCAACCACGGCGGACTCGGCGAAATTAACATTCCTCTGTTGGCCGACAAGAGCGGAGCCATTGCCAGGGCCTACGGCATCTACAATGAGAAGACCGGAATTCCCTTCAGGGGTCTCTTCATCATCGATGGACAGCAGAAGATCCGTCACATCACCGTCAACGATCTGCCCGTCGGTCGCTCTGTCGACGAGGCCCTGCGAGTCGTCCAAGCATTCCAGTTCACAGATGAGAACGGCGAAGTGTGCCCTGCTAACTGGAGGCCTGGCAAGAAAACCATGAAGCCGGATCCCAATGGAGCTAAGGAGTACTTTCAAAGCTCCTCCTAGGTTCCTTTATTGAAGTTCACTATTTTCATTTTCGACTACCCTTTCGTTTTGTTTCTTTTGTAAATGATCAAATGTTAAAGTTAATTTAATTTTGGTTTACATTTTTGTTTTAATATTAAAAGTAGATTCATTTTCATTTGTTTGAATATTTAAAGTTAATTAAAATTCCACGAACTCATCACTTGTTTTCTTAGTTTTTATTCAGAGATAGTGATATTTCAGTTGATGTAATATGATTGTTGATGGAGAGGTTAAGTAATTGAAGTTATGTTGTAGCAGAAGTTTGCTAAAAGTGAAGTGGCTGTCTAGTTTTCAAAGGTATCTTGTCTAAAACCTGATTACAGGCACATTTTTCTTACACGTAATTTTACAGCAAGCAGAAAAAATAAAATGCGCACTCGCCATATCTTGAAAAATACCGTATGCTATGAATAGCCTACTCGTAAATATTTAGTAAAGATGTTTCAATTGAGCCATTTTTTGAAAAATACCGTAGCCTATATTATGAATACTGCAACATTGTCTTCAATTTGAAGCATGTATTTTTATTGAATAAGTATTGTTGACTCAATCTTAAGAAAATCAAGTTTATCTAACTACACAAATCGTTGAAACACACACTATGATATTTCATAGTTATAAACACTACTGCTTACATAAGGCTGTATTGCTGTATTCCCACACACCAGTGACATTGAAAGTGATCGGTACAGTGATAATATTATTCCCATACGATCTAATAAGACTATTCATACAATATTATTCCCATACGATCTAATAGGACCATTTATACAATATTATTTCCATACGATCTAATAGGACTATTCATACAATATTATTCACATACATAGGACTATTCATACTTGCACGAACGTGCTGAGGATAGTACAGGGTTAGGCAGGGTGGTGTGGATGATTTGAAATAACAGTTACACACTCATTTTTAAACGAAACTCAAAATTTATCTTTTTAGTGTGTACCTTGGATGTTGCCAATATAAAAATTAAAGAGGAAAAATTGATTATGTACAAAAATAACATCTGTTGAATGCTGTCCGTTTTTGTCAAAAAAGTAAGGGCTAATAATTCGTTTTATGGGGTTACCTAAGAGCACGTGTATACATGAACAAACCACGAACCCTTGAAGCCCTGAGTGAAACAATAACACAATAAATTCGAGCAGTACCACGTTCAATGCTTTAGAGGAGTATACACAACTTCTCACAACGTCTACAGGAGTGTATAAACAAAAACGAACAGCATTTAACAGATTTTTTCTTGTACATAATCAATGTTTTTATTTTTTTCCTCTTCAATTTGTATAATGGCAACATACTAGATACACACTAAAAAAATAAATTTTGAGTTTCGTTTAAAAATGAGTGTGAACTGTTTTTTCAAATCATCCATACCTCCCTGCCCAACCCTATATAATCAGAACTCATGGAGATTATATTCTTGCTTTAGACTAGGGTACCTAGCCTTTTTATATGACACTGAGAAATTATTAAACAAATGAACTTACAAATTTATTTCCAATTGTTGATTTACTAATGTTACCAGGGAAAGTTATTGTACAATTCTATAGCTTCTCTATCAAGTAATGTCAATACTATTTTTAAAAGATATAATAAGAGTTTTTCCTAAGAGTTAAATTTAGGAAGAAAGCCAATGAACATTGTGTTGCAAATAGCTAAAATTCTTCAATATTTGAGAGGTTTGGCTTCATTTTACTCAGATACTAGGAATCAATTGAAGGATTTATTCGTTTATGGTACGTATTGAAGTATGAACATATGAAGAACATATATGAAGTAGGCTATGTATGGAATGCATACTAAAGCTGCAAAAACGGGCTGCTAGGATTACAACTGCAAGCAAACATCATGCACGTTGCAAGCCCATTTTTGTTAGACCATGTAGCCTCAACGTTAGAAGACTAACTTTGTTAGTAATGTAGCCTGACAGTAGTCAGCCACTTCCTTCTTTTCTGCCTCATGTATATCAAGAAAGACCAACAAAATTTGCTAACCCGGACTGATGTACATCACCATAACACTAGGCATCGAGTGCTGTTTGGCATACCCAGGGTGCACCACCAGAGATCGCGGGTATGCTATATGAGTGTAGCTCTACGCTAATTCAACAGGCTACCCCTGCAGATAGAGCTTAGTATTCTCACTCCTGAAAGTGAAGCAGTTGGATACCGTACCAGCAAGTTCGAGAGGGTTGTGACCAGTTTTTTGAAATTCATCGCTTACTATGATGTCCAGGAATTTTTAAACGTTGACCTGTCTCAAATACTATCTGGCCAATATTTGCCAGTCAGTAAGTCAAAGAGCAACCCTTAGATGTTAACAAAGTGTGATTTATCTTGATCGCTGCCATCTTGATTAATTAGTGTTTTTGTTGATTAAATTTTATTGTGACAATGACGCCATCAAATTTAAATTCAAATTTATTTATCCTTGATGATAATTACTAAGTTTAAAACTTAAAGTATAAAATACATTACTTAATAGTTAGATATACAGTAGGTATTATGAGTAATTGCTATATAATATATAAGAAGAGTCTCTGCAAGGTAGTAAAACCTATGCGCAGAGGCCGTCGATTCCACATGTGTGGGTAAAGGATGAAGAAGAAGGTATAAAGAATAATTTTAATTGAGTAAAAGTACCCTGTTCATCAACAATGATTTTTGTAAGTAGGAATGTAATGATTTAGTATTCTCAGTTTTGCCCTTAGAACTTGCAAATTCAATTAATTTTAAACACAATATTTCACTTATAATTACATGTTAAGAGTAAAGCTCTAGTGGTGTTTGAAAAGTCGCCTTAATTGTATGAAAAATTAAATTAACAAATGAAAATGTCATTGAATTACACTGGAAATCTTTTAAAAAAATTATAATTTTTATTAGGGCAGATAGTGAAAAGGATTGATTTATTTTAGGCTATTTTTAAATTCATCAAGAATGGTACTTTCCTGGATCCTTTATGAAGGCATTGAACTTTTTAATTTCCATGTAGTATGTCTCCCTCATCTCCCATGCCTCCACCAGAGTGAGTCAATGCTCTGGATAGATCAGACCTCGGAAACGTGTATTATATGAATGCGTCACTTGTCCTTCCTCAAAGTGGTCCTTATTTCTAAAAACAAAAAGATGCAAAATTCCTTTAAAAGCTCAGCACAATTCAATTATTACAAAACTGTATGATCCATCCAATTATAATAAATTTATAATTATTATTTAACGAAAATCCTAAATAAATGCTGTGATCGATTCACAGCATTTATTTAGGATTTTCGTTAAATAATAATTATATATTAATTAGCATTTGAATAAATGCATTCTCTATTTAATTCTATCTGTATAATAAATTTGTTGTAATTATGTTCTTGTTTTCAGATGTAAGAGATTGCTCGGTGTTGGCTGTCATAACATTCAATCATGGGTCTTACAAAGCAGTATCTCCGTTATGTGCCCAGTGGAAAGTGCAATATCATTAACAGTCCCGACTGTAATTTGGTGTTTGTTCCTTTGAAAGCTATTGAAGGAAGATTTGTGGCTTCTGGCGCTAGTGAAGATGTGATCGTTTGGGATCTTCGATTGGGAGAAAAGGTCAGAAGCTTATTATTCATACTCCACTAATTTTACATAATATTTTGAATCCTGATTTCTTGGATCAATTTTTTTTTATTTTAAGACTGTCACCATCACCAAGTATCTTCAATCCTATCAACTTTATATCTATAATATAATAAAGGAAATAATCGTCTTTTACATGTACGACATAGGAAATCCACGAATGACTCATCATCACGTCTGAACTATTAAACAGATTAACATGCAATTTAACATGAAAATTCTGAATTACCGAGGATTGTCATAGGCCTATTTTCAATGTTATTAATCAATGAATTCCAATTCAATATATATTTATATTCTTACGATGGTGTTATCACCGAAACTAGTAGTTATTTGTATTCTTATTCTATTAATTTCAAAGGGTACTATAATTCTATTTTATAAATCTAATTCAGTAATTGAAACAATATTTATTCAAAATCCGACAAAGTCACTGTAAGTATTGTAGAACCGTTCCATAATTTATTTATGTTGTCAAATTCTACACACTTTTATTTCTTACAGGAACATGGTTTCGTGACCACACAGGTCACATTTTATGAAACTATGGTCCTGTACGAAATAAAACTGTAGAATTTGACAACATATGTGTTTTTTATGTATTCATTCAATTCGTGATTCAAAGTTTACGCAACTATAAAGCCCAACCAAACAGGGAATACTCAAAGTGACTCCGTAGCTTAGTTGATAGATAGTGCGGTTCATGAATCAAAGGTTGCGGGTTCGAGACCTATTAAACTCATATTTTTGCTGGGATTTTTCATCTCCTATAAAGAATATCAACGTAATTTTGAACAAAATAATAAATAATTCAATTTTTCATGTTTCCTGAACTTAAGGAGATTGCTTTATTTTACTACACCAAGGTTTCCTCGGTGCAAAGCACGTCTCACCTGCTAGTTTCCAATAAAGTGAATTGCTAATATTTGTTTTTCAGGCAGTAGTATTCCCTGGTGAAAAGCACGAAGTATCAAAATTGGCGGCCAGTCCCGACAAACAGTCTCTGGCTGTTGGCTACACAGACGGCTCAGTCAAGACATTCAATCTGGAAACATGTGAAAATGTCAGTATCTTCAGCGGTCATAAAACAGGGATTACTTGTTTGAAATATGATCTGATGGGTCATAGATTGGCGTCTGGTGCAAAGGTAATTCATTATCTACTATAAAAATTATTTTTTAGTTGCGTGAAAAAATATGCATTTACTTTTTTAATAGAATAGAATAGAATAGAGTTTATTCCTTTAAGTATATCTATATATAAAAGCGAAATGGCACTCACTCACTCACTCACTCACTCGCATAACTAAAAATCTACCGGACCAAAAACGTTCAAATTTGGTAGGTATGTTCAGTTGGCCCTTTAGAGGCGCACTAAGAAATCTTTTGGCAATATTTTAACTCTAAGGGTTGTTTTTAAGGGTTTAAAGTTCGTCTTTTAGCATGTATATTCTTCTTCTCCCAATCTCTTAATTATAATTGAAATCTCCATATCATATGTTACTATAGAACTATAATCTAGAGAGAGTACCTCTTCGAAACAGTTGTTAACTGGCAACTAAATTAATAATTTTGTCAGGTTGGCATTAAGTTGAGTTGACTTTGTTAGGTTGGCACCAAGTTGAAGATTTAAATGCATTTATCGCGGAAAAATTGATTGAGCACTGCTACTTCAATCCTGGGAATATTATATTACTAGCAGTCAGGCTCGCTTCGCTCGCCATATCCGTTTAGCCAGCCGTTTAGTCTGGACCCCCGACTGGATTGTCCTAATATATGATAAAAATGCCCAAATGAAAAATGCAGGCGAGCGAAGCGAGCCTGCTGATCTCATTCTTGGATGATCCAGTCGGGGGTCCAGGGGGCGGAGCCCCCTGGCTAGACGGATATGGCGAGCGAAGCGAGCCTGACGGCTAGTACATTATAAATTTGGAAACGTCTCAATGTTCAAAAGATACAAAAATCATTGTTACAATTGAAAACACTTATCATATGGTTGATTCAGCTCATACATGATACATGAATTATGTTACTTACTTTCTTACTCCTCAGCTCTACAGGTCTTTACAACCCTTGGCCTCCCTCACGTAGCCTCTCCATCTGTCTCGATCCTTGGCCTGCCTCCTCCAGTTACGAACTCCAAGCGTCCTTAGATCGCGTTCCACATCATCCGTCCACCTAGTTCTTGGTCGACCTTTTCTTCTTCTGTTATATATTTTTTCCTTCCATATACATTTCACCATTCTTCCATCTCCCATTCTCAAAATGTGTCCCATCCATCTTATTATGCCAGCTTTTATCGACCACACAATTTCTTCATTGTTTAAGAACTCCTCTATTTCAAGATTTTTTCTTCCTCTCCAGAGACCATTCTCAAAAACAGGGCCCAAGATTCTTCTCACCACCTTTCTTCCTTTCTTTCCTTTACATGAATTATGTTGCAAGCATATAAATAATGCTGCAATAATCATATCGTATTATAAGTAGCTTATCTTATGATAGTATTTTAGATAACCTGTTTAAAGTGTGGTTTTATTGAAATTTTAGCGTTCCAGCCACTCGGCCACTAAAAACCTCCCAATTTGCATTTGTCACCTCTTGACTTATTATTTTGTTTAATTGAGAAATATCAGAGACAAATAAATAGGTTAAACAATTTTTATTTTTTTAGATACAAAAAAACAGTATCTTTACTGTATTTTTTGCTTTAGGGCTACTCTTAAATATAAATAAAAATAGGAAATTCAAGTACCCTTTTAAAATTGTTCTACCACTACATGTTTCGACTGTAATAATGACCATTATCAAGTGATTGGAAAATATATTTCAATCACTTGATAATTTATTATATAGCCGAAATATGTCGTGATTGAACAATTTTAAAAGGGTAGGCTACTTAGATTTCTAATTTTTATTTAGTATCCTTACTCTATGGTAGAATGTAGAAATTACTTCTTTTTCAAATATACATTAAAGCAGTACTGCTTCCGATCTACGATGTGATACTTTCTGTAGGTACAAAATACGCAAATTGATCCTATAAGATGATGCTGATTTTCTATTGATAAAGCGTATCATATCCCTATAAATATTAATTGACCAAAATTGCCAAAATATTAAATTATTATCCATGAATTAGTAGTAATCAAGCTAAAAAATAGTTTGTTTCATGTTTTACCCAAGTGTCATTGAATGCTTCAAATTCTTAGATTTATTATGACCTTAACGTGTACAGGTGTTCTCTTCTTCCTCCACGAATCTAAAAGATGATAAGTTACATCTATTTCATTAATATGATGAATAAATGAAAATGTTCTATAGATTGAGCGTTTATTTTTTAACAATTCAAATATACTTTTGGACAGCCGAGACGACTAAGGCGTTGCACCCCTCAGTCTGCTAGTGCTACCTGGTGGCGGGTTCGAATCCCGCCGAATCCCATCGAATAAGCATGAACATTTATTAATCTCATCAAATCACCTTCGCACTTTCCATTACCAACGCACAAGCAAGAAACTCATGTGGAAATCATCCGCAATAATGAAAACCCTTCAATATGTGTTCTATTCTAGGATACAGATATTGTTATCTGGGATATAGTGGCTGATACTGGTCTGAAGCGCTTGTCTGGACATAAAGGTCTCATCACTTCGGTGGAATTCCACCAAGACCAAAATGTGCTTGTGTCGTCATCCAAAGACTCCTTCATTAAATTGTGGGATCTCATTTCTGGACACTGCTTCAAAACCATTGCTGGGCACATAACTGAAGTACGTAACCCTCTACCTCAATCATTTTATTATTTACGATTTTCATCTCTAGTTTTAGTTTTTTGTTATAATCTTTTTTATTATCTCAATCATTTTATCCATCTAACAGTTTTCTGCTCTGAATGATTGAATATTCTGCTAGCATCAAGGAGCTGTTCGTTATTCTCTGTTGATGATATAATAACTTATACTTTAATATACGAGAATATTGTATTTGAACTCGAACAAAAATATTTCCGTACTTGTTACGCAAACCGTATCTACTTTAACTGTATAGTGAAGCATACAACATATGTTTCGTATTTAGTATTATTATTTATTGTAGCTTGAGAATCCTAGCTAATAATTCATATAATGTAATTTTGCCGCCAGCCCTCAAGTGTTTTCTATTGGTTACTTGTGTTTGCGCAGTAACCCTTTCTTTGTAATCTAGCGCATGTTCAGTGGAAGCGTCACCCCGGCTTCCATTCGTATGAAGTGATCGCTACGAGAAGCTTCTAATCCTCTGTCGTATAAACCGCTCCACAATATTCTTTTCTTATTATTATCAGTATTGTGGAAAACCTCATTTAATTCTTTTTTTCTTATGATATATTATTATACCGGCCGTGAAAACTCATACCTCAACTCCTTGCCGCAATTATTGTTCCACCTCATTTCCAACCCTTTACCTCAAAATTGTGAAATACCTAAAAGTGCTACAAGACATTCATCATCGACGTGACGTGTGGCCACACCAACGAGTCAACGCTTCAATTACGTATGGTGAAAAGGAACAATATTAAGATATTTAGATTCATTTATCAATTTTATTGTTATTTATCCTCGCATCGCGTTTTGTGGTATCCTCACCCCTTCCTCTGGTCCTCTATTTCAATACAGTCTTATTCTACTACTCTTCTTATTTCCTTAATATCCTCAATCCCGAACAACGTACCTCAAATTAGATTTAGAGGTAATCAACAACTTTTAGAGGAAAACTCTGAAAACGTAGTGTTTCTTAGGACTATAAATCTTTCCCCCCCACCCTTATTTGTCTAAAAGTTGATTGAAGATTTAAGATTTTCTTGTGCTGTTTACTCAGTAGTTAAAATTGGATGTTGGTTTGACCAAACTTGCAATGGAGAATTCTCAAAACTAAACTTATCAAAAGTACCGTTTTGTAGAGGTACAAATTTTCTCCTCTATTTATCTACTAGAACATCTTTCTAGAGAAGAAATTGCATTTTCGAGTACAATAACATAAGTTTATGTTTGTATGTGTTAGGTTTGGGGTCTGAGCTTGATGCGGGAGTCTGATTACATTGTTGCCGGAAGTTCTGATATGGAATTGAGAGTTTGGGAAATGAGCGATGATCCCAGTACAAAGCAGGAGGACAAAACACACACTCTTCTTGGCGAGAACGAACTGGAGGACATTCCCGTGAGTATGACTGTTTTCAACAGTTTTTTCTATGGGACTTGATCTCTAGTAAGTAGGGTTATGAATGATTTATGTTATCCTGTAGCTCAATGTTGTAGGCATAATGTGAGTTTGATGATGATGAGTGAGATGTATTTAAAAAGTGAGTTTTGAACAACATAAGGTGATTTGGAATCTCCAACGTGAGTACCAAGCCTTCGTCACTTGTCATATTCACTTTATATGTTAAAAAATAATCTCATAGTACCTATTTTTAAAAAAAAAAAACTTTATATAAAATTCAAAAGCAACTAGTTTCGGATGTTCGACCATTTTTAAGTTTTATTTAAAGAAAAAATTGAAAATGAATTGAAAAACAGAAACTTAGGTTCAACTCACACTTACGCGACTCAGGTCGAGAAGAGATTCGACTCTAGTCGAAAGCATGTGTTTCCAAATGGTGACACTCAGATCTGTCGATTCTAGTCTCTGCGTCGTCACCATTTGAAAACACATGCTCTCGACTAGAGTCGAGTCTCTTCTCGACCTGTGAGTCGCGTAGTTTGAGTTGAGCCTAATTGTTTTTGTATTTTATACGAAAAAGTTCTATTTGAAGAAAAACTTTGAAATGTTGTGTGAGTGACCTCAATCAAACGACATATTAACCAATGAACTACCCTGCTGAAATAAATAAATACTGCATATAATTTGATTCTTATTATCAATCAATCACTCCATTGGAAAGATATGCATACAATGTTGGGTCTTGCTAAACCCGTAGGTTTTTCAGCAGGTGCCATTTTAAGACATTATTAAGTACAATGATACATTAAAACTAAATAGCACAAGATTACAGTAAATTTTACTATTTTCAAGCAATGAACACTATTAGAAACTCAATCTAATAGAAATTGCTCTAAATCAATTAACTTATTCTTTGTTTAGTTGAAATACTCGTATCTGTGTAGGTAGTTCCTCTAGTAAACGAAAATAATATGTTATCTGAACGATGGAGATGTTGATTATTATAATTAATAATTAGACAAATCGATTATAAATTGTTTAATCTATATATATAAAAGCGAAATGGCACTCACTCACTGACTGACTGACTGACTCACTCACTCGCAGAACTAAAAATCTACCGGACCAAAAACGTTCAAATTTGGTAGGTATGTTCAGTTGGCCCTTTAGAGGCGCACTAAGAAATCTTTTGGCAATATTTTAACTCTAAGGGTGGTTTTTAAGGGTTTAAAGTTTGTCTTTTAGCATGTATATTCTTCTTATTCGCTTAATTATAATTGAAATAAGGCCATACCATATGTTAATATAGAACTTTAATCTAGAGAGAGTACCTCTTCGAAACAGTTGTTAAACTGGTAACTAAATTAATAACTTTGTCAGGTTGGCATTAAGTTGAGTTGACTTTGTTAGGTTGGCACCAAGTTGAAGATTGAAATGCATTTATCGCGGAAAAATTGATTGGGCACTGCTACTCAAATCAGAGCTATTCCTGGGAATATTATATTACTAGCCGTCAGGCTCGCTTCGCTCGCTATATCCGTTTAGCCTGACGTTTAGTCTGGACCCCCAACTGGATCGTCCTAACATATGATAAAAATGCTCAAATGAAAAATGCAGGCGAGCGAAGCGAGCCTGCTGATCTCATTCTTGGACGATCCAGTCGAGGGCCCAGGATATGGCGAGCGAAGCGAGCCTGACGGCTAGTACTTAAATAGTTCTAATATAAAATTAAATAAGAACATTTTGTCCATAGGCTAATTCTTGTATATTTTTATTACTAAACGTTCTTATTTTCTTTGCTCTTGCTCAGTAACATAATATATTGAAAAGATCATAATATTCCATATGAATCTATCTATATATGATAATTATTTGATTTTACAGTCTCCTCTACATTGTTCGAAAGCTGGATCAGTGCTGAGATCAACGAGAGGTCGAGTACTATTTATGACATCTGACAATACAGGATCAGTGTTGGCTGTCCATGGACCCAATGATAGTGTGGAACTCTTTCAATTCTTGTCGGACGCGCAAGCGAGGATCAAAATGAAAAAGCGGCTGAGAAAAGAGAAAAAAAAGGCGACCAAGTGAGTTGATTATATTGTTTTCGATTGATATCTTTACTAATATATAATATTATAGTAGCAGGTAACCCGTGCTCCGCAATGGTCTAATCAAAAACTTGACCTACTGAAATCTTGAAGAATTTAGAATAGACCTATAACCATCCTTGGTTAATTAAGAATCTGGACATATTCATGACATTTGGTAAGTTTTCTGGACATATTGAGGAGATTTCATTTTTCAACATAAAATCTTTCCCGGTGGAAAGCATGGGCTACCTCTTTCCTGCTAGTTATTATATAAATTTGAGTTCAATAGAATCAAAATTGTAGAATTTGTTGAATTAGAAATTAATTCCCTCTTCGTAATGTTCTGTTGTGATTTAATCTTTTGTCAGCAGTTGTGTCATCAAATTGAATGTCTTCAATCTACTCTGTTAATGAATGTTTTAATGTTTGTTCTGATTCTTTTCATTTTATTGGTTCGAATTTTTCTATTCTCTTGATTACCTGGTTCAAATTGAAAAACTAACTCTACCAGGTTTAATTCACAGCCGAAAGGCTCACTGCTCGGTGTATTTAAGTTTTAATTTTCCCAGCTAGAGTATATAAATCTCAATGTTTTTGGTTCGGTTGATTTAGATCTGGTGATCACTCCCACTCCGTTTTCTAATGAAATTAATATGAATTATAAAATGAGTAAAAAAACTTAGTTGTAAATGAAATATTCGCAAATCTATGGATTATTACTAAATGAGCGCAAGATCCGATAATTCATGATAGTTCTGTACTTCCATTCTGTAGTGTTTGATAAGATGAATGGGATGAGTAACGAACATTCTTTGTCTTCCAAGACATCGCATCACCAATATCTAAATTATATAAGCTGAAAGTAATAATGTTCTAAAATGATGTTTCGTTTTTCATGTAATTTCATATTTTATAAATATAAAATTCGGTCTCTCAGTTGTCATCTTCAACTTTATTTGTTTTTCAACTTTATTTTTCATTTTCAAAAATAAAAATTCGTTGATCAAGATTCAAGGAATGCATTATTTGGGTAATTCAACAAGTATATATTATAACCTAATAAACATTTTATTTTCATAAATACATACATGGAGACAACAGGTTAAACCCTTATATGTCTCCTTGAAATATTACAACATTCCATAAAAATGAATCTATCTGAATATAATTATTTGATTTTACAGTCTCCTCTACATTGTTCGAAAGCTGGATCAGTGCTGAGATCAACGAGAGGTCGAGTACTATTTATGACATCTGACAATACAGGATCAGTGTTGGCTGTCCATGGACCCAATGATAGTGTGGAACTCTTTCAATTCTTGTCGGACGCGCAAGCGAGGATCAAAATGAAAAAGCGGCTGAGAAAAGAGAAGAAAAAGGCGACCAAGTGAGTTGATTATATTGTTTTCGATTGATATCTTTACTAATATATAATATTATAAAGTAGCAGGTAACTCGTGCTCCGCAATGGTCTAATCAAAAACTTGACCGACTGAAATCTTGAAGAATTTAAAATAGACCTATAACCATCCTCGGTTAATTAAGAATCTGGACATATTCCTGACATTTCGTAAGTTTTCTGGACATATTGAGGAGATTTCATTTTTCAACACAAAATCTTTCCCGGTGGAAAGCATGGGCTACCTCTTTCCTGCTAGTTATTATATAAATTTGAGTTCAATAGAATCAAAATTGTAGAATTGTTGAATTAGAAATTAATTCCCTCTTCGTAATGTTCTGTTGTGATTTAATCTTTTGTCAGCAGTTGTGTCATCAAATTGAATGTCTTCAATCTACTCTGTTAATGAATGTTTTAATGTTTGTTCTGATTCTTTTCATTTTATTGGTTCGAATTTTTCTATTCTCTTGATTACCTGGTTCAAATTGAAAAACTAACTCTACCAGG
Source organism: Nilaparvata lugens (assembly GCF_014356525.2). Lineage (NCBI taxonomy): Eukaryota > Metazoa > Arthropoda > Insecta > Hemiptera > Delphacidae > Nilaparvata > Nilaparvata lugens. The sequence continues at coordinate 77,213,997 of NC_052505.1, read as the reverse complement.
TTTAATTCACAGCCGAAAGGCTCACTGCTCGGTGTATTTAAGTTTTAATTTTCCCAGCTAGAGTATATAAATCTCAATGTTTTTGGTTCGGTTGATTTAGATCTGGTGATCACTCCCACTCCGTTTTCTAATGAAATTAATATGAATTATAAATGAGTAAAAAAACTTGGTTGTAAATGAAATATTCGCAAATCTATGGATTATTACTAAATGAGCGCAAGATCCGATAAATTCATGATAGTTCTGTACTTCCATTCTGTAGTGTTTGATAAGATGAATGGGATGAGTAACGAACATTCTTTGTCTTCCAAGACATCGCATCACCAATATCTAAATTATATAAGCTGAAAGTAATAATGTTCTAAAATGATGTTTCGTTTTTCATGTAATTTCATATTTTATAAACATAAAATTCGGTCTCTCAGTTGTCATCTTCAACTTTATTTGTTTTTTCAACTTTATTTTTCATTTTCAAAAATAAAAATTCGTTGATCAAGATTCAAGGAATGCATTATTTGGGTAATTCAACAAGTATATATAACCTAATAAACATTTTTTTTCATAAATACATACATGGAGACAACAGGTTAAACCCTTATATGTCTCCTTGAAATATTACAACATTCTTCATTCAAAAATTAGATTCTTCATAGATATTAGCCAATTTATCAATGAACGTTATTTTTCTCAATGTTAGGGATGAGGAAACAGCTGAAGAAACTCAAGTGGATTACTCCAATGAGAAACCAATGCTCACTGACATTGTTAGAAGGCTGCAGATCATCAAAGCTGGTGGAAAAATCAAAAGTGTAGACATGGTTGCTGGTCGTGGACAGGAACTCAGAGTATGTAATCATTTTGTAATAATTCTATAAATTATTCATTTTATCATTCTATAAATTTCTAGCCTAGTAAAGAACGATCAAAAGATGCAGGGCAAACCTACTGTTGTTGAAAAAGAATTTGTTATATTCTTATTTTCAAAATTATCATTCTTACGAGTGATTAATGTTTGTTGAGTAGGCCGTTACTGTTCTGAAGAAATTCATAGATCTACTCGTCAATTTTTACAAAATAAAGTTTCTGCTCCAGCAATGGATAACATTCAAATTGCTTGAAGTTTATTAACTGAAAAAACTCACCTTAAAGTATTGCAGTATGCACAGCTCCAATTACCATGTTTTATAATCATGTTTTTTTTTGTCTGTAAGTCATTAGAACGCTAGTTTCAATCAATGAGCTTGTAATCTCACATTGTAGAGTAAAATATAGTGGAGCCTTTGTCAAAAGTATGGGCTACCTCTTTCCTGCTAGTTATTATATAAATTTGAGTTCAATAGAATCAAAATTGTAGAATTTGTTGAATTAGAAATTAATTCCCTCTTCGTAATGTTCTGTTGTGATTTAATCTTTTGTCAGCAGTTGTGTCATCAAATTGAATGTCTTCAATCTACTCTGTTAATGAATGTTTTAATGTTTGTTCTGATTCTTTTCATTTTATTGGTTCGAATTTTTCTATTCTCTTGATTACCTGGTTCAAATTGAAAAACTAACTCTACCAGGTTTAATTCACAGCCGAAAGGCTCACTGCTCGGTGTATTTAAGTTTTAATTTTCCCAGCTAGAGTATATAAATCTCAATGTTTTTGGTTCGGTTGATTTAGATCTGGTGATCACTCCCACTCCGTTTTCTAATGAAATTAATATGAATTATAAATGAGTAAAAAAACTTGGTTGTAAATGAAATATTCGCAAATCTATGGATTATTACTAAATGAGCGCAAGATCCGATAAATTCATGATAGTTCTGTACTTCCATTCTGTAGTGTTTGATAAGATGAATGGGATGAGTAACGAACATTCTTTGTCTTCCAAGACATCGCATCACCAATATCTAAATTATATAAGCTGAAAGTAATAATGTTCTAAAATGATGTTTCGTTTTTCATGTAATTTCATATTTTATAAATATAAAATTCGGTCTCTCAGTTGTCATCTTCAACTTTATTTGTTTTTTCAACTTTATTTTTCATTTTCAAAAATAAAAATTCGTTGATCAAGATTCAAGGAATGCATTATTTGGGTAATTCAACAAGTATATATAACCTAATAAACATTTTTTTTCATAAATACATACATGGAGACAACAGGTTAAACCCTTATATGTCTCCTTGAAATATTACAACATTCTTCATTCAAAAATTAGATTCTTCATAGATATTAGCCAATTTATCAATGAACGTTATTTTTCTCAATGTTAGGGATGAGGAAACAGCTGAAGAAACTCAAGTGGATTACTCCAATGAGAAACCAATGCTCACTGACATTGTTAGAAGGCTGCAGATCATCAAAGCTGGTGGAAAAATCAAAAGTGTAGACATGGTTGCTGGTCGTGGACAGGAACTCAGAGTATGTAATCATTTTGTAATAATTCTATAAATTATTCATTTTATCATTCTATAAATTTCTAGCCTAGTAAAGAACGATCAAAAGATGCAGGGCAAACCTACTGTTGTTGAAAAAGAATTTGTTATATTCTTATTTTCAAAATTATCATTCTTACGAGTGATTAATGTTTGTTGAGTAGGCCGTTACTGTTCTGAAGAAATTCATAGATCTACTCGTCAATTTTTACAAAATAAAGTTTCTGCTCCAGCAATGGATAACATTCAAATTGCTTGAAGTTTATTAAACTGAAAAAACTCACCTTAAAGTATTGCAGTTTGCACAGCTCCAATTACCATGTTTTATAATCATGTTTTTTTTTGTCTGTAAGTCATTAGAACGCTAGTTTCAATCAATGAGCTTGTAATCTCACATTGTAGCGTAAAATATAGTGGAGCCTTTGTCAAAAGTATGCATATCATCTGCACAAATCAGAAAATCTTTCGATTGATCAAGAACAATCTTTGCTATTTTACACTAATACAATGAAGCGATCTTATTGGTTATCGGATCTACTTTAGAGGTGGACCACTCTTTTAGTAACCAAATGAAGCGATTTGATTGGTTATTGGCTCTAATTCTTTGAAGTTGGACTACTTTTTTATCAATCAAATTGAGCGATTTGAATGGTTATCGGGTCTACTTCTTTAGAGGTGGACCACTTTTTTAGTAATCAAATGAAGCGATTTGATTGGTTATCGGGTCTACTTCTTTAGAGGTGGACCACTTTTTTAGTAATGAAATGAAGCGATGTGATTGGTTATCGGGTCTACTTCTTTAGAGGTGACCACTCTTTCAGTAATCAAATGAAGCGATGTGATTGGTTATCGGGTCTACTTCTTTAGAGGTGGACACCTTTTTTAGTAATCAAATGAAGCGATGTGATTGGTTATCGGGTCTACTTCTTTAGAGGTGGACCACTCTTTTAGTAATAAAATGAAGCGATTTGATCGGTTATTGGCTCTAATTCTTTAGAGGTGGACCACTTTTTTAGTAATCAAATGAAGCGATCTGATTGGTTATCGGGTCTACTTCTTTAGAGGTGGACCACTTTTTTAGCAATCAAATGAAGCGATTTGATTGGTTATAGGCTATATTGCTTTCTTTAGAGATGGTCCTTCAATCTGTTCAATTAGCTATAGTCATGTCTATGTACTTACATAAAAATCATATAAATACAGAGTTTTCATAGTGCACATTTACTTGCTCAGGTAGCTGTTTCGCTGAGGAATAACAGCATTGAATTGTACTCGATCCAAATGCAGCCGAAAACTGCGGCTGAGCCGGAGTGCTTGCGTCGAATCGTCACTCAGGGACATCGCTCCGAAGTCAGATGTGTGGCATTCAGTTCCGATAACTTGGCGCTCGTTTCTGGCAGTGCCGAAACTTTGAAAATGTGGAACAGGTATAATCAAATATTATTTATTGTTGACACCACTGATTTGCTGTTTGCAAATTTAATAAAATGTTGTTTTCAAGAGTGTGAATAATTTGACTAGACAATTGAACAATGTATGTTTTATATAATAAAAATTTTCAAAAGTTGAATAATTTGATTAGACATCTATTAAACAATGTAACTTTTATAAGGGAATATATATATAATATTTATTGCTTTCATGTACCGTAGCCCAAATTTTAGGCATCTTCAAATGACTACTTCTTTCACTTACAGAAAAGACAGTATTCTTCAATTATAATTAACTATAATCTTCCAATCGATTCTCTCGATTTTTATCTGAGCGTTTTCCAAAATTATTTTTAATTCATTATTATTAAATCAACTATGTGCCGGTTGCACAAAAGTCGGTAAAATCTTAATCATGATTAAATTCCTCAAGAACCAATAAGAAAAGGGGTTTCTGGCATTTAATCGGGATTGAAAGTTAACAGATTTCGGAGATTTTTGTGCAACCAGACTGTTAATTTTGGTTATACTTTTCTAATACTCAATATACGGCTGTAGCTGGTTATTTAAATTGTTATTTTTTTCTGTCAAAGACAATTTGTAAATGAATATTCAGTAAATTTTTCAGTTCAGAATTATTTTTGGGATGAATGGACGCATCAAAATGCTCCTCCATGTTATACTTCTATTTATGTTCCAAATAATTTAATATCAGGCGATTTTATTCCCCTTAGATTGTACAGAGTTATTCCTCAAATAATTGCCACATACCTTAAAGTATAGTTTGTGTTGAAATGTAATAGAATATGTTTGTTTGCAGGCCTTCACTTGCATGCTTGCGAACAGTTGAGTCTGGTTATGCATTGTCTGTTTCATTTGTGCCGGGAGATCGGCATGCTTTGGTTGGAACCAAACAAGGCAATCTACAAATTATTGATATAGCCTCTGGAGATCTTCTGGAAGATATACCAGCCCACACATCTGAGCTCTGGACCATTACTCTTCTGCCAGATCAGGTATGACATTTTTCAGACTCCAAATAGACCAATAATATTTCCAAATAAAGTTGTTGAGCAAGCTATACAAAATTAAACTCTTATCATTTACTTAATAATAACAAGCCAACTATGGGAAGTGGTTAACTCAGCGTAAATAAATGAAATATAATCGCTTAGATTTGGTCAGTGACAACCGATGAGGAAAGAGAGTCTGTTAAATGCTCTAGCTAACTGTACTAACTGATGTTTTAAGCTTCAAGAGCATTTCCCCGGTATTCAAAACTTATCAAACTCCAAAACTGTTCATACTGAATTCAAATATTCATCTCCCATCTTTCATTCCATTACCCAGGCATAAGGCTAATGCTAATCCAAGGAGACAAATTTTAAAATTTATAATATTTTAGGATAATTATATTGATGAAGAACAATAGATAAGTATTATAGAGTAAAAAAACGAAGGCAATCCTTTGAATAGGTTAATCATAGAAGATTTTGTTCACTGAGAATTCAATGTTTTCAAGTTTTGAAAACTTTACAGTTTACAGTTTGGTGCAATATTTTTATTCTTTTAGTATTATATATTTATCTGGTGGAATTTGATTCAAAGTGAAGCAATGTAACCTACCTTTTAGACATTGGCTTACTACTATCAAAACTCGGAAAGGGGACAGTTTTGGGCTAGGCCTGTTGGTCCTTTTCTTATCATTTGTATTTGATTTTTGCATTGATTAATGTGAATGTGAATGAATTTTCAACATTACTCACTTTATGGTGTTGCGGTTTTGTGTGTAATATACGTTATAATCCATTATTGAAGTTCAATAAGTATTTATTCATGGAAAACAATATAAAAACGTCTATGTTAATTTTGCAGACAGGTGTTGCTACTGGGGGCGGAGACTCGACTGTCAAGTTTTGGAAACTAGAGCTTGTACCTGATTCGACAAACGAATCAAAAGCCAAAGTTCTCTCCTTGCTGCACACTCGAACTTTGAAGGTGGACGAACCGGTGCTTTGTGTCAGAATCTCTCCCAACTCAAAGCTGATCGCTGTTGCTCTGCTTGATTGCACTGTTAAAATCTTCTTCCTAGATACTTTCAAGGTAAGTGGTTTCGTTGCTCAAATTGTCAATATATGAGAGAAAATCAACGCAATGAGGAAAAATCTCATTTTTTTTATTTCGAGAAATCTTGTCAAAACTAAAGTATCAAGTTCAAATGCACACTTGATATAGTGAGGTCCACGTTATAATGGCAGTGGATGAAGATAGAAGAATAGCGATGCCGATTCTCTGCATTAATTAATTATATTTCTACACTGTCAGAAAAATAATTGGCATCGTTGTGGACCTAGAAAAGGATAATACCACCGGCTTTGTCGAATGATAGACAAGGATAGCAAAACCAAAGTTGATCAAATACTGTCATTATAACGTGGACCTCACTATAGTTTCTACACTTTTCAAACGGGACTCAAAATTTTGTCATCTAACAATCGGAAAAGAATCTCAATCATTTTTCTATATTTTTTAGAGTTGATGATTGGTAGTCAATAACATCACGTTACAAAATTGGGAAGTTGATTTGAAATACAAATCGACACAATTCCATATATAGATGGTTTTAATGACCTTCTCTGCCTCCTTAGTTGCATGACACAGAGCTTGGCTTTGGATCGGGTGGCTGCCGAATCAAATACCACTGAAGCCGAAGAATTTTTTTGCTAATGTTCTCAGTCACTTAATATCCATTATTTTTTCACATTATTCAGGACTAAATCTGAAAAGTTGATATGGTATGTGGAAAACACACATCCCAGTGGAATGAAATTCCATCTATCCCTGTATTTTGCAGATCCGTTATGAGGACTTTTTAATAATTATTGATATTGAACGATGTGAAAGAGGGCCACAGACAAATTGAATAAATGCTCAGAAGTCCACAGACAAATTAAATAAGTGCTCAGAAAATACATTGTAGAACGGGCCATTCTAAACTGAACCACTCGATCCCATACAAAATATAAGTAGAAAGAAAAATAAAAATCTTAGTACCCTTTTTTAAATATTTAATCACAACATGTTTCGGACATTGATGCCATTTTCAAGTTATTAAAGTTATAAAACTAGCACTATACAGAAAAGAGATAAAATATAAGTATGTTTATGAGAATTGAAATTGATTTATTGAGTTTACTCTTTTGTGGATGTTGCCCACATGAGCTTTTTGCTTGTGCATGGGTAATGGAAATCGCATCGATGAATTGATGAGATGATCCATGAGGACTTGAATGCCATCGGCGGGATTCGAATCCACCAACCAGACGATGCTATGAGACAGAAGTTTTTAACGCTCCTTACCACTAGAGCAACCTGGCCGGAAAATCAAATACTGCTATTACGATACTATATTGCTATTACGATATGTTACTGCTATTATTTGATTTTCAATTTTTTCGTACGATACAGCTATTATTTGATTTCACTTGTGTGTTTCGTGTCTATTACAGTTTTTCCTGTCGTTGTATGGCCATAAACTGCCAGTGTTGTGCATGGACATTTCCTACGACTCAACCCTGATCGCGACAGGAAGCAGCGATCGTAACGTGAAAATCTGGGGCCTTGATTTCGGAGACTGTCACAAGTCGATCTTCGCCCATGACGACTCTGTAACAGGCCTGGCTTTTGTACCGCGCACACATTACTTCTTCACTTGCGGCAAGGATGGATGTGTGAAGGAGTGGGATGCTGACAATTTCGAGAAAATTCTTACTATAAAGGTAATGTTTGTTTAATTTATTACTACCAGGTAACCCGTGCTCCGCAAGGGTCTATTTAAAAACTTGACTCACTGAATCGTGAAGAATTTAAAATAGACCTATAACCATCCTCGGTAAATTAAGAATCAATATACAAAATTTCGGTCCAGTAGTTGAGATGTTATGATGTGAATTTCCTATCTCGCACGTGTATAAGCCAATTCTTTCCTTTATTATATTACAGATTAATTGCACCACATCAATCAATTCCATCATAGCTATGCAAATCACAAGTCACATTACAGGAACTTTTTTTTATTGTATCAGTGTGATGATATTGAATCATCATATGACTAGTGTTTTCTTCTTATGTTTCTGTTATCAGATGTTGAACTATTTATTCTAATTTTGAATCTGTTATGAATTCATTACTGATCAATAAAGCCTAGAATGCAGAGGTTTTTCATTACAATTTATTGATCAGTAATCCAAAATCATCAAATCAATTCATCTTATCAAATACGAGTCAATCAATTTCTATTCTCTATTTCACAATTTCTATTCAACAACAAATGTATAATCTTCAAATCTTTTCTGGAAACGAAAACTGAAAATTCGCGTTACGATGGACAAATTTTTGAAACCAGACAAGTTTGATGGTGATCCGAATTCTCCAACAGCTCTACAAGAATGGAACTTCTGGCTAAAGACTTTTGAGAATTTCATCGCATCTTTTGATGAAGAAGACATCGATGATGAAAGTAAGTTGCGGTTGCTTACCAACTTTCTATCTCATTCTGTTTATCAAACAATTGCCGACAAAAATTCATATACTTCGGCTATTGACGCACTAAAATCTGCATATGTAAAACCAATAAATGAAATATTCGCTAGACATAAATTGGCAACTAGAAAACAGTCTTCAGATGAGACAATTGACCAATATAACCAAGCTTTACAACAACTGAGTAAGAATTGTGGGTTTGCAGATGTTGATTCTGAAACTCATAGGAAAACATACATTCGTGATTCATTTATCCGGGGCCTCAGCTCTCATCAGATAAGACTGAGACTTTTGGAGTTTGACAAGCTAACTCTTGATGAAGCTATTGAAAAAGCACGTGCCTTGGAATCTGCCAGAAATCAATCAGCTTCTTACTCTTCTGAAATAACTCTTAATGCCACTTCAAATAATTCTTCAGAAAATTCATGTAAAGAAACAAATTTGTCAGCTGTAAAAACTGGAAGCTCAAGTTTTCAAAAATGTTATTTTTGTGGTCGTCAGCGACATAAAACACGTCAGCAGTGCCCTGCACTAAATGACTCATGCGAAAAATGCCAGAAAATAGGTCATTGGAAAAATGTCTGCAAATCTACTAAAACTTCTTCATCTTCGGCGCTTATTGCAGCCTCTACTGTTCTTGAAAATGCTACAGTACAAGCTCAGGTAAACAACATTCCTACTTCTGCTTTGATAGATACAGGAAGCTCTGAGACATTTATTTCACACTGTTTTGCTAAAAAATGTGGACTTGAAATGTACCCTACAACTGGTGCAGTGTCCATGGCTTCAACATCACTAAGAAAGAACATTTCCTTTTATTGTGTAGCTCATTGTCATCAACATCGGGACCAGTGACAGCCTCTTTACCGGATCCAGCATTGTTGACAGCACCATCATCAACTCCATCATCATCATTGATGGCATCCTCATTGACAGCATCATCATCGACATCAGCATCGGTAACAGCCCCTTTGCCAGCACCAACATCACCAGTTCAAGGGATGGCTGCATCAGTGGCACTGCCTGTGTGTCATCTTATGCGGGTTCGGCAGCCACCCACAGCTACACTGATGTGGCACAGTGTCACATGTGAGGATGTCCTGCAGATCACCATGGGCCTCAAGTGTTCGGCAAGCAAGGACATTTATTGTATGTCAAGTAATTTCTTGAAACGTATCATTAAGTTTATATTGATCCCTTTGACTCAATGTATAAATGAGTGTCTAGCTCAGAATGTTTTCCCAGATGAGTTGAAGTTGGCAAGGGTTGTACCAATTTATAAGAAGGGTTCTCGCCTGGATCCTAACAACTATAGACCAGTCTCAATTTTGCCAGTTCTGTCAAAAATATTTGAGATCATAATAGCTGGCCAATTGTATGAGTTCTGTGAGCTGAATGGTCTGTTTGCTGACACTCAATTTGGGTTTAGGGCTGGACGGCCGACAGTGGGTGCTGTCGAATGTATAATTAAAGGGATATGTGATAGTTTTGAAGGGGGGAGCCTTGCTGGGCTGACGCTATGTGATCTCAGCAAGGCTTTTGACACCCTGGATCATGAAATCTTGCTGTCTAAGTTGATTCTCTATGGTGTGGTTGGTGGCCCTCTCCAGCTTCTGCGCTCATACTTGGGTGGACGCAGGCAGGCTGTTCGGGCAGGTGGTGGGCTCTCACGGGTTAGAGCCCTGAGTTATGGGGTGCCCCAGGGATCTGTGCTGGGACCCCTTCTGTTTCTGATTATGATCAATGATGTTGCCCTTTCAGATCATAGGATAGTTGTATGCTACGCCGATGACACCTCTATCATGGATGTTGGCAGGAATATGCATGAGGTCCAGGACTTGATGAATGCATCCAGAGGGGCGGCTGCCGACTGGTTTGCTGCTAACCGGTTTGCCTTAACAGTGAAAAGACACAAACCATTGTCTTCAGCCTTAGGAATGGGATGCAGTATGAGTTCCCTCCTGTAAAGCTCTTGGGCTTCCATCTTGATAGGAAACTTTCTTGGAGGGAGCATATACAGAGTGTCTGCTGCAGGTTGAACAGAGTCCTGTTTCTGCTGAGGAGCCTGAAGAGCTGTGTTCCCGAGGCATATCTCCGTATGAGCTACCATGCGTTCTTCCACAGTGTGATGTCATATGGCATCACACTCTGGGGTGGAGCTGCTGAGGTGGGGGCTACAAAAAAAGGCTGTGAGAATTCTGTGTGGTGCTGGATACCTAGCCCCTTGTAGGCCACTCTTTGTTAAGCAGCGTATTTTGACTGTGGTTGGCCTCTTCATTTTCAGGTCTGTGATTGGGGCAGTTGGGGAGGTGGGTGTCCTGCCTACAAGGGGTGATGTCCATGGGCATAATACCCGTAATAGGAATAGGCTCGACCTCCCGTATTGCAGGCTTGGAAGAACTCAGGTTAGTTCGGCTTACATGGTGGGAAAGATCATCAACAAGCTGATCGGGGACTCTGCCACTGGCAAGCCTGAGGAGAAAGTTGAGGCTGTTCCTTGAGGATCACCCGTTTTATGCGCTGAATGAGTTTTTCAGTTGTAAAAGTGCTGCTTTGGAGCGGTATTTTACTTGATGCCTGCTCTTGCCTTGAGTGCATGCTTATTCTTTCATTTTTAATGACTTGTCTATCTGTGCCCATCCAATGTGGTTCACATTATGGACAGAAACAAACATAATAATAATAATAATAATAATAATAATAAGATACACACATCTTGACGCATATCCCCTCCCTAGTCTTGAAGATATTGTTTCTAAGGTCTCAAAAAAACTCTGTATTCACCACTATTGACTTGAAAAGCGCTTACCACCAGGTACCCCTACGAGAAAAAGATCGACCTTTCACTGCATTTGAGGCATGTGGCCGTTTGTATCAATTTCGAAGGCTTGCTTTTGGTCTGACAGATGGTGTACCCACTTTTCAGCGAGTCATTGATAATGTTATTAATAATGAAAAACTTGAAAAAACGTATGCATACCTGGATGATGTGACAATATGTGGTAAGAATCAGAAGGAACATGATTTGAATCTCAAAAAATTCTTAGATGCAGTACAAAAATATAATTTTACAATCAATACAGAAAAAAGCAAATATTCACTTACTTCAATAAGCTTGCTTGGCTATAAAATTGAAAATGGGACAATTTCTCCTGACCTTGAACGTCTGAAACCATTGCTCAACCTTCCACCCCCAGATAATAGAAAGGCTCTTGAGCGAACAATTGGAATGTTTGCACACTATTCCAAATGGATATCCAATTATTCAGATAAAGCTAAACGGCCTTTCCTTTGACTTCTGAAGCTATAGCTGACTTCAATCAACTCAAAACTGAGATTTCTAAGGCAGTAGTTAGTACAATTGACGACTTTGAACCTTTTGTGGTTGAAACAGATGCATCTGATTTTTCAATTTCAGCTGTCCTATCACAGTGTGGACGTCCAGTAGCATTCTTTTCTCAGAAGCTGAATGATAGTGAGCGTAAACATTCATCCATTGAAAAAGAGGCTTTTGCTATTATGTGTGCTCTTAAAAAGTGGAGACATTTCTTACTTGGAAGATTCTTCAAAATTATCACTGACCAGCGCTCTGTATCATTCATGTTTGATATGACTCATCAAAATAAAATAAAAAATGAAAAAATACAACGATGGCGATTGGAGATGTCATGCTACAATTACGAAATAATTTACAGACCAGGAAAGGACAACCAAGTAGCAGATGCACTTTCCAGAGTGTGTAATGCAACTCAAACCGATAAATTACACTCCCTACACTGTGACTTGTGTCACCCTGGAGTGACCAGAATGATTCATTGGGTAAGAACTTATAATTTACCCTATTCAGTTGAGGATGTCAGAAAAATGACTTCTTCATGTCAAACATGTAATGCCATAAAACCTCAATTTTTCAAGAAATTGAAATCTACTCTCATAAAGGCGGCACATCCATTTGAAAGATTAAGCGTGGACTTCAAGGGTCCTCTTCCATCAAAAACTAAAAACAAATATTTGTTGACAATAATTGATGAGTACTCTAGGTTTCCGTTTGCATACCCTTGTCCGAATATGAATTCATCAACTGTAATTCAGTGCCTTGTGAACTTGTTTACCACATTTGGTTTACCTTCTTATGTACATACTGACAATGGAACCTCTTTCAAATCCAGAGAGCTGCAGGAATTCCTTCATAATCGAGGAGTAGCCACTTCCATGTCATCACCTTATAACGCACCAGGAATGGCCAAATCGAACGAGAAAATGGTACAATTTGGCGCACAGTGTCTCTTACATTGAAGCATAGAAATTTGGATGTATCTGATTGGGAATCTGTGCTCCCAGATTCTCTACATTCTATTCGATCCCTATTGTGCACGGCTACTAATGAGACGCCACATGATAGGATGTTCCGACACTATAGACAATCATCTAATGGTATAGCACTTCCAACCTGGCTTGCCCCTTCAAACAAAGTCCTAATGAAAGTACCTATACGAAGAAGTAAATTCGATCCATTGGTCGAGGAGGTGGATATTCTTCAAATCAACCCACAATATGCCAAGGTACCGCTTAGTGATGGAAGAGAGACAACTGTATCATTGAAAAACCTTGCCCCTCGAGGAGAAGAGAGCATTCAAGAAGATAACGATAAAAATCAAGATGATACAAATGCAGGATCAAGCCTTAGTGATCACGCAGAGCCTGAGAACAATCAAGAAAATTATCATGAAAACCAAGATGAAACAAATACAGGATTCCCCCTCAGTGATGAAGAAGAGCCTCCTGATGGCACCCTGCGAAGATCTTATAGAGAGCGCAAAATGCCTTCTTATTTTTTGAAAGACTATTCATTGAATTCCTAAAGACGGGAAGAATGTGATGATATTGAATCATCATATGACTAGTGTTTTCTTCTTATGTTTCTGTTATCAGATGTTGAACTATTTATTCTAATTTTGAATCTGTTATGAATTCATTACTGATCAATAAAGCCTAGAATGCAGAGGTTTTTCATTACAATCAGTTAATTTGTTTTTCTTTGAGAAAGTTTCACTGTCATGATGGCCTCAAGATGTCACAGTGATTAATTAGATTAAAATTTTCATCATAGTATAGTCTGTATAGTATTCTCAAGTATTTTTTTTGCTGTGAGCCTGTGCGTTTTTTTTGTATAATAGGTATAGCTTCATTAGCATTATTAAATTTTTAGCATTGTAATTTCTTTGTTAGCATTATCAATTGTATATCAATTCATATACTGACCTGAATTGATACAGAATAAATAAACTGCAACTTACTGCCAACACACAAGGAATCTTATGTTGGCAGTGGCAAGTATTACAGTGATGTTATTGATGCAGTTAAGTTACAATCAATGTTATTTTTATTGTATTGTAAAAATATGTATTTGTAATTTTTGGCAATAAATTCAATTCAAAATACCGTATTATGAACTCGCTTAAATGGATTTGGATGATAAACTATTATCGGACGTTTGCTTGCCGCTGGCACAGGCGAGACAACTCAATGTTCCTTCACTTAGAATTAAGATGCTCTATCTCTATTCCAAAAAGCTTGCTTTTATGTATCCTGTAACAGTTATCGAAGATTTTCAGTTAATCGCTACCTACATCCATGCTACAATGGGAGATTTATAAGATTTCATTCAATCGCTTTGCGATGTTGCCGGATTTGTCCCCATGTTACGTCTGGCTAAACTTAGTAAGTTTTAGTTGTGTTAGAAAGAAAGTACTTTTCTGTACCAGAGAGAAAAATACGATTTGACATTGTTTCTAAAAACCAGTAAACAACTAATCTTTTAATGAAATACTATAGGCCTAATATTGTCTAGGAATATCACGAATTTATTAAAAAGTTTCATACATGTTTCAATACCTATGGTGTCATCTTCAGGTTCATTTTTGGTCTGTTGGTTAGAAAGTACTTCTGAAGCAGATTCTATATTAAAACCAAGGTTGTTGATAGATTTTATTGAGTCTATTATACTTTGTGTAATATACTGTATTATTCTTTTTCTGTTACCAAAATCATCCATCTGTATTATTCAACAAATAGTACAAAAACATCATTATTTAGTAGGCCTACTACAGTACAATAAAATTTGAAAGGGTTTCTTGTCTACTATCATACTGATTTGATAACTTTTGAAAAATTGAAAACTTTTCAAACATTGATTATAGCTTGCTACCGTACTTAATGTTTCCCTACTTTACTGGCAAATGCTAATGTCAACAATGGATATTGCTTTATCTATTGTTATGGATTGTATTGGGAGAGATATTCTTTTGGATGTTCTGCTTCGTCTTATTACCCAATTTTACTTCTTATTATTTGTTACTGTTTTCTATTTTTCCTCTTTTAACTCATTATTTTGTGTATCTTTGTTCCTTTTTCATAAACTTGTTACATAATTACATTCTTACTTATTTTCTATTTGTAAGTTACAATTATTTATCTTTTGTAATTCAGTATTTTTTCTTTATCTTCTTAATACAAGTTCACGATCAAACATTAGTCTTGTGATCTTCACGTTCTTTTGAACAATTTATAATTTTATTCTTGTAAATATTATATGATTGTTTGTATGAATTTGTAAAAAAAACAAATTTGAATTTCAATTATATATAAATAAAATATATGTGACAGAGTTGATTATCAGTTTTGTATTTATATATTTTTATGTTATTGATTTTAATTGAATATTAATTCTGATCTTGTATAATAACTATTGACTATTAACTATTTATATATTTTTATGTTATTGATTTTAATTGAATATTAATTCTGATCTTGTATAATAACATTGACTATTGCAGAGTCATCATGGCGAGGCATATGGTTTGGCGGTGTCGTCGAATGGTCACTTTGTGGCAAGCTGCGGCCAGGACAGAGTGATCCGGATGTACGAGAAGACAGACGAGCCACTCGTGCTGGAGGACGAGAGAGAGGTCGAGCGAGAGGAAGAGGAGAATGCCACTCTGGCCACCGGGCAGGAGACCACCGTGCCCGGGCATGCCGACCTCAATCTCGCCTCTCGAAAAACCGTCACTGCTGAGAAATCGGTCAGTTAATGATAATTATATAATCGGTCAGATATACTGTTCCTGCCAATTATAAATCATGAAATTGAAACACATTGGGTCGATTGATTAAAAACTAAAATCTACAACTTGTCATTAGTTTTAGCTATACAAATAAGATCATATAGCTGACTCGAATCCTAGCACTTGCTTAAAAAATTACATAGGGCCGGCTTCCGAGCTGGGAATTCAGCTAAGTCTAGACTTCAAACAGCTGGAGTCAGAAAATTGGCTTACCGAAACGGGGCGTAGTCGCAGTTTTTATAACAGTAGTCGCAGTTTTTATTTTCTGATTTCTATAATTGGAAACGCTTTTCCTTGTTGACGAAATGAAACATTCCTCAATAATACAAAATAACTGAAACTTTACACTCTTTTCTCTTTATTTTATTTTGTGTTCAATTCTCTAGTTTTTCGAAATCTATATAAATAAAAACTAAGCCTCAAATTTTGACTTTCAATAACTTTTTATGTGTGCACCGAATTTGATGATTTTTTAGTTGTGTGCATAATGTTCAGGACCAGGTTTATGGCCTATCAAATTTATAATCCGACTTCAGGACTCTTCCCTGAGGTCCTTCAAAGTTCAGATGTAATTCTTACGGGAGAAGATTTGTGAGCTGGCCACACACAGAAATAAAAATCAGCTGTTATAATCATTGCGTCATACAACAGCCGTCGGTAGATAGTAGGCAAGAGTGTGTGCTGCTCCATAACCAACAATGTATTTTATTCTAAACGCCCCGACTAAAAACAAAATGACTGTTCTGTGTATAACCAGAGAAAACTCCTATAATGAGAATAACAACGTAGTGCATTTATAATATCACGCATAAGTTAGCATAAGTTAGTTCTGCATTGTCCCACCAGATCGCATAAGCATGTCAACAGTCGCTTGTAACGGCTTGAAATGAGTGGAAGGAGAAAAGTGGGCTGGCATGGGAATATGGAAGGAGAGTGTCTTTTGATCCGGTTTTTTATAGCTGCATCTGGCAGCCTGCCAGGCTTTCAACTCATTTCTGAGGAAGCCTCAACAATAATAATTATTGCAAGCAAAACCAAAGGCCAATTAGTGGCCTATTATAAAAGACAAACAATTTCATTCCTTTGTGACATGTAGCTTTCTGCTCTGACAACACTAGAGCTGAATTATGAATATATATAATTTCTATTTTTCTATAATCTGTTGATATGATAAGTTCTTTAATATGATAAGGAGAAGAAAAGGAGGATGATAAGAATAATGAGAAAAATAAGAAGATTTTATTATTATTCTCAGCTCTTCATCTTCTTCACGTTCTCTTCCTCTTCCTCCTCCATTCTCATCTTCATTTTCTTCTTCTTCTCCTTATTCTTCTTCTGCTATTTCTTTGTTTCTTCTTTTTCTCCTCCTCTTCTTCCTCCTCCTAGAAGAATAAGAAGACACGAAGAAATAGCAGAAGAAGAATAAGATGGAGATGAATAAAATGAAGATAAAAATGGAGGAGGAGGAGCTGAAGGAAGAGGAGGAGAAGGAGAAGAAGAAGAAGAATAAGAAGAAGAGGAAGGAGAAGAAGAGGAAGAAGAAGAAGAAGGGGAAGAAGAAGAAGAAGAAGAAGAAGGGGAAGAAGGAGGTGATGGAGTAGGAGGAAGTGTGAGTGTTAACTATTGTTAACTATTATTAGGAGGAGAATCTCTTTTTTCAGAAAAATTATGGCTTCCATATACTTGATCAGGAAATAGTTTTCTGGTTGAATCTCTCTAATTAGAAACTACAACAAAATATAAGGGTGAATATAATTATATTAAAGCATGCATACCGCGTGGGGAATTTTCAGTAATTATTGAGAATTGTATTGAATACTTGCTCTCGTATTGTGAAACACATATTTCTCATTTATAATTTGTGAGAGGAATTCTCAAATGATACTTGTTCTCTTATTGTTAAACTCTCATTCTTTTTTTTTTATTTGTGAAAAGGAAAACCAACTCTTCATGATCCAATAATAATGTATTTAATAAAAATGAATCATTAATTGAAAAGTATATGTATGATTATGAATTCATACTATAAGTACCCTACAATATATATCCTTCTGAAAAAATGATAATTCTCTAAGACAAGTGGATTGGTTGAATGCCTGTTTGAAAGACTACGAAAGGATGACAACCTCTTCAACCAACTCGGAGGGCATTTCTATTCTAGAAATTTAACTCTCATACACTTAAAACAGGATAATGTGTGGTAAATTCCAATTTCTTCCAAACTCCACATTATTTTCCTATAATCGGAGAGAATAGTTGGGCATATTTTAAGATATTTTTTAAAATTGCAATTTATTCAGTTTATAACGCTTTTATGATGTGAGTGTTATCAAATTCAAATTCAAATATTCTTTACTCCATACAAAAAACAGATTACATTGTAATACAGAGCATGTTTTACTGGAATACCCCTACAAGACTATTCGTCTGAGTGTAGGGGGTGGGTTCCTGTTACAGTGGGTAGCCAATAGTCTATTCATAATATTATATAGGTAATAGAATGTCCGACTTTAACAAGAAGAAGGTAAGTATTAGATAGTTTGTATTATAATTATGAAATTAAAAATTACCTATTACATTGTACATTGACGAAATTTCATAAACAGAAAAAGATTGAAAAGAGTAACATATATTATATTATACAGATTCGAGAATTGGAATATGAATAAATTCTTGAGATTGCATGAGTGGAATATATTTTGTATATACTTATTGTAAAAAATAATGGTAGCTTCTCATATAAAAAGTTACCGAGGAACAGAAACCAGCCGATTCCACAGTGACTATTGAAAAGAATATAGTAATGAAGATGTGTAAATCTATAAACGATTAAATAAAGTATGTGGTAAATATAAAGAGAAGAAAGGTAAGTTATGAAAATTTATAAGCTCTCAAAAATGAAAAAAAAATCTATGTATGTATAAGAAAAGCTATCAAATTAATAGAGATGATCTTAGTGCCAATAAACAGACTGAAGCAGGCTTTCTGACGACTCCCAGCCCAGGCGGTATAGCCACCCCTCCACCTTACTCTTGAATGCAGCCACACTGCATTCATCCATATCAGTTCTTATCTCAGCGGGCAAATTACGATAGACCATTTGAGACAAATAAAAAGGTGTGCTCAGCTCCACTCCATGAACCACCTGCGGCGTCGCAAAACCGAAGTTAGCTCTATACCGTGTAGGATAGGTATGTAAAATATCTGATAAAATTTTAAGTTTATTAGTTTTTATGTAGATCAATAAAGATTTAATGTACAATTGCCTTACATTTAAAACTGTAAATTTTGTAAAAAGTTGTGCTTTTGGATATCGGCATTCCTTA
This sequence comes from Nilaparvata lugens, assembly GCF_014356525.2. Classification (NCBI taxonomy): domain Eukaryota; kingdom Metazoa; phylum Arthropoda; class Insecta; order Hemiptera; family Delphacidae; genus Nilaparvata; species Nilaparvata lugens. The sequence continues at coordinate 77,195,153 of NC_052505.1, read as the reverse complement.
TTTAAAACAGTTTTGATCATTTTTATCCTAATAAATAGGATGCAAAGAACTTATAACAGCTCGTCTGGGCGCCTAGATGTCTTCTGGTTTTCTCGCGCTAAATTCCGGAGAGCGTTATATGATAATTAAATCTTGTGTAAGCATGATCTGATCAAATGAATAGTTGGTGTATAACTGCGCGAGGTCTACTGTTCACAGAACTACTAGCAGTTTTGTGAACAGTAGACCTCACGTAGTATTCTCATCCACCTGATTGAAACTATAGACCTTATGGAAATACAGCAATAGACTGGCTTCTCCACACATCTGTGTAATCACTTGTCAGCTGATTTATGATGAATAATTCTTTAATCTGACTTTTACTGTAATATCGACTTATGAAGGAGGCTCCTTTTACCTTTCATATTATCCTTGAAATGCAAAATTTCCAAAAACCTTGTATATACGTCGACGCGCAATTAAAAAGGAACATACCTGTCAAATTTCATGAAAATCTATTACCGCGTTTCGCCGTAAATGCGCAACTTATAAACATTTGAACATTTAAACATGTAAACATTCTAACATGTAAACATTAAGAGAAATGCCTGACCGTCGACATGAATCTTAGACCTCACTTCGCTCGGTCAAATATCAAGTTATGATGTTCATTTCTCTTCTTTTCTGATACTTTTTTAGCAGTCAGTCCAGTAGGAAATTCATAAACTAAAAAAAACTACTCAAGTTTCATGATATTACGTGATAATAAATATTAATATGTTATAACAATAAAATAAATAATAATTTTATTATAAGTGCAATGAAAGTGAAACGAGCTCTAATGTGTCTCCAAATTTATTATTAATCTTGGTGAACAGATCTTAAAATTAGCATTGCATTATGTTGATGATGTTTATTATTGTTATAAAATAATGATATTGAATGTTGATTGGCGAAATGGAAACATGGGTCTGATTTCTGATTACAAAGTTTCTTCCTTTAATTGACAACTAATGAATTGCGTGTGTTTTCTGTGTGAGTTTACCAAGGTTAATTGAATGGAACAATATGCCCACAACCCGGATGTTACACCGTTAGAGTTTTCTGTTTGGGGGCATTAAGCATTGGGGAGTCCGATGGTAGCAAGCATTCAAGAGAGACATCAGTGTTTTCAACACCCACCATTGAACGATTCTTATAATCAACCGTGACAAGTCCTTTCTGTGTGAAACACAAAATGCAATAGCCAAAAAGGTATCAGAGAAACAAAGCTCTCCATTATATTATAATGGTACGATACTCAGTTTTCAAAAAAGTGACCAGCACTGATGCCGACTCCATAAGGTCTGGGTAGGTAGGTAGGTAGGTAGGCTGTGGAGCCCACCCAAAAAATATTTTGGGGGGGCTGAGTCCATAAAAAATTCTGATCAATTATATGGAAAAAACCCCTCCCCAGACCCCTAACCAATGAGCCCACCCAAAGATTTTGATAAGTCGGCGCCCATGGTGGCCAGGGTATAAAAGTGATAAATTCAGAATCTTCATGTTCAAATGCATGTTAAACAGCTCATTAGTTAATAATAGTCCAGTTACGAGATAGTGAAAAAGGGCAGTTTTGATAATTAGTTCCGAAAACGCAACATTTTTCGGGTAATGATTCTGGAGTATTGGATATCTTTACAAAAGTTGACCTTATAGAGCAAGTGAGAGAAAAATGAGTATATTGTGATTCCAGGCTATTAATTATGTATACTAACATCCTGCAAAAATTCAGCTTCACCAAATATTATGGATAGGGTGACTTATGTAGTTTAAATGAATGTAATAATAGTAATACATCAGCTTCTTCTTCTTTTCTCATGTTATCTTATTCTCTTCATCTCCTACTTATTTTTCTTCATCATCATGTTGTAGCTCTTCTTCTTTTTCTCCTTCTTCTGCTTCTTACTATTATCTTTTTGTCATCATGTTCTATTATTTATTCTTCTTCTTCTACTCAAAATCGTCATTTTATTCTTATCATCTACTCATCTTCTTCTTTTTCTTCTCCTCTTCTCCATCATTCTATTCTTCCTCTTCTTCTCCTTCTTCTTCTTATTTTTTCTTCTTCTCATTGAAGAAAGAGAAGAATGGGAAGGAGTAGCAAGATAGAAATAAGAAGTGGTAGAACATGAAGAAGATTAGATAGTGGAAGAAGAAGGAAGAAATCTTCTTCTTCTTCTTCTTCTTCTACGAGGAGGAAGAGAAAAAGAAGAAGAAGGAGTAGCATATGAGAGAAATAAGAATTAGTGGATCATGAAGGAGGAGAAGAGGATAAGAAAGATGAAGATATACTATACAATAGTGATAGAAAATATAAATATTTAGAAGATGATGAACTGAAAACTTCATATTTTCTTCTTCTTCTACTTCTCTTTTTCTTATTCCTTTACTTCTTCTTTACATAGAATTCTCATTCTTACAGAACACAGAGCTATATAAATGATACAGTCATGATTCAGCTGTGAGAATGTTGGGATGAAATGCAAAGAAAACAGAAGGCGGTTGAATAATATTATTATCACAATAGTCCTATAATTGCTATAATTGCTTCACATGTTGACAGGTGTCTGGTGCCGAGTTGACTGTGTGTTTGCATCTGTGTGGTGTGTGTGTGTGTGTGTGTGTGTGTGTGTGATAGTGTGAAGGAGTGAGGCGCGACTACCTGTCAGTGGAGTGGGTGATAGAGTTGTTGTGAGGACGGAGTGCGGAAGGGGGGTGAGCGAGACCGGAGTAGGGTTCTGCGCGCAGTCTACAATCTGGCAAAGGAACTACCTCGATTACGCATGAACAGTATGTCCTATCCCGCTAGCCTTCTGTAGTAATTCTGTGGTATAACCATCCAGCAGTGCGGCCTCAGGTTAAAGACTTACATGCTCTAAAGACATTGCTTTGTTTCAAATAATTGTGCTTTCTTTGGTGTTCAGAATTAATTTATTTTTAGTAAATTATTTATTTGAATTAATTATTTGGAAATTATCTAATACTCGCACATTCAATACATCGCACATATGAATGACACCCATCGTGATCCTGTTATATTCTTGTAACTGGCTGAATAAATCATGTTTCATAAAATATTGGAAGTGTGCGTTGTAATCCATCGAAACGATTAATTTTGTTGCATTTCTACATCAATTCATTCGGCTCATATGACTCATTCGACTTCAAAGATGTTGTTGCAATTCTTTGAGACCTAATCACAATGAAGTTTGATAAATCAGGTTTGTTCGCAATTATTTGAAACTAAATAATAATGAAGTTTGATAAATTAGATTGTGTCGCAATTATTCAAAACTCAGTCATAATGAGGTTTGATAAATTAGATTTTGTCGCAATTATTTAAAACTCAATCAAAATGAAGTTTGATAAAATTGATCTTTTCAGTCCCAATCCGATTACAGAGTAGACTTAATTAAATTGTTATTATTATATCATTGGTATAATTTCATCCACTGACCACCTGTAAAAGGGGTATAAGGATATGTCAATTTGTCATTAACCAAACAGTAACATGTTATCTATCTTCTTAAACCTCCATCTTGAGGTTTGTAAAAATGGTTATTTTCCTCCACTAAGTAGGCACATATGAATAGCAGCTCTTTTTTCAATAAAAGTCTGAAAGCTTTACCTGACGTTTCTTTCATGTGAGATGGCAATAAGTTGAACATCCGGATACCTGAACTCCTCACCCCTCGCTCATACATATTACTTCGGTGTGCATCATCTCTCATATTATTTCTGTATGTGGTCGAATGTTGGTGAAATGTTTCTCCTGTATTGAATTCATTTTTTTTTCAAAAGCATATTGTTTCCAGAATATATAGGCTTAGAGTGGGAGAATTCCAAGTTCTTTGAAGTAGGGCCGACAACTAGTGTTATAAACTTGTTCAACGTTAAAAACTTCAACTTCTTTAATTGTAAAAAAGTGATTTATTATAAACCTTTATTTAATGTACTTTATTATTCTGCATCTAAATGTTTTTTGTTTAATGTAATTTGCAGGCAGAGTTGTTGATAGAGTGTCTGCAAGTGGGTGGAGAGTACAGAGTTGAACTGAAGAAGGCGCAGCAGTCAGGCAAAGCGGCGCCGCCTGTTCCCGCCATCATGGCCGCCTTTGGCGCATCCACTCCCAACGAATATCTCCTCCAAGTTCTGCTCAGAATCAGGACAAGGTATGCATGCATATTTTCAAATCAATACATTCTTTACTCTGCATTCAAATTTTCATCCTTTATGAAGAAATAAAATTTTCTATTTGAGTAGTTGTGAATGTGATATTGTGGTAGTTAACCGTGTTGAATGAATAGACTAGGCATTGTCGAACCATAGATTCATTGAAAATCAAGATACTGGTTTCGGTTGTTACACCATTAACAAATAGATTTACCAGAGTTACCTTCTGGTAACTCTTTAACAGAGATTATTTTATTCCCATTATGAATGAATCTCTGTGAAGGAGATTTACCAGAGTTACCTTTCAGTTACTCTGTACCAGAGATTGATAATGGTGTAACAACCGAAACCGGTATCTCGATTTCGAATAAATCTATGGTTGGACAATACATAGTTTTTTCATTCAATATAAAATGCCCTTTTATATGAAACTTTTCAGCTCGATTCTAAATCCAATTCAGGATGAGATTGAAGTTGTGGCTGAAGGAGAAATTTTATGACCAATTTGGTGAACTGTTAAATCAACGATTTCCAACTGTGATAATCTTACTGTTACATGAACCATTTCAATTACGAACTTGATTTCATTTGTATTTATATTTTTTTATTATTATCATGTGTGTATGGCCATTTAAGTTTATGTGACTTGCGTCAACAATGCATGACATTAATAAAGTTGAATGAAATGAAAATATTTTCGAAAGTTTGAATACTAAAAAATGTACTTCTACAAATAATAAGTATGTAAAATCAAATTGAATCAGTTGTATCGGTTTGACCTCTTCCTGTAATGATTCTAAATGTACCAGTAATCTTTTGAAGTTATAATAAATTAGAATTTGTAATTTACAGCGAATTGGAAGAGGTTTTGATATTTCTGCCTTTTACGAGTGTTTGTGAGCTGCTGCCTCTACTGGGCCCACTTCTGCAAACTCCGCAGGCTGATATTGTCTGCAGGATCCTAGTATTTCTCACTAGAGTTCATCATAAGTCGATTGTATCGAATCAGGCCCTTTTGAAAGTTATACAGAAGTTGCACGCTGTATCATCCGCCAATATTACGAAAATGAAGGTTAGTTCAACCATTATTAGCTTATTGGGAAAAACCATTAATTTAAGTTTATGCATTCTAGTTATTCCTCCCTATTACATGTTCTTTCTTCTTTAAATTTATGATAAGATAATAATCTCGAAGATATTTGAGAAACATTGATTATTACTTTTATTTTATTTATTGTAAAAAGCACTATAATCATGATATATATTAGAATATATACTTTATTATGACATTGGAGGAAAAACTAGGCTGAGCTTGTACTATTTGAATCTGTACTTTGAATTTTCTTGTTCAATTTGTTGCTCACGTTATTTTTGCTATCTTTAAAAAATATTGTTTATGATGTAAATCATGTTGATTTCATTTATGGCAATCACAGTTATTAAAATTCACTGCTCAAATGCTCCGTTCGAGCTCTTATAAAGGTTATGCTCGAAATTATTTACTTTGAATGAGGCTGTGTCTGAAAACTATGTCTCCTGCCATATCACAATAATTTTTATTTGCAAGCCAATAGCCTGAAATGATGCTATTGCCTCACACAATCTCAGAATCGAAGCCACTGTTTAAGAAGAATTGTTTAAAAAATGTAATTTCCAAATAAAATACTGAATCAGGTACAAAATGGTAAAAACCACTTGAGGTCAAATAAATTCTAGCATAAGTGACTTACTTTAAAATTAATTTCAAGGTGAAACATATGAGAAATAAAAATATGTGTTGAAAAGGGTACCTTTATTTTAAATTTTTATCTAAATACATGTAGCCCTAAAGTAAAAAGTGAAATAAGTAATTTGTTTTGGCTTCTTGTCTCCCAGTTGATCTACTTTTCAGCCTTTATTCTTCTACTATTTTTGTACCTTCAAAACAGGAGTTATGGGTCTTAATCTCAATTATTTGGAAGAATATTCTCTTGTTGTTCATCTCTCCATCAACATATTTTTTGTTCCTAATGTTATTAGTATTTATACGCCGTATATCATGTACCATCTTGAATATATCTATCGGAAAGAATTGGATTTGATAGAGATATTAGCGTTTCTGAGCTTCATTTACATCACTGGAGATTCAATTTTAATTTTCTTCTATCATTTACAGGATACGATAGGCGTCAATCTTCATGGCCTGATGTTCCTTCAAAGAGAAATCGAGATGAAGGAAGGCGTTCAATTTTTCTGGGATGCAACACAGAAACGGAAAGAGAAGCAGCGAAAAAAGCGGTTAAGGGAGAAAGCTGCCTGGAGAGCAGTTTTGACTCTGTAAATGTGAGAAAATCGATAATTGTTGGTATGTTAACATATTACAAATAAATATTTTAGATAGAATGATGAATTCCTCAATTTTTCATTGTTTCACCACTCAGATTAGCATACCTAATTCGCACAATGAAATAAGATCCTTTATTGAGCGGATTTTGTGCTCTGTATTTTCAATTCCAAGGTATTGCTTTGCAAATGCTCTATTATTAATTCAAGTAGTTGTTTAGTCGATGAGTTGGGTTATTGAAGATGCTAAATTTAGCTATTTACATACAATTATGAAACATTTTATTGGGTAGTAAAGCTGAAAATACATTACAAAATCAATTTATGATCTATGTACAAATTGGAATTCACTACTAGTCCTTCTGAAAACATGTCATGGCAGTGTTCAACATTCAGTGTGATATATTTACAATTGAGAAATAAAATGTTATCACTACATTGTCAAATTCACAAAAAGTGAGTTATCATCATAATTCACAATCGTGAGTATTTTTAATCTCTCACTCACTCAATTATTTTGTGCTTTCAAACAATCAGATAATCAGGTACACTTTCAACGAGTTACTATCACTTATCAACTTATCCTCAATCTTGAAACTTTTGTGAAAATCTTGATTATTCATTTCAATATGTTGTTCAATTCCACCATTCTTGTGTGATAACATTGAAAACTAATTATGATTTGATTACCAACAATTTTTTGAAAGTAAAAACTCTGAAAATACACAATCTGTACAATTAGCTCACAAAACACTATTGCTCAAATTATTTATTTACAAAATTTGATTTTAAGCACATTAATATTATTATTGGGAAATTACTATCCTATTTATTGCTTTGAGGCTAAAAGTTTGTTATTAGTTTTGAACATCTTATGAAATTCTTAGTATCTTACATCTCACTCATAATATAGATTTATATTGAGCGACAGAGCTCTTCTCTTAAATTTCCCAGTAAGTTTTAACTAAATTGTCAAAATATCTTGACTGAAATTTAGTTGGCATTGTTAACAGATTATTCAATTAAAACTGCAATAGGGTGTTGCAATATTAATGCAGTTGTTCTTAGGGTATTGTCCATTCTGAAAACTGCATCCAATTTGAGTTTTTTATTGGTCGGATTTTCAAATAATATCTTGTTTTGTCAAGAATTAAAAAAAGTACTTGTATCTTCTATTACTGTTTGAGAATAATCTTGAATAAGAGTAGAATCAAAAGTTAAAATGTGGGTTCGCACTTCTATAGCAAACTTATTTTTTCTTATAGTATCTTATTGAGTTGAACATGAAATGTAGATAAGATATTTTATTGAATTCTTCCATGCTGTGAATGCAGTTTGTATAAATAATTTGAAGAAATATCATCAATTATACGTTTTCAGAAAATGATTCAATATTTATAGAAGAAATACAATCCAATAGAAGTTCCAATTAAACTTCTTATGTAAAAAATATGCCAATTATTATTGACAAATTTTGAATTTTCTAGCATGCAATTTAGTCTTCTTATCAGGTTTTCCTTAGGGTGGAGTTGGTTGATCCGTTGACAATTTTTGTGTTTGCATTTCATCATATGCTATGGTAAATACACTCTTCTTCTCTAGTAAATTATGGTTTCTTCTTCTCAAAACCTGACTTGGGGGCATCATAAGTGACATGGCTATTCCAGAATCTAAATCTTCTTCCCTATCTTTTTTATTGTCCTTTTTCCCGATCGGTTTCAAAAACCTTATAGTGTTAACTTTCGTTTGGTCCTTATTTCTTTCCTTTTCTTCTTTCTCTTTTGATTTCTCTTTTTCTCGGTCTTCCTTTTTCAGCTGTTTCTCTTCTTTTCTCTTTTTGTACCATTCCATGTACCGTGGTTGTCTCCCTGCTTTGTTTGCTGATGATTGGAAAGCCATGATAGTTTTGTTGAGTGTTACTTGGCTCTTATCCAAGGGCTCTTTCTTGAATGTGAACTTTTTCGATTCAGCTTCAGGTTTTTTGCCTATGCTGTCAATTTTCTCTGTTGATGTTTTTGATTTGTCTTCTTTCGAATTTGAACTGGCATTGTCACATTTGTGTTTAGCTGATGCTGGTGTTGCGAACAACCTAGAAAGAGTTTTAATTTTACCAAAACCTCTCTTCTTTTTCGCTACAGGTGTGCTCTGTAGTGATTTTGATTTTTGTCTCTCGGCTTCCTCTTTGACGGTGTCGAGTTTTTGAGCAGTGGCTCCCACATTGGGCAGGTGACTTTCACTGGAGCTCTTCATGCGCACTTTCTTAGCACTCTTTGCAAACCGAGTGAAGCCTTTTATAGCGCCGAAACCAAACACACTCTTAGTAGAACCAGATGACGTGTTGCTCTTGGATGTTTCGCGTCCTGATTCGGCTCCACTCAGATTCAGGCGTGATGGGTCAATGGAGGGAACAACATGTTCTTCGGGTGTGGAAGGCTGGTCTATTGCGATTGTTGGTGATGGCGGAAACGATGTGGGGTTATGTTGGGGGGATAGGTGATGAGCTCCCGCCCCCATTGCTCCCATTGCCCCCAATGTGTGCATGGAGGGGTGACCTCCCATTGCAGCCACTTCTTGAGGAGTCATATCTCCTCTTCCGCCTCCCATCGCACCCAAACTCGCCAACGTATGGAGTGATGGATGTGTACCATGCAGTGTTACATCTTCCTGACTTGTTACATTTCCCATTGAACCCATAGTGCTCATATTAGCCACAGTTTGCAAAGATGGATGTACAGGAGAGGAACCTGGAGGCATGTTCATAGCACCTGGACTCAACGTACTCAGAGCGGCCATTGTTTGCATTGAAGGGTGATGCATGGGAGATGCACCGGCAGGCACGTTCATGCCTGCGGGACTGAGTGTGCTCAGCGTTGCCATGGTTTGCATCGATGGATGAACACCACCTGCTTGTTGAATGCTATCTGAGTGACCACTCCCACTGAAGCCCATTGAGCCTATGTTGGCAATAGTTTGCATAGAAGGGTGAGTGCCTCCTTGACTATCTTGCATGCCTTGACTTCCAAACGGCATGTTGCTCATTGCTGCCAGGTTGCCCATTGTTTGCAGTGACGGGTGAGTGCCTCCTTGACTATCTTGCATGCCTTGACTTCCAAACGGCATGTTGCTCATTGCCGCCAGGTTGCCCATTGTTTGCAGTGACGGATGTGCCCCATGCACGTTCAACATCTCCCCACTCGCCCCATGCATCACACCCTGTTGTAACTGGTTTTGAAACATAACTCCATGAGCTGTTGCAGGCATTGATGTGGGATACCTTCCTGGGTCGTTCCCTGTGTTGTACATTGCTGATTGTAGAGATGAATATTGTATGTCATTCCTCTGTACATCTGCTAAAGTATTTGCATCTGTTATTTTCAAATCACTTGTACTTTTACTTTTGCTGTCAATCATCACTTTTCCATCACTTTCCTCATCTGTTGTGTCCTTATTTACAATGATATTATACATTTCAGTGGATTGAGGTACAGCCTGCTCCTCATCGATTGCTCTCCCACCGGCTGTTTTCAGCATGTACAGTTTTATTCTTGTAGACTGTTTGCGTAGTAGACTAGCCTTGGTGGCTGCGAATTTCGGTTTGTTGTTGGGTTTCTCGACAACTTTTGTAGCTTCCACAGCACTTTCAGTTTCTTCCATGATTGGTGTCTTTATTTCACGTTTCTCACATCTTCTTAGTATATCATCAAAACTGTCACTCCTTCTTGTAGCCCCCTTTCGTTGTAGAGCCCTTCTACACCTAGTTTGCCTTCTGACCGCTTTTTTGCGACTTTCCACTCGCCCGTTCTCCTCACTTTCGCTCACTGATTCGTCATTGTCGCTCTTGGCTCGCCGCCTGGGTGGCCTCAGCGTGTGCAGTTCGTTCTCGTCAGTCTGTGTGCCGCGGTCCCTGTCCGTCTGCGTCCCCATCGACGTCATCACTCCTGGCAAACTCTGTGTTTCATCCACACTGCTGGCGTGGCCCATGAATCTGCGCTGCTCCTCCACTAGGAATCTGGTGAGGAGCAGATCGCGTTGGAGAACTGTGAGTCGTCCAACATCCTGAGATGACAGCTCTACGTCGGGTTTGTACTCCATTAGCCTTCTAATCAAATCACTGTCGCCTCTCTCTTCAGGTTTCACGCCGTTCTTCTCATTTTCTCTTCTTTGTTGATCTTCTATGAACCTTTTCATAATTATATCTTTTCCCTCATTTTCTTTGTTTTGGTGAGTGTCCTTGACAACAGTGTAGGGTCGATCAGGTTGGTTGAGTCCAGGTCCATTCTCCTCGTGCATTCTTCCTCTAGTCATCAGTCGCAGAATCTCGGCATTGCCGTCTCTGATGAACATCTGGTCTCTGCTGCGTGGCATGTCCTCCATGTCATCGTCCTGATGTCCCACTCGGATCCTCCTCTCGGTTCGGGCGCCGTCGGAGCCTCGCTCGTACTCGTGGCGTCGTATGGAGTCTGTGTCGTCGTCAAGCCGATTAGGCATGGCGAGCCGTGACGGGTCCAGCAGACGGAAGTCTGCGCCGTCGATATCCTCTACAAAGACCGGCTCGCCAGCCGCACGGCGATCGGCCATCTCCCGAGTGTAGATGACGTTGGGTCCTCGGTCGTGTCGCTGGACGACTGAGTCGCGCGGCAGTCGCACGTACTCCGGCTGACCGCTCTTGTTGACTATCATCACTCGTTGGCCCTGCTCGTTTCGCCGGTTGAAGTGGGTGCGGTTCGAGTCGTCGGCGCTCCACGCCTCTTTGTAGCCCGTCCATTCAGCTGTCAAATTCAAAAATAAACATTCGTCAATTTCGTAAAAATATAATTTTCTCTAAAGCTGGGTTAACACATAACAAATGGTATTTACAACAACATTCGAGACATATTCTGATGTATCTCGACACATAGACACTAGTGGGATGCTGCTCGATAGTTTCATGCTCAATGAATAGTCTACATGACAGAGAAAAGATAAATAAATAAATATTTAAGGAACATTTATCACAATAAAATTCATGCATCTGAACATAAAATTCTCGCCGATTCAAACTAAGCTAATGATTGACAGGTTACTGTTATGTCTGATGTAAAATAAATAACGAATGGTACTAACAACATTCAATACATATTACAGGAACATGTATCACAATAAAATTCATTTATCTGAATATTGGGATTCTCGCCGATTCAAACTAAGGCAAAGTTTAGCAGATAACTATTATGGCTGATGTAAAAAAATTAACAAATTGTACTGTTTCGTAGAAATTTAAAAATCTTGATAAAATACTCCCAGTAATATGTGCGAGAACAGGCTCTTAGATGAAATTACTCATTTGACGAATATTTTTAATCTATCTGTGATCTTTGTATGAGAGAATAATTTCATTCGTTAAAGATGCTTTCTTTCAAATATCACCCCAAAACTGTTATAATATCTGTTTGTGGTTACGAGAATCAATTGGTCAAGTTGATTTAGAATTCTGAAATATTCGATGATTCAATATTTATCATTTCAAATTCCAATGAAAGCTTATTTTTTTAAAATCAAATTATTAGAGGCTAGTTTTCGTTCATGTTTAATAATGAGTGATGGAAGATTACAGATGAATTTCTTACCTTGAACGCCTTTCGACTCATGTCCTTTCTTTGTGTATCCATCTTCAGGTGTGCGATTTCTGCCTCTTTTCCTTCATAAAAAGAAAATCATTTTATAAAAACCTCTCCGGGAATTTCCATTTGAAGCAGCTATTTGTAACGCAATTTCTATAGAAATCTTGAATAATCTAAAATTTATGAGATATTTTCAAACGATTGATACAGTATTAGTCGAAATTGTTGCAATGTTTCATGAAGAGTACATGCGTTTCAAACTTTATTTCAACCTTAAAGTAACTTTCCTTGCATTTATCTGCTTATTAACTAGAGAAGTAGTGATGTAATTATGTAATGTGAAATATTATTAAAATATCACTGTAATGTGAAATACATACTGCATTGATCTCACATTCTGAGAAAAATTTCTTACATTTCCAAACTACGCCAGGTCATTATAGTCCATTATATCCATTTCTCCTAATAATCTAATAATAAGCTGATGAAATGTTAATTTAAAAAATGTTCAATTATAAATTATTTTTTGATTTATATATTTTTTCTCTAATACAAAAACTGTTTTCTCACCGACTAAGAGCTGCATACAATGGACATCCGGAACACAGGCAGCAGAGTAGTAGGGTGAGAATCATCAAAGCTATCAGTATCAGAATCAGCAGTAGAATCCAAAAAAGGATTTGATTTTCAAAGTTGTGCTCTCCCTGAAAAAATGTACAAAAATAAACCATTATTAAGTTCACAACTCTTGAAACCTTCAGATTCATTTCCAACATTGAACAACTAATAGATTTGATTTTTAAAGTTGTACTTTCCCTTGGAAAATTGTAGGATGAATCCATTATGAGTCAATCCATAGGTTAGAATCTATTATTAAAGATTACAACTCTCAAAACCTTCAGATTTCTTTTTAACATTAGATATTGAAACGTGTCTGCAGCTTGTAACATTTGTACTATTCCAATTTCATGTTAACCACTATTCTTAACATTTGTCATAATGAGGATGCCTATTCAGTAGCATCAATTTCACCATAAAAGTATAAAAATAATAAAGATCACAGATTGCAGGAAATAGAGACTTGTGTGACCTCAAGCCTCAAGGTCGGGCTTGGTCCTTGTCTTCACTATTAATTAATTAATTAGTTGTAACTCATAGATAGTCGCAAGTAATTTGTTCTATTGACATTTCTCCTTGGCACTTTACTAGAAATCTCGCTAGATTTCAAAAATATCAAATAGTTTTTCTTCTTTTTTAATAAAATAATTTTTTCGTATTTCATCAAGTAGAATATCCAAAATAAGAAAAAATCTTCTTACTTTATGATAAATATCTTCATCAAATTCATTCATCTCCTTATTCTATTATGGAAATTATACAAGATTCAGGTACTCACGGCAGATGCGGTAACAACGAGTGCTGTTTTATTCCTGTATAACTTTTGTTGAAGTTTTTCTAGATCAATTATTGTGTTCCCATTGTACATAACAGACGCTACAACAACGCTTCTGAAAATCATAATTTACAAAATGTTATTGTAAAACACCCAAAAACGTTTCATTCTTTTTTATTCATTCTCTATTATTTTATTGCTTCTTCCTCGATTGGACTCTTCCATGTCAGAATGTAGCTCACAATATTTTATTAAATCTGAAATCTACTATGGAATAATTATTCCAATGCGTAATAATCAATCAACTGAGCCCTTAATAGATTTACATATTATATCTCCTTACTTACTTTTTTGTAGATGTTTTTCATGAAAAAGAATAAAATTAATTAATTAAAGGCTATTTTTAAATAAGAGAGAAGGATGATGGATGTTGTAGAATGGCATTATTATTGCTATCGATCAGAAATTTCGACACTGAATTGAGACCCAAGTAATAATTCAAAGCCTACCTGCCTGAATAATACATCTGGACTAGACAATTCGTGAACAGTTTAAAATGATTGGAAGCTAGTAGCTTCATAGAATCAGAACATTATTTATGGACAATAACATGTTGAAAGTATAATAATTTGTAGTTTTACTGGGTATGAGAGCTAGACGAAAGTATTGTCGTATGTGTAGCCTGGTAAGCTCTTTTGAAGAAGCGACTCGCAGCTAGTGAGTATAGTATCAGAGGCAAACAAGTAGATAAACTTACGCTTATCTTTTTTCTATGATAGAATGTACATTCTATACATTCTATACTTATTATGGTATTATAGTACTGGCATTATGAATTTATTTGGTTCAACTAGATTTATCACTAGCTTGAATCAGGCTGGTATTACATTTTTAATATCTAAACTGGCTCTTTATTTTCTCTGTTTTGGCCGTATTATTCTTTTCACTTGTGCATGAATATGCACAAGATGATATGAAAATCTGAACATTAGCGCTTGGTGGGATCAAACCCACATCTCTTCCAGTTTATCAGAGGTAAATGGCGCCTAGTTATTATTTATTTTGAACTTAATTCAAATCAAATTCAATCTGATTTTTAAGTCCGGTTTCTAGGATACTTATTCCATATAATGGTCATTGAACATATAGATTTAACATTATATTCAATAACTGTCCTAGAAACCGATGTTCTACTTACTTGTCAGTGTCCGGATATCCGACTGCCAAATCTTGTGTGCCCCCCTGCACAGGCAGACCCACGTAATAAGGCCGAATGCTCTGGATGGAAACCCGCCCCGCCGTCAGAGCGGAGAGCATTTCTTCTAGAGCTTTTTTGTCCGGGTTCAGACCGGGAACAATGAAAGTTATCGTCCGTGCTCCGTTCTCTGGTGGAAATATCCTCACTTCCGCCATGGACCACAGTGTGGGAACACCTGGGGATTGTCAACAAATTGGTCGCTATTATTCAGTCATTTACAGAAAAATGATTTCCTCCAAAATCTAAAATAGAAATTCTCTTATTCTCATAGTCTTCATTTTAGATTTTGGAAGAAATAATTTATATTAAATCAATCCATTTGTTTGGGTCAAGACATAGTGGAGCGTCGAAGGCAGCTTTAAGCTTGAGAATGGTGAAAATAATGCATGTATTTAAATGTTGGCGCACATAGTATCTTCTGACCCATATAAATTAATACATTCATTATTTTCATCACTCTCAATCTTGAAGTCACTTTTGCCGCTTCACTATGTTTCCATCCCAAGTCAAAGAAAAATAGGTTCCTGTACTAATTTACTTACGTTCATCACCCATAAGCGCTGAATGACACTTGAGGTGCCGATTATTGCTCTTGAAATATTTCGATATTTGCGTAAACCGTTGATTATACCGTTTATTGTTCTTCAAGAAGAAGGAATACTACTAGAGTTTGAACAATTACACTAGAAAAAATACTATATTGATCACAATATAATCAACCAGTATTAACAAGCTATAAATCAAGAATTATGGACCAAGAGTATGAGGACAAGCTGTATAAATAAGCTAAAAAATATGCTCGATAAAATAATTTATTGATTCGTAGAAGATTTTTATCTTGAATATCGAACTAAATATAAAACAGAGGAGAATTCAATAATTACATAGATAAGTAACCAATGTAAAAAGACAAAACATTCAAACTTGGATAACAATGGGATAGTAGTCATTCACAAAGTAATTAAAAGTTACTGTACTGATCTTTACATCTTAACATACTTAGCTATCAATAAAATGGCTGAAATATGCTCACCTAAATCATAAGCTCTGACCATAAGCACAATAACTGAAGACATCTTAGATTCACTTGCTTGTCTTTTTCTGTTGTAAGCCAATGCTTTTACAGTCACTTCGCCTAAAAATGATAAGAACGGGTTATGGTAACTACACTCAAACATGAGAAACACTCATATTTATTAACAATAAAAAAGGTATTTCAGTTACAGAAACCGATTCTATTTGGATTTAAAAAAGACGGCCCGAAAAGGGCCAGAAAATTTAAACTACCGTACCTCATAAAAGAAATACTTACTCTCCCAAAAATATATGTTGTATATCGAAAAGCACTTCTCTGTTTCAAATATTTTAAAATATGAAATGTCGTGTTCAGAGTTAGAATAATAATATTGTTGAATAATTGATTATTACTAACCTGATTCTGCATTGATAGCAAAACTGTTTCCGTAGTTCCCACTGACAATTTCATATCTGACCACATTGTTAGGAGCTTCTGCGTCTTTATCAACTGCCTGTAAATTGAAAAAATACGGGTTCCATAAATTTTAATGATTGTTTTGACTTTACATCTAAAGATAGGTTGAAATAGTTACCGTACTTGAATGATCATAATTGATCATCAATGCTTAAAATTTAACTTTACAATTCCGGTAACTTAAATTCTCATTTGAAAGTAATTCTTTCCTCGCCTCCACCTACTGTTTTCCTTAACATAGTACAAAGAGAGAGAAAATTAAATTACTGCGTATTTTGTTCGATTCGGTTGATAGAACACATCCAATAGGCCCTACAATAAAACTGTGCGATCTACTCTTCACTTAGCTAGCCTACTAGTTATCTGATGATTATCATATTTTTTGTCAATTAAACGATTTCAAAATCTTAGTTTCCGTAATGAATCCTATTATAATAAAACTTATATACAGTATTCATCTTTTACTGGATACTTTTAATTTCTATTCTTTATTTGTGTAAAATCTGACAAAGCATTTATTGGAACGGTTCCACTTGTTACTCGTTCCGCTACTACGTAGACTTCATGTCGTCATTTGCGTCTGCGCTGACCAGTGACGTCACAGTCGGTTCTTCGACACTGCTTTAGTCAAGCTGGTTTTCTATACTTCTATTCGTACTTTTTCGTCGGATTATTTGCCGTTGCAATTTTAATATTTATACTATTCGATTTTTTGGAATTTAATCTTGTCTTTAGGCATCTTACTTTCTAGATATTTGCCACTTTTTCACCAAACGTTTGTAGACGTTTCACATACGTGACTGACATTTCCGCCTTTCCCTTTTTGTTACTAGTGCCTTTAGGTTTGCTGTTTGTCTTTCAATGGTGGATAGTTGGGTGTGCGTACCTTGCGCCCGGTCTAAACTTTTCATCTGAATTCATCGGACCTACGAAACGTTTTTAAAAGTGAATTATTCTTCAAATTAATTCGTTTGTTCTATTCTTCAAGTGTGATTCAATTATTCATCGATTTCTTCACTCATTTACTCTGTTAAATCTTTGATAAACTTTGTCAAAAATTGCAACCTCGTGTGAGCGTTCATCGCTATTTATTTGATCTACAGAACGTTTTTAAAGTGTGAATTATTCTACAAATTAATTCATTTATTCTATTCTTCAATTGTGATTAAATTATTCATCGATTGCTTTGCATATTGCTCTGATAAACTTTGTCAAAAATTACAACTTCGTGTGGGCTTCAATTGCCATTCTTCTACAATTGGCTTCACCTCGTGAAACTCAAACTTTCAAGTTCATCATCTCTACCGTTTGGAAATCAATCCAAAAATTCCACAACTTGAAGATCGGATTATTCGTTTGGTATTCTACTTGCTCCTGCCTACATTTCCACTGGGGGATTCACCTGCTGTGGTAGACGGTTCCATGCTTGTCATCGCATGGCCAGATCACTTCATCGCTTGCTGATGTCCTGTTCCTGTGGGTATTGCGGAGTCATTGCCTGTCTGCCTGGCCGCATCTCCTCTTCAAAATTTTATTCAGGTTATGTAAATCGTTCTATTCAATTTTCATTTACGTATGTGTCATAATTGATTTATTAATGTCTATCTTGACATTCAATTCACTGAGGCCACCGATGCCTAATTATCATTTGATTAATGTCTATCTTGACATTCAATTCACTGAGGCCACTGACGCCTACTTATTGATTTATTAATGTCTTTCTTGACATGATTCACTAAGGCCACTGACGCCTAATTATCGTTCGATTGATGTCTATCTTGACATTCAAATCACTGAAGGCCTATGCCGCATATATTTTTGTGTATTTTACCTGTTGAGCATTATTTACAGCTTATTGTCATTTTTTAATCATTAATATTGTACCTTACAGCAATAACCTTCATTATAGCACTCAATTTATATTCATTTCAGGTATCATTAATACTACCTTTTCGATTATTGTCAGGCTTCAATGGTCATTAATGTCATTGACCTAATTTCATTTAAATTTTGTATTTCTCTACGTTTTTTCACATGTTGTAATTTACCCAAGATATTTGACTTAATCTACTTACAATTGCTTTTGTATGTGGCCATCTGCCTATTATTATTTTATTGATCCCAAGATATTTGACTCATTGTTTTTGTATGTGGCCATCTGCCTATTATTATTTAAAGATTCAAAGACTTAAAGACTTAAAGATTCAAAGACTTAATCTACTTACAATTGTTTTTGTATGTGGCCATCTGCCTATTATTATTTTATTGATCTCAAGATATTTGACTCAATGTTTTTTGTATGTGGCCATCTGCCTATTATTATCTTATTATTATTAAATCTTATATTGTTGATTCATTTAGTCTTTTATTGGTGTACTTACCACACTTCAAGCTATCAGTATTTTTATGCACATAATTCAAGGATTTATTTGTAGGTATTTATACCAACTATCATTCACAGTCCACTGCCCTGCCCTTGGATTCTGTCATAAAAATTGGTTCATCCGGGCCAGATTTCTTGATCCAGTGTTTACCTTGTAAAAATTGGTCCTCCTGCCCGTCATCTTTGACCCAGTTTACCTAGGATAATTGTTAATTTCTATTACCCATTTCTTGGTCCATTGAACCTTAGGGTTTCAGTGACCGTGTGCCTAATAGTCTAGCTTGACGCCAATGATTAGGTCCCACTATAGAGTATATTTTATTTCATTGTACCTTTGTATGTTTATATTGTTTAATATTAAGCATTCACACACTTGTTTCAAATTTTCAGTACTGGCTGTAACTCAAAGCACGCTGCGACGTGTATGCACCAGCTATCAACTATCTTGTACCCTGAGAGACTGAACTGCACTGAACTGGTCACAGACGGCTATTGCGCATTGAGAAAACAACACACGGCAAACTACACCGCCTTGCGAGCCCGCTACTTGACTCGCCGCACAGCAAGCTTGATACAACTTGCCTCAAACGCACAGGCGTGCCTCTCTGCGTACTGGACCAGCGCCCAAAGTTGCTTGTTGGCGCAGCAATCGCATTGCTACAGTGCAGCATCATGTCGTTCACTCAGGTTTTTCTGTTAGTTTTTAAGCATGTCCGATCATGAGGAAGATTCACTTCCTGAGCCTTCTGCTCTTTTCAATGCAAGAGACAATTTACACCAGGAAATAGATTGGTTCATAACCAGCTATAACGATTATGTTGTGGACACTGAAGCCACTTATTATCAATTGTTGACTGTCAAAAACGAACTAGGTTCACTTAGAATTAAGTATAATAAGATTCACGAACAGCTATGGAATGCAGAGTTGCAAACACAAGATATTTCAACTCATTTTGAAATACTTAATAAGTTTATCTCCATTACCTCTAAGGCAAACGCTGCATTAACTGCTTTTGAAAGCAGACAACGCAACAATGAGGCCACTGCTGGTGCTTCCCAGCGGCCAACATCTCAAAACTCACATTTAGCAAATTTTCAGTTGCCTCAGATTCCGCTTCCACGCTTCAATGGGGAGCTTTCAAAATGGCAAGCATTCTCAAGTGCTTTTACTAATATTATTGGTAATCAAGATAACATTAATGACTCATTGAAATTTTTCTATCTTCGTCAATCACTCAGTGGTGAAGCTCTTGCTAGAGTGGAACACATTGAAGCTGACGAAAATGGTTTTCAGCTTGCATGGAACCTCTTAAGGGAGAGGTATGACAACAAGAGATTAATTGCTGCCAGGCACGTCACGGCAATTGAATCTCCGCCTACCATAAAGCGTAACTGTCCGCAATCATTACGGGCATTCATTGACTTTTGCAAGTCCCACATTACCGCGCTCGAAGCGCTTCAACTTGGAGTCCAAATCAAGGACTTATTGTACATGCACAAAATGTTGTTGCAGTTGGATACTGCTACTGTTCGAGAATGGGAAAAGAGTGTTGGTATACACGACATTCCCACCATTGATAAATTTTGGAATTTTTTGGAATCACAATGCAAAATCATGGAAGCTGTTGCTTCAAGCTCAGCTAACCATCATCAAGGAAATGTACAGCAAAGTACATCCAACTCGGTTGGTGCTCATAGCAAGCCGAAGTTCAATCAAAATCAATCGAATGTTCAAGCTAGGATGCAGGTTACTACCTCTTCTATGTCACCTTGTAGTTTTTGTAATTCTGTTGGTCATTTTCCAAATCGTTGTAATGAATTATTGAAGTTGCAGGTTACTGATCGTTGGAATGCTGTCCGTGACAAAAGGTTATGTTATAATTGCCTCAAGCCTTTCGCACCCAATCATGTTTGTTCCGACAAATCGTGTACACTTTGTGGCAAGAGTCACCACACTGTTCTTCACAGGTCGTATCCTCAATCACGGGACACTCAGCCTACTTCTAAGGATAAGGTAACTTCAAATGTTATTCATTCTCAATCTTTTGCTCCCTCCAAGGGTAAGAATGCTGTTTTGAATTCCGTCATGGTTCAGAATGCGGAAACAACTAAGCAAGCTGTTTCTCATGCAGAACAGCCTCAGAAGAACTCTCATGTCACAATGAGCTCCACTTCGTCACTGTGTTTGCAACAGCAATCAACTGTCGCCTTGTTACCTACTGCCGAGGTTTTGGTTCAAACTTCTAGTGGAGAATTTATTAAAGCAACCGCTCTTTTAGATTCTTGCTCTGATTGTAATTTGATGTCAACTAGGTTGGCTGAAAAATTGTCACTTGCTGCTTTGTATTCTGACACTTTGATTCATAGTGTAGGTGAGAATAAGACCAAATCATCTGTTTCTCATTCAGTTTGCTTGTCTTCAGCTGATCGTTCGTGGTCGGTCGAAGAAAATTGTATTGTAGTTGATAGCATATCATCTAATGTTCCTAGTGTGAACATTGATCTTTCTAAAATTTCAATTCCTGTTGAACTCAAACTAGCGGATCCATTGTTTGATCAGCCTAAGCCTGTAGATCTGTTACTTGGTGCTGGCATATTTGCATCTGTTCTTCAGCCTGGTAAATTATATCTAGCTCAAAACGCTCCCATTCTTCAGAAAACCAGTCTAGGTTGGGTCATAGGCAGGTGATTTGTTGGAATTATTGGTGGGTGCTCGGGTGCGTGGTGGAAGAGAGCACCCACAGGTTTCTCCTGTCTCGGCTGGCAATCCTCCTTCTATTGTCCTTCCTGCGGTTGAATCTTTCGATAGTGACTCTTGTTTGGTTGTGGCTGGGCCTCCATCTCCAAGCATGGAAATACCAGTCATTACAAGACCTCGATCTTTTTTAGATGCAACAAAAAACATAGAGATCCATGTTTAGATTATGTAGATATAGTGGATGATTTTATTGATTCTAGATTATCCTCAGATAAAAACAATAGTTATGAAAAGAAAGAAATGACAGTCTTTCACTGGAATGTCCAATGCATCAGGAACAAGTTGGACTCGGTAGAGTATTATCTTGGAAAACTCAATGTCGATGTCGCCTGTATTGTTGAGACTTGGCTGGAGCCTAGTGAGGTGGAATTCTTTGGCATTGATGGGTATGTTGTTGGTAATGACTACTGTAGGGGTAACAGGAAGCATGGTGGGTGTCTTATATATGTAAGGAATGGTCTAAAATACAAAAAAATTGAAAGTATAAACAAGTTATCAGTAGAAATGGTATTGGAAGTGACAGCTGTGCAGTTATTGGAAACAAATATTATAGTCCTATCCCTGTACAGATCAAACACTGACAACAATAATTTAGAAATATTCTTGGAAAGACTAAGTGGGGTATTGGAAAATGCCTTCAAATACACTGACAGACTTATTTTATGTGCAGACTTCAATTTTGATTTCATGAGTGATGATAATAATATTAAGGGTTAAAAGAGCTTCTAGTTTCATTTGGTCTCAGGGTGGGTTTCAATA
This sequence comes from Nilaparvata lugens, assembly GCF_014356525.2. Classification (NCBI taxonomy): domain Eukaryota; kingdom Metazoa; phylum Arthropoda; class Insecta; order Hemiptera; family Delphacidae; genus Nilaparvata; species Nilaparvata lugens. The sequence continues at coordinate 77,172,994 of NC_052505.1, read as the reverse complement.
GTATAACTAGGCCCAATGCATTAAATGGAGGGACATGTATTGATAACATTGTAACTACGATTCCTGAGAATTCATTTACATGTGAAGTTGTGAGAACATGGTTTTCTGACCATTGGGGTCTGGTTATCAGGAATACTCTCTCCACTAAACAGACGAAAGGAAATATTAATGAAACGAAGACAATACGGCACATAAACGATAATAACATTTCAGTTTTCCAAAATATTTTATTTGAAATGAATTGGACTAGTTTGTATGTAGAGAATAATTTAGAATTGAAAACGTCATTCTTTCTAGATACATTGAAAAAATAGTAGATACAGCTTTTCCATTGAAAATACTTAAAATTAAATCAACTGCTCCCAAACCCAGTAAGGTTTACAATCTAGAACTGCTCGCTATAAAGAACACCTGTGATCTGTTGTACAGCGCTTACCTTGCTACTGGTAATAATGACATAAAAATACAATATAAGAGAAACAAAAAAGAGTTTAGGGACAAACTAGAGACTATCAGAAGAAATAAGAATGACAAGATAATTTCTGAATCAAAGAACAAAAGCAAGGCAATCTGGGATGTGATTAAAAAACAGTCTAGTAAATCATTGTTGATGAAAAACAAAAGTCCATTAAGTTCAGACCAGTTCAATGAATTCTTCATAAAAAATATTAGTAAAGTGGTTGCTGAGGTTGAAAGTAGGAATTCAGCAAGTAATCCAATTGATTTTTTAAATTCTGGTTACTGTAAACCCTCTTATAAGTTTGAATTTGAATTGATTGAAAAAGACGATGTTATTCGTGTTCTTCGGAAAATGAAAGCCAGCAATAGCACAGATGTATATGATATAAGTCCAAAAATGCTGAAAATGGGTTGTGATTATATTATAGATCCTTTGATAAATTTAGTGAATAGTTCAATTATTGATGGTGTTTTTCCACAGACTTTAAAATTGAGTAAAGTCTTACCTGTCCATAAAAAAGGTTGCAAATCTGACTTAAATAACTTCAGGCCGATAAATATAACCACCACTGTGTCCAAAGTTCTTGAGAGTGTTTTGAATATGCAAATAGTAAACTACTTTGAGATTAATGGTCTTTTTAGTAACTCTCAGTTTGGGTACAGAGTGGGGAGAAACACAATTAGAGCTGCTGAGGATCTCTATAAGGATTGCTTGGACTCCTTAGAGAATAAGTGCTTCACTCAGGCTAAGTTATTTGATTTGTCGAAAGCTTTTGACACGGTTAGATAAACTCTTATTCTATAGGTTTCAGTCCAGATCCATAAGGATGATTGAATCATATCTCAGCAATCGTTTTCAGAAAGTTGCATTCAATGGATCGGAATCTCAGTACTTGCCTGTCTCTCATGGGGTTCCTCAGGGGTCAATATTAGGTCCAATACTATTCCTAATCTACATTAATGACCTCCCAACTATAGTTGACCCTCCAGCTAAGAGTTATCTTTTTGCTGATGATCTTTGTGTGTTTCTGAGCACGCCAACAGAGGCTTCCCTGAATGTTGCTGCACAAGAGGTTACTCAGTCAATTGAGAGGTGGTGCAACTCAAACTTGCTGTGTGTGAACTCCAACAAGGTTCAAGATTTGAGATTCACTTATAATAGGAGACTGCTGGTGGTAGATGCGGAAAAGGAAGCCAAATTTCTGGGATTCACTCTGGACAACTGTTTGAGTTGGTCCAGGCACATTGATAAAACCGCTGGAAAGCTTAATAGAGGAATATTTATATTAAGAAAGTTAAGGACTTGTGTCAGTGTTGATGTTCTAAAGGTACTTTGCTCACATTCAGTCACACCTGTCTTATGGTGCTGTACTGTGGGGGTCAAAGGCATATAGCTCAAAACTATTTCGTATCCAAAGAAAGGCAATCAGGCTTATATGTGGTCTGCCGAAACGTGCTCAATGCAAAGAGAGCTTCAAAGAATTAGAAATACTGACATTTCCCTCTATTTTTGTTCTTCAGTGTCTGACCTATGTGAGGGAGAATTTGAATGGTTTTGTTGAGCAGGGAGTATCCCATGAGCATCAGACTAGAGGCAGGAATAATTTGATCACCAGCCGCTACGAGTATTCTAGCACGCAAAAAACATTTCTATTCATTGGTGTGAAGCTTTTTAATATGCTCTCTGAACAATTTAGAGGTTTGCCAAATCTAGTTTTCAAGCAGAGGCTGAAGATATTCCTAATCAGTAACCCCATTTACACTTTCCAGGAGTTCTATGAACTGGCTGGGACTTTGTAAAATTATTAATATTATGTTGAGGTACCTACATTAAGTAAATACTGTATCAGCTACTGCTACTTTTCATTTCTGTTTGTTCGTTTTTATTTGTGTGACTGCATTATATTATCTTATATTTGAGTATATATATATATATATATATATATATATATATATATATATATATATATATTTTAATATCTTTCTTTGTTTGGACATGATATGAATATATCATGATATTGCAGTTCTTTTAGAATAGTATATTTCCAATTATTGTATGTGTGACATTTGCTGTACATTGTGACGGAGGTAATGCTTCTGAAGACCTAAGAAGCGGTTACATTAAACTTATTCTATTCTATTCTATTCTATTCTATTCTATTCTATTCTATTCATATTTGGTTCTTGTAAAGCTATTCGTCCTATTGCAGCACCTCGTTCGTGCCTCCCCGCTTCACCTGTGGCCGCTCCCCGTAGGGTCACGTCGAATTTTCTGACTTCAAATGATGTCTCTCATCAGTTAGAGAAATCAGTTAAGGTATCAGTTCAGGAAATCAGTTCTCAATCAGTTCAGGAAATCAGTTCTCAATCAGTTCAGGAAATCAGTTCTCAATCAGTTCAGGAAATCAGTTCTCAATCAGTTCTGGTATTAGCTACCACTTCTTCTCATAATGATGTTATTTCAGGTATAATCAATAGTTGCTCCACCTATCACAAAATCGTTCGTACAACGGCGTATGTTCTACGGTTCATTCATAATTGTAGAAAACAAAATTCAGTCACTCCGCGCTTTGGTCAATTAACTATCTCTGAAATTTCAGAAGCTGAAAATTGTATCTTCAAATCTATTCAAGAAGAAGCTTTCTCTGCCGAACTTAAAGCATTGCGTCAAAATCAGGAGCTATTGCCTAATAGTTCTATTAAAGCCTTGTCACCATTCATTCACTCAGATTCTCTACTCAGAGTTGGTGGACGTTTGCAAAATGCAAATGCTTCCTTTGATCACAAACATCAAATATTGTTGCCTAGCAATCACAAATTCACTCGTGCATTGATTGTTGCTCACCATCGTCATCTAAGTCATGCTGGTGTGCAGGCCACCATGGCCAGTGTAAGACAACGATTTTGGTTTCCCTCCACCCATCGCACCATCAAAAGTGTATTGCGGCATTGCTTAATGTGTTTTCGCTTTTCTGCTCTTCGTTCTGAGCAAATCATGGGTAGTTTACCAGGCTAATTGCCACGCGTTCAGGCTAATTTTCCCTTTTATAATTGTGGTTTGGATTACGCCGGTCCTATTTCTATTCGTGTAGGCGGCCCCAAATCTCGTACTTCTTATTTAACCACTCTTTAGAAAGAAGGCAAATGGCTAAACAGTTGTGAAAATTTGAAGGTCGGTACGGTTGTCATCTTGAAGGATCCTGGTTCCGCGCAGTCCACTTGGAAGCTGGCGCGCATACTGAAGTTCATCCCGGTAAGGACGACAAGGTTCGAGTTTTCACTGTTCTCACTCCCTCCGGCACTTTTAAGAGAGTAATTTCGAGTTTAGAACCTCTTCCCATTGATGAGGATTCTAGTTAATCCCCTTGCTCTTATGGTTCATGTTGTATTTTTTAGGTTTCATTGTTTTTTTTCCCCTGGTTCTCACATGGGGCCCAGTTTTCAATTTCCAATTGTCTTGCCAGATTTTACATATTTCTTACTTTTTCTTATTGTGCCATACCCCCGTATGACACAAGGGGCCCAGTTTATGTAAAATCTGACAAAGCATTTATTGGAACGGTTCCACTTGTTACTCGTTCCGCTACTACGTAGACTTCATGTCGTCATTTGCGTCTGCGCTGACCAGTGACGTCACAGTCGGTTCTTCGACACTGCTTTAGTCAAGCTGGTTTTCTATACTTCTATTCGTACTTTTTCGTCGGATTATTTGCCGTTGCAATTTTAATATTTATACTATTCGATTTTTTGGAATTTAATCTTGTCTTTAGGCATCTTACTTTCTAGATATTTGCCACTTTTTCACCAAACGTTTGTAGACGTTTCACATACGTGACTGACATTTCCGCCTTTCCCTTTTTGTTACTAGCGCCTTTAGGTTTGCTGTTTGTCTTTCAATGGTGGATAGTTGGGTGTGCGTACCTTGCGCCCGGTCTAAACTTTTCATCTGAATTCATCGGACCTACGAAACGTTTTTAAAAGTGAATTATTCTTCAAATTAATTCGTTTGTCCTATTCTTCAAGTGTGATTCAATTATTCATCGATTTCTTCACTCATTTACTCTGTTAAATCTTTGATAAACTTTGTCAAAAATTGCAACCTCGTGTGAGCGTTCATCGCTATTTATTTGATCTACAGAACGTTTTTAAAGTGTGAATTATTCTACAAATTAATTCATTTATTCTATTCTTCAATTGTGATTAAATTATTCATCGATTGCTTTGCATATTGCTCTGATAAACTTTGTCAAAAATTACAACTTCGTGTGGGCTTCAATTGCCATTCTTCTACAATTGGCTTCACCTCGTGAAACTCAAACTTTCAAGTTCATCATCTCTACCGTTTGGAAATCAATCCAAAAATTCCACAACTTGAAGATCGGATTATTCGTTTGGAATTCTACTTGCTCCTGCCTACATTTCCACTGGGGGATTCACCTGCTGTGGTAGACGGTTCCATGCTTGTCATCGCATGGCCAGATCACTTCATCGCTTGCTGATGTCCTGTTCCTGTGGGTATTGCGGAGTCATTGCCTGTCTGCCTGGCCGCATCTCCTCTTCAAAATTTTATTCAGGTTATGTAAATCGTTCTATTCAATTTTCATTTACGTATGTGTCATAATTGATTTATTAATGTCTATCTTGACATTCAATTCACTGAGGCCACCGATGCCTAATTATCGTTTGATTAATGTCTATCTTGACATTCAATTCACTGAGGCCACTGACGCCTACTTATTGATTTATTAATGTCTTTCTTGACATGATTCACTAAGGCCACTGACGCCTAATTATCGTTCGATTGATGTCTATCTTGACATTCAAATCACTGAAGGCCTATGCCGCATATATTTTTGTGTATTTTACCTGTTGAGCATTATTTACAGCTTATTGTCATTTTTTAATCATTAATATTGTACCTTACAGCAATAACCTTCATTATAGCACTCAATTTATATTCATTTCAGGTATCATTAATACTACCTTTTCGATTATTGTCAGGCTTCAATGGTCATTAATGTCATTGACCTAATTTCATTTAAATTTTGTATTTCTCTACGTTTTTTCACATGTTGTAATTTACCCAAGATATTTGACTTAATCTACTTACAATTGCTTTTGTATGTGGCCATCTGCCTATTATTATTTTATTGATCCCAAGATATTTGACTCATTGTTTTTGTATGTGGCCATCTGCCTATTATTATTTAAAGATTCAAAGACTTAAAGACTTAAAGATTCAAAGACTTAATCTACTTACAATTGTTTTTGTATGTGGCCATCTGCCTATTATTATTTTATTGATCTCAAGATATTTGACTCAATGTTTTTTGTATGTGGCCATCTGCCTATTATTATCTTATTATTATTAAATCTTATATTGTTGATTCATTTAGTCTTTTATTGGCGTACTTACCACACTTCAAGCTATCAGTATTTTTATGCACAGAATTCAAGGATTTATTTGTAGGTATTTATACCAACTATCATTCACAGTCCACTGCCCTGCCCTTGGATTCTGTCAATTTGAATGTTTTGGGGTATCATAGGTTTCTCCTCCTAGCGTAATGTAACGGGTTTCTCGAGATGAATTCAACCATACGAACCTCTACAAACGCTCTTTGGGAGAAATTACTCCTGTCTCCTGAAAGGATAAAGTCGTTCGGATTTCTCAAAAACGTTGGAGTCTCATCGTTTATATCCAAGATTTGAAGCACCAATTGACAAGTTGCAACGTTCCCTGTTCCAGCCATGTCGCGAGCTTCAATGAAGAACGTGTATTCTGAAAAATAAATCTTTGTTTAAAAAAAGATAATAGTTGAAACCGTAATTCTAATCATGAAAAAATCTGGGATATAATTTTTGAAACTGGAAATTGAATAGGCCTACTGAAATATTTAGTTTGACCACCTTGAAGATACTAAATTTACAAAGCTAAGAGTCATTTTTCACAGAAAATTAAATCTTCTCAAACAGAACCACATTGGCACAAAATAAAGCATTACTATCTATAATCGTCGGTTGTGGGAGCCGAGAGACGAAAATGAAACAAACATTCATCTGTGAGAATTGTTCTTGGAGGAGCAGCAAACATCTTTAGTCACCTAACATCTTTGTCATAGGCTTAATTCAAAAACTGCAGTACGTGATTCAGTGTGAATTTTAAGCATTGTGAACTGGTGAGGTGATGTAAAAACAAAATATCGTCAATTCCACATGTGAATAATTCTTTTTACAACACGTCATAATGGAGAAGCTTCACAAAATTTATGTTTCTAGTGTGAATTTGAAGTGAAAATAATTCATGAATAAATATAATAAATATAATTTTATTGCCAAGAATAAAAGATTACGTCAATTCACAAAATATAACACACTAATAAAAGTGAGGTAGGTATCACTGCTGTACATGCACATAAGTTTTACTTGTAAGTACTGACTAGCAGTAATTATTTTTATGATATTCGTTTAAAATTACAACATACCGGGTGCTTCTTCACGGTCCAAGCCATGCTTGTCAGTGGCTATTGTAACTAGGCCAGATTTGGGATGTAGATTTAGTGAATAATTCTTGTATCCTGTGATGTGTGTATACTTGATCTGACCAGCTTGGCCCAAATCCATGTCGGTTGCTTCGACTTTGACAACTTTCATGCCCATCGTCGCATTCTCGGGCACCTGCGCATGGTACACTTGCTGCGAGAATATCGGTTCGTTGTCGTTTTTGTCTTCAATGTAAACAATCACATTCGCCGTTGACGATAATCCTGGCTTGCCGGGATTTACTTCTTTTGCTACGATCTGGAAAAGAAAGTACCAAAATCCTTTGTTCTGCGTAATTTTTGTTTTTATCTGCAATTGACCTTTTCTTTTTTGTTGGATGTTAGCTTAACAGTGTTGATTCATTAAACAATACTTCTTTATAAAACTAAAAATAGTTGCTGGTGTTTTGGAGCATAAAAATGCTAATAATTATGTTTTGGCAGAGAAGCGAGACTGCCACAATTCACTAAAATACATTTTGTTGCTAGGTATAAAAACAATAAATTTATCAATTGACGTTTTCTTGCTAAACTTGAATATCGTGCAAGGAATTGACCAGAAATACGCTTTTTTGCTAAATATAAAATTGACTGTTCAATCTTTTTGTATCATGAAGGAAAATTCTCAACAAGAAGTATCAGAGTTTTCATCTGTAGGGGAGCCTGTGGCTCTATTCCCCATGGCCTCATTGTGAGGTTTACATTTTTTCAATACAGTACAATTATTTAAATGGAATTTAATTTTCTTATCATTGCTTTCTTCACGGTAACCCTTGGCAATGTAGCATATATGCTACATTTCCATATAAATTCTTCATAATTCATAGAATTTGTATTCCTTATAATTTCTGTCAATACTCTCATAAATCTATTAATTTGATTTGTTTTAAACTGATGGGTTATTTATTGGAGTCGTAATTAACTTATTGAGTTAACTCAATTCTTGAGTTGTGATTAATTGCATTCCATTGCATGTCTTGACGACAATCTCACTTAAAATACCATCCACTAGGCCTATATAAAATCAATTGGTTTAATCGTCCATTAGATTTAATAATCGTCCTGGAAACCAGGCCTTAGACTACTAGAGCAGGATAATGAAGATGATTCCTACATTTCACAACTTTTGAAGGCTTTTCACAGTACGTTTTTCATAGAATGTTTTACAGTACCTACTATTACAGTTGACTATTCAAATTGTAGACAAATAATAGAACTATCAGAAAATGTCAATTTATTGAGGTTGCTTACCGTGAATCGAACAGTGTGTCGCTGTTCGTAGTCGAGCATAGAGTTGTCTCGCACGCGAATCACAAAGTTGGCACTTCGCTCCGCTACTGCAGGAGTGATCTCGAATGTTCCGTTGTTGTTTTCCAGGCTCAAAGCAAAAATTCCGAATTTCCCCTTCAATAAATTATTAAAAGAATGTTATTTTCTGTTGAATAATCGTCAACAATAGTGAAGTTTGCTAATTCTACAGGGCTATTCAAGTCAATACTTGTCCTAATTGTAAAGTCTTAACCTTTTTATAGGCTATTCCTTATTTTTTATCTGTATGCAGTCATGTTAGAGTGTATATGTCTTGAATTTAAAAAACACTTATGGAGTGGAAATGCACTAACATTGGTAGTGACGATCGTTTCGACCTGTTGTTGGTCATCATCAGACTGTGGGAATTTACTCGGAATTTCCGAGAATTTCTGAGTAAATTCCTATAGTCTGATGATGACCAACAACAGGTCGAAACGATCGTCAATACCAATGTAAGTGCATTTCCACTCCATAAGTGTTTTTTAAATTCAAGTTTAATTTTATAGTGAAAGAGTATGGATATGCAACAGTTTATATGTCTCTTCTCATAATTTATGTGTTCATTATTTTTGAAAAATCGTGTAATATAGGATGAGCATCTCGTCAAAATATTTTGTGTTATTGTGTAATCAATTTTAGGTTCACCTCATTATTTAGAGGAAAAATTATTTTACTGCAATAAAAGTGAAAAGTAGAGCAAAGAGCAATGTAGGATAATCATTATTTTCAAATATTTTGTGTAATACAGTAATTGAATTGTCAATTTCAGGTGAATAATTTCATTGTTTAGTTTAGAGGAGACATTGTAAATCTTACTTCCAAAAAGTTGAACTTGAATTTTGTTCACTCTTGTCCACTCTTACTTCATTCGATGGATACAATAATACATGTTAAACATGTATTTGTTTGATGACTAAAAATACTTTGTAATGCAAGCATGGAAAGTTCCTGGATTAAATGAGCATGTGGAGCATGTCTTCAAGGAGGCCTATATTTTCATAGGTCTTAGTCATTCCTCTTAATATTATAAATCAATAATTGCGTTTCAAATTAACACAATTTTAAAAGGCCTAAATTAAAGAAAAATTGAATTAAATTTATTCAATACAGAGTAATCAAGCAAGCTTACCATGTCATCGTCCTTTACTTCTGTTATGTAAGGATCTCCAAAAATTAGAGCTGTTCCTTGTAAGCTATTTTCATCTAAGCGGCATACATAACTGCAAATGAAAAATACTTTATCATACAATTCTCAGTTAGAATGAACATTATTTCACAGTTTACATATACAACCGGGAATTTTTATTACATAAGATATAAATCAATGTTGGTTAAATTCGTGACTATTAATATTTGATTCCATGATGAAGGGAATTCATTGAAATGAATGAATCCTTTGCAATTATATGGAATTCAATGTGAATGATGCTTTCATCTATTAGTAGATAGTATATGAATCACTGTGGTTTATGATAAGGAATGCTTGATCTCATGATAAATGAGCTACATCATTGTAGAATATGCAATTAGAGCATTGATGACCATTACCGTGACCGTGAAGACTTGATTGCTTGATAGATGGTTCATTTATTTTTTATTGTTTGTATTTGCTAGTGACTCTTATGAGCTGAAACATATCATGAAATGAAATATAAAAAGGCCACCTTGATGAAAACATTCTATTTCAATAAGAGTGGTAGGCATATAAACTAGTTGAATAATTAAAGTGATTCATGAGTTGTAAAATCGCTTTCCGGTGGTTCGGAACCCAGCTAAAACTGTAGGTCCATTTATCTCTCATTATCATGCGCCTCATCATCCACAAACAAGCCTAGAGCTCATGTGGGCATCACCCTCAGCAAAAAAAGGAGTTGTGAAAAATAAATTATGTATTGAATGTTAATTATATTATCATTGTTAACTTGCTGGAATTGTAGAAGATCACGTTTCCTATTTGAAATAGTAATTCAAAATAGAATTTGAAGTTGTGGAAAGTAGATGGTTCGAAATAACTTCACAATCACACTTTACAAGAATAGGTTTTTGGTTAACTTACTTTTGATTATGGAAATAAGGAGGTGTGTTTGCCACATCGCTGAGTAGCAGCGCAATGGTGGCGGTGGAAGACAAGGCTGGAGGCTGGGAGGGGTCACTGACTTCCTCCTCAGCCACAACTGTCAACAGGATTGGCTGGTGAGACCGCGATATGCTGATCAGCTCCTTCAGCGGTCGCACCAGCTTCATTATCCCTGCAACAACAACATAGTTGACAATTTTATTGAATTTATTGGTTGTCGGGAGGGGCAAGTTAACACCATGAACCCTGATGGTAGTAGAGTCTCTTGTCAGAAAACGTTCATCTCTCAGTCACACACAAAAATGAGAGTATTTTGAAAAAGTCTGTTCCATTAGTCACTTCGATAGCCTGCATTTCTGTCAGCAGGTTCAAATCCAATACATTGTCTTCATCTCTTTGAAAATTAAGGTCATTGTCTCAATCCAAATGAAATCTTTCAAAAGAGTTTCAGAACTAAATTCTTCATGATTTTCAATAGGTGTTTAGTTATAGAAATAAGTAACTTGTTAGTTTAAGAAATAAGTAAATAACTTGTAATTTTAGAAATAAGGAGGTGATTAAATGGCATCTTCATTAGAATAATGTAATTTGAAAAGAGAGATTCAGTACTTTACCGCTTTTGATTTTAGCTTCTTTGGTAAGAACATTGGGAGAGCAAAATGCATACATTGTCCCCTGAGTGATCATTTAGAGGGTAGGGGCAGAATGTGCCTTGACCCCCCAAAGTTTCGCGCCAAGTAGTTGTCTGTAGTTGACTAAATTACGTTTGGTACCAGGCTTATAGTGATATAGTTGAACAAAACTTTATTGCAATGTTATCAACCAGTTTGAAGACTAAGTGTTAATATTTAGAACATAATTAATATAGAATTCTAATAATAATGCTACCATATTAATATAAACCTAACTAATTCGACCACAATTTTCTTATCAATAATAATAATTATTATTTTTACCGTCCTCTACTACCCACCTTTCTTCTGATCAATATCAAAGAACACTGTAAATGGATTCCCTTCTGCTACCAGTCCATATTTTATTTCTCGTGGAGAGCCTCTATCACCGTCAACTGCTCTTACTGTCATTATTATGTCACCCTGTAACAATTTATAAAACTCACTTGAAAATTAACAGCCTAATAACAATAGCTGCAAGATTTATATTTCACATTCAAAACCCTACTGTCGTACAAATAATATAAATACCTGCTCTTCAAATAGAAATAGGATAAACATTTTGATAGACTTCAATAAATACGACTATTTTATTTTTTCTATTTTTATTTCTATTTATTATCAAATCATCCGTCGACCACCTTTAGAAGGGGTGTGTAGATGAAGCAAGTACTATGAAGCAAGTACAGTAAAAATCTGCTAATTGTTTATTATCTGTAATAATTAAATTTGTGAATTTGTTGATTGTGTTACGGCCACCGAGGGCGGTAACAGATTGTTCTCATTATTTTTAATTTCTTAATAATAGTGAATTAGTATTATATCTATCTATAATAATATAATGAAGGAAAGAATTGGCTTATACACGTACGGGACGGGATAGAAAATTCACGAATAACTTATCATCACGTCTGAACTAAGTACGGGTCTGATTAACTTGAAATTTTGCATATAGATTTTCAATTAACCGAGGATGGTTATAGACCTACTTTAAATTCTTCAAGATTTCTGTAGGTCACGTTTCTAATTATACTCTGTCCAAATTGGCATGAGCTCTGAAGGATTAGGTAGACCCTCCTACTAGTCACACACACAAACAAGCGCAGTCTCCTTTTGCGTGTGTGAGTAAAGGGACGGTCTGTCTACCTGTATACTACGTAGTATACATAGTATATCAATGGCGTGTGTGCATGCGTGTGGGGGTCGGCTTAATCTTTCAGCGCTCATGGAAGTCTGGACAGAGTAAAGGCCCTTGCGGAGCACAGGTTACCTGCTAGTTATAAATAAACTGTTCATCAGGAACCGTGAATATTATTGCTCTCATATTAAAACATTTTATACCACTAGTTCTCAAGAATTAAGGAAATATTCAAGAACTTCTTGACTTTTGAGAGTAGGGTAATTACCTTAGTAGAGTGTTTAGAGAATAGGTAGAATTTGTTGATACGAATATTATTGCTGCCAAGCTGTTTTGAAACTAATTCAGGATAGTTACATAGGAAGCTTATTGTGATCGAGTTTCGATTGTTTGAAATCCAGATAATATTTGGGTTATTTACCTGGGTGACGTTTGGAGGTAACTTAGTGAGGGGCTCAATGTGATCCCAGATCGGAGGTGTGTCCTGGACATCCGTTACAACCACCACTACTTGCAATGCGGCTATATTCCTTGCATCCACATCATTATCTACGTACATGTCCTGAACATAACATCTATTCCATAACATCTATTTCAAAAAGGTGAATTGAACAACAACAATTTTTCAATCGATTAAAAGAAATCCACTAAAATGATGAAAGCTTTCTATTGTGTGACTTATGAAGTATATAAATCTATCTTCATGACAGGAGAAGATATTAATTCCGCAGCCATATGTTGGTCCAATCGCTGGCTCAGTAAACTGGCCCAGCCAGGTAAATCTGCAATTCCTTACGAAGGCCAGCGCTGGCAAACCACCCATCCACACACTGGCGCTGGTCGACATTGGGCCGACATGTGGCATAACAAAATTATATTATGTCCAATGTTCAAACGTTAATGGTTTCGTAGATTTTTTTCAATAATGCTGAATTATTGCTCAATAAAAAAAAAAAACAATTTATTTTTATTGATGAGGTGTAAGTTCCTATTCATATTCCGTTGACTTTGACGCTAGTAATTTTAACTGAGAAATGGTAATTTACTGACAGACAGATTGTCCATACGATACGCACCACGGGAGGAAGACTGTCCCAACTCAAAAAAGTCGTTTATTCAGAAGAGAAGTCTTAAAGTTTTCGTAGGTATTCAAACTTGATTTTCTGCTCTTAGAATCACTCAATTTCTCTTATTCCAACTGTTTTAGTTTACTTATTACTCCTTAAAAGTGGCCTGTATTTATGTTTTTATTCATAATATGGCTGAATTGGAATGGAAGACTGTTCTAATCGAAATGGCACAGTCTTCCTGTGAATTATTACATCGGTTTTCAAAATAGGAATACTGATCATTCCGTGATATATAGAATAATTGGAACAAGTTTTGACTTGGAACAGTCTTCCACTGAATAAAGTGCATAGAAACCAAACTAAAATACACCCTTAGCTCAAAATTGACAATTTTCGAGTTGGAACAGTCTTCCTCCCAAGGTGCGATTGAATACTGAATTTTCATTGCCTGATGACTTGTCAAGCTGATTGAATATTGTTAGTTCTTTAAATGAATCGTGAAACATCCCAGTAAAATCTTGGAACCTCCTCATTGGAAATCGTTATGGCTTCCAAGTTCATAAACCAATCCCAATCATTCCTGTACATTAATTTACCAAGTTCACTCACCGTTGCATAAATATTCAATGAATACATGGTTTTTTCCTCATAATCGAGTTTCTTTGTCAGTACAATTACTCCTCTAGTTAGGTCCATCTTTGAGCTTTGTGTTAAATCAAAATGTGGTGGTCCCTAAAAAAAACAAGATTTATTATTGCAATATTGCAAACTAGGAATTCATTTCTTACAATTATTTAAAGACAAAAGTATTATTGGCAATTGTATAATAATTGCAACCTTTCCAAAGTGGAGGGGTTAAAAAATAAAAATAAGCTCATAATAATATCCCTTCCAAACCTATATAGGTCTAATGATTATCGACCAATTGGTTTTTACAACTTATTGGAAGAATAAGTTGTTTTTTTTAAACAGAATGTTCAATATTAATACTTAATTACTCGCATCAACTTCTTTTCTTTATTTTTTAATAGTATAATATTTTATTCTCTATTTATACAACAAGTACATTATCAAAATGATAGGGAGAGGAAAAAAGGTAACCTTTATTAGCCGTATCACAAGGATAATATGGAATAATATCTTAGCAAAATAATATTAGCTACATTACAGCATAAATGGGAATAAATATTGTGATCATCGTGCAGCTCTACGGTATTTTCAGTATTTTTTGGTTGGACACTTCTAATATGTACTAAATAATCAGATTTAATTCAAACTCACCCAAAGCTCCAAAGATGCTGGTCGATTTAATCTCGGATTTTTTCGAACTATCACAAAATCTAGTTCAGTTCCTACAACGGTATCCTGAGAAAATATATTTCGGAAATTAGAGCAATAATAGTTTGATAAATTGATTTTCTCAAATCAATAAATTATTATTTTCCTTGGAAACAAGCATTATTTCTACATTTTTATCCAAAACTCTTGATATAAATTGTTGTGTAAATTTTCTCTTAGAAAACATCCTGATATCTGGCAAATTAACTTTAATCATTAACGGATTCTATGTGCAGATAATATTCTTAATTTCATACTAAAGTTAATTTTTCCTATTGAAACTCTCTCATGTATTACAACTTCATATCCTAAAAACATATAATTTAAAAGATTACAACTGTATTTCAGATTGTAAGTAGTTGTAATTTAATTAATATATCGGATTTCATGGAGAAGATTTATCGCGCAAGTACAAATATTATATGATACAAGTAGTACAATAATATAATATCTCCATATCAATAATCAACGCCTTATCATTTCATAAAAAATGTTCACACAATTATAATTTCTGGATTGAATAATGTTGCTATTTTTGTAAGTGTTGATCTTACTCAATTTCTGGAAGATTGCTTACTCAAGATCTGGAATTGCGATATTATTTTCTTTTTTAATTGTAACGTTACACTATCAAATGTGTCATTAAGGCTCGTACTGGAGTTTGTCTGTGAGCCTTTCTATGTTTTTATGGAATAAATAAATAAATAAATAAATCTGTGTAATCTCGGCACCCGGCACTCACCTCCGGGACCATAACGACACCAGGAACATGGGGGAAAACTGAGTCAGTGTCAGTGGTGGCATCGGTGACCTGAATGGCGACCGGAATGGTGGTGGTGTCACCTTTGGTGTCCCTCACTGTGATGCGGAACTTGTACAGTTGGCCGGCGATCAAAGTTCGCTCCAGGAAAACGTTCGCCAGACATTGGCTGTCTTTTTTGGTGCATGGCAGGCTTTCTATCCTAACAACATAGCTGCCATAGTCTGTAATAGAAGAGTTTTATGCTATAAATCACTTATCGCGAATAATTTAAAAGTAGAATAAAGTAGCAGAAGAAACATAAGGTTTTTGCTCTTCCAGAATCAGTCTTACGGTACTTATTGGCTGAGTGGTAGAGTGGACATTACTGTCCAAACTTCGCCATGTCATCCAATAAAAAAGTTATTTTATTCTATTCTATAGATTCTTATGTTTCGAGGGTTGATTGCAGGAGAGGGCCTACTGCGCCCCAACTTCGTCCTCCGAGCTTAAAATAAAGGCAGCGATTCAATTCTATTCTACTGTTGAGCTTGCAGTACCTAGAAGGACGATGCAAAATTTTAATCGTCTTAGTACTCAATGGTAGCATAGAATAAGTACGGTGTATAGGAATGTAGCATACTTGCATAGGCTTTCTCTATAGGGTGGCTTATCAAGAAATAACATCTAATTTAGATCAGAATAATCTTGTTAAAGTAATCTCATATTTCCATATTCCTAAAATTGTTCACATTGGCAGAGCCATCATAAAATTTACTAGATACATAAGCAGGCTATAGAATTTCTAAAGGATAGTTTTTGAATTCTCTTTAAAATGTTCAATTTTGTAAAAATAATTGCACATTATAATCAAATTCTGGATAAATAAATGCACATTATAATCAAACATCACCTTTAGTATTTTGATGATACTAGAATGTGCGAATGATTTTGCACACCATTCCCATTGATAGTATTGAAAAATAATATTTAATGAAGTATAAGTCCATCTAAAATGAATCACATTTTGTGCAAGTTTTTGTACTTAGCAAAAAGATATATTGAAGTACAAGAAGATAAAAATGCTAATGTCTTGAGAAAAATCATTTTACTGTATGAAAATTTTGATGAATGAAAAATATGTGTTTTCTAAAAAAAAATATTTTACACAAATATAAAAACTGGCCATTATAAGAACCTTTTAAAACCCAATTCTTGCCACCACAGGTCAATTTACCCTCTATTAAACTAAATTAATTCTATCCATTTACCTGTAGCATCAAAACTGAGTGGATAGTCTCTGTCGGCATCAGTTGCTCTGAGTCTGTAGATCAGTGAACCTATTTTGGCATCAGCAGGTATCAGCAGCTGTCGCATTTGCGTCTGAATATCAAATATCGGATAGTTTGACTGGCATAATGTCAGGAGTCCAAGGAATATCCCAAGTTCTTGTAACATACTGTTCACTGTAAGAAATCACGGTAATTCGATTATAGAATTAATTTCTTCTTTTATACGAATCTCACGCAAAAGACAAACTACTTTTATTAACTGGATTGATAACTTTCATCATAAAGCGATCTTCATTGATATTATTTATTGGCGTTGTCTGCAGGGCTAGAATTTGTGAAAAATAGATGGACATTTATTGCTTAATTTGTGTTTTTCTTATTTATTTATTCATTATATTTATTCAACTTATTATGAAAACTCACTTGAATATTAGATACTTTGTTAATCTCAAGTTGATTACTATCGACTACTGTCGATTATTACTGTTTCGGCAGGATGGGAGTGTGAGAATTGTACAATATGAGAGACCAGCGTTACATGATAGCTTCACGAGAAAGAACTACTAGGACTAACGGCTTGAGTTAACAATTCATACCATACTATCATCTTGTTATGCTATATTTTCTTTATGGAATTACTTACCAATAATCTGTTCCAGTCCCCATGAAGACTATGTGTTGTGTCTTAGCCGGACGGCAATGACACTACCAGTTCTGTACAAGGAATTCTGATGTGGACAATCATCTACCATAATTCAATGGAAAAACCATGGAGGCATCCATCAGCATACGCTGATTACTTTCACCTTCAAACAGAAAACACATTTGGATTACTTTCACTCAGTTCAAGTGGTGTACTCTACTCTACATACTCTACAAACTTTTGTACAGTATGCACCTCTTTTTTCAAAATATAGGTCTACCTGTAAGAAAGAAATTCGAAAAAGCCTTCCAACAACCCTAACAACATAATAGTAGCTTATCTGAACCACAGCCTTCTACGTCTCCCATTTTTGCTCCTGATGTGGATACTCTACAAAAACAAAAATAAATCTGAGCCCTTGTAATACAAGTATATTGTAATCAATCTATACATACAGAAAGTGACTCATCAAATTAATTCTGAACCAAAGATGTACTTTTAGACTGCTCCATGCTTCTAGACTTCTGGGACCATCTATCTGTTTTTCAGGTGGCTCATTCTCAATCCAAACGACCTATTATCAAATTTTGATAGATCGATACAAAGAATTATGTTAGAAATGGTTAGCCAATTGATGAATTCACTTAGTTTGGCCTGCTTCAAAATCTTTGGTAAGCTATCTTCATAAAATTTCTTCCACGATATGGACATTCTTAGGAGTAATGATTTGGAGAGTACCGAACTAGCGAAACATATTTCGCCTGATCACGACTACACAACAGGCCCATACTCCACTCAGAATCAAAACTACTTCAGGAAGACGTGGGCCTAGGTTTGAAAACATTGAGCCCTCCATCATCATCATCATCATTATTATAATTTTATTGATTCAATGATACAAAATTATCATGTAAAATAATTTGGGGAGGATCAACAGGCATAGCCCAAAACTGTTCCTCCCCCGAATTTTGATTCATTAAAATAGTCCAGAAAAAAGTTATGTTTTCTTCACTTTATAAAATTTTGTCTAATTTTCATTGAGACTATTTATAATAGTAGGCCTATATCGAGAAAATTATAACTAATCGATGTCGATGCTTTGGTCAGAACATTTTATTCGTAATCTATCCTTCCACCATAAATTTCCGTGACAGAGTGAATCCAACTTTAATAATATCTTCACTCTTTATCTTTCTTCATCTTCAATAATAATATAATTTGCATTTCAATCTCCTTGTCTTGTCCAACTAGGTCTCGGTGTTGTTTCGAGTTACGGGGTGGTGGTAAGGGCTATCGCTCTCCAACTAGGTCTTCTGACCTCATTACGTTTTGTTCAAAAGGCGGTGGAAAATATTCGGCTTCCCTCGCTCCTCACGTGTAATCATGGCCCCAATTCTTGGCCTAACACATATTTTTATGAGAGTAGTGGCGAGTGAGGGGTGGAACGGTCACTGGTGAGAAACGCAAGCAAGGTCAACAGAAAGGGGCCAATACCTGAATGGTCATGCGACCAAACTTCTTATTCTAATGTAAGCCTACTTTACTAGGATAAACAAAGTTTACTACACAGATACTCGACAGTGTCACTCGTTCATAAAGCTGACCACCCAAATGCTGCTTAATGCATCCTACGTATCATATATGATAAATGATATTTTTATGTTATTTATTTAAGATACAAATGACACTGATGTAATAACATTGGTAGGTATTGGTAGAATACTCAAATGATACGTCCCATATGTGCTCATACCTAGCACAGATTGACTATAGCGACTTGAGATAATTTTTCAATAACACGGCGTGGTTTGATAATTACCCTTCGACGCCAATCCTCAGTTTCCGAGGTATTGAGGGGGCAACAGAGTTTCACAACTTCTGATGTTGCCCATTCATGATCTGTGAAATCCTATGACCTATATAGGTCATCTCTTGTGCTTGATATCCACACAAAATGAATTATTTTCACAAAATAACAAGCAGCTCTGTTCATCTCGAGCTATTTGAGTTTGAAGGTTTATTGTTCAGGAAGAAAAGAACAGGCGCGTTATCTTAATTATGACACGTGCTAATGAAGTGTTAAAATTTCACTTAAGTTTCCTCTGCTAACAATATGTTCACAATCATTTTTGCTAAAAAAAGTTATGTGACGCCAAACTTGGCGATTTCATACCACCGCTTCTAGCATATCGTAACAGTACGTACGTAACTTTATAGTGATCGTTACAAAGAACTATGTTAGAAATGGTTAGCCAATTGATGAATTCACTTAGTTTGGCCTGCTTCAAAATCATTGGTAAGCTATCTTCATAAAATTTCTTCCACGATATGGACATTCTTGGGAGTAATGATTTGGAGAGTACCGAACTAGCGAAACATATTTCGCCTGATCACGAACGACTACACAACAGGCCCATACTCCACTCAGAATCAAAACTACTTCAGGAAGACGTGGGCCTAGGTTTGAAGACATTGAGCCCTCCATCATCATCATTATTACTATCATTTTATTGATTCAATGATACAAAATTATCATGTAAAATAATTTGGGGAGGATCAACAGGCACAGCCCAAAACTGTTCCTCCCCCGAATTTTGATTCATTAAAATAGTCCAGAAAAAAGGTTATGTTTTCTTACTTTATAAAATTTTGTCTAATTTTCATTGAGACTATTTATAATAGTAGGCCTTTATCAAGAAAATTATAACTAATCGATGTTGATGCTTTGGTCAGAACATTTTATTCGTAATCTATCCTTCCACCATAAATTTCCGTGATAGAGTGAATCCAACTTTAATAATATCTTCACTCTTTATCTTTCTTCATCTTCAAAAATAATATAATTTGCATTTCAATCTCCTTGTCTTGTCCAACTAGGTCTCGGTGTTGTTACGAATTACGGGGTGGTGGTAAGGGCTATCGCACTCCAACTAGGTCTCCTGACCTCATTACGTTTTGTTCTAAAGGCGGTGGAAAATATTCGGCTTCCCTCGCTCCTCACGTGTAATCATGGCCCCAATTCTTGGCCTAACACATATTTTTATGAGAGAAGTGGCGAGTGAGGGGTGGAACGGTCACTGGTGAGAAACGCAAGCAAGGTCAACAGAAAGGGGCCAATACCTGAATGGTCATGCGACCAAACTTCTTATTCTAATGTAAGCCTACTTTACTAGGATAAACAAAGTTTACTACACAGATACTCGACAGTGTCACTCGTTCATAAAGCTGACCACCCAAATGCTGCTTAATGCATCCTACTTATCATATATTTATGATAAATGATATTTTCATGTTATTTATTTAAGATACAAATAACACTGATGTAATAAAATTGGTAGGTATTGGTAGAATACTCAAATGATACGTCCCATATGTGCTCATACCTAGCACAGATTGACTATAGCGACTTGAGATAATTTTTCAATAACACGGCGTGGTTTGATAATTACCCTTCGACGCCAATCCTCAGTTTCCGAGGTATTGAGGGGGCAACAGAGTTTCACAACTTCTGATGTTGCCCATTCATGATCTGTGAAATCCTAATGACCTATATAGGTCATCTCTTGTGCTTGATATCCACACAAAATGAATTATTTTCACAAAATAACAAGCAGCTCTGTTCATCTCGAGCTATTTGAGTTTGAAGGTTTATTGTTCAGGAAGAAAAGAACAGGCGCGTTATCTTAATTATGACACGTGCTAATGAAGTGTTAAAATTTCACTTAAGTTTCCTCTGCTAACAATATGTTCACAATCATTTTTGCTAAAAAAAGTTATGTGACGCCAAACTTGGCGATTTCATACCACCGCTTCTAGCATATCGTAACAGTACGTACGTAACTTTATAGTGATCGTTACATGATCGCCAAAACATCGTTTATAAAATGAGTAAATGTATGTCTCATGGAATACAATCAAATAATCACTATATTTAACTATATAATATTATATTTATATTTAATATAGTGATTATTTGATTGTATTCTAGGAGACATACATTAACTCATACTAGCAAGGAGCAAAGGAGACATTCTCTTGAACATAGAACACGACAAGAGCTTCTATCTTATTTCAATCTCTTATAATTATTTTTACCTATTTAAGAAGAATAACTTGAGACTGATTCTTTCATTCATCCATGTATTCATCAGATTAATTTATCATCAGGTCTAAAAATCAACCGCACCCAAAATATTTCATTGGCTTGTCCAGTTGGATCTGTAGTCATGTGCTTGGAGTGAATTTTACAGTGTTTTTTTCTACAGTTTCAATGGGTTTCTCAACTTTTCAGGATATGTTTGCCTTAAAATTTTCTAGATTTGTTATTCTGACTCCTCCTATCTAGTCATGAGAGAGTTTACTTGTAAATATTTCGAAAATCTCCTCAAACCCACACAGAATTTACATTTTTCGAAAGAGGGGTTTATAATTTATTTTCTTCAGCTTTTTACAGAAATAATTGGTCAATAATAATTCTATGTTTGAATTTGGTACACATATTCAGTGAAGAAAATGCGAGTGTATGCTGGAAAAATTCTGGGGTCCACTCAAATTTCACACGAAATTAACCTCTTTTGAAGCCTATACAATAAATTTCAAATTTTTAACAATTTCAGTAGAGCACTACTGGAGATGAGATCAATGGTTTTTGAACTCTCGCCCAAATCGAAAAATTACGCCCAAGATCTCCCAAAAGTTAGAAGGATTTATTTTCGTTCTAAGTAACTTTGTAGCTGAGCTGATAAACTATTGTTCACTACACAAAATGTAGTCTACTTCACACTTGTGTATTGCATTCTTTGCCAATCAGATAAATAATTCAATTGTACACGAGAATGGGGTAAACATATGAAAATTCCAAAGTTCCATTCTAAATCATCGCAATTTATATAGTACATATAATGTGAGGGCAATTGTTCTGTAATGCAATATGCATGCTGATAAAATAGTCATACATGAATGAGGTGTAAAAATACAAATTATTCTACTAATTACACTTCGTGCCATCTACGATTCAATATAGAATCCTATATGAGAGTAATAATTATTTTTCTCTTTATTATGCAATATTGTAGTGAAGCGAAACAGCATGTAGCGTGTCGGACAAGTGGGCAGGCCTTGAGTCAACGATAACTTTGCTCTGATGGGGGAAGGGGGGATTGACAGGGGGTGGGGTTATGTATCGAGCGCCCCACAATCGGGGTTGGAGTGACCGGCGGTCATTATTTGGCATGCAAAGCAGCTGAACGCTGGACATCGACCTTGTCTTTCTTCCGTTTTCCTCGGTTTAATGACGACTGTGGTGACGTCATACTTTTCCCAGCCACAGCAGCTATAATTTCACGCCCGACGACCCCAAAAACTCAAAGTTGTGAGGGTGATATTGGGCTGAATGGTTCTAATAATTCATTTCTAATAATGATTGAGAGTTGATTGTTATAAAGGGAACGGAAGGACATCGAATGTAATGAGAAAGTTTGATTGTAATTTATGAGAAAATTGAAAGCTTGGTAAAATAAAGTGAATTTAGAAAGATGTGGATTATATTTGTGTATGAAACAGGATAAGATAGTAACAAAACCTAGTTATAAAACTAACGAGGAGGAATAGGAATTAAGAAGTTGGTTAGCACTGCTAAAAATGCTATATTCTTCTAAATATTTTTCATGCAAACCTAGAACAGCCCTTATTGACTTGTTTCTTATCAGGTGCATCTAAAATAATCTCTATTATGACAAATTGGTTGATTTATCAAAAAAAAAGAGAAGGCGTGAATGATCCGTTGCTATTTTGATTCCCTTGTTGGAAAGGGATGAGAGAAAAAATCGAATAGATATAAGGAATGAAATGAAAAAGGGAAAATTCTTTGTATATGATTAATCATCGGAAAAGAGAGACAGATAAGGAAATTGAAAAAGGATCGAGTGAAAAGGAAATTGTATTTCAGAGTTTGAGTAGTGACTCATGCTTCCCTATCGTAGGTTAATTTTTCACAAAGGATTCTTACAACTTTAGAGCTTACAGCACCTTGTTCATAGTGTTGACTTTTTTAAGGGAGAGTAAACAACGCCGAAAAAATATATGATGTATTTTCTTGACCACCACCAAGGAAGACTTTGGAAAGACTAATGACTCAAGAAAGACTTCGTGGCAGGCAACTTTCAGCAGGCAAAGAAAGTGTCGTATATCACAATAGTAGTTGGTAATAATGGAACAAGAATGGTGAAGCAATAGGGTTGAAGTTTTGAGTGAGATTTTTCATTCTTAAAAATATATCTACCTATCTCTGCGAGTGAAGATAAACTTTTTTATTATAAATGGGAACTCACATCAATATTTTAATTATAAACCATTAAGAAATGAAATGAAATGAAAAGAAATGTGCATCAATAAGATACTCCTAATAGAACGTTGCAGATTGAAGACTGTTTTCTAAATAAAAGTTGAATAGCTAGCTGCTTTTCATAAAAAAATATTAACCAACAGTTCAATAATAATGAAAAATAGAAGAACGTAACGTTTTGCTATTTGGTGAGCTTTTCTGCATTTCCACGTAATAAAGTATGTAACAATTCTCAATCTCGAATTTTTTCAAAGCAAATTTTATTCACAGATAGTTTATAGACAAAGTTTTTTTTTCTTGTAATTTGACTGCAATCTAACATTTTGGTTAATGAACAGTTCAATTCTAGCTTAAATTAATAGGTTATAGTTTGACAATAAAGGGGTATATCACTCCTAGACGAAGTGAAATAATGAAAAGGTCATAGTTCAGCTACAGAGAATCAAACAGTGTGGGTTCATATGTGACGTGTATTATGATGTATTTACGATTGTCTCTCTGTACCTGAATAGATACTAACATCATCATCATTATTCTATTGTATACTGTTGTGTACAAAAATAAAACTTTATTCCACTCTATTCATCACCATCAGACAAAACATCTTTGAAAAAGATGTATCAAGTGATAATTTTCAACTCCACTCGAAATATTGCCGAGCTGCAGTAGATTTATTCAGAAAATTTTAGATCAAGGTGAATCTTGCAGCTTTATCTTTGTCGGTGTACTAAAATTAACCTCCTTATGATGCTCGTTTCGCAAGAAACATGAAAAGGGTACATGGCGGCGGCGATCGACCCTCATTTGAGTACATTATCGCCGGACCTTGAACTGAATCCTAATGCCCACCACCCTCCACCCCTGTTTCAGTTCCGGACCGGCCCATGTGATAATGGCGGGAACGCGACTCGATAATGGCACACCACTCATTTTTCAAGTAGTTCCTTTCCTCCGATCTTATCTAATCTTATATTAGAGGGTGGTTCCTGTTTCCAGATTTGTACATATCTCGGGGGCTCTACTACATATTTTACGTTCAAGTCACCACATTTAACCCCTGTTTTTCATAATCAACCAATTCATTATAAGATTTGAGGTCGACCTAATGGTATAGCGATTCAGTTGGTTGATGTACTGAATTTCCACTAGAAGATTAGTGCTGCGTTATTTTACACGTAACATTCAATAAAAAATGCGAATGAGTGCTTATAATTTCGACAACATTACGATTCATGGTACCGGTACGATAATTCTAGATCTAAGGGTAGACTCAGCTTTGGATCCGGGATTCAAGTCCCTTTCATATAGTTTTTGCAAATGACAGTATAAAAAATAGGACATTTAAAATTTAAAAACACTATGTGTGATTTCAAGAAGACAAATAGGCCTAATTTCAATCAAGTTAATGATTTCAACTGACAGCCCTGAAAGGCTTTCAGTTTGTAAACATCAGCAGCTCAGACTGTGCTGATTTTTAGTAGCCTAAATCTCGATTTAGTTTTCTTTCAAGCCTGTAAACTTGTAGCCTGTAAACATGAAAACTGATGTTCACCATCCAGTAAATCTTTGAATGTATTGAGCTATCAGAAATGAAGAAGGCGGGCTCAAACGAAAATGAAATGAAATATTGGGGAAAGATCAAGAAGGTGGAGTTAATATAATAAAACGAGTATTGTACCCAAGCGTGATACTATGCAAAATTTAAATAGCTTCAGTCCCAGTCCATGCTATCAAGAAGTTCGTCGCCGAACCACACTATCATTTCCTGCTTCCTTCTTGGACTTATCTAATGAGGCCGCTCTTATAAACCACACTCAACAGTGCTACAGGGGTCAGTCCGGCACGCAAACATCCTGATAATAATAAAGGTGGCTTATAAGAGAAGGGTCACGCACTACCCTCAACCGAAATTAACCAACTAGAACAAAGAGAATTTATAATTCGCCGAAAATGTTGAGCAATACTGAATTGTTATTTAACAAATATTGTGTAGTTTGGAAGCAAGGTGACGTTTGTATTAGTTCGTGAACTTGTAGGCTAGTGCACGACGCAGATACTTTTAACATTCTGAAAAAATAACAATACTAATAATTAAGAAAATTATCACTTAGAATATATTTAAGAAATGAATAGAATCACTAAGAAATGATTTTCAAGTCGTAAGAATATGCAATTTTTTTCCTTATGAGCCGTTTCTTTTTTGAGTACAAACAGGAACCAAAATTGGACATAGAGAAAATATTCTCTAAATAAAAGAGTGAATCGTGGTTTGATGGACTCAAATTATTTTCAATGCACAACATTTATTCATCGATATTCTCTAAGAGTAAAGTAGATGGGATGGGTGGGGCAGCGGAAAGATATTTTTTTCGATAGTGTTGGGGATCACACTTTAGGGAGGTTGGGAGTCCGGGAAGAAATAGAGAAGGGGCGGTTTTAAAAATTTTGGAAATAATTCAAGAGCTTTCGTTGACAGAAAATGCTTTCAGTCTTTCGATCAAAGTAAATATAATTTTCAAATAAACTGTAGTTTGTTAATAACAAGTATTTTTGGACTAAAACCATTTCCAAAAGTCAGGACAAATGTCGGAAAATTGTGATAACTCGAAGTCCTCAATCTTATTTTGTTCAATCATAGGAAAATAGAATGTATAAAAATACACTTGATAAGAAATAATATGAATCTTTATATTATATCAAGAATTCTATTATTGCGCTGATAATTATAACTCTGTCCTGAAAATGGTCTGTCCTCACATGATGCAGAAAATTTCAATGGTTGAATGAAATTAATTGAATTGCAGCTTATTACAATTCTTATAGAAGAAATGCCTTTCATGGAGGCTTATGAGGCCTCACTCTCTCACTTTTCTGAAAAAGATGAACGTGAGAGAAATAATGGATTTTTCTCCTATTCTTATACAAAGGGATAGTTATTTTTCCATGCTTAATTTTTCTCTATTGTCAATTCATTATCACTGTAGTTATTTACCAGAAGCAATAACATATATTTTTAAGATGTTTAACTGTCAAATATTGTAATTTCATTTTCTGTCTCCATTACTCTATTATGCTGGGGATGCAGGTTTAAAATCATTTCATTATCACTGTAGTTATTTACCAGAAGCAATAACATATATTTTTAAGATGTTCAACTGTCAAATATTGTAATTTCATTTTCTGTCTCCATTACTCTATTTATGCTGGGGATGCAGGTTTAAAATCTTGGTCTCGCCAATAAACCTTTTCTATAATGAATTTTTATGCTGTCATATATTACGATTTATCCCTATTTCTCTCTGTCTTCTCATTTAAAACCTCAATACCTTTTAATCTTTTGTCATGTATCAATTTGCGTATGTCAATATTATTTTTTATCCTACCGTCTATCAGAACACCTTGATGTGGATTTGTGAGGTTCTTTATTCTTGTGTATTGTTATTATTATACATGATAAAGTATTCAAATGTTTCAAACTTCAGATACATTCTGACTGAAGGTCATCCAGAATAAATTTTCAATCGACTACCGATTTCATTTCAAAAGTTGCTGCTTCGGAATTTGACTGGATGTGAGCCAACTATGTTTGTGACTACAGTATTGTGTTTTTCGGAGAGAAGGAAGTTTGTAAGAGAGAGTAAGAAAGTGTGGTATGCTAGTTAGACACGCGAAATCCAGCATGTCGTCTACTTTTATGTATATCTCATTCTGAAAGGAAGTGGAAGCTGTTTACCTGTATGCGCTCACCTCCTTCAAAATCATTTTCACCCTTCCACGTTGATTTAGCACTCCTCAAATCTGCAACATAAGCGACCAAATCAATCAATGAATTGAAAGCAATCAACGAATATTGCAGTCGTTTCAACTATTTCAATAAACCAATATTGCTACGAGGAATCTGTGTTTCATATTTCACTTTTGATGATAATATTGGAGTTTCTCTTCTAAGAAATGTGAAATAATATTACTATGAATAATATTTACTAAGCAAATTCAATGAAAGTTTAAATATTACATTTTATTTTCCTATGATATTATCAAAAGGTTTTCTCAGATTTGGGTGAAAAATAACTTTTTATTATTATTGGCAATATTTATATCCCAAAAATATTGTAACATTACAATTTCATTTTTTTATAAGAAGTTGCTCCTTTCTATTTTTTTTGGAAATTATTCAGGGTATTATAAAGATCCTTATCTGGTTAATCTGGCTTATCTGGAGTCACTGTACTGTATAAAGACAAGTACTCATTACAGAGTGACTCAGCGATTTGCCTCGGGTGCACTTTTGACGCTAGCGATTGAAGGGGAGGCCCATTATTAAGAATATGGCTGTTATCTCACGGATTGTATAGTATTCTTGCTTTTAATTTCGTCTACAACTTGCTTTTGTTGCTCAAACTATTTATTCAATAGAATTTTCCTAACCCTTTCAGCGAGATTTATAAGCATTTTCGCCATTACAACATAACGCATAACCTCTGACCGAAGACCTCTACCATAATGCTCACCCCTCGAGTCAAGTGCTCAGTCATCAAATTGATAGAATTTGGACATCTTCTCATCTATTATTCCCCACTGGCTGCACGCTATCCATCGTTTTCTTCAGAACTAGACTCAGATAAATTTTTAGCCTATAATATGGTACCTAGCTGATACAAATACGGAATGGACATAAGAGGAAGAAAATACCTCAAAGTATTTTGGAATAAAACTTGATTCAAGTTATTACAGAGCAAACATTCACCTTGTTTTCAAGGCTCACAGTCACAGAGATCAGACAAAAACAAATAAGCAGAACCATATTATTGATCTTGTAATTACATTGGCACTGACATCAAGCTGTAAGTGACCTTCGTGTTTCAGGGTCTGGTTGCTTTTTTAGCCACAGTATTCCAAAGTACTCATGTATTCAATGTAATATGAATTATTTACGAATGGAGTAAAAATAGCGTATTGAATTTGCTTGTAAAGTTACTGAAGATGGGTGGATGACTTCAAATCGAATGGTTGATATTGTTTCAGTTTGTATATGTTTATATGTTTCACAAACATGTTTGTTGGAGAAGTTTTGGGAAATTTAATTACGTTCGACAAACAATGTTTGCCCATGGCCAGTGTGGACTCGTCACCAAACAAAATATTCGTATTGTAAGTATGTTTTACAGCTGTTTTACAGCTGTCAACTCTGAAAATGTTTGGAAAAACAGTAATTTTTTGTTTGACGAACAATGATTGTCCAAACTTTTTAAAATTTTTGTCCCTGAACTCATCAACAAACATGTTTGCCAAACATGTATGTCGAACATTTGTTCAGTGTGGCTTTAAGAGAACAATATAAACTTAATGATATTAAGCACCATGGGTACACTACTTTTGAATTTTCCAACTCTCAAAAGTGCACTGCATAGCTAAGGCTTATCCATTTGGAATTCAATCAAATAAATACATGAGAGGTATAAAAAGAGTTATAACCATGGAACAGTTGAATGTCGGATATCGGACCTAGAGTTTGAACAGAAAAATGCCAGGAAATGAAAGGAAAATAATTATTGTATTGTTGGTGAAGTCAATAGTATCAAAGCTGGTCATAGATTAAATTTGCAGCCAATAAGAAGGCAAACAATTGCGGTTTCAGCAAATGAACAGTCACGTCAGTCTGCCAATAGACATCAGCAGACAATCAACAAGGTGTTAACAAATAGGAATACTAGTCATACTAGTAATTAGAAATACTAAGCCAAGGAATTGGCATAGGAATAATAGGCCTAAGAATAGGCATAGGAATACTAGGCATAGGAATAGGCATAGGAATAATAGGCCTAAGAATAGGCATAGGAATACTAGGCATAGGAATAGGCATAGGAATACTAGGCCTTGGAATAGGTATAGGAATACTAGGCCTTGGAATAGGCATAGGAATACTAGGCCTATCAAAAATTCATCGAAAGGAGGCTATAACAAACAGTTTGCGCTTGCATAAGGCGAACGCACACCGCTCTCTCGGCTCCCAGAAAAGACTAGGATTTCAAATTCAGCCAATAAGAAGCTAAACCAATGAGGTACAAGATAGTACAAGCTAATAAGGGAGCACAGATCTATACCAATAAGAATGAGGGGTCAGCCTTCCTTTATACGTTGGTAGTAGGCTACGCCTAATCCAATGATTGCATATAAAAAAGAAATTAATTTCAAATAATTTTCTTCGCCAAATAACAAAAATCTACTCCAGTGGAGTTCAGAAGTTATGGAACAAGCGGTAACAAAGAAAGTCTCTCAATGTGCTTTCAAATTCTTGAAATCATAATAAAATAGATGTTTTTCTAAAAATGTTAAAAAAAATTTTTGTGGATTTTTCTGCAAATAAATCTGTGTAAATCTTTAACGTTGCAAAAAATGGATGAGTTCAAAATTCACAAAATCAATAGGCGTATATCGTGGACGAGAAAAGTTTCAGTTGTAGGCAATAAATGTCAGTGTAGGTAGAGCACGACACTTAAAAATGGCGACTGACGAGTTATTTGGTGCTTAAAAAGGCAGATATCGTGACTAGGCTCCAGTTCTCTCTTTATCACTCCCTGTCAAACTGATTTTTCTAAAAACACTTCTCGTTGCACTGTTCTAGTTTGTTAATGTTTGGTTCGGAATGTATTTCGCTTGTCACTCACTAATACTCATGATTATTCTTATTCAAATGCTCGGAGACATGTTTGCTTGAATACTCATTGGTTTTTGCATATTATTCCCATCCAATAACGTTGATCACAAGACAATAGACACATACTCTGGAAACTAGTGGTGAGGGCAGGAGCGGTGGAAGGGAGTGTTCGTTGGGGGGGGGATGACCTCCTGCTTGTAAATTTTGGGATATAATCGCTGTGAATAATTCCAATTTAAAGCGATTCAACGTTAAATTTTTCAAGTATAATTCGGTGCTAGGAACTTTGGGACCAATATTTTTTGGGACTGAAGGGTTCCGACATAAAAGAGGATGGTTCTTCGCAGGTATAATCAAGTATCTCCAACAGGTGGATGGACATTGTTCTTCAACACAAAGGCGTTGAACACATGATTAGTGAATCAGTTGCAGGCCTATTAATTTATTTATAAATATTTATTCAATATACTTTAAGTATTTCTTCATTCAGATTTTAAAATTAAATATTTTATTTCCGCTATACTTGATGAGGAAAATATGAATTTCTTGTTTTCATTAGTTCATGAAGCTTTAATCTAATAACATGTTGGAAGAGAAGCCTTCTGATGTCTGTAAATGAAACGTCTACTCAGTACACAGAACTATTTCTGAAAATGAATCTATGAATTATCTCCATTCAGTGACAGAAGCATGTAAACCTGTCGAAAGAGCCGACTGTTGTTTGCTAATTACCTCGCAGGTAGAGATCCCAGAATTGGTCCCAAAGCTCCGGCCACCGAATAATTCACATGCTCTCACTGACATAAAACAGCGTTTAGTCTTGAATCAGGTCAAATACAGTTATCAAATCCACTCTTCACCAAAATATTTATACCTTAGTATAAAAATTGTTTAATTATACTAGTATAGTGTTTGTACTTTTACTGTACCGTAATAGCAAGTATCTAAGGCTATACTGTACTAATAACTCATGAGGTGATTTTCTAAACTTCACTACTGATTCAAATCATATTCTCATCCATTGAGGAGGTACTTTTTTTGCTGAGGGTGCTGCTCTTATGAGATCTGGGCTTTTGCGTGAGTAATGAGGCGGATTATAATGAGAGGTAAAATTACTTCCGACTGAAATCTTCTTTGAAGATGTAGTAGCGAACGAATTTCAGTTCGGATACGTTGCTGCTCATCTAACAGGTATTGACAGAGATTTCTTCCACGACAGTAACGCTTTTCACTCGTGCAAAAGTGAGATACGATAACAGGGACCACTTAATATTTTCTAGGTGGTTGATAGATGGCTGAATACGGTCGGATGACAGGCTTGCAAAAGTTTCAGAAGCTCGCGTGAAAGAATGGTCGTGTGTCTCGTTTATTTCGCTAACACGAAAACGCGACTAGAGGTGATGGAGGAAGAACGGGAGAGAAAGAGAGAGAGAGTGAGAGAGCGCATGAGAGGGAGAGAGAATGATTTGGGAGCAAGGAGAAGAAAGGATTGACAAGAAAGGAGTCCGATTGGTTGTGGTAAGCTCTCAATCCCTGTTTCATGCTGGTTCAGGGAAATTATTAGAGAATATAAAAATGATAATAATAATAAAGTTCATCATGGTCGGGTCAAATAGCAACAAAGAGAATACATTTTCCGCTGAATTAATTCAACGCGATCCCCTGCCTTCCGCATTTTTATTCATATTTTGCCAAAATGGAATTTATTATCTAGTGTTGAAACGTTCGTAGGGATGGTGGTTCAATGTCCCTACTTATTTCAATGTTATTGCCGTTTTATATCCGCGTCGTGGTTCATTCATCCCGGTGCGAATGTTATCCATTACAAATCATTGTAAAGGTATTGATGAAAGATATTGATATAGTTCACGCTACTTGAATATAAAATATGATCCTTCACACTCACTATCTCCTATAGGCTACAGCCTATAAAAATAATAAGTGGATAGCAGTACGGTATGCTATGTTATGTATAAATTAACTAGACACTTTTAGGCCTTCATTTGGGCAGTGAATCATCATCATTCCGAATAATGATACATTAGTGTGCAGATCGCATAAGAGTAGCCTACGGAAAACTAAAATCGTGTGTGAAATGCTGAACAGAATCAATATTATCGACCGATTGTAGACGGAGAGAATATTGTTCATACTTTCTTGAAACTTTGGCTCGTAATTTTCGTTCCATAGGTTGAAACTCATGAAATGTAGCATGCAACACACTGAAGATGATTATCCAAGTAATAAGCCGGTTGCGAAGTTTCCGAACCTACTGTTTGATAGTGTTGATTCATGGAAAGGGAAGAAAATCATGTCTGTTTCAGTGTTATGTGTGTGATTTGAAGGGATTGCTAACCAACGCACACAATGACAAACTATGGTTGTGTAAGTCAATAGCATGCATGGTGAGGAGCAACATATTCAGATTCACAGCACTGATATGATAGGCACCTGCACGCTATTCTGTAGATTTGTAGCAATCAGATAAGTTATCAATGTCACATGAAGGCCTGATAGTTCACAAATACTACGCCTACTCATAGAGCTACGGAAGGGTTCTATAATTCATCCCTTTACTGCTATGCAGCCTACATATATGATTTGAAAATGTAAATTCAAGTACAAATTTACTTGTTTGAAGTAAAAAGATTCAAAATGTAAAAACAAAACATGAAAAAATATATTTGATTGCTGGTCATGTTTGTTGGATAAGCTTATGGAAGGTGTTGAATCCTCTAGGAGTTAAAATAAGAGCTTTGTGCCATTGAATATTTTGTAGCACTGTACGGTTGTTAATTCAATACACTAGGGCCGAGTTGCACAATGACAGTTTGTGTTGAATAAAGAAATTAATTAATTAATAGTAATAATATCGTGTGACCAGGCTGGCTCAGGTCTGGTGTCAGAGTTTTCAGGTCGCTACTGATCAATTTCATGGCCTCTGACATGACCTAACGACTGCTTTTTAGGCAACCGGGACCGACGGCTTAACGTGTCCATCCGAAACACGGGATTGGCCCAAGATAAATATCTTGCCCGGGCCGGGAATTGAAACCGGGCCTCTGAATCATAAAGCAAGCATCTCATACACTCGACTACGGCCACTCTTATTAATTAATTGATAGGCCTATACGTGAGAAGAGCTACGAGACAGATTTTCCTTTTAGCTAAATCCTTTTATGAGAAAAATATTGCGGAGACAGTGAGATAATCTAAGTCTGTTGTTTGTTTAAACACATTGGTTTGTTAGGCTTTCATGAATAATGTATTAAATATTTGTTCACTTTCGACATATATTATGGTCACGGAATAACTGCATAATAGTAAACTATTGATTGAAGTTAGTAGGTTAGTGTGTTTCTAGTTTGTGATAATGAATTTTCACAACTAATTTTCCTGATTCATTGAGAAAGAAAACTGCATGTTGCAAAATACCGTATTTCTTGTCATAACTTCCATATTGAATTGATCATTTCTTGCTAATGCAGCACTTGCAACCTTCATCTGCATGCTTAAATCATTACGAGGTTTACTCAGAATTTTATATTTTTATTTCTGAATTTAAGTATATTCAACTGCATATTCAGCAGTATTTTCAGAATTTCTTGACCTCATGTAAGCTAGCGGAGCTTCATCAACAC
This sequence comes from Nilaparvata lugens, assembly GCF_014356525.2. Taxonomy (NCBI): domain Eukaryota; kingdom Metazoa; phylum Arthropoda; class Insecta; order Hemiptera; family Delphacidae; genus Nilaparvata; species Nilaparvata lugens. The sequence goes on along the minus strand of NC_052505.1, from coordinate 77,139,069 downwards.
ACTACGTCGAAGATCAAAGACTTTAGTTTTTATAAAATAGATATAGTATATCCTGCATTTCCAATTATCTCGTAAAAAGCAAAAGTGTATGCAGCTACTGCAATTGAGAACAATAAAATATTTGAGGGTCAGAACTCAATTTATTCTAGCTTGATAAGTTATATAACCTCACGCTCCAACAACTTAAAAGTAAAAATGAGCAAACATTTTCATTATATTTATTGTAATTATTAATTCTTTTATATAACACAGTCACAAATTATCATAATATACTATACGATTTGGAGAGGACAACAGGCTGAGCCCAAAACTGTCTCTCTTCCAAATTTTCATAGTTAAAAGTTTCCAAAACAATAAGTATTCACTACTCTAAAATGATGAGGCCAAATGTCATATGTCAAAACAACGATGTTCATAGTTGATAATTCTGTTGGCTTCTCAGAGCTTGGAAGTGACTGTTGGAAAATAAATATTGTCCAGAATCTAGAATATCCAGACGGGAAAAAATCAAACAACTCTCTTCTTCTGTAAGTGTGATTTCTATTAAATTTGATTGAGCTATCATTTTCAATTCTATCAGCAGCTCTTGTGAAACGAAGAATATGCTTCCAACAGGTGGTTTTCACATTGAATTTGGTAAAGCTGAAGTTATTATGAGTGATATTGACGAAACGCTCAAGAGTTGAAAGCTAGTCAATAAAACGCTCTCTAGAGTGGTGAGAGGGGGCTGCTACATTGTCACTAAACAAAGCTCAATGATCTCTATTCACCATCATTATTCATGACTTTCTCTAGCACTCTTCTTCTAAAGCATAACAACTGTATGATCAGTAATCATTTAGGCCTGAGTTTGTTTACATGAAATTGTCGGTTAATAAATCAATCCCTTATAATTAAAAAGTCGTTGAAGGTGTACGGTATCCATCAGCTAGATAAATTAGGCTGCCATTTCAAGCTGAAAGGTTTGGTATCACATTTCATACTTGGAGATTAATTATCCAATTATTCTCTCATTAAATTAATGAACTCGATTTTGAATAGATTCCTTATATTCGGCTATAGCTAAAAGCTAAGCAGCCTAGCATTTGCAATTGCGCAGAAGGATGATTTGGCAAAAGTGCGAAAATGTTAACTGAAATATTGTAGCCTATAAATTTCTTTGAACTATCATTCAACTATCAACTATTGGATTACAGAGTTGATTCACTCATTATACTTTTACCGTAATACCATAGTCTACAATGCATATTCCATTGTTTTTTAAATTTCAATACATTTCAATTTCAATTGTCAATTCAATTTATTTCTTTTTACACACACATACAAGTTTAATACAGAGATTAACAACAATAACAATAATACACATTAAAACAAAATAAAAAGAAAGTGGTGCAAAAAGAGGATGGAAGATTGAAGGGGTTTTCCAACTATGGATATCCATGTACTAGGAAAACCTTCAATCCTTGAGAAGGTGAAAAAGGTATCAGGAAAAGTAAATAGACGGTAGATATGAAAGGATGGGATGGGGGAAGAATAATAAGGGAAGGATGGAAAAAAGAAACCGATAGGATTAGGTGTTAAAAAAGGATTTGAAGTACTAGATGAATTACAAAGGATTGCAGAATAAGCAAGCACACAAGTCAGAAGAGTAAACTTTGGAAGAAACATCTCATAGATAGAAGAAGTAGTTGCATTTGATCCAGATGTTGATATCGAAGCAATTGCATTTGATCCAGGTGTTGATATCCTGTTTAAGTTTTTTAGTTATTTTCGCTAGTTTTTTAGTTGTTTTAGTTAGTTTTTTAGTTCATTTGATTCTAGATGCCTAATCAATCAAGTTGAACAATCTATGAGATAACCTTCTTGAATTTCAACATTTAATAAATCAAGAAAAACAGAATGAAGAATGAAATTCTCCTGAAACTGAATTGGAGAAGTTCACTTCTGAATAAGTTCCCAATCTGTTGAATATCTTGTTCCCAATAGGAGGTGATTGAAATAAATTTTCTCACATGGCTGGCATGCCTTACTGCCTGTCAAGCAATATCAGCTATTGTAGCTTCAACTACAATCAATTAAAAACAAGTACTGTACCTAGATAGTAAATAGACTATCACGATATACCGTATAATTTGCTTCTTTCCTTATATTTGAAGAGAAAAACTTCTCACCAAATAATTTTTCCAGCCAAGTCTTCCTATTTTTGTACATTGAACAATCAATTTATCTGCTTTTGTTTTGAATTTCGTCCATAAGAACTTGCAAATACTTCGATCATTTGGATTCCATGCAAGAAAACCATCCTACTCAGGTTGCTCTTATATTACGGTACGGTACGGTAGTACAAATTGGTTTTCAGATCAAATTTTTTATGAAAAATATTACCTGAATACTTGATTAAACTATCTACATTACCTAATTTCAAAGTGGAACCAGATATTATAAGGGAAGATCAGTACTAACTTCTCTCTGGCGGAACATAGGCACAAAGATGTGTTCATTCCTTTATTTGGAGGGATTCCTCTCAAGCTGTGGAGTCACTCACCAACGTCCCTAGCAATTAATAAATTGATTGGCTTCCAAATAATGATTGACTCTTCCAATTTCTAGAATTATTAGTAGCTCTGTGAACAGTAGACCTCATGCAGTTTTATCATCCACAAGTATCTGGTGTCACTTGTTCACCGGCTTCTCCAGACGTCAATTACCTATATTGGTCTACGACAATAAAATCTATTTATTTATTTATTATTATTCATTTATTTATCTGCGTAATGCATGCAATGAATGCTGATTGTCACTTGTCAGCTGATTGATTATGAATTATTCTATAGTCTGATTGATCCTATCTTCAAATTAGATGATAATATATTATAATAGTGATAATCAGAGTATGGAGGAATTCCTTTTCTTTTCATATTATCCTTAAAATGAAAAATTTCAAAAAACCTAGTGTATACATCGACGTGCAGTTGAAAAAGGAATATTCCTGCCAAATCTCATCGAATTCTATCAACGCGTTTGGCCCTAATCACGTTACATACAGACAGACAAAAGAAAATCCGAGTTAAAACATAGACCTCACTAAGTTCGGTCAATTATTTGAAAACTCGATTACACTAGTAGTTATGTAAACAGTAGACCTCGCGCTTAGTAAGTTACATTGACCTGTTGTTATGTTTTCTCAAAAATTAATAAATGATTTATCAATTTAAAATGTCTAGAAAAAATCCTAAATAGACATAGAGCTTTCTGTCCTATCGTACCGTGACGTGTCGTCCCGGAATGTGAGTGTGAGCGCTGTTATCAGGTCTGGCTGCCGTCGATACGCCAATCCAATCAACCCATCAGAGAACATTCTGTGTTGTGTTGGCGAAAAATTGGTGTGTTGAAATTAACAAAATAAACTACCATAATGCTGATTTCCTACTAACTTCATTTCCCACTTCATGATTTTAGAAATCAATTTCTTTTCAATAATATTTGTTTAATCATCAGATTAAAAAAGAAAAATGTAAAAAAAATGTTTTCTATCAATAACTCCAAACTCCAAACTAGAATCATAGCCTCAGCTTATGGAAAGACGAAGTTAGTAGACAAACTGTCTACTAACGTTGATGGAAAGATACATTTTCAAGATGTTCTATGTTTTTGAATGGGTAGTATTATAGTCCACTAGACAGCTGATTTATGATGAATAATTCCAAAGTCTGATATTTACGGTAATATTGGCGTTCAAAGGAGACTCCTTTTCCTTTTGTATTATCCTTAAAATGCAAAATTTCAAAAAAACCGTTTGTATACGTCGACGTGAAATTCAAAAAGGAACATACCTGTCAAATTTCATTAAAATCTATTGCTGCGTTTCGCTGTAAATGCGAACATAAATATGAACAAAAATATAAACATATGAACATAAAGAGAAATGCAAAACCGTCCACTTGAATCTTAGACCTCACTTTGCTCGGTCAATTACCTACATCACCTAATTATGAATTAGAAATATTGAAAACTGGCCGAACTAGTGGAGTATCACCAATAATGTACATTATATGTAAAAAAAAAAACGCATTCATATAAAAGAATCTCTCTCTTCAGAAATTGAAAGTGGAACATAGGCACAAAGAAGTAGTGTTCATTCCTTTATATGAAGGATCCCTCTTAAGCTGTGGAATCACTCATCAACTTTCGTAGCAATTAATAGATTAGTTGGTTTCTTACTAGAAACTCTTCAATTTTTTAGAATTATTATTGAGCTTTCTTGGAAATAATTATGAGTTCATTGAAGCATTCAGTCGCGAAATAACCCAATTGTTCTAATCAAGCCAAATATATAAAAAGGAAGTTGTTGTTTGATTTTGTGTCAGCAATTTGATCGATCCGAATGCTTTTCTTCACTTCTGCAGTGAAGCACTGGAGGCATCCATTTTCCAGCTCAGTGATGACGGTGTACTGAACTAGATCAGCACAGACTTCCTGGTTTGAATAATTGAGCACTATAGCAGTTAGTTGATCGTTTAGCTCTCCAACATTAACTTAGCATTACGCTATCAAGTATCAACAGTATAGTTTCCCAAACTAGCTAAAGAGATATAGTTGAGGGATTGGATAGGCTACTAGTTTGGAAATAATAATTATTGGCAGATTTATTTAATAGACTAAACTTTTATATCACTCCATCACATATTACTATAGTAAACTTTTTGTTTTCTCGATTAGTATTCATACATTTCTAGTAATTTTATTGTTGATGAATGAAATATTGGGAATCTACCAATTTCAAAACCCTGGGATTAAGGATTTTAAAGTTGTTTTAACGCATGAACTATGAAAACTTTATCATTGAACGAGCAAAGCGAAGTTTCAGTTTAGACTACTAGTCAGTCACCAGGTAGGTACTGAAAAAGGGCCGTTTCGTGAATTAATTCCAAACCAACTTAATTTTTCGTGCAATGATTCTGGAGTTATTGAGAACTTGAATAAAAAAAGTTTACCTCTCCAGCTTTTCATAGGATACCGCAAAAACCTCGAGTTTTTTGTTCCTTTTCCAGCGTTTTCCGCCAAATTCAACCATCGGACATAGAAAAAGGAAGGCCTACCCGTTATCAGTTTCTAGAGCACAAAATTACAACGAAATTCTAAGGGATTTAGAACTATAGCCTACTCTTAAATGATGATAAACGGAAGATATTATAATAACTGCGAGAAAGAACAACTTTAACGGTATCCTTATTCCGTGATATGGTCAACTAAAATTCTTTAACACTTGACACGTTTTTAAAAATTGTAACTGAGTTCTCATCTAAGATAGAGATCTCTAAATGATTTGATTCTATTTGAAGTCTTATTAGCTGGAGAATAAGGTGAGAAATATTTTTTGTTCAATGGCTGGATTTGGCGGAGATCGCAAAAAAAACTAGAAAAGGAACAGAAAATTCGAGATTTTTGGGGCACTTTGCAAAAGGCTCCAGGGCTAGAAGATCAACTTTTTGTTTTTGTTGTTCAGTACTTCAGAATAATTGCACGAAAAATACAGTTGGTTCAGTTTTTCTAGCAAAATATACCTGGTTACTGGACTATATTGATTTCCTTTTGTGTGTTTTACAATTACAAAATCTTTGACCAATCGATTTCAAATTTGGAAAATAGAATTACAAAACTCGGTATTTTAATTGAATGAGAGATGATCATTAATTCATACCATTCCTATTAATATCTTGTGAATGACTAAAACACTTTAATGTCGATCTATGACAATTTTTTCAAGTACTTCGAACCACTATATGGACGGAATGCTATCTCTTGTATGTAATATCCAGAGAATAGCTATACACAGATTGATTATTTTATGATAATATCATAGAGAAGAGATGTATTATAGAGATGCTATATTCTCTCTGTGATAAAGAAACCAGGAATCATTACATTGTATAATGTATACATGCTTCAGCTCAACAGCTGGAAAGAGAGTTGTTGGATTGAAGGAAGAAGGGAACAAAAACATTAGAGGCATTGCCAATGTGTTTGTATTGACAAAACTGTAAAGGAAGCAGGACGGTTGCTGGTTGCTGGCTGCTGGTGCACTAACATGCATGCGACTTGCTTTTGAGAGGGGAGCTAGAGGCAAAAGGCACGCACATTTTCACGCTCACGCTCAACTTCACCTGCCGCAGTGGCGTAATACAAGTTACCATGAAGACATGGATAAATTGGAAAAGAGAGATAGAGTGAGAGAGACAACTAAAGGGTGAGAGTCTTCAAGTTGAAGAGAGAGAGAGAGTAGTGAAGAGAATGAATGAATAAGTTGTTATTATTCTGGAGCTGAGAACATTCAGGATTCAGCAACAACTGTTCATCTATTCTTGTGTTGGAAAATTGGAATGATCATTGTTGAAATTTCCTTCCTCTGAAAGCCTACACGAGAGTTATTGGCAGAAACCAGAAAGTTGTACAGTTCAAGTATTTCGTAATATGTTATGGTATTGTTGATTTTCATGTTATTAAAAATCAATAATGCCTTATTTTGGCTTACATCATATGCTCAAAGGTGTGGTTTGTGGATAAGGTGCTTCTACGACTGCATGGAACGATTCAATGGTGACAATGAATTTCCCCGAACTGAATCTTTCATTGAAATTACAATATAATGGCATAAATTAAAAATTTAACCTCGTTAAACATTCTTCATTGTAATCGGCACAAATAGGTGCTGGGTACTATACGGTGTAACTATACATAAATTCATACATGCAATGCATAATATTCTGTATTATCAAATTAGAACAACTTCAAGTATAGGGAAACTACACGACGCGGAACTTGAAACGATCATAAATCATAGTTTTCAGTTCAGATTAGTTGAGGTAGGCAAGATATTGAGAGTATATAGGGTAGCCTACTGTGCCACTTTACACTAGTACCGTACTCCAACACTGCAAAGGAGTAAAGTTGGTAAAGGATCGGTACTTGATTATTATTATTGGTAAGTTATGGAAAGGGAAGAATTGTTTTCCTTCAATGAATGAGGGCTAGTTTTAAGGAGATTAATAAATAATTGATAGCAGCAAATAAAGATTATAGGGTGGTGAAAAAATTATGATTAAGATCACCGAGAATGAAATAAAGAGGAGGGAGAAGCATAATGATTATCGAGATGTAGAGGAGGAAGTATAGTTCACAGCATTCTACCGACACTGTACAGACACGTAACGTAGCGTGCCAGGAGCAGACAGAGGTGCATTCTCCAATGTAATACTGCATTTGAATTCACAGAGCATAATAATATTGTAATATTCACATCTACCAGCAACTGTCCGCACAGACACAGAAAGGTAATATCATACAATAATGACAATGCAAGAACATGGTTAGGTACTCTCTGTCAGGAACTTCACGTGGCTGTTGGTTGATGAAAATGAAGTTTTAAATAGCTGGGAGAAAACATTAGTAGAGAATAAGAAAGAGGAAGAAAAATAGAAGGAAAGAAGAAGGGGATGAAAGAGCATGTGAGGAAGAATAGGAGAAAATGATAAGGAAGGAAGAGTCCTGAACCTCAACTGTCTGTCAAGTTCGCACCTTTTCTAGCGGCGAGAGCCTATATTTCTGTGCAAAAATTTCGCTCGTATTTATAAACACGCCACAACTCAGTATAATTATGATCAGTGCTCGACCTTCATCATCAGTTTATTACGGCTCTGCTGTGCGATTTGTTTCGTGATAGAAATAAGCTAACTAGTTCAGAGCAGGCGATTTGATTTATCAGGTCTAATGATTTTGGGCGAGTTCATTTATTTTGTTTCGGAGGTGTCAAATGAGTAGTCTCATCCTCAATAACACTATCATAGCGCATTGATAACCACTCTTGATTTTTATCAGGGTTGATCGGTAGGGTATGTTGTGTATTGTAGATCTAAACTGTTTGTATTTTTCAAAAGTGCCACCCAATATCAGGCTCTATCTAAAACTTACCAAAAATGTGATAAATAGTATTGTTGAATCATGGTTGAAAATAGTAAAACAAAACATAATTTCTCCACTCACCTCTTCTTTAAAAGTGAATTAGATACCACTACGTCAATTCATTTCCTCCATACAGTAGCAATTTCTATCTTAGTAGCCTAAAGTTCAAACCCAGTCTATCACCAAGAGCTTTCAACCAAGTCAGTCCCGTGTTATTGGATGGGCACGATAATTGGTCAGTCCCGACTGAAGTACATGAAGATATGACTATCTTAAGGCCCATTGACGGTTTCAGTAGGCGAGATGGGATATTTCTACAATTGTAGAAGGGACTTCTCACCAACAAAGGCCATATGAGTTCACCTTTATCTTTATTAATATAACTGTAGAACATCAGTGGTGCAATATGTTGTTGTAGTATAAGGAATATCATGTAACATGAATTCTCATCATAAAAGAGATTCCAAAAGTCTAAAATTTCATTCCCTCAATAAACTGTGAGACAGCATTGACTTCGAAGTTACCATCTGACTATTTCTTTATTTCTCTTTATTTGAAATTTTACGACTTTCACAATATCAATATCGGGGAACCGAGCTTCACTCGTTATTTTTATTTATTGATAAACAGAACACAATTCTCTAAAATGATCGTGTTCATATTTCACAGCTGGCTATAATTATGTCATCTTATGAATTTCGGGGATGCGATATTTTGATTTTTCACATACTCGCTTACTCACTTTTACTATCCACAGCTGTTTCAGCCAAGGATGAATTATCCTTCTAATGTCGTTCAGAGAGTTTTCCCAAGGATGAGACCTAGTGCAATCGAATCTTTATATGGAACCTAATATGGAATCTTCATATTATTTTTTAATGGAACCTACTATGTTCCAAATTTCGTGAAAATCGTTAGAGCCGTTTTCGAGATCCGTTAAACATAAATAAGCAGATATAAATACAGAAATCGCTCGCTTAATATAATAGGATATATTATACAATTCGTAGATATTAATGTTGCTTTCGTTATAATATAAAATTTCACGATATCACAAACGAATAGTGCAGTTACATTAAAGGAGTTGCACAGCGTACATTAGGCTACAAAAGCTGTAATCAACTATTTCTAGAATGTAGTAGACAAATAGGCTCAAAAAAAAACAAAAATTTTTTTACAACTCAAAACAATTGAGGGTCCTACCAAGCCCGAAGGTTCTGAAGCTTCTGAAGAAATAGTGTTGATTACCAGTATTAATAAATGTAATCATTGGAAGGGAGGAGTGACATCGCTAACATTCAAATTCCAAGCAATTACAACCATGTTTGTCTCATTCAGATCAATACTGTGTTATAATCTGCTGTTTGTGGTGAACAAATGCGTGAACAATTGTGAGGTTCGTGACAGCGGAGTTGAAACAACTTGAAATTGGCAGCTAGGATTAATTGACATTAGAAGTGGTTCTACCCAAATTTTCAATTGTTCAGCACTCATAATTCAATTATTATTACAGGTCATGGCCACTCTTTAATTATATAGAATCATAGAGGAAAGAAAGTACAACTCATGCTATCTTTTCTCTATGATAGAATATTATATTTCAATCTGCAATGTATGTAGTTTCCCTGGTGATAATGTAGCCTGCCTAGGGATACTTTTACATATGCTAGGCTACGAACCTACCTGAAGTTTGTTCCGCGTGTTTGCGTCAACTCGGATGGTGCAACAATGTTTTGTCCATAAAATATCAACTCGCCTGAATAAATATATAAATCTTTAGAAATATTCAAGCTTATTTATCGATACTACATAACTCAATATGTCACTTATCTGTTACACCCCTTTTGGTTGAAAATGTAATTAGTTAAGATAGTAGACTTACTAGTTGAAACTTAAACAACTCTGCTCTAGTAACACTAATAAAAAGTTGAAGATCGACGTAAACATGGATTATATTTATTGAGATTGTCAATAAATTAACAATGAAGTGCAGTATAGCATAGTATAGTATTTTATTCGTCAACAGAAAAATATATAAATATATGACGCGCTCCAAAAAAGTAGCGGCGGTTATCAGAAGAAAACGTATCAAATAATTTCACTCGAATTAATGAAACATGCATATTGGAAAAGCATAATAAACTATAAGCGTGTACCTCAGCTTTTGTGATAACACAAACGCAAGTTATATTCTAATACATGAACACAAGAGCACAGGAAACAGATGGAAGTGATGGGAGAATATATGCAGAAAGTATAGAATGTGATGGATAGAATGTAATAGTGTATTACATTGTATACTCTTTGCGAATATGGAACGAAAACTGCCTATTCTCTTATTCATTCATAAAATCAGATATTCAAACATTATACTATACTGAAAAGCTGGATTAATCCCCACTATGTACTTCTGAATACAAGCACAAATACAAATAAGACAAAGCCATTCATTTATTCAATTCAGTACTTCAGTTCAATTTAGTAAGGCCAATTTGTGGAAGTTTATACTATAGTGCAAAAAAGTAGTTTCTATGAAGAAAACTTTTCGAAGTCGACAAACTGTTAAGATTGGAACAATAAATTGATCACAAGATCGGCGTGCTCAAATCACCGGCACCCTTTTTTGAGGTTCTTTCAGAGGTTTTTCCTGTGTATCCTAGGTTGAGCATAATTAAAAAGAGCTGAGAACTTTTATAATGTTGGAATCTATCATATTAAAGCTTATAGTAGGAGTATAATATTATGATATCATGTCGGATCATCCAGAGAGATACTAATGTGTCAATTTTCTACTATCATCTCTGCAATGTTACTGTTTTACTGTATTGAATATGATCGGAAACGCAACATGTATATTACGAGCTTTATAATAACAGATTATTCCAATCGCAACTCACGTATGGATGATCGCACTCGACAAACGTGGAGCCGCCTTCGAACTAAACACAAACGTGACGTTGAGAGTTGGTAAGGCGAGCGTGGACTGAACTGTTGGCTGACGATGGTGGTGTGACCAGTGAGGCATGGACTGAGAATGAGTGAGTGACTAAACCACCAACCCACACAACCGCCGGTTGCACAAAGGGGAGCAAAAATGCTTTACTGCTTCGGCGGGCGGCCACTTCTACTCGGCTGCAAAGCAACACGAACAACTTTATGGGTTCGAGTGGGCCTGCCACCCTCCGCCACCCTCCCAACCATCGACTCTCTTTTAAATATTAACTCCGAGTATTATCGTCTTACCAACCTAGCGAATCAGCGCAAGACTCAGTAATGCAGATCGAATCTAATGACTGGCTCGGTTGGTTTATTGCCACCACCCACACACATCTGAACCTTTTTCTATTAGTTTAGAAGTACGAGTGAAGTACCGTATTGTACAGGTATGAGTTGAGATTATGTAGGCCTATAGGTGCGTACAGACTTTCGTTCCGCTCCAAGACCGAACGTCACTCCAGCAGAGCGATTGATGATCGACCGGCGAGCAACAATGGTTCGACCGGGGAACGCGAGAAGATCTACCATCTTCCGTAACGTTCATGATCGGTGCGAGTAGAGAGCGGAGGCGGAGCGATTGCTGTGCGATGGTGGTACGTGGGCGGTACGAGGGAGGAGCGTGCTCGGTGCGGGTTGGAAGCACGAGTATGTGTACGCAGCTTAAGTCATTAGTTTATCAAATACGAGTAGAGTACCTTACTGTACGGGTAATATGAGTTGAGATTATATAGGCCTATATCATCAGTTTATCAAATAGGTACGGCACCTTCTCTATATTACAAATTTGTTATAAACATAACATAGAACAGAGGATACCGGTATCATGATTGTTATTATAGGGCCCAAATCTCACAAAAGTGACGTACGTATGACACAGATGTTTCTCACTAACATTAAAATATGGCGACAACAATGGAGAGATGAAAAGCGGAGGATGATATCTGAAGGATGGAAGTTATGGTATGGAGACGAAAGGCATGTGATCGTGATGTGTGGAGGACTCTTGTGCGAGAGACCAAAGCTCACATTGGGCTGGAATGCCAGAAGAAGAAGACAATCATAATATGGTCCAATACAAACAGAAGTCGTACATACAGTGACGTGACGTCACGTCACTTCTGTGTACATTGAACCATATTATGTTTATATAAGAGTGGGGTGGAAGTGACAAAAGTCCGCGCCACGTCCGTGCCATATACGCCACTTCTGTGTGAATTGGGCCTAGCCCAATAGATAGCCCCTAGACGAGATTCATGCCCAGGGCTGCCTTCTCATAACATTAGTGATATACCTGCTATTCACTTACAAAAGTGATAAATCCACATTGAAAGAGAACAGAAGCATATCCATGAGGTTAGATAGAGTAGGTTGATTGTCCCAAAAAGATACAAGTTGAGACTATAAAAAAATTGGAGATCTGCTTTCACTCAGTGAAAATTGAAATTTATTTTGTTGTATTGTATCTATTCGATGAGGCAAAGAGCAAAGACAGTACAATTACAAGAAAAAATACGGTAGGCTATTACTATTCACCATTCATCTCAGCATAATAAGTAAAATATTGTTAGTAGCCTTGTCTAAATGTTTCAATGGGTTACGGAACTTACGGGGTGCTTCAGATTCCATCTGGGTATATCATAATACCATCCCCCACCATTCAAAGGGACCGGAAAGGAAACCAACGGGGGTGCAAGAGGCGGAGACCCTGCCGAGACGCGAAGCGCCGAGTTAAAGCTGTCTTACTCTAGAATAATTATTGCACGAAAAATTTGGCATGTTCGGTATTAAACGGATATTTCTCATTACCGGTATTTCGTGACTGGTCTATGTCTTTAAAAATTACTGATTCATAAATTAAAATAATCTACAAATTACATAAATGTTCTAATGAGTGTTCAACAGAGCTAAACTGATTCAAACTACGGCGGTAATAAAGACTGTCGACCTTCGACCATCGACCTCTTTTGAAGTCGATGAAATGCGGATAATTGAGTGTAAATTCGATTCCTGACTTGAAATAATATTAGAATTATTATTTGAATGAGATTTATGACTAGTTTCAATTCAACATCACCAGTAGAAAAAATCTTAGATTGTTCAAATCAAAATATTCTTGATGTTTTCGTTAATATAATTATTCACGGAACATTTGATGAATATCTGTTTTCATTCAGAATTATCGATACTACAATACATCGACTAGGTTACCGTATATCAGCTGTCACTTTATATCGTGTCTTCTGTTTTTGATGTAGTCAACTCTCAATCTGTCATCCGTTTTGCCTATTGCCCTATTTGATTTATTCTATTTTTATAGAGATTGAGAAGTGATGATGTGGTTGTAATTTCAATCAATTCTTAGTCTTTTTCTTTCAGATTACAAAAAAAACTGAGTTAATTTTATATTTACTGTTCGTCAGCTATCCTGCGAAACAAATAGTTATTTACATAATAGATTCCATAAGCAAAACATCGTTCCAGACCTCAGCCAATTTGAGATGATTGAAACTCTATAATTTGAGGTGTTAACTTATTTTATACAAATAAGGTATGTAATTTAGCGTTGTTTTATCAATTATGAAATGATATATAATTCCGTAACCAAACTTTGCTATGAGTTAGTCATTTGTCATTTCCGCTTTGAAACATAACCTAATCGAATATCGACAACAACCTTGATCATTATGCTGAAACCATAACAAGTTTTACAACTCTGCAATCTGCATTCCTTGAAAACATGATTCATTATTTTTTTAGTTCATTTTGAACAGAACTTTTTTGTGTTGAGTTGATTTTAAGGTAATCAAAAATCGACCTAAGCAAATTTACGTCTCACAATATTTTCATGGTAGGTAGGTAGCTAGAGTATTCCAATATTGTGATTTCCTACGGGATTTTATAAGCTATGTACGTGACAGTTTTTAACTAGCTACCGTATGTTAACATTTCAATTTAATTGGCTTTGCATTGAGGTGACCAATAATTATTTTGTTTATCTTTAAAACAGCTTCTGTTAGACGTATCATTTACTACATAAGTTTTTTTGGTTAACGAAAATTACTGGTGCCAAGTATCAACTTGAATTACTCATTTTTATTCATCTTGTTTTGTTTTTGGAAAGAAATGCTTTTGCTCAACCAATGCTGTTTGATGTCAAAAGAAGAATTAAGAACTTAGACTTTGGCGTCAAAAATAAGATTTTTTTTCTTGCTGAGAAAGTTTTTTTATTCAGTATTGTTGCCACTGTTGACATGCCTTTTGGAAGTTTCTGGTTCTTTGACATGTTCACATGAGGACATGCCTGTGCGGTATGTCCACACCATAAACATAGATGGGCACGTTAAACTGTCGGTCCCGGCTGAAGTACGACAGTCGTAAGACCCATTGACGGCTTAAATTATGTATTCAGGCGGTGGGACCTTCCCGCAAGGGTCTCCCCACCAACAAAAGTCATACGAATTTCCTTTTTTCACCATAAACATAAGCATCTTATTATCATTATCATCTCCACTACTATCAGTAAGCATATTAGTGTTTTCTATTTTTATTTGTTTTTTCAATAATTAGTTGATGAAACATTTGTTTTGCAGCTTGGGCAAGATGCCTCGTCCTTCGGCGGATGGAGCTGGCTCGGTTGGCAACTTCATGACTTTCATGAGCAAGCCAGCAAGAGGATGGCTTCACTCCGATCAGCTCATTCTGAAAAAGGGTGTTACTTACGCTGTCAGAGTAAGTCATTATATTCAAATATTGTAGTACCTATGTGATTTGATATACCCTCAATAATTCATCTCGATTAAATTGAGCGTGTGGATTACAATAAATGTAAAGTATACAGGATTGTATATTTCTTTATAACTTACAGGTGCAGGTAACCCGTATTCCGCAATGATCTAATTAAAAACTTGACCCACTGAAATCTTGAAGAATTTAAAATCTTCAACATCGGTAAATTGTGAATAAATATCCAAAATTTCAAGTTAATCAGTCAAGTAGTTCAGAAGTGATGATGCGTCATTCGTGAATTTCCTATCCCCTACGTGTATAAGCCAATTCTTTCCTTTATCATATTATAGATTGTAGATTATGCTACAACGAGCGGTAACCATTGAGTTGATTTAATGACAATATTTGATCATTAAACCACAATCAATAACTATTCAATTGTATTCCATTAAAAATGTGAGTCGGAATCAAGGCATGAGTTGAAGGCTCCATTGATCTCTTAGATGTCTCCTGTTATTAACAAGCGTTTCCTCTCAGATGCTTCTAGAGGTGTATCTATTGTTAGACTCTGGCTATCAAACAAAAATCATGCAAACCGGTGAACAATAGCAATACAATTAATAATTTAATTTCCATATAATTATAATGAATTTATTTTCACTGTTATTATTTTTTAAATCTTTATCACTATATCTTGATATATTCATATCATCTTAACTTATTTCATCTTTTCCAGTATATTGGCTGCTTAGAAGTTCATACTTCTATGAAAAGCTTGGACTTCGAGACAAGGTTCCTGGTCGCCAAGTGAGTTCAATAATAACGTCACAACATTTGACCCTTCATAAGTGAAAGATACCATGAACTTTTTGAACTAGTAGCCTATATGAATGAAAATCATATGAAAATCGGGGGAGGAACAGTTTTGGGCTATTTCTGATGATCCTCCCCCAATAATTCTAATGAACTGTGAATCAATAGTTCAATGAATGAATGAATTGAATAAGTAGTTGCAAAATTGTCGATGACAAGTTATTTGTTTTGCGACAGTACAATGTACAAGTGTAGATGTTTTGCATCTCTTACACTAACCTCATGCCAACCATATTCCTATTCATTTATAGCATCTATTAAACACCCAAAAGAAATTGCAGTTTATCTATATTTAAAGCGGTTCATTTGCACTTCTTTATCAAGTTATTTTCTAGAAGAGAAATTAACATTAAATTATGTTTGTCATATTTACAGAAATAAGTTTACCCATCAACCTATTAACATAGCCCAAATAGTTTAACAGTAGTTATAGTTTACAAAGAATTTTTTTTTTAGGTTTCAAACATTGAACGACATGTACGTCATTCCTGAATTTTTGTTTCAGAGAGTGTATCAATAGGGTATGCGAAGCGGCTGGACTAAAGACAGCCGATAAGAAAAGAAAGGTTAGTTGGTTGAAAATATTTCTTCAAATTTAATCATCTAGTCAATTTCTATTTTTCTGTCAAGTCTTCCACTTTGAAAATAAATTCTAATTAGTATTGACTCATGTTGAAGATTTGAGAGGAAGTTTGATACGCGATAAGAAAATATGTTTCCCGTCATAAATAAAATTATAGTATTGAACACGTGAGCTACTACTAAATCTGTTTATTTTTCATTTGAATAATGATAGTAAACAATCGTTTCCTCAATAACTGTCATAAAAGTTTACAAGCATTTTCTTTTGAAATTTACAAAGTTCTAGGAAATAAGGAGGGAATATTCAAATTTCTGAATTGCCCAATATTCTGAAATTCATCTGACTAATAGTGGGTTATCAGAAAAATTGTTAGCCGCACCAATGTTTGTGCTGAGATATTGATTTTCAGAGAATATAACATTTTTCATTGACTGTCCCAATTATTCTTAATAGGCTTAGGCCTATTGTTTTTGTTGGTGGGATCAAAAATGGAAGTCATTGATAATAGAAGACTGTTTTGGTATTATTTTGTGAGATTTTAATATATTATTTCTATGTCTTATCTAAAGGTTTCATTAGGTCGACTAAATAAAATCTAGTGGTTGCTATTTCTAATTAATTTAGAAGCGAATGCTAGGATTAGAGTATAATCGTATCTAGAAGTAATGGCTAGTTGCTTGTCACTAGAATCTAGTTTTTATCAAATCAACCCAATGTGAATGTTTCAATTTCTTGCAGACTGACAAAAGGGTTGCCAGAGCGATTGGGATTTCGCCGTTGATGGACCATGCTGGGGCAAATGTCAAACTGAGCATATCAAGCACAAGTCTCTCTCTCAAAGCACTTGATAACGGAGAGGTAATAGCTACTCATGACATGCCAAGGATATCATTTGCATCCGGAGGTGATACGGTGAGTCTACATTTTTGGTGTTCAATTTTCTTAGATAATGTGAAATATTCTAGAATTAAGTTGAAAAAATGGTATCAGCTATTTGAAAAATTACTCAAAAATTTCCAATCTGTAGAGATTTGAGTGAAATATTTTTGTTTTTAATCAGGTTTTAAATATCAAAATTCAAAATTTTTAGTTTAGTCATTAGTTTTGAAGTGGAAATTGGACTTTTCGAAGTGAAAGTGAAATCTTAACCTTATTCTTTTTTGAAACTTTTATTTGTAAAATTTTGGGAGAGGACAGTTTTTGGGCTATGCCTGTTGTCTTCTCCCAATCATATTATATTTATTATAATTATGATCTGTAATGCTAATGGAATAAATAAATAAATAAATAAATACTGATACTTTGACAACTTTACTAGTAATAAATTTATCACTAATTTAAAATTCCATTTTAAGAATCTACCAATTGTGGAGAATATAACACTAGCACTATGCTGATCGTATTATGGGCTCATTATGACGCCATTGAGTGACATTAGGTACTTATTTTTTATTTTAAACTAGCCTAAGCAAGCCTTGTTCTTCGGTGGCATTGTACTCATGATAATTAATAACATTCATATCACTCAAGAAATAAACTAACGAGATGATACTCATTTTATAGTTTTTGTCCTGAATTTATCGAGAAAGACCTGCATTTCTCTGAGTTTCTACAATTTGATTTCTTCAAATTCCAGTTACGTTTGGTCTTCTAGCTTTCAACATCATTTTCAATTCTTCATTATCTTCTATCACCTATAATCTTCATTTTCAATATCTATATCATATAATATCAATAATTTCAATATCTATATAACTTTTGAATCTCCAATACTGTAGTTACGAGTTGTTTGTGAAGTATGTACTTTGTTTGAAGGATACACTGGATTTCGTGGCTTATGTGGCGAAAGACCTGAAGGACTGGCGAGCATGCTATGTTCTGGAATGCGGCGGCGGCCTTGCTCAAGACGTCATCACCACCATTGGCCAGGCATTCGAACTGCGATTCAAACAGTTCCTCTCCAATCAACCAGCTTCAGCGTGAGTTGCTTGTTTTGTCAACTTACTATTGATTTCATAACTTCCAAAGACACTATTGGCCGGTTTCCGAGCTCGGGATTCAGCTAAGTTCTAGACTTTGAACAACTGGAGACAGAAAATTGGTTTTCCGAGTAGTCACAGTTTTTATGATAATCTTTATTTTCTCATTTCTATAATTGGAAACGTTTTTCCTTGACGAAATGAAACATTCCTAAATAATTCAAAATAGCTGAAACTTTACACTATTTTCTCTTTATTCTATTATCTGTTCAATTTTCTATTTCTTCGAAATTCAATTTCAAAGTGGACTGCGACTACGCTCCGTTTCGGAAAGCCAATTTTCCGACTCCAGCTGTTTAAAGTCTAGAACTTAGCTGAATCCCGAGCTCGGAAACCGGCCCTAAATGTTATCTCAAAGTTAAACTAAGTATTGTCTCGTCTTCTGTTAAAAATAAAATAATCAGTTTGTCCAATTCAAAAAGTAATCAAAGTTCGCATTTCAAATATTTGATACGACCAACATGGAGCTAACAAATACTGCATTGGAGGCGCTCCATGGAGGGTGATTTTGGGTTTGCGGGAAGATCTCACCAATTCCCAAATCTTTAGAAGGATTAATAATATCAAATCAGGAATGGTTTCAAAACTATAGTGAGGTCCACATTATAAGTGCAGTGTTCCATTAGCAATGGTATTACTATCCTTGTCTATCATTTAACAAAGCGGATAGCGCTATCTCTTACACGCTTTGCTCTGTTGCCAGATCGTCTTTCAACAATGTATAAATGATAATTAATTGACAAAATATTTCATCTTAATTATTAAAATTCACTATGCAATTATTAAAGAATATAATTTCTTGCTTAATATAATTGATTATACGAGAATGAACAGTTTATTGCTTATTGTTTATGAAGGGACGGATTCAAGGATCCAAAGAACCCCACACGTCAACCAAAGCTTATTGTGTTCCCAAGTAGTATGTTAGTTAGGCAAACCAATACCTGTGTCCTTTAAAAGAACCAGGAGTTTTTCCCTATACTAACATCCCATTCATCACCTGGTTTCTTGCCGCAATACAGTGTGATATGCTTGGCAGTCTCTTTAGACTGATTAGTCCTCGTGACTACGTGAGTTCCACTCCTGGCCTTCTTTGTAGGTCCTTCCGCTGAGGAAGGGTTGGCCAAGTTGCCTCTAGGGCACCCGGCCACCATTGACTCAGCCTCTTGACCCTTATTTGTGCCTGGAGTTTCACCCTTCTCTGGTCTCTTGGGTTTTTCTTTTTGCCCCTCCGAAACTTCGTAGGGTCAAAATCCTCACCTCTCCCAAGAAGTTTTGCCTGAATGGCCGCCTTCCTTTGAGCAGTGGTGAGTTTTTGCCTATTCACCCACAAACCTACGTGAGTTCCACTCCTGGCTTTTTTGTAGGTCCTTCCGCTGAGAGAGGGGACGCCAAAGAGGGCGCCGGCGCCCGGCCAACCTCGATTAGAGTTTCACCCTTCTCTGGTCTCTTGGGTTTTTCTTTTTGCCCCTCCGAAACTTCGTAGGGTCAAAATCCTCATCTCTCCCAAGAAGTTTTGCCTAAATGGTCGCCCTTCTTTGAGCAGTGGCGAGGTTTGGTCTCTCCACCCACAAACTCGTGACCTACGTGAGTTCCACTCCTGGCCCTTTTGTAGGTCCTTCCGCTGAGAGAAAGGACGCCAAACTGCCTCTAGGGCGCCCGGCCACCCTCGACTCAGTCTCTTGACCCACATTTGTGCCTGGAGTTTCACCCATCTCTGGTCTCTTGGGTTTTTCTTTTTGCCCCTCCGAAACACTGCAGGGTCAAAAGACTCACCTCTCCCAAGAACTTTTGCCTGAATGGCTGCCCTTCTTTGAGCAGTGGTGAGCTTTGGCCTCTCCATCCACAAACTCGTGACCTACGTGAGGTCCACTCCTGGCTTTTTTGTAGGTCCTTCCACTGACGGAGGGTCGCCAAATTGCCTCTAGGGCACCCGGTCACCCTCGACTCAGCCTCTTGACCTACATTTGTGTCTGGAGCTTCACCCATCTCTGGTCTCTTGGGTTTTTCTTTTTGCCCCTCCTAAACTGTCCTGATGGGGCAGATCCCTTGGATTTGAAGGCAAGGCAACTTCTGGAGGTCCCTCACTAAACCCCCTAACCATGGGATATATCTTCTTATGTTATATTTTCTCTATTCGATTTTGATTAAGATTGTGGCTATGCCGGGCTCGATAATGTCAAATGCCCCCCTACATGGCTGTGCTCTCACCACTGGGAGAGACAGTCCTAGACATGGCTGGTTAAGCCTACTAAGCTCATGTCAGTGCGTAGATGCATTCTGTCGTCCTTTATTGAAAAATCCACTATCTTGATGTGATAGATATAGAGAGGACGGCTCAAATCCAAGGTCATTATTCTTTAATATTTGAGGATGACAAGTCTAAGCCATTTGGTTATTCAAATAAGTATTTCGATCAGAAAATTATCTGAATACTCGTACAGTCTTATACATTTAAATCTTGAAAAGTCTTTTTACTCACTGAAAATATTTACATTTGAGTGAACTAATTTTGTTCACTCAGATTAGTTTTAAAATATCAAAATTTAAAATTTCTAGTTGAGTTGTTAGTTGTGAACTTGTGAAGTAAAAATTGGACTTGAAAGTGAAAAGTGAAATCATAACATCATTCTTTTTAAGAAACATCTATGTTTCGAATCAAACTGGGCCGAACAAACTTCAACAAACAGGGCCTAACAAACTAAAAAACTGGGCTGTTTGCACAGGACAGTTTAAACTAAATTTAATTTTAAACAGGATTAAATCCATATCAAGTATCGTTCGTTATAATGTGGTACATTTTGAGTTTAAGCTAACAACTGATTGAATTCATTTTAAGCTTTGACTGTGCAAACGGCCCTAATTTATCAAACTTTGAGAGAAAGAAGTTTTGGGCTATGCCTGTCATATTATTGTATCTTATCATTTTATTGTATCTATAACTGTATATTATCTCACAATCATATTATTTTATAATATAATGATTTGTGATTGTCAATAAATGAAATAGCCACATAGAAACAACAAAAATCTAGTCATCAAGAGTGATATCAACTTTCTAATGCTGGTAACACAGTCATTTTTGATTTGTTTTTTGTATTCATTAAGTTTCCGTTAAGTTTCCAAACAAGAGGTTAGGTGAAATGTTTCAAAGGTGGTTTCATTTTTAATTTGTAGATGCTCTCCGCCAACCGAAGACAGAGAATATTACAATGACTTGCCGGGCAAAGTGCCCCCTGACGTGGGCCCCCCTCCGGTGCCCCCCCTGCCCAACGCCTCAGCAATAGCCTACTCTCAAAAGCATCACCATCAACAGCAACAACAACAACAACAGCCGCAACCACAAACAAGAGGTATTCATCGAAACAACAACCAATTTTTAATCTAATAGAAACCATCTTATTAAAAGGAAAGTAATGTTATACAGGCTGTTCCACGTGTTATCGGATAGGCACGTTAAACTGTCGGTCCCGGCTGAAGTATGACAGTCGTAAGGTCCATTGACGGCTTAAATTATATATTCAGGCGGTGGGACCTTCCCGCAAGGGACTCCTCACCAACAAAAGCCATACGAATTTACTTTACTTTGTCCCACAAAAGGTGTAGCAGCCGAGGACCATAGATTCTACATTAAATTTGCTACAAAAATTTTCCAGTAAAATGTTCTTATACTCTTATCTTATTTATACCTTAGTTTTCGAGATACAGTATGTAGATTTTTTCAATATTTTTGAAAAAATACGTCATTACAAAAAAAAACTCCTAGAAAACTATAATTCAACATCTAATTTTAAGGATATGGTTGGAAAAAGGGAAAAATTCCAATAAGATTTATATAATTTTTGTTCCTTTGACGTTTTTGAACTTTATGAGCAAAGTTGAAAAACGTACATTCGTCAAGTTCAAAGCCAAATTTCAAAAACGTCAAACAAAGAAACAAATTATAGGAATCTTATTAGAAATTTCTCCCTCTTTGTAATCATATTAGATTTGACTTATAGTTTTCTAGTTATTGACACGTATTTTCAAAAATATCAAAAACGTTGAACAAAGAAACAAATTATATGAATCTTATTGGAAATTTTTTCCTCTTTGTAAACATATTAGATTTGACTTATAGCTTACTAGTTATTGACACGTTTTTCAAAAATATCAATTTTAAACGTTAAACAAAGAAACAAATTATATGAATCTTTTTGGAAATTTCTTCCTCTTTGTAACCATATTAGATTCGACTTATAGTTCTAGTTTCTAGTTATTGACACGTATTTTCAAAAATATAAAAAATCTATATATCTCGTAGAAAAATAAGGTCGATATTAGAAAATTCTACTGGACATTTTTCGTTTCAAATTTAATGAAGAATCAATCTATGGTGTTCAGCTGCCACACCCTTCGTGGGGCACCCAGTATACGATTATAATTCCACGAAAACATATCAATGATAATACCAAGAGATTATATAAAACTCTAGGGATGAGAACGAAGTGTGTAACTTAGATTACCTACAAAATTGCATGAACACCATAATTGGGTCACCAGATTTTGGCGACTCGGCTGGTGTCTGACTTGGGTCGCCAGCCCATCAGTTAATACTGGTGATTCACTGGTGACCTTGTGTGTGTTACATTAGACAGCCAATGGTTGCAGTCATTGCGGTACAATGGTAATATTTTCATTGAGGAATGAAAAATACACCATAGTACTTTCTTTCAGTTACCTAACTAATATATTTAACATTATATCTAGTACTTTTTCTAGTTAAGTAACTGATGAAAACTATTAGCCTTGAATAATAAATGGTGTGATAAGTATTGCGCGCTCCGGTGCAGGATGAGTGCGGAACTCGAGCCGATGACAGGAGCGGACCAATCTTGAAGCTGCAATAAAATGCTTGAATTTGTCCCACTCCCCTCGTTGTCATGCGTCGCATACTCATCCCGCGCCGGGGTGTGCAAGGCTTCAATAGATGTAATACTCAATCTTGCAACAAATCTATAAATATTCTCGTAATGAATGTTAGCCTAGAATATTTTATAATAACTGGATCTAAATTAAAAATAGAGAACTTCCCTGACACTAAACTATTGATACTTAATTGATCACGTATTAATTTATTCACAAATAAATTTGTGCAATAGAAAATTTGATGAATAGTTTTGAAGTGATCTGTTGTAAGTGGAACAATGTTGAATAATGTAATTTTTTAAAATGATTATCCAAATTTATCAAATGCTATGGCTAAAAAAAACAATGTAAGAATACAAAGAAATATTTCTCATTTAAACATCGCCATATGCAGTCATAATAATAATAATATAACCAAAAGTCATAGAAAGAAAAATTGAATATCTCAGTACCCTTTTTGAATTATTTAATCACAACATGTTTTGGACATTGATGCCATTTTCAAGTGATATGAAGTAAATAAATAAATACTATTCAGTAAAGAGTTAAATAAGATGGCATATCAACCAAAAGTCATTAGCCACATTTTCCAACTACTTATGCTCATAAAAAACTAATATTAAAAAAAATCATATTTCTTTAAAAAAACGAAACAATACAATATAATATAACATTTCTATGTTACACAATTATACTGCTACATAATTATGTTTTTTTTTGTAATAAAATGGAATGAATAATTATTTTGTACCTAATCTTGCCATTTCTGCTACTTCCAGTTTTATTCAGGATTCTCCACTAGAGAACTCTATCACTCACCTTTTATAACTAAGAAATGTTTAATCCATAATTTTGTAATATCAAGTATATTTTCATTTTTTCCAGAACGTATACCATCTACGAACCTGATAGATTTGAACTGTGATGTTATTCCTCCCAGACCCCACGATTATGTTAATGACGTTGTAATAAATAGTCGGCCTAGAGATGTTTTCGATCTACGTAAGTGAACTCTCTCATCTTCTTAGTTTTTACTAAAGTAGAAATTGTTGATTAAGTAAAATTGTAAACAACGTATCTGCTCTGTTTAAAATTTTGGAAGAAATTGTTTTTTGTTTCAAATCAGTTTTGAACATTTTTTATTATTGAGTTCCATTAAATGAATGGATGAGTGTTACAAACATACCTCAAGTTTGATAAAGTTCTTAAAGTTATTTTGATTTCTACGCTGTTTTGCATTAGTTTAACTGATTTCTACACTACCATACTGTTTTGCCATTACTGTAAAATATGTAATGGTTTAATAAAAACGTATTTTATTAGGGCTACTTGATTTGTTAGTTGAAAAATAATTTCATAGTACCCTTTTTCAAAATACTTTTTTATACAGGGTGTTTCAGAAGTAGGGTCGAACATTTCAGGGTATTGTTCCTGGATGATAGGAGACTACAAATAATGTTGCATTTGAAATGTCCAAAACTCAGCGGTTATCCTTATAGCTGCCATTTTGTTTTTTTCACTTAGGAATTTTTATCTCAACGACGAAAAGTTGTATTGATCTGAAATTGGGCATGAATATTTATGCTATAAATACTAAACTTTAAAAAATAAAATAAAAAAATCGATGAAGATTTCAAGGATACCTTATTTATAAAGACTGGTCAAGAATAACAGATAAATTAATTCTTTTCGTACTGCATGCATGCACTAGACAAACAAGATCATCTGAAAAAAAAACATTGTAAAATCAGCTGTATGCCATATGGAGCCATACTGAGTTTCAAACCTCCATCTTAAAAATATGATCGGAATCGAAAATTAAATATTGATGTTTAAATGTTGAAAAGTGGTCATGCATGCAGTACAAAAAGGATTAATTTCTCTTTTATTCTTTGACCAGTCTTTATAAATAAGGTATCCTTGAAATCTTGATAACATTTTCTAACTTTTTTGTCTCCTGTAAATTTTCTGTCAAGTGAACGGTTTTCGTGAAATTTGCCATCAAAAATCTAAAATGGCTGCCATTTTGAAAATTTACATCTAAATTTATTATTTTTTTTAAGTTTAGTCTTTATAGCATAAAAATTCATGCCAAATTTCAGATCAATACAACATTTCGTTGTTGAGTTAAAAATTCCTAAGTGTAAAAACAAAATGGCAGCTATAAGGATAACCGCTGAGTTTTGGACATTAAAAAAACGACATTTTTAGTCTCCTTTCATCCAGGAACAATACCCTAAAATTTTCGACACTACTTCTGAAACACTCTGTTAAATATCCAATAACAACTAGTTTCGGAATGTTCAATCCATTTTCAATGTAACAGTTACTTCAATACTCAGATGCTGAAATTAGAATCTAATTTTGTTCGATTGTAAATTTCTCAAATAATCACTAATTGAATTTGTGATATAGCGCCTCTGGATAGTGGTAGTGGCAATGGACCTGGAAGTTCAGATGAAAAGGACCGACTGATGACCGAATGCTGGTTTCATGGAAGTATCAGCAGACAGCAGGCTGAAAGTCTATTGAAACAAGTAAGATGTCTTGTTATTAACTTCTTAGAAGTTTCTCTTCGAATACTGTTACTTTTGTTTGGTGGAATGAATGCACTGTTGATTCAGTTCGTTGATCGATTGAATGAATACATTGTTAATTACAAAGTACTGGTTGCACAAAAGCAGGTTAAATTTTAACCGTGATTACGTTTACATTTTTTACCAAATTAAACAAAATTCTATCACTAAAAGAGCTACGAAATATTTATTTTTCTTATGTCCAGTCACTTATCGAAGTGGGAATTTTAGCTTATGGGGGTGCCTATAAAAACATTATTAAAACCCTTGGAAGTTACACAGAAATCTATGATTAAAACAGCATTAAGAAAACGTATACGCACTCCTACTGATGAAATTTTTGAAGAATTCAATGTTTTAAGTATAAGGCAAATTTATGTGAGAAATATATTGTTATACATGTACAAAAATCATAAAGGTATGTTTAAGAAAATTGAGCACAGCTATCGAACTCGTTCGTCAGAAGCAATAGGAATCCAAGTTCCAAGGCTAGTCAAAACTCATTCCACTACTAATACTTATTATATAGCACACACTCTGTATAGAAATCTGCCTGAAAATCTACGTAATACCGAAGGTAAATCCAAAAATATTTATAAAAAAAATGTTAATGACTGGTTAAAGGAGATTGGGAGGACAAATATAGAAGTGATAATTCATCCATTGTATAAATAAAGCAAATGTCGTGTAATGATAGTCCAAATTTAACTCTAAATGTTTACATCTTTTATACGTAAAATCCTTTAAACTTCAAATTTTCTCTGATATTAATACCTGGTTTACCCAAGAATGTGATAGATGCAAGTATGGGGACAGTCCGACGTTAGCCAATCATCGCCAAGACCCTCTTCCACACACAGGCTTTGCCTTTGTGGAGAGTTTTCATGAAGCTTTTTAAAATATAATGTTGTATTTTCTGGAGCTACGATATAATAACTAGATTTAGTTATAATGATTAATTTTTTAGTTCAACTGTAAGTTTTATTTATGATTGGTTGCAGAAGATGTAACGTTGTTGTATAATATGAATATTTGTACCCTGAAATCATGATAATAAAAACCAATTTGATTTGATTTGATTAATTCCAGAACCAATCAGAGAAGCCGTCTTGTTAACCTTCTGGTTGTATTTTGTACAACATCCAATTTTCCAAGTGTTATGTACTGTGTTTACTGTCAAAACGTATTAATTAATTGTATAATTACATTTTCCATCTTCTTGGATTATTTTACGCCTATGGACATTTGGATGATTATCATTTCATAGCCCAATAAGGTACACCAAGCAAAGCCATCAATTCTGTGTTATTGGTTCATTTACAGTATTTCCCTATCTTATGCACAGTGCGACTTATACACTGTCGCGACTAAATGGCACCTAAAAACTGAACCATTGCTCGGTTGATACTGCCTGCAACTCATTGGAGTGATGGGGAGAAAGTTTTGGAATGCAAAGGTGACTCATTCACTGACACCACCCCATTCAATAGTTTTGTGCAGCAAAAAAACTGATACTGTTGTACTTTTTACAACAGCGCGACTGTCGGAAGGTTAAAAACGCCTTTTCTGATTGGTTAATCACGGTTAAAATTTAACCGGCTTTTGTACAACGGGTCAAAGTGTGTAATAATATGTAAATCCTGGTAGTAAGAGAGAGTGGTAGTAGGGTTGTTATGCTGCTCGTTTGCTTAAAAAATATAAGGCATATAGTGAACCAAAATATGATATCGGAAAGGTTTTGAGTAGCCAGACTTAGTAAAAATTTATTCCAATAACAATGCGCTGTTCCTCGAAGATCATTCTGATTTTTCAATTCCAGTCTCTAAAATTTAATCGATGTACTACACTTACACTTCACAACAACCAACACGTCACAAAACAACTTACACTTCCTTGTTACTTCTATTTTTAAACTGATGATGCCCACAGGCTTAATCCAGACTTGTGCGTTTTTGAACGTATTAGTTTTTCATTATTCTGTGTGAATAAGGTTGGAATTAATTCTTGTATACTTGTAGTCTATTCGATGCTTCATTGTTAATTTCCTGTAAATGATTGTATAATAATTGTAAGTTACTGATACTGTAATGTAGTGTAATAATAATAATAATGCTTTATTAACTCAAGAGCTTTTACAAACATAGAGTTTTGTCATACAGTAATTTATAGTCAATACAATATCAATAAGTTCCATGTCAATAGTCCATTCAATATAAAAATCGTATCAAAGCTTATCCGTTCCACTGCTGAGTCAGTCCAGATCATAATTAAATTAGTTATAACAGAAAAAACCAACAACATATCTAATAATGATCAAAACAATTCCAAATAATAACATTTTTATCACAGTCAGGTCAAACGGAGATTAAACAAGAATCAATCATAGTCAGGTAGGTATCATAATATCATACAGTCAGGATGATTGTAATAATATTGTGTACCAACTCAACTCATTTGTATAGCTGTGCTGTTAACAAATATAATGATTATTATTATCATTACTTGTATACTTGTATCTGAGAATTTCAATTAAGCAAACTATATGAATCGGATATCTTTTCGTCTTGTTTAATCTAGAGAAAATCAAGATTCGGAAATAATATTTGTGTAAATGGAGGATTGTATAAGTTTGTATAAGACGGTGTGCTTGTTTGTAATCTAGGATGGGGATTTCCTGGTGAGAGAATCGCAGGGATCTGCCGGTCAGTATGTCTTGACTGGCTTGCAAGGTGGTGTCAATAAGCATCTGCTCCTAATCGATCCTGAAGGCATTGTAAGTATTCTGAATTTCGATTAATGCTATCATAATTTATATATAGAACATGTATATTCCTCTTTATTTTTCCTGAAATAAGTCTTGAGAATATGTATTTTTTATGATAAAATCAATTCACTAGTGTCACTGAACATCACTAAATGAGAATTTAATAAATATTATTTACCAAGCTGTTGATAATAATTAGAAATCATAATAATGGCAAATATTACTGTTTTATTTATTTATTTCATTGACAATCACGAATCATAATTATAATATATAATATGACAACAGGCATAGCCCAAAACTGTCTTCTCCCAAATTTTTACAAATAAAAGTTTCAAAAAAGAATGAGGTTGAAATTTCGCTTTTCACTTAAAAAAGTCCAATTTCTACTTCAAAACCAATGACTAAACTAAAAATTTAAAATTTTGATATTCAAAAACTAATTAAAAACAAAAATATTTCACTCAAATCTCTACAAATTGGAAAATTTTGAGTAATTTTGCAAAATGTTGAGCCATAAAAGAAACACAACTTCACTATTAGCACAGCTGTGCTATTAATTATACTGGTGAATCCATTGAAATAAATGGTACTGTTGAGTCAACATAAATTGATATCACATAAAAATTGAAAACCAAGTGAAAATTACTTTAAAGTCAAAACAGTATATACTGTAATACAATTGAAATGCGTACATAAGAGGGAGAGTATTAATCCATATGTAGAATATGTATATTTACAAGTTCATGGTCATCCACCTTCTACATGATGTATACATTCTTGTATCTGCGTTGAACGAATACTGCTGCAGTGTGCTGCGTATAACAATGCAAAATCGACCTTTCAACAAGTTTTGCATTGTAACATGTCCATGATTGAAAATCACCAAACATGATTTTGTTTATGAGTTATTGATTAACAATCATCTCTATATCGCATTCTATTGCACATGGTCAACGGGTACTTATTACCATAGAGAAACAATAGCATAAGTAGATATCCCACGGTATAGGGCGTTTATGTCGCAACTTTTACTGTTATCTCAAGCTGATAGTCCACGTAGTTCTTTCCTGTGAAGCTTTATGACGCTGGTAGTCTCTCATATTGTGCCGTTCATACACTCTTACCCGATTAAAACAGTAAAAATCTACAATAATCGACTTGAGATAACAGTAAAAGTTGCGACATAAACTCCCCATACCATGGGATATCTACTTACGCTATTGTTCTCTATGCTATTACTATATAAGAATATATACAATTATGGTTTTTGCTGACGATGATTATTATGTGCTCATGCCACCAGGCTTTTCAGTAATAATGTGGGATGATATTAGAGGTAAATAGACCTACAGTATTTGATAGATTCATGAGGACTAAAAAGTGACTTTGAACTGTCTGTAAGCGGAGCTGGCTTCAAGCAGCCGCTTCTAACAGAACAACAAAAAGCAAAACTTTCTGACTGCGAAATCCATCACTCCCAAAAAAATAGTAATACCAGTTGGGAACGATTTATTTGAGTTTTGTGTGTCTCAGTGCCTAGAAAATTAGCTTGGGTATGCCATTAAGATTGAGTTATAATTTTAATAATACTGATTTCAATTGACAGATTTCTTTACTAGTAGTTCTATGAAAAGTAGACCTCACGCAGTTTTCTCATCCACAAGTATCTGTTGTCACCTGTTCTAGTTGAATCACAATTCACAGTTGAATCATAATTTACTCTTAAAAACTGTTATTTGTTTTCTCCAAGATCAAAAACTCACTTATGTTAATAAACTTAGTTCACGTTTGAATTTGTATCCCATATGATATCCAGTTCCGTGATAATCTTCCCATCTGTTTAAAATATTTCTCAACTATTTTGATTATTTTTTTCAATCAAAAATATTATAATTTCTTCAGCATTATTTAGTTCATTTAATCATTTTTTTTATTTTCAATCACCTATTAAATTTGTTTTTCAAATGTGAGAATATTGATACTGATGGACACGCATCATAATTGTAACACTACCTTACAGAAATAGACACGGCCAGACATCTGTGTAATGCATGCAATGAATAATCCACTTGTCAGCTAATTGATTATGAATAATTCTATAGTCTGATTAATCCTATCTTTAAAGTAGATGATATATATATATAGTGATATCAGAATATGAAGGAATTCATTTTCTTTTCATATTATCCTTGAAATGCAAAATTTCAAAAAACCTTGTGTATAAATCGACGCGCAGTTTAAAAAGGAATATTCCTGCCAAATCTCATAGAATTATATAAACGCGTTTGGCCGTAATCGCGTTACATATACATACATACATACATACAGACAGACAAAAATCCGAGTTAAAACATAGACCTCACTACGTTCGGTCATCAATAGTCTATCTGCAATAAAATTCGAACTTGCATTGTTGATTTAGTGTAACCAAAATGTTGTTGATGATTAATTAATGATATTTTGAAACAGGTGAGGACGAAGGATAGAATGTTCGAGAGTGTGAGTCATCTGATCAACTATCATTGTCAGAACCAGCTGCCAATAATATCTGCTGAAAGCGCCCTTGTCTTGAAGAATCCTGTCTCTCGAACTGTACTCTGATTCAGCTCAAGGTCGCGAGCTCAGTGAAAGTGTCCAAAGAGAAAAACGAGTCGAATGATTCAAAACTCAAACTCTTGACGCTTCTACCGTGTACATGCCTTAGTTGTGTCCTAGCAAAGAGGTTGTGTGCCGCCATTAAGATGCCTTCTAACCACTAAATGAATGAAAAAATATTTATTAGGCGGTGTTAAACCCGCCTATTTATTTGTTTTAAATAAATCCCTAAACCTTGAAAGTGAAGAAAAATCGGACGTCCAAAAATTGATGTGTATGTAACTGGCTTAACTGCATATCGTTGTAAGATTTTTCAGTGGTTTAGATTCATTACAATGGCTTGCCTATAATTGAAAGCGTTTTGAAGCTAGCTTTGCTCCAGCGTTAGTATCACAACCTTTTTGCTTTCAAGCGACTCTATTCAATATGTATGTGCTTTCTCTGCAAGTATGGACCAAGAAGAAACAATTTATTTTAAGAATTAGAGGAAAAACTAATACTAAGACGTTTATGATCTTCTCAAGGATAAAAGTATTCAATACATGTAACGCTTTTGTGCAGTATATAGCCTATTCATGCTGGTCATGAATAGGAATTTTATACTAAATACTAGTTTTGTTTTATTGCATTTTGAGAAAATTCAACGTCTCACAAAATAGAATGTAATTTTTAAATTCTCAAACCGAGATAAATATTGCCTTGCATGATGTTCTGAAATAATGATGATTTGATGATCATCTGAGATATATTTAATGTACTTGGCAACCATTAATTTGCCGTTAGGATTTAACTAAAGCTGCGTTTAGACCAAAGTTATTAACAAAATGTTAGTAACTTAATCCTTATAGATTCTATTAGATTGAACGGAACTTGACACATATGTTCATCATGTGTATGATAGGTTATGTTCAATCTAGTAGAATCTAGAAGGATTTGTTAATAACTTTGGTGTAAACGCAGCTTAAATCTGATTGAATTCTACAGAAAACCACATCAATTCAATGTAGACAGATGAAGTAGTACTATAATAAAAATTCGAAGCGAAAAAATTCACCGTTCTGTGAATATTATAGATTTATTTAATATTCATTTCAATATTGATCACCATTACTGAAAGTTTATGTTGAAAAATTGAAGTTGAAAGCACAATATCTGTTTGGCAATAAACAGCACGCAATGAACTTGATGTTTTTAGATAGACAACGTTCTAGTATAGGATATTGATAGTCTTTTATGACATGACGTGAACTCTCCAATCACAATATTAGTAGACCTCTCTTAGAGTTGTATTAAATTTCACTTTATTTAGACTATTTTTTAATAATCATGTTCATTCATAGTGTAGGACTCAACATATACAGAATATTTATAATTTGATATCTATATAAACTGATAAAATCAGCTCTGGATTAATATTTTTAGATGATTGTATTCACCAAATCGTTCGTCCCCATAGATATTCCAACTAGTTTATGAAGAAAACTTGTATTGATTCATTTATTATTTTTAAATATGAGCTACATATTTTACTCGTATCAACGCTTATATTGTTATTGATTCAGATTTTCAAATATAAATTATTTACATTTGGTTGATTCTACATTTTATTAATTTCACTCAAGAATTTAGACCAATTTTACTAGCCATTAGGTTTTCTAATTCCTTCAGGAATTTATAAGCTTATTTACATAAATATTTATTCAGTGTCAATGATTTGTTCCATGTCTAGTCAGAAAAATCATTGTTTATTCTGAGATTAGCATGATTAGAAACCCTTTATAAGAATGTATTCTTTGACTATATAATTACTATTAGATTAGGTATAATTTTAATATTTTTATATTCGGCTTGACTATATCATTTTTTCATCCTCATTTTTGTCTTATTCTATTAATATTTATCTAGTTATTATATTCTTAAGATGTACAGTATTATAGAGCGTTATTTATCATGAAAACAGTGCCAATCAATTTGTTATTAATCCGAATTGGATATTGAGATTATAAGATTGTCATAATATTAGCTTATATCAAATTGTGTGACTTACCTGTAAACCAATTTCCTGGCCATCAACATATTTCACTAATATGCTGGTGGAATACAGCTCATTTCATATTGTCAAATAAGAGCAGATTAAATATGATATTTTCTTTTAAAATTGCCTGGTCTTGCTAATTAAATTGGTGAAACATATTTCCATAAGGATAGGTGCGCACATCAAGTCCTGTTCTATCCAACCTGACTCATCCACACCGGAATCTTGAGTCAATTTTGACTTCATAGACGGGTTGTTTTGAAAAGAGTCTCTCTGGCCTTCTAGGTTATTAGAACATGTGGTGAAAACATTTTCTGGAAGGTTCCAGCTGGATTCCCATATAACAGTGAAAATATATTCCCCATACGTTCTAATGGGATTATTCATACTCGCTCGGCCGGACTGAATGTGAATAGTACATTTAGAATTTATGGGAATTATATTTTCACTGTCTCTGTTGTGTGGGAGTTCATCTTTATCCAAACCTTTCTTAGACTGAATGCTGGCTTTTTTTGGACTTTTATTAACCTTACTTTGCCTTTTATGGTAATGTGTGATTCCAATTCTTGTTTCAAATCAAAGGTTTTAGCATACAATGTTCTCCTATAAAAGTTTGTAGAGTCCAAGAACAGATTTGATCATCCAACGTTTTACAAAATTAAATGGTTCAAATAAAAGATGATCTACAAACTTTTCATTTTTCTTCACATTGAAATGATATTTTCAAGGTGCAAACAAGATTTGGATGAAACTTCAAGAAACGCCCTACGTGCCTAGCCAATTTTATACGCCAACAATACGTCCAACTTGCCAAAGTACAAGACACCAAGTGTGGCTGTGGCTCGTTGACAAGTCATCAATAATTGGCTACGTGAATCAAATAAAGATTTGATTTTAAATATTCGAAGAATAAGGGAAATTCGTTCACTTCCTACAACATTTTTATTGTAATTATTTTTCAGTTAAATTTAAATTAAACACTTTCATCTGAAAACAATGCAATATATTTTTTACAATTTTTTTTTGAAAGCATACAAAAATGTACAGAAAAATTATATAATTATAACAAGAATACATGCCATAATTTTTTGAATGGTTGCAACACGCAATACAGAATTAATCAGTGTTTTAGAAAATCAAATAATTAGTTTAAATTACAGTTATTACCGTAGAAACTATTAAAGAAACCAGTTTACATCAATGTTCATAGCTGTAACAGCGGCTATTATTATTAACGATTATGGTCATGATTGTTTATCAGGAGAAAGCCCGTATTGTTTTTCTCTTGACGGTTGCATATAGGTGTTAGTTGAGACGCTACATTCAAATCTGAAATCTTCAGAAAAATCAAGGAGGCTTCATTCTTAAAAGCCTAAAAAACACCAAATGGTTTGTTGATTTCAGCTGGTAAAAAAGTTTTTCTTCTATGGTATTTTATTTTTATAAGTATAATAGTCCAGTCACTATATAATATATGGTACAATGTCTTAATATATACAATGGTGCTTACAAATTATATTTTAGTTCTGATTTTTTAATACTACATATAATAAATCTAGAACCAATTTTTGCATGCAAACTTTCTTTGTGCTAAGTAGGCCTACAAAATGCCTCAAAACTCATTTTTTGTTCCTCCTCCAGTTCTCAGCATTATCCTCCAAAAACAGCTATCAAACACAAAAATCATTCTCACCTATTTTTTAAATAATTTTGAGAATAATGAGGTCATTCGTCGCAGCTCTATCTTAAATGAGTAATTTTAGAAAAAATTGAATTTTTATTTATTAATTTCAGTTTTTAATCAACCATAAGTAATGATTTTCAATATCCTAATGTATAATTCGAAATTTCTATTAATTATATTTAAGTAAATTACTATTATCTATATTTTAGTCCAGTCAAATGGTCATTTTTCAGCACAGCCCTGAAATAATTTTTTTATCGTCGGTTTTACATGTATTTTATGTTTTATATGTATATTTATATGAATTCGAATCTGAAATTTGCTGCCACGCCAGAGGGGGGCTTCACTCCTGAAAACCCCCAAATTTTGGGACTTTCAATTTATCCACTTTATTTATAAAACCTCTGGTTTTTTCGAGAAAAAGCATTTACAAATATTAAAAACAATAAATTGAGTGTTTGCGCGACCGGAACTTTGTGAGTAGGAATCTTGGGACCAACTAGGAAAAAAAGGAATTTTGGGACCAAGTCTTGAGTTTCCACCTTCGAGGTGATTAGCAAACAATAGTCGGCCCTTTCGACAAGTCCTCACGCTTCTGCCACTGAATGAAAACCATTCATAGATTCATTTTTAGAAATGGTTTTGTCCTAAACAATCTATTTTTATTACATACATCTTCAGAAGACCTCTTTCCCAACATGTAAATTAGATTTAAGTTTCTTGATCTAATGAAAACTAAAAACTCATATTTTCCTGATCAAGTAGCAGGAATAATAATTCAACTTTAAAATCTGGATAAATAAATAAAATAAAGTGTATTGAATAAATATAATAGTTGATTAGACCTGCAACTGACTCGCTAATATGTGTTAACGCCTTTGTGTCGAAGAACAATGTCTAATGTCCACCTGTTGGAGGCACCTGATTCTACCTGCGAAGACTCATCCTCTCTTATATCGGAACTTTTTCCTTCGCCTACAACTGTTTAAAGTACTTACTTTACTCCCGGAAACAAATAGTAAAGTATCACTGTTTCGCTACTAACCTGTAAAACTCCCTTTTGGGACTAAAAAACTGTAAAACTCCCTAGGGAGTAAAAGTAACTATTTGATTAGCATGGGAAGCATCTCTATGGGAAGCACAACGCTATGCCGCTGATATTTTTACAGACATTTACAAACCGGTAGGTTTTTGTATAGCTGCCAGTTGCTGTAGAAGTGTAGACCTACTTCATATGGAGGATCTGCTATCTATGTGAGGGGCCCTTTTCATGCACCCTTTCTTGGTTGTGAACATTGACTTTCTCTGTGATTGCGAACAATTTGAAGCAGTAATGATAGTTATCAGTAAAATTGAATCAATAGTTGTTTATGTATACCATAAGCCCGACTCTCCAACTGTCCTCTTTAACGAGAGAATTTCTCAACTATTCGATTTCATCCAAAATAATCCTAAATAAACCTGTTGTTCCTTTCATAATCATTCATAGTTGTGCATGTTATTGTATCTATCAATGTATAAAAAATTCCTAATAGTCCTAATCACTCTTAATAATCCTAAATAGTCATAGCTAGTGACTTAAACATTTACCCTAATATTAAGAGATCTACCAACGTCGCTTTTAAAAATATGTTGAAGTCTTATGACTGTTTTGTGTTAATCTACATCCTACCAGATCTGAGTCTTGCTTGGATAACTTCATTTCCAATCTTCACCCCTCAAAATAAGTGTAAGACAGTGCAGCCGCATTTGTCTGATCATTCGGGTTTGGTATTGGAGATTGCAGGCATTCTACCACGCTCAACTACAAGTTCCAAGGATAAATCATTAACTCAGAGCTTTAGAGTAGTTGATGATACAAGGATAAGCAACCAACCAACCAAGTGGGTGATGGGAGGCTCATCAAATACACACTACAACCAGTCAGCTTCTGGATTGTTTGAAGCTTCAATTTTTGAGAACTGGTTTGAATCAAATGCCCTAACCTACTTTCGACGTGTTGGAAATTGTGAAAAAGTGGGTGATAACCTAACAAGTCATCTCTCAGTTCTGAATCTCTGTATGGAGAACAATGTGATGTTTCTGTTGTTACCACCTAACTGTTGATTGACAATGAAATAGACTAAATAATAATATGTGTGATTGGCAAGGCACTGGTGACTGAGCTGCGCGCCAAAAACTACTCTGTACTGTACTCTGTCTCTGTGAAGTGTGTGTAACATGCCTTAAGTAAAACGTTTGAGTTCAATGTATTGGTTTGACTTTAAAGTAAAAATAAAATCAGTAATAATGTTCAAATTATCGTAATACTTTATTTCTTCACCGATATAACCTTCAACAGGTTATGGGCCCAGGCTGGATCTTTCGTGTGCAAGTAAAAAACTTCTTTAACCTAAATACTCTCGTGCAAGACAATGGAAGTTCGGAGATTCAACTCTAAAATAGTAATACCGGTGAAGTGATTGAACTCTAGTAAAAACATTAAAAGTAAAAGTAAAATACCCAAAAGTAAAATCAGGTAAGGCAATCGAGTTCAAAGTAAAAATGGCTGGTTCCAGTGATTCGGACTTGGGTATGGTTGGAAAGCTATCCAACGATGAAGACTTTCAAATGTGAAAATTTAAAATTAAAATTTTGTTCGACTCTCAAGGACTTAGTGATATTGTTAATGGAAAAGAATTAAAACCAAACGACCCTAGTAAAGAAAAAGAACTTTCTATTTTCAATTTGAAGGACGCTAAAGCCAAGAAAATAATAATAACTACAATTGACTCAAAACCTTTGAATCACATTTTGAACTGTGAAACTTCATGTGAAATGTTTAAAAAACTGTGTCAAATCTACGAACATGATGAAAAACAACAGAAATTTTCTCTAATGCAGGACTTTTTCAATTTTACACTAGAGGCTAATGAAGACATTGCTAGTTTCATCAGCCGTCTGGAAAATTTGACCCATAAATTGAAATCTGTGGACACGAAATCGATGTCGAGATGGTTATTGGCAAAATATTCAGCTCCATGCCCAGGAAATACACCCACTTTCAAACTTCGTGGGAAGCAACCGCAATTTGTGACAGAAATCTCACAAACCTAACCTCCCGGTTGGTGAATGAAGAACGCAGACTATCTACTGATAAAGGTGATTCTGTGCAACCAGTGGTATTCAAAACATCGGAAATCCAGTGCTACAGATGCAAAAATTATGGACATATTTCCCGTGAATGCAGAAATAGAATGAAACAGAAAAGTGGTCTATTCTGTAGTATTTGCAAGAAGAATAATCATGAAGACAAAGACTGTTACTTTCGTAAAAAACAGAATGATAAGAAGAAGAACCAAGTATCCTTTTTAACTACTAATTCTAATGTAAAATACTATGACACTTTCGTAATTGACTCAGGGTCTACTTCACATATGGTAAAATCTAAATCACTATTTGATAGTTCCATTCCAATTAGTTGTAAAGTAGGAGTAGCCAAGGAAAATGAATCAATGTTTGCTCTTGAGGTAGGAAACATCAAATCAGACAAATGCAACTTAAATAATGTTTTATATGTTCCAGAACTTTCTAAAAATTTGTTATCTGTAAGTGCTATCACTGAGAACGATGGTAAGGTCTTATTTAGTGGAAATAGGGTTGAGGTGTTGAAAGACAATGAAGTCATTATGGAAGGCATAAAAAATTCGAATGGTTTGTTTGAAGTTGACTTGAAAATGCATAATTCAAATTCAGTCCATCATGTAATGACTAGCACTATTTCACCCAAGTCTAATGAGTCTAATGAAGTAGAATTATGGCATAGGAAGCTAGGCCACCTTGGTGTAGATAACATGAAAAAGCTCATAAATCTTAGTGAGGGAATGAATATTAAAACTAAAATTGATGACTTTTCCAAAAACCCATGTGAAATATGCTTGTCTGCTCGCCAAACAAGGCAACCTTTTAAAACAGTCAGGGAAAGGGCAACAAGACCCCTTGAAATAGTACATACTGATGTTTGTGGGCCTATTACCCCGGTAAGTTGGGACAATAAAAGATACATGGTTACTTTTCTAGATGATTTCACACATTTTGTCATGGTATTTCTTATTCAAAATAAAAGTGAGGTATTTGATATAATGAAACAATTTGTAGCTGAAGTAGAGGCAAAATGGCATTCTAAAATTTCAAAATTTCGGTGTGATAATGGTGGGGAATATTCTAGTAATAAAATCAAGGATTGGTGTCAAAATAGAGGGATTTTCATGGATTTCACCATTCCATACACTCCAGAATTAAATGGAAAGGCAGAAAGAATCAATAGGACATTGCTAGAAAAGGTTAGGGCACTTTTGTTTGATTCAGGATTGAAAAAGGAAATGTGGGGTGAGGCTGTAAGGACAGCAGCTTATATTGTTAATAGAAGCCCAACATGTACTCTTGATTGTACTCCAGCTGAAAAGTGGTACGGTAAAAAACCAGATCTATCAAGACTACAGATTTTTGGAAGTATAGCATACAGTCATGTTGCAGGTAATCTTAAGAAACTTGACAGTAGAACCAAGAAGCTAACGTTTGTAGGATATTTGCAAAATGGTTATCGGTTGTGGGATGCTGATAAGAGGAAAATAATTGTTTCTAGGGATGTAATTTTTTCAAATGTTGAGCAATCTAACCAAGGTGAAAAGTATTCTGACCCCAAAGTATTCAAGATAAATCAAGGCTTTGACATTGAGGGAATCGCAAAAGGTAATGATCCAAACAATGTATTTGAAGAAATTGAAAATGATGGAGTACAAGAAACTGAAATAAATGAAGTTGAAGAAATTGAAAATAATGAAGTAGAAGAAACTGATACAAGTGAAGCTGAGGGTATTGAGATTGAAACAAATGATATTGAAGATGGAATCAATGAAGTAGAAGTAAATGAAGAAAGTGGAGAAGAAATGATGGATGAAATAATGAAATAAGAGGGAGAGAGAAAAGAGTGATTAAAAAACCAGTGTGGTTGAAAGACTATGAAACCAGTTATCTTAGTCTACAAGTAGATGAGCCTCTTACATTTTCTGAAGCTATGAAATCAAACAATTCTGTAAAGTGGTTGGAGGCAGTAAAAACTGAACTAAATGCTTTGAAAGAGAATAATACTTGGACAGAGGTAGATACTGTACCAGAAAACAAAGAAATTATTGATAGCAAATGGGTATTTAAAATGATGAGAAGGGTAACATTCAGTAC